>NC_090921.1:624118141-624760288 GCF_040938575.1 Ambystoma mexicanum
AGTCAGCCACAGGTGGAGGGGGGAGAGAATGTGGCGGTGAAAGCCTCTACTGACACACGCTTCATGGGACGGATATCCGAGAAGGTAGGTGGCAGTGTTGAGGTTGGTTTGGCCTGGGGCATAGAGAGGGAGAGATAGGAGGAGAGGAGGGATTGATCATCTCAAGAGAGAGGAGTGGTCAGAGGGATGGAGAGGGGGGGCAGAGGAGATCAGGACATCAAGTGTGTGCCATGCAGAGTGAGTTGGGCCAGAGGAGAGGATAGAAAGGAAGAGGGAATCACATAGGTCACGGAAAGGTACAGAGGAGGAACAAGGGGAATCTAGGTGAATATTGAGGTCACCAAGAGGTACGGGTAGGCACCTAACTGACAGAATCAGACACAGGCATTCAATTGGTTCTAACACCAAGGAAAAATTATCCAACAGTCCCAAAGGGCAATATGTTCCTTTTGTGACCAACTGTTTGAATAGCACACAAGAGGATGCATTTTGGTAAAACGTGTTGCAAATTGTGCATTTTAAAGAATATGTGTTCAGTGCTCTTTAACCTCTACCTGTGCCCACACTCTCATCTGCTCACAAGGCCTGTCTTGCTACTGTTACGCAGATGACAACAGAATCAGCGAGATCCCAAAGGGGCTTCCTCCACCTCCCCTGACCACATATCATGCCTCATAGAAATCGACCACAGGATGACTGATAACCCCATCCTTCTCAACCACGGAAGATCTGAAATCATGGTCTGCAGGAAGAGTGCCCTCTACCCCCAACCCACCCATGTCTCTAGCCCCTCCCAACTCTCTACCTCCAACTCAGTAAAAAAACCTTGGATGAACTTTGGACTCAGACCTGCCACTTTAAGATCACATCAACTGAGTGTCAAAATCCTGCTACCTACACCTCACCTACACATTCTCCACTGCATCTTCCCCTACCTGACCTACCCACACAGAGTCCCCTTGATCGTGGCTATCGTCATCTGACGCTTAGGCTATGCTATGCTAACACCATTTACCTGGGACCACTGCATCACAGCTCAGACAATTTCAAAGGGTTTGAAACAAGTCTACTTCCTGCTCTAGGCCTCAGAGAACACATCACACCTGCCCTCCTTGTCCTTCACTGGCTGCCGATCAGGCGAAGATCCACCTTTAAGGCAATGTGCATCACCAACCGAGCACTGCATAACACAGGCAAATCAGACACTACAGGCCTATCGGAAACTTGAGACCAGGCGCAGCTCTCCTTCTCCTCATCCCAGTAGCAAAATCGACCAGAGTAGGGGAACTTCATTCTCCGTCCAAGCTCCCACCATCAAGAACTCAATTCCATTCAGCATCTGCTGCATATAGGATCACCTTGCTTTATGGAATGCTCTCAAGACCTGGCTCTTCCCTTCTGTATTCTAACTGACCTAGTCCACCTCCTGAGTATACTATCATCCCCATACATAAAGGTGTGGGCACCCGATGAGCTACCTGAGGAGACAACAAGAGAGTACCTAGACCGCATGGAAAGGATTCTGCATAACTTCCTCGTACCTATATATCAGCCTTGATTCACTGGTACATTTAGCACTTCATCACAATGGAACACAGATGTATCCCTACTGTGACACGGCCACCCACCCGCTCTAATCTGCAATAATCACTGCTCAACTTCACAACACACATCACCACTGCTATTACAATGCAGCTGATTTCCATGTAAAATGTGGTCTAGCTGCACACATAAACAGTCTCCTTTCCTCGCCTACTCTCCTGAAAGTCTATCACAGCACCCATCCACTATCCAGATCTGCATGCGTCGCTTTCAGGGACTTAGTCACCCCTAGCTACCTTGTTTGCGCTGGCTAAAAATGCACATGTACATTCTCAAATTCCTCCTTCAAATTGTTCATCTCGGACTACACTTTGAGGCTATACCAATGGCTGTAGATGCAATGCAAATGCAACATAATATAACACAACATAGTACACTTTATTGCTTCAAGCCACTGTTGCCTTTTTGGCTGGCCGGGTCCAAAGCGGGGTCAACTAGTTTTACATGCCCACTTTCTGAGCACCCCAATTTGCAATAAAAAACATAAGAATTCAATTAATCTGTAAACATCAACTTTTTACTATTAACCTCGTAATGTCGGCAGAAAGGTCGGTAGAAATCTTTCCGAGCACAACAGATCCCTTCAGATGATGGGCCATGGAGCTAAAGATGGGTCTCTGTTACAGGTCGGCAGGAAAGAGTCAAACTCTGGGGAACTCTGGGGGTACCCTATGAATGCTTCCTCCAAACAAAGATCTCAGTTTGATTGACGTTATTTCCACAGCATGTTTTGAGTTTTCAAATCTCTTGTTCAAGTGTTCCGAAATGTGTACAAAAAACACATAGGGCCTCATTACGACCCTTGGGCTCCCGGAATGAAGGGGGCCGGTACGGACCGGCCCCCTTCATTTCGGGAGCGCATATTACGAGGTTCCCTTTGCGGGACCCGGAAAAGACGTCTGTTAAAACCAGACGTCTTTTCGGGGTCCCGCGAGGGGAAGAGGGAGGTAACAACAGGACACTTATAATGTGCCCGTTGTTACCTCCATCCCCATTCCCATTGAGCCCTATGGGGGCTCAAATGGGAATGGTGAATGGTTCCTGCAAGGAGGACTGACCGGGTCCTCCTATGTCGGAATGACCCGGTAAGTCCCCATTGCAGGAACCCGGTAAAGGAGCCCAGTTCGGAGGCAGCCATGGAGCTAGGAGCTCCATGGCTACCGCCAAACTCGTAATGAGGCCCATAGTGACCATTAATAGCTCACTCAAAAAATAACAGGAGCAACCAACCTCCAAAACTATTACATATCAAATTACTGACAGTTCCAAAACCTCCATGAATCACAACCCTCTTGACACTTACACTGTCCTCAGAGAGCGAAAAGTTCAAACTGTTCATCACACGCTGGTGCTGTCACCGCTAATGTCTCCGTTGGATTTCACCTGGCGGCACTCCGGTCGGCACCACCCTAATTCCTTCCGCCATTACAAAACAGACTGTTCCTACAGTTCTGGAACTTTTGGTGGCCTTTGTCAATTTTCTTGATGCACAAGACACAAACACAGCTGCCTGTTACTTAACTCATTCATCCTGTCAATAGTCTGAAAAAGTATAAAATGTATTCAATATATTTATCATATTTTCAATCTTTATGCATTCTCCCCTCCTATTATGTTTGCAGTGACAATTTCCAACATCCTGGATCTCACTTCAGCAACAAAATGGTTCTCTGCATTGAAACTTTGTGCAAGAGAAGACTGTGGATATCTGACTTTTGATTATTGTATTTATTTTATGTATTGGACATTTGTATGGCATCTATTCTCAGGTGTTTCCAGGAGCCACAAGACAAGATTGGGGAGGGAGAAACATGGGAAATCATAAGAGTACAACAACAAAGAAATGGCTATATTGGCCTTGTGACAATCCTAGCGTGCAATTGCATCACAACGTGATAAGTGCAAGGGGTGGGAGGGTAGAGGAAGAAGTGCAGGGTGGGGTACCCACGTGAGTGGGGTTGGGCAAGTGCTGGTCAGGTCATGGCGACAAGTGCCAGATTGACTTTGTTCTGTAATCTGTTCTTCAAGAATCCTCGCGGTTTCATCTACGTACATCTGAGCACATGGGCATTGCATTAAATAATCGTAGAGCCAATTTTGTTGACAGAAGTGCTGATACGCACTAGCTCGTCTCATCACTTGCGTGAAAAAAAGGAGCAGGCCCAATTCGCAAAGGGCATCTGAATGAGCACATGAGAGATGCACTCATTCAAATGCTCCACTTCCCCCCTTGTGCACAAGCAAGGGGGCGTTGCAGGGCATTTACACGTGCATCCTATCACACACGGGATGCTCAATTCACAAACGGATGAGCTTAGATGCCCTGAAATTTGCAGGTATCAAAACAGGCACAGGGGGAGGTGCAAATCATGACACGTCATTTATGACCATGTCACAATTATTTCTTTAAGTGTGACAGCGATGGTTTGGAACGCAGATGTCACATTTGCATTTTTATGCCCCAAAACAGGGATGGAAATGCTTGTTTTAGAACATTTTACAGAAGCTGTCCTTTTACAGGCCCATCTCTGTGAAATGCGCACCCAGCAATAACGGAGTTGCTTGGAACCTATCGTACATAAGTGACCTGCGAATTTCTGAAAGTAGCGTAAATGAAATGCACGCATTTTCTGCAGTCCTTTAATTTGCGCTGCTTTTTGAGAATCTGCCCATTGTGTTTGCTTAAACAAGATGCAAATGAGCGAAATCTAATCTTCTTTTAATTCCTCAAGTGAGCAAACAAAATTCGCTTCAAAATGTTGTTGCATGTTGAGCAATTTAGACTAGGGAAAGTACCCTTTGATTGCCATCCAATGAACACATCGGTGAAAGATGTCCGTCAACATCTTTCATGGTTGTTACTATGGACGCTGATTGGGAAACAGCAAACACTTCCAAAGCATCGAGAGCACGGTGGGTGGGGGTCCACAGCAAACATACAACTCAGATTCAACTATTAGCAAGGAACACCAAGGGCGCTGAGTATGCAGGCACCCCCCAGGACGATCAGTCTAACTAAATGTGTCTTTCCTTTCAAAGGAACATCCCTCAAATCTGAACAGGGACAGCCCTCGACTCACCCTCGGATAGTCAAAAGCTGGCTCCCATGCCAGGGGCTTGTTTAGAAGCACAAAAAAAAGACGTGGTAGAAGGAAAAAACAAAGGCACTTTGTCGCACAACAAGAGCAACGCTCAAAGAGTAACAGTAATAAACATTTTGAATTGACAACTCATCAACACAAAAAAAAAACAACGCAGAAATTAAAGTGCACGAAAAAGAACGACTGTTTGTCCCGAATCCCAAGACTGGTATCTTTACAGGCAAATAGAACACCATCATGTTTTGTGGGCATTGGAACAGGAGAGGAGAAGCCGGTCAGATAGCACAGTGAGCTAAGCACTCGCCCCTGATATCTGTGAGCAGCCTGCTGTGGCAGGATCCGATCCCAGCAGGATTATCTCAGCCTTTCATCCTTCTGAGGTCAATACATTGAGTACCACTCTTTGAGTTAATAATGTCTTCTGTTATTTCTGCAATCTGAGACCTATGACTTTGTAGTGCTACATAAGAAATAACTTATTAAGTGGTAACCACAGTAAAGGAATGTTCTGCCAAATCTTCCTTTCATCCACACACAGCCAATGTGGCATAAGAAACCTTTAAACAGAATGTGGCCCACCAAATCAGTGAAATGAAGCAGATGACACACTTTCTAAAGACCATAAATAAGAATGAATCTGAAAAATGGTAAGGGGCGACACAGTAATCCTTTACCAGCTGGACTACTTAAAATAAGTGTACCAAAGAGGTGAAAGAACTCATAAGGTAGTAGTGGAAAGCCACCAATCAGCACAAACGATCAAAGCCATAAACACAGCTGGCCAGAATCTGAGAGACATCACTAGCAAAAGGGCAGATTTTCTCTGGAATCAACATGACCGAAAATGCACAAATGAGTGGTAGCCCAAGGCAAAAACAATCGTGCGCCACTGGCGTAACGGGGACCCCCAGAGCCCCCGCGGTGCGGGAGGGCCCACCAACACATGTCCTTTTTTCATAAAAATATATATATTTTTTTATTTCACTTTGCATTCATAAAGAAATAATGTGAGAATTGAGTGGTCTCCTGTTCCCTCTCTACCCTTCCAATCACTCACCTGGATGGAATGCAAGTACTAAACCTACATCACGATTTGAATTGGCTAAAAAATTTGGCATTTCAATGCAGGTACTAACAGTGAAATACTTTATGTTAGTAATTGCTGGGCTCTTGTTAACAGCAAAACCAAGGTGCCGTTTAACATCTTTGTCCTGTTCTGTCCGGCAACTGCTCTAAATCTTCATTACTCCTAGTCCCACTCTTCCTCACCCCAGTACTTACTTATGAGTGAAGGAGCCTCATATGTAAGCTCTGGGACAAGGAAGAGGGACGTGGAGGTAATTCTGGGCCAAGGAGCTGATTTTGGAGGTTGGGGTAGGGTTGGGAGGGAGAGAGGATGTTTGTGGGGGTGGGGGGATTGTGTGACAAATCATAATGATGTCCATGTCCAGTCTAAGCAGGCATGATACGTGGTATTAGTGGCTAGAGAGGTATTTTGGTGCAGCCAGTCTAGTCATTCCTCAGTTTGGTATGACTTTTTTTTATAACTGGGCATTTCCGATAAAGCAGTCCTGATAAGTGTAATTACCTGGCTAGACTGGCATTTTCGGTGCTGCCAGACTAGTCGTTTCTTACTGGGGCATTGCATATTTTTCTTGGAATCTGTGATAAAATGATAAGTCATTTATAAGACACCTGTGCACAAGTGTTTCTAGGCGCGATAAGACACGGGAGGGAAGTTAGAGGGAGGACAAGACAAATGATCTTACTAGGCCTTGTGTGATTCAGATTTTGCAGGTGTGAGAACGAGAACTGCAAGGGGAAAGGGAGGGGGAAGTGCAAGGGAGAGTGGAGGGAAAAAGGGCGGCAATTCTCTGAGTAAGTGCAGCCAGGGCAGTGCAGCTCTGAGTAGTGCAAGGAGAACAAGGGACTGTAGGGTTACAGTTACAGCCCTAAGTGTGTGTAGGCCCAGAGGCATTGCAGGGGTGACTGATCAAGAAAGTGTCTGGAAAAGACTCTGAGGGTAGCCCAGCAACCAGTCGGTACAGCAGACAGGTAGGTCAGGTAGGCCTGGAGGGGAGGAAGAGAGAGAAAGCAGAGGAGAAGAGGAACGTTTTGAGCTCCTTCCGGATCTTCAGGTGGTCCGGCTCAAGTTTGAGAGGGGCAGGCAGGCCTTTCCAGAGGGAGGCACCTGCATAGGAGAGAGATCTACCCCCCCTGTCTCTGCCTGGGAAGTGTCTAACCCTTAGAGAGTTGGAGGTAGCTGAGCAAAGGGCCTGAGAATGAAGGTATTATGGAAGAGAGCAATGGATGTAGTGTGGGCCCAGGCTCAGAAAGCTTTGTGGACTGCAAAGGGTCTTGAACTTGATCCTTGCAGCAACCGGGAACCAGTGGAGTGATTTCAGGGCTGGAGAGATATGATGCCTGGGCTTGAGGCCAAGGATAAGTCTTGCAGTCCTATTCTGAATTAGTTGCAGAGGGCAGAGAGTAGAGGCGTGCATGTTGAGAAGAGGCTGTTCCAATAGTCCAGCCTAGAGAGAACCAGGGCTCTGGAGACAGTGAGCTTATGGGGGAAAGTGAGAAAGGGAAGAATCCCTTTGAGGAGGAGCAGCTGGTAGTGGGACTTCTTTGCGATGTCCGAGATGTGAGGAGAGAAAGAGAGTGGAGTCAAAGATGACAACCAAGTTTTTTGCCTCGCAGGGAGGGGAAAGAATAGGGCCCAAGGTGGGCAGAGAGAGTGTGAGAGGGAAAGCATGGCAGGGGTCCCAATGAGAAGGATCTCCATCTTACTGGCATTAAGGGAGAGATCGGTGAATGCACACCAATCCTAAATCGCGGATAGACAGTCAGTAATGAGAGAGAGAGGAGAGGAGTTTGAGGGGAGCCTGAAGGAAAGCTGAGTGTCATCTGCATACAAGGAGAAGGTAGAGATCAGGTGGGTCAAAGGGGCCAAGAAGAGGTTGGTTGAATAACCAGGATGAGGGGATTGAGCCCTGGGGAACGCCGCTGGTATAGAGAGATGTGGCGGAGAGAAAGGGACCAAGGTGCACCTGGGAGGGGTAGTCCAAGAGGAAGGAGGTCAGCCACTCAAGGGCCTGATCCGTGATGCCCAGGTTCTCATGGAGTCGATTAATCTGGATGACGTGGTTGACCATGTCTAAAGCAGAGGAAATATCAAGAAGGATGGGGACAGAAGGAATGCTGGAATCAAGGTTAGAGAGCAGATCTTCACAGGTGTTCAGGAGAACAGTTTCCATGCCTCTGGCAGCTCTGAAGCCAGACTGATGGTGATGGAGACAACCAACAGATTCAGTGTGGAGAGTAAGCTGACAGAGGGCCAGTTTTCTTCCAACAGTTTGTCCAGAAAAGGAGTGATGGATATTGGGCGATAGCTTTTCAGGCAGGCAGGAAAGGCAGATGGCTTCTTGAGGAGTGGGTGCACAAGGGAGTGCTTAAGGGGAGAGGGGAACATTCCAGTGGTGAAAGAGTGATTACAGAAATCAGCCAAGGCTGGAGCGAAGGTGTCAATATGGTCCTTAATGGTTCTAGAAGAGCAGGGGAGCACCTGTTTGGACAACACATTCAAAGATCGGACTTGTCTAGAAACCTCATCAGGTATTGTCAGAGAGAAAGAGTAGAAAGGAGGAAGAGAAGTAGAGCTGGCCAATGGGGGGCCAAGAGAGGAAGAGGGAGAGGAAGAGGAGATGGGTTACTGGATGTCCTGAGTTTTAGCAGAGAAGTGAGAGAACAGAGCCATACACAGGGCCTGGGAGGGAACAGGAGAGGTAAAGACCACAACAGGATTGACCAGCTACTTACAGATTTTAAAGAGTTTGGCCTTGTTGTTAGAGGCCACAGAGACTCAGGCTTGAATGTGTGTTCTCTTCTTTATGAGTGTTATTGCTTCGACTAGCATGTTGGTGCAACCAGTCTAGGTATGCCTAAATGTGGCCTGGCATGCTTTACTGTAACGTTATTACACTGGTCTACATTGTGCAGCTAGTTGGACATGTGTTCATTGTGGCATGGCATTTTTAATAGCAAAGCATTAATGTTCCTGTGCACTGTTGATGACTTGCATGTATTGGATTGGTGTTACCCCACAAAACCATTGCAAACACTCTGGCTTTTTAGCCAGTTGTTCTCAGAAAGTGTGCTCTGTATGGCATTAAAACACATATTTATATCTTTCTACTAGTGCAGTGTGTGGCATACCCATTCAACAGCACATTTGTGCGTATTGCGCAAGCCTGATAATCTAGGCCGGCCCAGAGTGTGGCGTGACCCGTGATTTGTTGCTGAGTTGCGGGTGGCCCTCAGCATGTCTCGCAGGGGGGCCCCCACATTTTGTGTTACGCCACTGTCGTGCGCCCAGCCATGGTATGCTATGTCCGAGCCTTTGTCAATAAATAGTGTTAGATTTTTATTGACAGAACTTGATCAAGTATGACAAACTATTATTCAACAGGATTTCCCTTTAAAAAACACTTTTGTAAATCAGGCCCATACAACCTTTTATGCAAGTTGAAAACATAGTTTTACTGGATCGCACTCTATTGTTGGTTGCCATGGATATTAACTTATTGAACACAAACATTTCACAAAGGAAAAGCATGAAAGTAATTTTAGGGGGAATTAAACATGTTAACCTTGGTTGTGTAGAGTTTGATCGGGGCTGTGAATAGCCATTGATGTACTGCTAGACATCTTATATTCCATATGGGGATACTGCACACACAGGATTGCATGTACTGTGTGTACTGGAGATATATTTTAATAAGCTGTTTGTACATGTTGTTGAGTGGGGTCATAATATATACTGTTCAATTATGGCGTTTGTGTTGCATATATTATGTTGTTGTTTGTATAATTTGTTGAATAACACGATAATGGAATATTGTAAAAGTGTTTTTTATAAAAGAATATTGAGAACACATTGTGATATGTGAGTCTTTGACTTTTAAGAGTTATTCATTAATTGATCCTATTCGTTGCTTTTGGTTATGTGTTCTGGGGGAGGCTCACTTAGCTTACCCCCCCCAAGATCTTTTTGTTAGTTTAGTGAGAGAAATAGTCAACAAACAGGAAACAAGCTATACTGCTGTGCATAATGGAGATGAAGGAAAGTAGTGTATGATAATTTGACAGAGCCTATATAATGAGATAATGATGTCCTGAATTGCTATCAAATGCTGTACTTCGAAAGCATACACTCTTCACAAGAGTGGGTAGTTGATGGCTGAGGTAAAGTAATGCCTTCTCGAATAAGAGATTTGTTCGTCAACAGTAATGACAAATTGAAAAGTGTTTGCCAAGAATTGAATGACGCAATTAATCAGCGTATCAGGCACAAATCATTTTAATGTGATGACATTTTAAACAGTGTCTGGTACTACAGTGGGGGTGTCTCCCTCCCAAGTATACCCACTGTACACACTAATTAATCAATCACATGTTCCTTTGTAGAACAGCTGTAACTGAGTTTTCTCCAATCACCGTTATGGATCAGTATGCACTGCATTTCTAAATTGAAGTGATATTTTTGGATGAAATCAATACAAAATAAAAACACTTATGTACTTACACATCAAAATACCATCAACCACAAAACGCCACAATAACCACAACAAGCACTGGCCTCGTGCTTCTCTGGTGCCCAACCACGTAGCTGCACTCAAGTCCATGAGATTGTGTCCAAAGTTACAGTATTCAACGTGCCAGCAGGTCTTCATTCAGAAGTCTTGCTAATTAACATATCACAGCACAGGCAACATAAATTACCAGCCTGGAAAACAATTCCTTCCTACCGGCCAGTGGCCAACTTAAATTAGCAACAACGTTCCAGCTGGTAAATAGAACTCCATAGTAAACCCTAAAGAATTCACCAATTACAGAGCTATGCACAAACTTCCCAACTTCAACACGAATCTGAAAAGTAAGATCAGAATTAGTACTAGTAGGAAGCAGAACAAAGAATTCCAAAGAAAATCCAGCTTTAAGGCACTAAAATGGAAACATAATGCACAATTTGACAAAACAAGACATTTAACTTGAAAACAATCGCTTTATGCTCACTGGGCGTCATTATAAGGGTGGCGGCCACGACTATGAATGGTGCCGGTAAGGCACCGGCACCGTTCATACCGTGCCGCCGCATCACGAGTTCTGCTCACGGGTTCCTGGCAGCCCACCAGGTCTTACCTGCCAGGCTGTTCGGCACCCGCGAGCAGAACTCATAATGCCGCAGGCACCATTATCAAAAGTACCGGGGCATCCATGCTCCCCAACCCCATTCTGCCCTATGGGACAGAATGGGGAGCCCGGCAAAACCGCCACCCGCGAATGGGCAATTACCGGCCATTCATCTCGTAATGGTTCGGTTATTGCGCAATCGCGGGAGGCACTGCAATGAAGACCACTGTCTATCAATAAGAATACATGTAATCCTACAAACAAATCCATGACTGAAGCAGTGGTGTAAAACAAGAAGAGGCACAGGGACTACACTGGCAGGAATACAAGAGCATCCTCTCACCACTATAGATGATCGCAAGCTGGCAGCACTGACCACCCTCCCTCAACCCATCAGCAGCATGCAGTACACTAGACAACAAGGTCCTTCTAGATCTCTTGCTCGATTGGATGGGAGTGTCAGGATATGCCCCGAACTGCATCCAGTGATAGTAATTCCTTCCATCTAAACATCCACGACTTAGGAAGAGAACCTTTAAGTCCACAGCAACAAAGCAATGCCGGTCTACATCAGGGATCTGCACTCTCACCACAGTTGTTGAAGGTATAGCTTTTTGCCCTGGCCAAGACTACATTTTATATGGATGTGGATGACAAGACGTTACACCTCACAGTTGGACGGATATTCTGAAGCCATTTACACAAGTATGACTGCATGAAGGAATCACTAATAATACACTTTTGGACCGTAGAGAGGCACTTCTTTCTAAATGGAATTATGGGTTTTGGAAACCCAAACACCATGCCTATAGTGGCCGGCACCCAACCCATCTATTAATTGTGAAAAAAGGGACCTTGTGTTTAGTTTTAGATCTCCATTTTTCACTGATCAATGTGGTAGCCAAGACTACAAACCTCAAACTGAGAATGCTTTTTACAGAGGATCATACAATTACCGTGCCGATTTCACTCGGACAGCCGAAAATTTCGATTTTCGACATCCCCATTTCACCCCATATATATGTGGGGGATGGGTACAGTAAATGGGTACAGTAAATAATGACTATGGGCGGCAGTGGGTGTGGCTGCGGGGGATCTCCCCCCGCATGTGTATGCAGTGAAAAGGGGGTACAAAATAAAAATAAAATAAAGATTTTCGCTCTCGCATTAAAATCGGTGCAGTAATCACATAGATTAAGCATTCTCCCACTTCTGCAACACCGAGATAAAGGGACCATGTAACTGATCACATCATGATGGACGACTCTAACATCATCTATAGACTAAATATCTAATTCCAAAATCTTCCACAAGGCACATTTAGGCAGCCAGATGGTGCCTCACGTGACACTATTTCTCTATTGATTCCTAATGGAATAAAGGGCACAGCTTTCATTACCTTGTGAACTGTGCACAAGCTTAACTGGTGAAAGAGTTTCATATTACACGCACAGACACACACACACGCATGCACACACACACATTACCAGCAGCATGCACATGCAGAACCCCTTAGTCACTAAAGGCACCTGAATTGGCCCTCAATGCACATCTACGTATCGGGTGTGCAGCCAACATTTAGATATTCATTGAACCCCAGGTTCCATGGTGGTGGAGTGCTATGGTCATGCCAATGTCAGCAGGCACAAACCCTCCACCCAGGTGGTTCCTGGGTGCCCAGTTCAGGCAACCGGTCGTACAGATTTGCCATTTGTACCTTCCCATCATTACTTCAACACTGGGAATGGAAAAGTAAATAGAAACGCTCATGTGTGTGCCTTGAGCTTGCACTAAGGCTATTTGTAATGCATTCCTCTATGAATTAGGGAAGTACTAAGGAACACACATACAACAACGCCACAGAAAACAAAAAAGTATGCAATAGAAACTCACAACCTCAAAACCCAGCAAACATGACACTCAAACTGCAACACATACACCCAAGGCTGATGCCTCATCTACCCTAACCATAAACTCCTAACACTAATCCTAAAGTAGCCATGATCCATGGGGCCCTCATCAATGCAAGGTCACTCCTGGCACATGCCCTGGACATCACAGACCTTTTTACCTCTAACAAACTTGACTTCATTGCTATCACTGAATCCTGGCGCCACGCAGCGGCAGGACCAGTCCTATTGCTCGCTCTCCATGATAATTATACTATTTTCAGGACTGATAGTCCTACCGCTAAAGGTGGGGGAGTAGCCATCATTGCCAAGAACACGCTTAACATCAGAGAAATTGCCAACCACACCTTCCATTCAGGCAAACTATCTCCATCAAAATTGCCTTATCACCTACGGCGACCTTGACATTCATTTGATCTATAGACCTCCCCGGCCCGATATCCTCATTTGAGGACGATGTAGCACAACTCCTCTCCACAAACACCAAATCTATCTCACAAACCCTAGTATTGGGAGACCTCAACCTGGGCTTTAACGATCCCAAAGACAACAACGCACTAGCTCTTGCCAATACCATTAGGGTATTAGGCTACACCCACCAGATAAACAACCCTACACACATTAAAGGTTAAATACCCGACTGGCTTGCTGACCTCAACTGTAAAACAAACATAATATCCAATGCCCAATGCCTGTGGTCAGACCATCACATAATCACATTTAATGTTGCTAAGAGCTCTGGGACCAATATCCCCCCACCAGTGGCACCAGCTGCCTCATCGTGAAACACACGCAATATCACATTAAATAATATCCTCCCTTTGCTACACCCCATTACGGCATACCAAGACACTGGGGCTAACAACCCTTCAATCATGATTGATAAATACAACCAAACTCTCCTCGCAGCCATTGATAAAGTAGCACCCCTATCTCTTTGTAAAGACAAACCTCTAGCCCACCTCCACTCCTGGTACACTCCTAACCTAAAAACCATGCACAGCACTAAGAGAACTGCTGAGCCTACCTGGAAGAAACTCCCGACTGAACTAAAACAGGCAGTCCTTCAAACTCCACATTCAATGAGAGAATTACTAAGGCCAAATCATGAACCAAGGAGCGCTTCGCCATCCTTAGAGAACTCGAGGCGCCAGTGCCACCACTAGAAGTCTGCCTCAAAGACACGAGCTAGTGTTCGGGCATTCAAAAATCCCTTCACTATAAAATAGCCCTCCTACAATCCAAAATTGAAACAAAAAAAATCAACCTCAAACCTGCCCAACAACCGCAACTGACTACGAGTCATGCCAGCCTTATTACTGCTGCACTATTCAAATTCACACCTCTCTAAAAACTCGGAAGTCCTGAAAATGATCTCCAGTCTCAAACCTTCAAGATGCCCAGGTGACCTCTGCCCAGCTTTGCGTATCAAACACGGTGTGCCAGAACTGACACCGTTCATCACAAGACTAATCAATGCCTCCTCTGAAAGTAGCACTGTCCCAACCAACCTCAAAGACGTTTGGGTCCTCCCCCTACTAAAGAAAATCTACTCTAGACCCAAACATACTGACAAACTATTGACCTATTACTACAGTGCCATTCCTCCTCAAAATACTGGATAGAGCAGCGTACCTCCAGATCCAAACCATCTGGAAATAAACAACCTCATTGGCCTATGCCAATCAGGATTCCGCCAAAGACATGGGATGGAAACAGTGTTACTGGATATGAAAAGTGAAATGGACGTATTTAAAGACAAAGGCAAGCTAGCCCTACTCATCCTGCTTGAACTTTCTGCACTGTTTGACCTAGTCAATCACGATATACTGTGTAATCACCTAGCCTCAGCCGCCCACTTCGTTCCGAAAGCCATAGAATGGATACAATCCTTCCGGACGGACAGAACCATGAGAGTCTTCTCATCGAGCGCAGCAGCAGTGCCAGCCCTGGTCCCCTGCGTGGTACCACAAGGCTTGTGTGCTTCACCCACACTATATAATATGGTCACAAAACCACTATTTGACCACCTTGACGATTTGGGTGTCAGCTACACTTACCATGCAGACGACTCCGAAATCCTCATTCCAATCTCTGGCTCCTATGACACTGATTTGGTATCACACAAAGCAATCTATCAAACCATCAAGGCCTTCATGGGCCAACACGGATTATGCCTTAATGATGAAAAAGACGAACGCCTGATTATAGGATTACAATATCGCATTAACAAACTTGATGACTCATTTAAAGCCTTCAATATCGATGGCATTACCATCAAGGAGTCGAAGGAAGTAAAAACCCTTGGCTTTTATCTGGAGTCAGCCCTTACCTTAACTAAACAAGTCAATGCTACAGCTTCGGCAGCATCTTACACATCTAAGCTCATTAATGCCTGCAGACACTTCCTGTCACCTGACAGCTGTATCACACGAGCTAGAGCCCTCATCTTGTCCAGACTGGACTATTGCAATGCCCTCTGTGCTGGCACCAAGACCTGCAATATTAAAAAAAACTACAGGTGATTCAAAATAACGCCCTAAGAGCAGCTTTAAACATCCCCAAAAACACTCACAGCTCCATGACCAGACGGAACACCCACTGGCTACTTATCCAGGAACGGATACTCTTCAAAACTCTCTCTTTGATGCAGAAATGCCTACACAAATCAGCCCTTAAATACCTGGCTGATAAATTAAATACCTGCAAATCCAATAGGCCTATGCGCGCATCACAATTGCACATATTCAAACTGCAGAAAGCCGGAGGTAGCAGCTTCCCAGTGGTAGCTTCCAAACACTGGAACACATTGCCAGCCGTATAAAGGTCAGAAGCCTCCTGTTGGACACCTGAAAACATGGCTCTTCACACAGGCACTACCAAAATAAATCTTGTTCAGTAATCAGCATGTTATCAACAATTAATGAACACTGTAACCTAAGCTGATGTCGCAATGCACCATTGTGCATATTTCTGCCTTGTATTTCCAGAACAGTGCCCAGATGCCTCTGGGTTTGGTGCGCTTTACAAATTTCAAAATACATATAAATAAATAGGAGCAAAGTGCATCTGTAACTCATTCACTTCTAACACAGAAATTGTTTGTTTGCACAACTTGTGAGAGCAGCTTCATCCCACAATACATTCCTCAAAGATACCACGACCCGGGGGGGCGTGGCTAGCATGCGAGCACTGAGGACGTGAGCCCCGAGAGCTCTTCTGGCCACTGGCATTATCCTGGTTAAAATATCCTGTTTCGGCGGGGTGAATCTACTGAAACTGAATCTACGGCTGGGCGAACAAATGCAGACACTGTATGAAAATACGGCTCTGAAATCAAGCTCCTGTCGGAGTTACCGGATGTAGACTCCTCTGCTGGTCTGGCGCAAAAGGACTTTCCCAAGATGGCTGCTGAGACCCAACAGAGCTAATAAGCAGGACCGTTGAGAGCTTACAGCGAAACACGAAACCAGCGGCTGCCTTACACTGGCAGAAAAGGAGGAGCAGCTGGTCTGAAATGGAGCACCGTTGACAGGCTGGCGAGTTGAAGTATCTGCTACTGCACCGCTGCGAGTGGGGTGAGCCAGTCAGTGGGAACAGTAGACGGTGACCTCAATCCGCGGATGCAGGAGGACACCTCATGGGACACCCGAAAAATCTGAAGAGCGGGGGCAATGGACTAGATCTGTGGCTCCGGGCTCGGAGAGACACGATATGCTGACCTGCACATCTGGTATTAACACACATTTAACGCTGCTCTGATGGACTCGTTATCCCAGGTGGGTACTCTCCAAGGGTAGAGGAGTGACGGGTGAGACCCTGCACTGAGAACTTCAAAAGGTAGGCAATAGCCGCGAAGACCAGCAGCCCAACTCCTAAAGACCTCTGCACGGGGGGTGGACATAACTTGGGAGGAAGCAATAGACTCCTAGAATCCGCGACCGCTACAGCCGAAGGAGATAGAGCCCACCCCTTTTCCCAACATTAAAAGTGTAATGCATGGTCTGCCGAGTGGGTGGCCCACGCGTTGAAACCTGCTGCACTATCCGCTGGTGCGGCATAGGCTGTGGCGCATGACCTCCGCAGTGTGAGCGAAACAGATGACATGCCGAGGAGCTACGGGGTGCCCTCAGAATGGCCTCGGTGGTCCAAGAACAACAAGATGTGGGTGCATCCACTACGGAACTCCCGTGCGTAGCTGGAAACTAACATAAGCACACCCACAGAGGGGCGACCTGGAGACGCTCCGGTATGCCTGGATCACCGCTGGGAAAAACACAAGGTAATCCGGACATCTCCTCTTGAAACTACCCCATTTACAGCTGATGGATGGGCCGGGGACCCCATAGAACAACTGGAACCATACCCCACCCAGTAATATGCGAAAGGTGATATAACGCTTCTCAGCAGAGGCCAATAGATGTATTTGGCTGCACCTGAGACCCAGATGGCAGTGAGGTGCAAGGCGGGTTGTGGGGTATACGCTTAACCTGAAGATACTGCTAATCTGACAGCACTGTGATGCCTGCACCCTCCGCATTGGTTGAAAAGAACATACCGGAATCAACCAACACCTACAGAAAGCTTGATGCCGAGTTATATACTCAAAACCTTTCCTTTGAGGCCCACTGGAACTCCCCCCCCTCACACTACTGTGTGATACACTATGCACTGAACCTCCTCAAGGGCGGACTCCTCCTACTTCCTGGGCACCCTGATGCACCCAAACTGACGTTGTAGTGGACGGTCCAGCTTTGTGACCCTAGCTCACGGACTTCCTGCCTTCTAGAAGAAACGGTCTGGGACGCATGGTCATACCAAGTGAAACAGACAGCATAGTCCTCCCAAGTGGCGGGGAAAAGATATAGGGGTCTAGTAGACCACACTCTAAGGGTGGAATTGCCTGATAGGGCCATTATCATTGGGAAAGCATCCTACGACGGCCGACCCTGCCTGTGACCCCTCCAGGGGAATAGTGCAGCCAATACCTCCAGTTGCACCACTCCATTACGCCCTGGACAGCATTAGACGACAATATGGGCAATGGCAAAGCCAAGAAAATGTCCACAAAGAGCACCATGGACCAATATGCAACAAAAACCCCTACCGGGATGCCGGACGTGGACCAGTAGGTGACCTCTGCCTCCTTGATCGAACCCTTGACGCTGAAAGACGTGATGGCTGCCATTGCCAACTCACGCTCCTCGATGGAGAAAAAGATGGATGGTATCTCGGCCAAGGTATCCTTCCTCCATCATGACCTCCAGAAGATATCCTCTCGAACCGGAGAAGTGGATCACCGTGTGTCGGGGGTGGAGGATGACCTTAGGGGGGTGTGTTAACAGCTCTCACAAGCATGGACATGTCTAAAATCATTGGAAGCACGGATGGACAAGGGTGAGGGCAGATCATGCCACAATAACGTTTGCATACTGGGCCTTCCAGAGAACACGGAGGAACCCAGTATGGAACTCTTTCTGGAGCAGTGGTTGGCGGTCCTCTTCACACCTAACCTCCTTTCAAAAATGTTCACAATTGAGAGGTGCCCACCGGATACCAGCAGGCAGACCAATTCCTGCTGCATCCCCAAGAACAGTCATTGTTAAACATTTGAATTATCACGATAGGGATGCAATATTATAAATGGCCCGGACAAAAGGATCAATCACGTATAACGGTGCCAAAATCGCCTTCTTCCTGGATTATACCCGTGAGGTCCAAAAGGCCAGACAGTCATTTGAGCATCTGAAGAGCAAGCTTCACTCCATGGATGTAAAATACAGACTACTCTTTCCGGCCTAGCTGAGGATACAACATAAAGGTACCACGGTGCACTTCACTGACCCGCAGGAAGTCTGTAAGTGGACAGAAAATCACATAGAAGGAGAATGGACAGCGCACAGCCCAGATCCTGGGGGCAGACCCCGCAGAAGGCTACATCGGGATCGACTCCCATGACAACCCATACCACAAGACCAACCAGACCCGGAAAGAGAGGTAGACCCCTAGACCCAACGAACTATAGGTGAAGGACCACAAGAGGGGCAGAAAGGGACTTTGGAGACCAACTAAGAACAATCCCCTGCAACACCCCTCACCACCGATACAGAGGGAGCCGGACCAAAACTTAACTCCTCAAACCATCGCTCCAGATATAATGAACAATGTGTGATACTGCAGATGGCTCGTGTAAAACGGATGATCACACATATTGTTCCAGAATTGCCTTCTTCCCGGATTACACCCGGGAAGTGCAGAAGGCCAGACAATCCTTCGAACTGCTGAAAAGGAAACTTCACTCCATGAACGTCAAATACGGACTGCTCTTCGCAGCCCAGTTTAAAATTCAACACAATGGCACTACGGTGCACTTCATGATCCCCGTGAAGCCTGGAAATGGGGCTCGGAGAGCCTGGACCCTGGAGGCAGACCCCAACCCCAGCGAAACGGGAACATTCTGTGCAACATCCCCACCTCCAGGACAGTATGACCCAGCCCAAGACATCGACCCCTGAGATCAGCGAGTCGGTCACACCGAATGAGAAACAAGAAGTATATAGTAGCAGATGAAGATGTTGTGCGTACCCAATGAACAAAATGCGCACCGATATCTCCTTTTCGCTGAAAGATACTGCTAAAACGGCAGCCGCCTTGGCCACCACCCAGGAACTCATACCTTCGGCAGGGACAGTAAGTTCTTGGTTGCATCGAGATTGGGATAGTTCTAGTTCTTAAGTTAACGCTGACGCTGTAGTTTCAAGTGTCAGCAATGTTCGGGCGTCAGATACTTCATGTTGGGGTGGAGTATAGGAAGGGGGAGGGGAAAGTTGGGAAATGTTTAATGTAATCCAAATACTATCGTATGTTTATAGATCCACATGATATGACTGATAGAGACATCCACCACACACCACCCAGTATCATCATGAGCCTACACGATGTGCCTGATGTGATCACTTATCCGGCGCAACTCATGCACTCGCCCCAGACAAAGTTCACAACTCCACTACCACACAATACAAATGGCATCAGCACCAACCCGACCAACACCCAAAGACCACCCTAGGTCCCTCAAACTACTCACCTGGAATGTGAACGGAATGGGCTCTGGAATCAAGAGACGTCTTATTAGCCATTTCTTAAACAGGCATTCGCCCAACATAGTCCTCATCACCAAAACACATTTAGCGCGATCGACCTGTACCCTATTCCGAAGAACAAATTACCGTTCTGCATTCCATGCAGGATACACTATAGGCTCCGAGGTACCTTGATCTTACTCCACAAATGCATCACATTCACCCCGCTCACAGTGGAACAAGACCCCAGAGGGCGCTATACAATCTTGCTCGACACACTTTGGGGAGAGACTCTGGCCATTGTTGCAATATACTC
The DNA here is from genome assembly GCF_040938575.1 of Ambystoma mexicanum. NCBI lineage: Eukaryota > Metazoa > Chordata > Amphibia > Caudata > Ambystomatidae > Ambystoma > Ambystoma mexicanum. The sequence goes on from NC_090921.1 coordinate 624,138,342, forward strand.
TCCACCGGGGCTTGGAGATGAACTCCTAGATGACATCACCACCCTTATAATGAAACATCAACTGGACATCTGGATTCTAGGGGGGGACTTTAATGACGTAATGTGCAATACCTTAGACCCCCTAGCACTCATATTTGAGGTCGCAATCCAAACACACCCACCAAATTGGCAACATTCACATCTGCATTGGGCCTCCGTGACGTGTGGAGAGAACTCCACCCCAAGAGCAAGGGTTATTCATTCCACTCAGGGGCTCATGGCTCCCTTTATAGGTTAGATTATTTTTTCTTCCCTGCCACGGACACTTATAGGGTACTCAAATTAGAACTACTCCCCCGTGGCATTTCGGATCACTCACCATTAATGATTGAGATATGTGTGAATGGGCTAACTTCCCGCCCGGCATGGCGGCTAAATAATTACTACCTAGGCTCCCTGATTTCATTGACCATCTTGGTGAAAAATGAAACGAATACTTTGAAACCAACACAACGACAGTCTATAGTCCTGTAGTGGTATGGGAAGCTTATAAAGCAGTAGAGTGGTGGCGATCTCCTGGACGTCCAATAAAAGAAAATAGCATCTACGTAAGCTGATAGAGGCTGAAAAAGAGGTGGAGGAATGGGAGAGCAAATACATTCTTGATACGACCCCTGAGGTTCACTGCTCCCTTGTTAAAGCTAAGGAATACCTTCATAATATTACGCTAGATAACGCAAACACGCACATAGAGAATCACGGGCCCGGATCTATGAAAATGGGGATAAAGCAAGTAAGATGCTGGCTTGTCTAGAGAAGAGGGATGAGACTCAAAGAAATGTCAGGGAGATTGTAGATGAACACAAAGAACGGATCCACTCGGACCAGGGATAGCGGAAGCCTTCGGTCGCTTCTATGCCACCTTTTACCATGGCCCGATCTCCCCGGCGAATCTCTCCTTCTTGGATAGCATCACTCTGCCATGTCTGTCTGAGCAGCAGAAGTTGGATTTAGATGGCGACATCACAGAGACTGAAATGGCTGAGGCCATTGCACAGCTGCAATCTTGGAAGACACCGGGTCCTAACAGATTCCCGATCGAAACCTGGAAAAAATTGGGCAGAGAGAAAATTGCAACTCCCCTGGAGCGGATGAATTGTGCGGAAAGGATGAAGTGTGTGGAAAGGATGAAGTGTGTGAAACTGGTGGAACGGAAGAGGTAGGTGGAACGGAAGAGGTGGGTGAAACGGAAGGTGTGGGTGGAACGGAAGAAGTGGGTGGAACGGAAGAAGTCGGTTGAATGGAAGAAGTGGGTGGAACGGAAGAAGTGGGTAGAACAGATGAAGTAGGTGGAATGGACGAAATGCATGGATCAGAAGGAATGCATAGAACTGATTGAACAGATGGAGTACATAGAACCGAGGGAGTACATGTGAAGGATGGAATGCATGGAACAGATAGAGGGCATGGAATGGACATTGTGCAAGAATGGATGGAGTGCTTGGAGCGGTTGGAGTGCATGGAATGCTTGGAGTGCATGGAACGATTGGAGTGCATGGCACGGTTGGAGCGCATGGAATGGTTGGTGCGCATGGAACAGTTGGAGCGCATGGTTTTAGTGCATTAATCGGTTGTAGTGCATGGATCAGTTGTAGTACATAGATCGGTTGTAGTGCATGGATAGGCTGTAGTGCATGGATAGGTTGTAGTACAAGGAACGGTTAGAGTGGTTGGAACGGTTGGCGTGCATGGTACGGTTGGAGTGCATGACACAGTTGGAGCGCATGGAACGGTTGGAGTGCATGGAACAGTTGGAGCGCATGGTTTTAATGCATGGATCGGTTGTAGTGCATGGACCGGTTGTAGTACATGGATCGGTTGTAGTGCATGGATCGACTGTAGTGCATGGATCGGTTGTAGTACATGGAACGGTTAGAGTGCATGGAACGGTTGGAGTGCATGGAGCATGAAGGCGCTCGATCTCAAGCACCTACCGAAAACCACCTTATCACATCACCATGCTTATTCTCTTCTATACACCACCACTCAACTAGAACACAGTGATACTATGACACATTCGGTATAGCTGTTCTCATATCAACACCTGCCACATACTCCCCATCATCCTAACTAATCAGAGCTGGCTTCACACCCGCCAGCCAAGGCGTTCTCCTCAGGCCTAACGCAGCCAGAATCAGTCTGGCATTACCCTGCCAGAACAAACACATACTCCTGATCTCCCAAACACCACACCTACTGCTAAGAAGCAGCCAACATATGAGTGCCACACCAGCTGCACACATATCCGGTGCACACACGCACCTTATAACTCTCTCTCTCTGTTTACTGACTTGAACTACGGTTCCCGAGGGCGTTCAACCTACCAGCGCCTTGAGATCATACCAATGGTACATAAGGCGCTATATAAATGCAAAGTAACATAAAATAACATAAGAAGTTCCACCGGGCTAGGGAGCAAGGTACCCTCCCACCAGATCTGTGTAGTGCCACGATTGTAGTCATCCTTAAACTGGGCAAACTCCCCGAGCAGTGCACCTCATATAGACCCACATCATTGATCAAAGGTGAGGCCAAGATTCTCGCTAAACTCCTTGCCAATAGTCTGCAACAAGTCATCTCTTCACTGGTTCACCCTGACCAATGCGGCTTCATGCCGCACAAATTGAATCAAATGAATAAACAACGACTTCACCTGCTGTTGGAGCGTGCCCCTATCATAGATAAGCCACTTGCGCTGCTAGCAGTCGACTTGGAGAAGGCGTTTGATTCGGTAATATGGGATAACCTCTGGGAAAATTTGAGGTGCATGGGGTTCGGTGAGGCCTTCTTAGGCTGGGTACAATTAATATTCACAGGTCCGCGGGCAGAAGTAAGAGTGAATGGGTGGCCCACTGGTTCCTTGGGAGGGGCACAAAGCAGGGATGTCCCTTATCCCCCCTCCTATTTGCTCTAGCGATTGAGTCGCTTGCCCTATGGTTTTGTCAAAGCAACGAATGGTCAGGATTCAAATGGCCAGGAGGTAGTGAAGATAGAGTATCTCTATATGCCGATGATTTTTTACTATACTTGAGTGACCCAATCTGAACCTGCCCAATAGTCACACAGATGCTGACACGCTTTACTGAATTCAGTGTACTGAGAGTCAACTGGGGGAAGTCGGTCTTCCCGGAGAAGGGCGGGACGCACGCTATTCCCCGAAATTGCCCACACAGAATACCGTTACTTGGGGATCTGGGTCTCCAGGGACCTCTCAAAATTTGTGACCCACAATCTACACCTGATCACAGACCGCTTTGCTACTGATGTCCGACACTGGAAACTCCTCCCCCTAATGCTGACGGGGAGGGCTGCACTCTTCAAAATGATGGCCTTACCGCGATATATGTATCTGTTGCAGAATGCCCCACTTAGAATCCCCTATCTGAAATTTGGCTGGTTTGAAAGCCTCCTTAGAGAACTCATATGGGGGAGGGCAATCCCGAATCGCACTTACTACATTGCAAAGATCAGTTTGGGAGGGGGCATTGAGGTATTACTGGGCAGGGCAATTGGTGGTGGTTAATGACCTACTTCACAGAGACCGAGAATTACCACACATCAGATCAGAACTGACCAATGTTCACGATACTCAACCAATCCACCTGCTCTACCAACCTCTCACCATGCCTCCACCGCAAACAATAGTTGCACACAATACCACAGTTTGGAAACATGCACATATTTTCATTGGATGGGGACACAAGGTGACCACGGTACAAACCTTATGGCACAACAGTAACCTAACCGAGTTGGGCAAACCTAGAGCATGGCCCAAGTGAACAGAGGCATGGATCATTAAAGTAGTTGATATTCTCCCCGAGGGTGCCATCGCTCCATTTGAAACCCTGCAAAAGATATTCCAAATCCCAAACACTGAGCATTATCAATACACGCAGCTTACTCACGCCCTGAGGAAACACATTCTGACAAGCACTACTGTGCCAGAATGCATACCTTTAGAGCGTAATATACTCAAGGCATGTATTCCCACTAAACTTATTTCTATCCTATATAATGCTATGACAGCCTTTGCTACCCCGGAGCTGTCTCATCTCAAGGGGAAATGGGAAACTGATGTAGGAACTATAGAGTCGGAGTATTGGATACAGGTGCTAATGCACCCGCGTGAAATCGCAATTTCCTCTAGACTCCGCCTGATTAAACAAAAAATACTGCACTGTGTCTATTATCCCAGAACAGCACAATACGGCTGGGGACGTGCCTCAAACCCAAACTGTTTACGATGCCAAGAAAAGGAATGCACCTTCATACACATACTGTGGGAATGCCCCCGAAATTAAAACCTTCTGGAGCAAATGCTGCAATAGATTAACTGAAGTCCTTGCCCGCACCATATCACTAGATCCTAAAATACTGCTGCTGGCATGCCCAATGAGAATACTGCTAACAATTGGGAGATATTGTTCCTATCTACAGCCGTGGGCCTGATAATACGCAATATCACTCAAATATTGGGCGCCCCAGAATGCCCGACTAATGGACTGCCAATATGGACATATGTGCAACCATGGAGCATAGAGTGTACACAGAAAGAGGCTTTCCAGTTAAAGCCAAGAAAATAAGGGGAAAGTGGGAAGAAGGGGGGGACTGAACACCTAAATGTGTGGCGATTTGTGATGTCTATGCAAATTATTACTCTGATCATGTACATTATGGTAACCTATAGGCCCATGACCATGATATGTGGATGTCCGTAGGTAAATGTATGTTTCTTTTGTGTTTTGGGTTTGTTGTCAAAATCAATAAAATGTTTTATTTAAAACAAATTTAAAAAAAGATACCACAACCCTGCGTCCAACTCGTCAGAAAAAAAACTATTGGAGAATTCACTCATTTGGGTCACGCTCCACAGTACCAACATCGAATCTTACCACTGTGATTGTGTCACTGGGTCATGCCTGACTCTCTTGAGATGGTACCCAATGGATGCAGGCCCCCATGTCTCCCCTACAACCTTATAAAACACACACTCGCACTGCTGCGCACGCTCACCTCACGTACATCGGTTGCCATCTCAGCATTAATACAGCTGTGACAGCTCACTTCTTTAGATTTTCACACACACATCAGCTGCTAACCTGCAATATTAACCTGCCCTGTCCATGCCGACACCTGCGGCACGGATCAACTCGACTAAACCTACACGTCGTTAGAGATGCCATGACGACCTAGCCAACGGTCAGCACTCCTGTGCAAATATACACACTGGACACTCCCACACCAATCCACACGAAGAATATACTCAGTGCTATGACGTAGGCGACAGACATACTCACGGACGTGCATCTTTATTATTTTCCACATAGGCTCTCAAAATGCAGAAACGCAAGACGCATCATGAACTTATCGAAAAAGGCTTGCTCACGCTTCTTCTAAGAGCCATGTACCATAATGAAGAATATAACGGGGACACGATACTGAGGATAAAGCAATATGATACCGTAACCTAAAGCGCTCTGCATCAAACGGTTCCACCTATGCACCAGGCCCAAGTAGGCCGCAAGCAAAAGCTTCCATGAACATTGAATGAGCAAGAACTGGGTTGCTGACCCTGCAAAATGAGCCCGGCGAAAGCACAGCGCCAAGGGCACGATGTTGCAATCTCGCACGCTGCAAGCCAACGCCAAGGTCGCACCTGCAAGATAAACCAGGCACACAGTAGGAAAAACAATATTAATTATGTTGAATTTTGCCTCAAACACGGTCCCACCTCACGTGACAAAGCCAAACCTGACAAGATGCCAAGCCCAGGAGGAAGGAGACGCCTGAATCCCACGTTTCAAGACACAGGTAGATACAATTAAAAGACTCATTGGACATCTGCAGCAGTGGGAGTAGTCAACCTCCCAACATATGAATAAATCCTCACATTGTTTACACCTACCCATATTAAAACATTGTTGCAAATGACAGGTGCACCGCGAGCTGGGAACAGCGATAGACCCAGACTGGGAGGCTCGCGAGTGGACCAATCAGAACACGGGGCTCTTATCACTGACGCCATTAACATTGACCAATCCTCAGAGGTCTTCATGTAACAATTTTCATGTATCAAATTGAAGGGACAGCCCAGGTATACCACCTGACTAACCCTCAGCCACTGACACCGTTCTCTATATGTATGCTATACTAACCCTACCTCTCGAGTAACCAATCCAGAGTGGAAATAAATTTTTAATTAACTTTGTAAGATGACGCAAGTAGCGCGTCATACTAAGGTAAAAAGGGCCTGCGAGCCCCACGATTGTGTGTGTGTCAGGACGGACGCGTACGCTCCTTGACCCATCCCTGCCGTTTTGTCTAATAAACAGCAGAGTCACCTTGCTTCTTGCGTGTGCCTCATACTCTATCTCTTTTGGGATATATGGGAGGAGTTGGGGCCTCCCTGCCCGGAGGTCTGCGGACGGTCCGACCCACCCCGGCAGAATTTCCCCCCGACAAGTTGGAGGCACTACTGAGATCTGTTTAAGATCTGCTTTTATTTTTACTTTTTCCAGTTACTACTGTTGCGAGGAGGCCCGGCGGCCCGGCCCCCTCTGCCGTTGCCCCCTTCTGAGGACTACAGGACCATCGCGGAACTGCGAGAAGACCGGACAGCGCAATCCGGATATTGGCCTTCGGGAGCCGGTTGAGAAGTATCCCGCCCGCGGTTGGCGAGTGTCCGGACGTGGTCCAGACGAGGGGAGGTGGCGAGCCGCTTGGAGGGGTGCACGCAGTCGAGCGGCCCCGCATCAAGAGAACTTGGTGAGCATGCCACGCACAACAAGCAATGTGAAATTGTGAGGGAGGGGGGAGGAATTAAATACGGGAGGTGGGAGGTGCTGCACAGGTGCGCGGCGAAGGTTTTGACAATTTAGTGTTGGCAATGAAATGAATGGTAGCCGAACGAGTGCGAGAGCAGTCGGCTACGTTACACGAGAGAGGGGGGCGGAGCACGAAAACATCACGTGCGGCCGCTCGTAGACACTGATTGGCCTAGGTCGCGACTACGTGTAAGGGTGTGTGTGTGTGTGGTTTCCTACGATTTGGCATTTATTGATCAATGAGTATATGAGGATCCCTATTGTTCGAGCAAGAAACTCGATAGGTAGATGACGTTTCCCTGTAGGCGGTAGCTAGTCAGTTGCCCAATACGGAAGATAATTGGCTGGTTAAGCCCTCCTGTCGAGGGGCGTATCACACGCGAGGCGACGCAGCGTGCGCAGTCCGATTATATTATTGATTACCTTGTTCCAGGAGTGACAAGAAGACAGCTGTGAGGTTAACGGGGGTAGATTGTAAGTGTGTTTTGAACATAAAGAATATATGAAAAACTTACCAGTAGCTCGAAGAGATCGGTGACGTCACCAATAGGGCTTTCATAGGATATCCCGAGCACAAGGCATCTTTCCTTCTGAGAGTGGTGGGGAAGAGAACTGTGGTAAGGGAGTGGGAACGGAGATAAACGGTCATGAATTAATCAAGGAAAGGCGAAACGGGGGACGTGGCGGCGCACGGAGAACGCCGGCCACGGCAAGTATAGAAGAAGGAGGAGGAGCAAGTGAAAAATAGGGCGACTGTATAAGAACGTCACAAGGGGTACGCAGCCGCAGGGGGTTACGTGCGCCTGGGCCGCAGGGGGCTGTAAGGGTGTTGCGTAAAGGAAGAAAGAAAGAAGAAAATATACAAATGTAAATACTTTATTTTAATAATTTCCTTTAAGCGGACTATCGCAAGTCCCCAAACTTACGGGGCCAGGTAACGATATAAGGCTGTATATTGTAAACTGCTAGTGAGATAACCGCTACCAAATAGGGGAAGGGTAACAAGTGGAGCGCTACTATGTCATACGGGACAGGATCGGGAGGGTGGGGGAACACCCTCACTACCCCACTACAACACATATGTACCACACTGTCACCCCATAGGGAGAAACTGATTAAGTATAGCATAGAATGGACCCAGGGGACGGACAACAAAATGATAACACCGTGGCCGCCTAATGGTAGCTTCGATCCATATGCCCAACATTCACTACTAAACCATCTGCATAATACATACAAAGGGAAGAAGTTGGCAAACCACGTGGAGGTGTTTAACTTATGGAGGATGTTCCAAGGGTCCCGACCAGGACCAAATGGAATGTTCACTATGGGGGAAATACCGGAAGAAAAAGAGATTAAGGAGGAAGGAGAGGATGGGAAAAAGGGGAGTGAAGACCCAAAGAACACGGGGAACGGACAAGAGGGAGGAGAAAAGAAAAATAAATCAAATGAAATAAAAAAGGAACCGAGCAACGATATACCCCTAGCAAAGGGAGTGAAAACAGAGGGAGGGGGGTTGTACCCTTTAAGAGAGTTAGGAGAAATAGAAAGAGGTCAGTTAAGGGCGGCTGAGGGGTACTCGAACCCGGCATACAGCCCTCCACCATATGTGGCTCATAGGAAGATGCCAGCAGGGGAGGGGGGGACTGGAGAAGAACAAACTGTGGAAATAGGAAACGATGAGTGGGTAGCTGCACAGATACTATTAAAATTACGAGGTTCATTAACATGAGAAGAGAAGGAGGTAGTAAGGAAAACAGACGAGGATAATACCAGGGAGAGTGGAATGAGAGGGGAAGAGCTGTTACGGCAAAAGGAAGAGATTTTGGAGGAACGACTAGCAGAGTTAAGGGATGAGCAGAACGAACTGATCAAACAGCTCGAGAGGGAGGAAAGAGAGAGAGCGAGGAAAAGGAAAGAAGGTAAGAACGAATTGGAAAAAATAAGGGAACGAACTGAGGAGCAAAGGAGAGAAGCTAAACGGGTAAAAGCAGCAGCAGAAAGGGTATCAAGAGCAGTGCTGCGAGAAAAGAAAAGGGAAGAAGAAGAGAAAGAAAAAGAAATGGCAATGTGGAAGAGGAGATTACTATCAGAAACGACTAAGAAATACGAAGAAGGGAGGATGATAGAGAGCATATTAGAAAGGGAAAGGATGAAATGGGAAAGAAAGAAAGAGGATGAAAGAATATTGGAACAGGTGAGTAGTGAAGTAATGGAGGAATTAAAAAGGAAAAGGGAGGAAAATGGTAGGGAGATGGAGGAGAGAAATGAAGGAGAAAGAGAAGATAGGAGAAGGGAGAGTGAAGTGTGGGGGGATGTATATAGGAACACAGAGGTAGCAACAACATCAGCGCAAAGGGGAGCGGTTGATAAAGGAGAAAAAGGAGGACTGGACCTAATAGACTTAAAAACAGTAACAATCAAGGGGAAAAAGACCGAGTGGGGGTTACCGTTTATGACTGACTTTTGTAGTGAAGAAGAGGAAGGAGTGGGGAAGGAAGGAAGAAATAGTGAAAGGGAAAGCCTAGATAAACTATACATCACCCGGACCAACACAGACTCACCATGGATCTGTAGGAGAAAGTATGAACTGGAGAGAAGTGAGGAGGAAGAGCAAGGAATAGTGAAAAGACAGACACATGAGGCCACACCGTCCCCATCACGCCCTCTCCCGTCCCACCCTACATGTTCAACCACCTCACGCTCGTTACGTACAATAAAACTTGCGCCCTTTACAGACGAACTGACACCCTATGCATGTCGGCTTAGAGACCTCCCTAGACGCAGACAGGAAGGACGAATCCACATGCCCATATTAAATACAGGAAGTGATGGAAGAAAGGGAAAAGATGGGGAAGAAAGAGTTACGAGCAGGGGAAATACAGACGAAATTGACGATGTAGAAGAGAGGGAAGAAGAGGAAGGGTGTGAGGACTCGATTTTATGGAACACAAAGGGTAAAACGAGACATAACTTAATGCCACTTCTGGAGAGGGGAGGGGTTAGACCACAGTACGTCCCTTGGAAGCATACAGACAAAGAAAATATAAAGTGCAGGCTCCCATCATTAAGTGGAGGTGCGGGTAAATGGATATATGAAATGGAAAAACACACCGCAGGACAGAAACTGGCAGTGGGAGATGTAAAGGGCCTTCTAATATCGATATTAGGGGATGCAGCGGATGACATTTGGAAGAGAGCGGGATTCCCTGGGGTAACAATAACAAACACATCGCATGATGGGGCACCGTTCGCAAACTGCAGACATGCACTATGGCAGGCACTGAGGGTACAGTGCCCAGACACATCAGACATAGGAGCAATTAGCTCCCGCAAGATGCGTGAGAACGAAGATCCTGTTGATTATATCCAGGAAATCCAAGAGAAGTGGCGCATGGAAACTAGAGAACAATGGGATAAAACACCAGCATAATTTAATCATATAGTAGTACAAGGGCTCCCGGAAGGAGTTCAGAAACAACTGAAGAAAGTAGTGGGAATGGAAGCAAAAGCATGGCCAGAAATACAACTGACTATAGTGCATCATTGCAGGACATGGCAAGGAAAAATGAAACAAAAGGAAGAGGACAGGAAAGCGGAAGAGGCTAAACTAGTACAGAAAAAGCTTACTAAATACACAATGGAAGGGGCACTAATAACTACGCCTACAACAATGACCCAAAGCCCCACACAAGTAGTAGCTGCACAAGATCCCTCCTAAATACCACCTTCACAGACTATAACACAACAGGTGCCGCCACTCCTACCATACACGACCAACATGGGAGGAGGATACCCAATGCCAGGAGCGGGGTATTATAATTACAAGAGGGGGAGAGGAGGAATTATGAGAGGGAGAGGATACGGATATAATACCCAACAGCAGGTGGGAGGACTTAGAAATTCCTACCCCACAGGGCAACCAGTATACCAGGACAACACAGGGAGCTTTCCATGGCAGAGTAGGGAACTACCGGTGTGTTGGAGTTGTGGATTATTAGGGCACATGTCACGCACGTGTAGAGTAAGACCAGGAACACCATCATGGAGTGAACAGGGACAACCAAGGCCCACACAGGAACAGCAGGGTATACAGCAACAGCAGACGTTGCAACAGGGAAATGAACAGCAACAACTAATAACACAACAACAGCCACAGACACATTCACTGCCACAACAACAGGTAGCGATAATACAACAACCCCAAGTACAACAAACACAACTGGGTAGGGTGACGGTCCTGGGACACAACCCTTACACAGGAAATGGTCAATCATTGTACCCTCAATAGGACAGCCCTCAGACGGCCTTGGTGTGTCCCATCCTGTCAGTAACACCTAATAGTGCGGAGGAACCACGCATAGAGGTAACGATAGGTGACAAAAAGTTATCATTCATTGTTGACACCGGGGCGACCCGGTCTTGCATAAGGGAAGGTAAATTTAAGATGTCAGGCGAAGCCATGAACACCCAAGGATTCTCTGGGGCTAGAGGGTTGGTTCCTTTTACTGATAACATTCCCTTATCTATAGGAGATTATGACCTGTCAGTCCCACTTCTATATTATAGTGCCTCACCAGTAAATATACTGGGGAGAGACATAATGAACAGGTTGAATATGACGATCTCATTTACTGAGGACGGTATAATTTGCTCTACTCCAGGGATTAACATGCTCACAGCACGACAGATTATGCAAGCAAACTGCGGACAGACAGCGATTAGGGCGGAGCCAGTAGATGGCGAACTTTTCCAGTACGGGACAGACATGGCATTTGCATGGATGCCAGGGATAGAGGGAAAAATCTGGAGGAGGCCAGCAGCCTATCTGTTCAGACCAGAAACACCAGTCAATGAACCAGAAGGAAAGGTGGTTCCAGTGGACATTGAGAGCATTATAGCAACAGCTGATTACATTGCTGTACATGCCCAAGACAGAGAAGGAAGGGCATGGAGGGCAGTGATAGCACTAGCAGAAGGATGTAGACTCACCCAGGTGTCAGATGAGGAGCTGTTCTCAGAAGAAAAGGAGGAAGGTGAAATGGCGTTTATGATGAGTGTGGAAATATGGCTAAGAGTGGCGTACAAACAAGTAGCACAGAAAATTGCAATGGCACTTGAGGCACCCGCATGCACCCCAGTCCCCTTCTTTAAGGAGGATATGACAAAGGTACCCACATCACTGTGGACTACTAGCCCCTATGACGTGGGGTGCATAAAAAGTATAGGGGGAGTAAGGATAAAGTTGAAAAAAGGTGCAATACTCCCCAGAGTGAAACAGTACCCACTATCAAAAGAGGCAGATGAGGGCATATATGAAACCATAACGGCCCTTATAAATAATGGCATATTGGTCCCCTCAGAATCACCGTGTAACACGGCTGTATACCCAGTGCGCAAGGCTAAAGGGGTTTCTTGGCGCTTCATACAGGATCTCAGGCCCTTGAACAACATAGTAGAAGCAGAATACCCCACAGCAGCAAACCCGGCCACAATATTGTGTGGCATTCCAGCAGAAGCATCACTATTTACAGTGATCGACCTTAAAAATGCATTCTTCTCAATACCATTGCACCCAGACTCACAAGATCTGACAAGCTTCACTTACAGATACACAAAGTGGAAACACACCAGATTGCCACAAGGGTATTGTGAATCACCCTCAATTTTCAACAGAGTAATACAGATGGATTTGGGTAACATTGAAGTGGAAAGCACAGTGTTGCAGTATGTTGATGACATAATAATTTGCAGTACAAACGAAAGAACATGCAGAGAGGACTCATTAAAGATGTTGACAATATTGGCTGAGAAAGGTTACAAGGTAGACATGGAAAAGTTACAGTACTGTCAAGAACAGGTACTTTACATTGGTCAGCTCATATCCCAACATGGAAGAAAGATTGCACCACAAAGAGCACAGGCCATTTCAAACACACCAGTGCCACAAACAGTGAGGGAACTGCAGCAGTTCCTGGGTCTGTGCAACTACTGTAGAGCATGGGTATTTGATTACAGTTCATACATAGGGCCCCTGCTTGAGGCGTTAAAGGAAGCTAATAAAGGGGAGAAAAAGCTGAGGTGGACAATGGAAATGAAAGAGGCTTTTGATGAGTTGAAAGATGCGATATAAACTGCTCCGGTACTGGCATCCCCAGACTATGAGCGACATTTTTTTATATTTTCACATTGCGACTCAGCAGTAATGAAAGCAGTGTTGGCCCAAAAAACAAGCATGGGCTACAAACCAGTAGCATTTTACAGCTTCCACTTAGATCCTGTGATGCTAGGTCATTTCCCTTGCGAACAAGGTCTCGCCGCAGCTGCTTTTGCGGTAGAGAAAGCATCAGCAATCACCATGGGGTGCCCAACTACACTGTTTGTGGAACATGCACTATTTGCCATATTGAATAAACCTAAGTCCACCCTAACCACGCAAAGGGCATCAGGTTATGAGATCATCTTATCCAGAGCTGAACTATCAATTGTTAGATGTAGCACGGTCAACCCTGCAAGGTTCCTAGCAGAAGTAATTGAGGAGGGAGATTATGCCCAGGACTGTACGCAAATAACTGAAATGTACTCATGTACTAGAAAGGTTGAAGAAAACGCACTAGAGGGAGGTGAGCTCTTGTTCATTGATGGGTCATCAACTATCGACCAAAGGGATGGTATAAGGAGGACTGGGGCAGCAGTGGTAAAAATGATGGAGGTACCGTGTGTGTGTGGCAATGAAATGTGTACAATTACCACAGCATTACTCCGCTCAAGCAGCGGAATTAGTTGCACTGATCTTGGCGTTGAAGGAAAGCTTTGACAAACGAGTGACCATATATTCCGACAGCGCATATGTTACATCCACTGTCCACTCAGGGCTGTCGAAATGGAGAAGAAGAGGGTTTAGGAGAGCTGATGGCACTCCAGTGCAACATGCCCTCCTATTGGCTGAACTAATTGAAGCAATAAATGACCCCCAAGAATTAGCTTTGGTCAAATGCACCGCACACACCAATGGTGAAGACCACATCTCAAAAGGGAATGCAGCAGCAGACGCACATGCGAAGTATGCTGCATACTTTGGTGAGATATGGAACCCCCCAGAGTCACAGAGAGGGAGAGGGAGGGGAATGGCTAAGGAGATGTTGATAAGAGAAGGGTACACCCATCTCCCAGCCACACAGATTATGGAGCTACAAGCGGCTGCACCAATGGCCGAAAAAGAAATATGGTTAAAAAGAGGATGCGCAATGTCACCAACCGACGCACTATGGTGCCAGGGTGACACTGGAAAGATTGTAATACCACTGGCACTATTGAACACCGCCCTGAGCCAACTACACTACCCAGCCCACACAGGCAAGGAAGTAATTGCAGCACGAATTAGGGAAGACTGGTTCTGCCCCGAGTTAAATTCTCATGTGTCAAATTTTATCAGCAATTGTCTCACATGTCAACAGTTTACGGCCGGTCATACTCTGAAGGTGATAAGAGGTACTATACCCCGGCCAGAGGGACCTTTCCGGCATCTCCATATTGACTATGTTGATATGATCAACGTATGTCAAGGAAATAGGTATATGATTGTAGTAGTATGCCCATTCTCGAGGTGGATTGAAGCAGGGCCCTGTTCACACCCAGATGCATTTAGAGCAGCTAAATTCCTAGTGAGGGAGGTCTTCCCCAGGTGGGGAGTGTGCGAGGTACTGAGGTCAGACAATGGCCCACATTTCGCAAACGAAATGTTCCAGCACATCACATCCTTGCTGAACATCAAGCATAAATTTCCATGTGCATACCACCCACAGGCCAACGGTATATGTGAACGCCTGAATGGCCTATTAAAGGAGGCAATTGCAAAGATACAGCAAACAACAAAGAAGAGTTGGTTATATTGCCTTCCATTAGCCCTATTTGAGCTAAGGAATAGACCAGGGTCCGACCACCACCTCACCCCTCACAAGGTGGTTACCGGACGTCAAATGCGCCTTCCCCTAACGCCAACATCACGAGCATTTACTGACCACGAGAGTACTGCGAGTGTTCTTGGTGATGAAATGTACCAATATGTGTCTTATTTGATTACTAGTGTAGTGTTTGTGTCTCAACAGCTCGAGCGCACGCGGTGCGGGTCCAACAGCGATCAGCAAGAAGACGTGGATAAAGAATTGGAAAAGGAAAGACTGTGCAAAGTTGCTAAAGGTGACCACGTACTACTTCGCAATTTCAACAGAAAGTGGAACAGTCCACGATTCACTGGCCCCCATCTGGTAGAGGAGGTATCAACGAGAGCAGTAAAGTTACAGGACAAACGTGCTTGGAACCACCTACACGACGTAAAGATCTACAAACCCCAGACCCGCCCCAGCGCCACCGACAGGGCCACTGGAAGAACAACAACAGCGTCACCAACGGAGGAAGAGACTTCTACCACAACTAACAGCCTAAGTGTCCCCATACCCTGCCACCCCCCAGATTCCACAGAGACAACTATTAGAAAAGAAAGGGGTGATTCCCATACCGCCCACCCCATGGTTACACGATCAAAGGGTAAAGAGACTTCCGCCAGTTGAGCCCAAACCCTCTGCCCATTGACCCCCTGCCCACTGTAGTAACAATTGAACTGAAGGACATTGTTTTGCACATATACACATGTAAACACCTGAATGTTATCTTTCTTTTCTCTCGCACATGCAGGTACAGCGTATTATTGTACTGTTAAGAAAGTAGATAACTAACCAATTCACTGCCCAGGAGTAGATGGTACCCTCAGACGATAATTACCTGGAAGAATTGTCACACCAATTTGTATATGAAATAAAAAGGCCAACGTACCTGAAAAGAAGGAGGGTACGTGTCTACTACACAGCATTTCTCTTGGCCATAGAACATTCAATGCCCCACCTCCAACCATATTTGCCTGCCCTAAAAGATAGATCGCTTAGATTGGCGTGGGAACAGCTCTTCGCCTGGGCACTGAATGACTACTTGATAGGGAGAGCTTAATAACAATAACTAACCTTAATAACGAGCATATTAAGAATTTTCAGGCGGGCAACTGTAACGTCGCAAGAATACGCTGCCGGACTGCAGCAAGGTAAGAGCAAAATGCCGGTGAAATTAGCATTTGTAATAAAATTGATGGGGATTTTAATGATCACCGGATTTTTGGCTGCCTCTGTATGGCAGTACAGCTATGCTATCAATATTATTGCTGTACCCAAACCTAATACACCCCCACCACCAGCTGCAACAGGTGTTACGTCAGGTGGTACTAGTAAAATCCCACACAAGGAAAATAGAGTTAAACGCAGCTCATACTCAGATAATAAAGGTATTGATGATTACATACAAGGTTCAGCACACATCTCAAACAACATATGGTACCAACACATGACCCACATAGGTAAGCAGACAACAGAAGACAGCTGCTACGTTTGCTCATTAATACCATACGCCATGAGCGCTTCTCGAACATTTGTTGCCACAGAGATCGATGAAAAAATAGCACGATGTATAATATACCTGGCACTGTTCCAGACGAAAGGAAGATTTCAAGGGACAGTGGTGCAATTGGTGTGGAAAACACGAGATACATATCCATATGAAAACAACTTCCTCAAGACTTATTTGCGTTACCACAAGAGCAGTTTACATGCTGAAGGATTCAGATACATAACAAGTGGTCCTGAAAAAGGAGAAACAAAGAAAGTAACACTACAGTACCTACCATGTGATTGGTACGCCACTGAAGTCCCTGGTAAGAACGGATGTTGGGAAAGACCACTGGTGATAATAACAGGGAAGGTGTACATGAACAACAAATGGGACATAGGAGTGGTTGGTAGCAACATGGTAACAAGAGAAAATATTTCAACTATTGATGGACACAACCACAGATGTTGGATGACCTGGGTCAAGTACGTACCCATGCTCACGTGGATGGAGAAGGATGAAGACCCAATAACGATACTGTCGCTAACTGCGCCTAAGGTATGCTACCAACATAAAGGGGAGGTGGACGTAGGATACAACACCAACTGTGAAAGCGTGATGGAGATACCTGAGGGGGGAGCAGGAACAGCAGTAGTAATGGACCATTACTGGGCCTGTGGAGAAAAAGCATACCACACACTGCCCCCTCTGTGGAATGGTATATGCACAATAGTGCACGTTAATGTACCATCACTAGTGGTACCCCAGAAACATGTCAATATGGCAAACTTCCCCAAAATGGATGAAGGGAACAAAAGGAAGAAGAGATCTGTACAACCTCAGAAGGAGCCAGAGAGCAAAACCGACAGCAACAATACTGTCCTGAATAGAAAGAAAAGACAAGGAGAACCTCTGACAGGAAACTACTTATGGGGAAGGTCGGAAACAGCACTCACTTCAATTCCACCAGAGCACAGACTATTCAGCAGAGCAGCAATGTTCTTCTCCTCAATAATACATCCAGGACTACAGGCTTACGCAAACGCAAAATGGCTCCAGATAACTCGATGGGAACTAATGATGACTATTAATTCTACGGTAAATGGATTCAACGCAATAAAAGAGGAACTGCGAGCTGTGAGGATGGTAGCACTTCAGAACAGATATGTACTGGACCTCCTCACAGCAATGGAAGGAGGAGTTTGCGATAAGATAGGACAATCATGCTGCACATTCATCCCTGCCAACGATGCTGACAATGGTACACTGACAGAAGCAGTTTTACAATTGGCCCAGATGCACTCAAAAATGACGGATGAAAGTAAAGGTGTGAAAAAGGATGAGAGCTGGTTTTCAATATTATGGTCATGGATGCCATCTTGGCTGTCGATGGACTGAAAATTATAGTTGGATGTACTATTTTGGCTGGAGCTACACTGATCATAATAAGATTTTGGAAGGCCCGGAAGGCACGCACCACAGACGAGATGATCGAAATGGTTGGTATGCACCTCTTGATGCCAACAGATGACGGCCAACACACAGGCACAATCATAAAAGAGAGAGAGAAGTTGCGCAACCAGATCATCACCAACCACCTGGACCCACCATCTGTCAAGCTCGAAAACCCAAGAAACCCAAGGAGCTACATAGGGAAATGGGTATACTGCACTCCTGGAGGAACCTGTGAATATATGCATTGGTCATTTGAAGACCATGTTAACCACTATGGACATTTGGGAGGAATAACTAAAATATGGAGAGTAAGAGGAGATAAGGAAAAGGATATGTTTGTGGTCGACAAGTCGACCAGAGGGGGGACTGAAGTGGGAGAATGGAAGACCAGGCTCCCGCCCTTCCCCCCTCGCGCTTGGCCTAGAGGATCACGGCCTAGACACCCGCCACGAGAGGAGTTTGCCTATCTACCAGACGACCAAATACCCTGGTACAGGAACAAACGGATGTGGCCATCTACCTGCCCAGCAGCCCGCCCTGTCCATGCCGACACCTGCGGCACGGATCAACTCGACTAAACCTACAAGTCGTTAGACATGCCATGACGACCTAGCCAACGGTCAGCACTCCTGTGCAAATATACACACTGGACACTCCCACACCAATTCACATGAAGAATATACTCAGTGCTATGACGTAGGCGACAGACATACTCACTGACGTGCATCTTTATTATTTTCCACATAGGCTCTCAAAATGCAGAAACGCAAGACGCATCATGAACTTATCTAAAAAGGCTTGCTCACGCTTCTTCTAAGAGCCATGTACCATAATGAAGAATATAACGGGGACACGATACTGAGGATAAAGCAATATGATACCGTAACCTAAAGCGCTCTGCATCAAACGGTTCCACCTATGCACCAGGCCCAAGTAGGCCGCAAGCAAAAGCTTCCATGAACATTGAATGAGCAAGAACTGGGTTGCTGACGCTGCAAAATGAGCCCGGCGAAAGCACAGCGCCAAGGGCACGATGTTGCAATCTCGCACGCTGCAAGCCAACCCCAAGGTCGCACCTGCAAGATAAACCAGGCACACAGTAGGAAAAACAATATTAATTATGTTGAATTTTGCCTCAAACACGGTCCCACCTCACGTGACAAAGCCAAACCTGACAAGATGCCAAGCCCAGGAGGAAGGAGACGCCTGAATCCCACGTTTCAAGACACAGGCAGATACAATTAAAAGACTCATTGGACATCTGCAGCAGTGGGAGTAGTCGACCTCCCAACATATGAATAAATCCTCACATTGTTTACACCTACCCATATTAAAACATTGTTGCAAATGACAGGTGCACCGCGAGCTGGGAACAGCGATAGTCCCAGACTGGGAGGCTCGCGAGTGGACCAATCAGAACACGGGGCTCTTATCACTGACGCCATTAACATTGACCAATCCTCAGAGGTCTTCATGTAACAATTTTCATGTATCAAATTGAAGGGACAGCCCAGGTATACCACCTGACTAACCCTCAGCCACTGACACCGTTCTCTATATGTATGCTATACTAACCCTACCACTCGAGTAACCAATCCAGAGTGGAAATAGGTTTTTTACTAAACTTTGTAAGATGACGCAAGTAGCGCGTCATACTAAGGTAAAAAGGGCCTGCGAGCCCCACGATTGTGTGTGTGTCAGGACGGACGCGTACGCTCCTTGACCCATCCCTGCCGTTTTGTCTAATAAACAGCAGAGTCACCTTGCTTCTTGCGTGTGTCTCATACTCTATCTCTTAGCCGACCCCGGCAGAATTTCCCCCCGACACATTGATTACAGGATTCCCAAGACTCCAGCCTCCCCCTTCCTGACCTTGCCTTTTACCTCGCAGATAGTTACCTATGGATGACGACCAACCACCTTATCCAGGCAAATGAGAAATCCTAATATGTGTCAAATCTGCTTTCATTCCCCAACCTATACCTTGGCCACGAGCCCTGGGAGCCCCACAGGCCGCATCCACCACTGTTAAAAAATTTGGATGCACCATCTCTCCAAACACATCAACTCTGTATCCAGAGCTTGCCACTTCCACTTACGCTCTCTATCATCCTAAGAGCGACCTGCAAACCCATGTGCATTACACACCAAGCCCTCCATAATGCGGGACCAGAGTACCTACAGAAAACAAAACACCCACTACCAAACTCCCAGAAACCTCAGATGGGCTCAGCTCTCCTCCTCGCTTACCGCTCCACTAGAGTTGGCAGCTTGGCCTTCTCTATCTAGCTCCCACCATCCGGGACACTCTTATTCTCCACATCCGCTGCACTGAGGATTAACTTTCCTTCAAAAAAGTGCTCAAAACCTGGCTATTTCGTGCATTACCCTGAAAACCATCCCTAGCCTTCCAATTTCCAATCAGAGCATATGACCTTTCACCACCAGGCGGCACCAGCCATTATGGTGGTGGCCCGACATCACAGCACCTAGCAGCGCCCGCCCTTATCATGACAGCCTGGATCTCACACACTATAAAACACCAATCATGACTTTGGCTTTCACCAGCACCACTTGCTGGACACAGGTCTTCAACTCGTTTTCCACACCACGAAATGTCACAGGATTGATTAGTCACTGCACCTGTCATGTATAGGGAAAACAGGAAAATCACAGTCAAGTGGTTGAGATTGAACAACAGAACGACTGCACTTGGATACATTGTGATGTCTGGTGGGGCATTGTCCTGGGAGGATTTGTGGTCCAAGGTCCTGCCTCGTACCAGAAGGGGGTTTCTCGCGTATTGTTCCAGAACACAATCGTGAACCTGTCTGGAATCGTACTGAAGGACGTGAGGAGTGGCCATGTATCGCACCAGAATGAACTATAGGGTTGGCCTCCCGTGGTAAAGGTAACAATTGTGAAGGTTTAGTGCGCGCAGAATATCTGTGGATGATTCACCATGTTTCGGGAGGATAGCTGAAGTGCTCGACTTGGGAGCAAGATGACAAGGAGCACCACAGGTTCGATCCCCGGGTCCACGCTTAGAAACCTCTGGGTATTAAGTGTGTTATAAATAACCAATCATATCATATCATATCATGCTCTCCACCTGGAAGAGTCTGAAAGTATAGCCCATGCTCCTCTAGTGGCAATTTTGTGAAGCATAAACTGTCGCTAACCGTTTTTGTCACAGCCGCAACAATCGACAGAGGATGCCACTACCTGATCAGCGCATATATAACAAATCTCCACTTGAACTACTAAGTACGTACATCGCATCACTCCGGTGGGCACTGGCCACAAGCATGGCTACACGCACGCATCAGAATGCAGCATCGACTACGACAAAGTCGGTCTCGCTGGTCACATAATTGTTCCACGTGCATACACCACACTATGCCTCAACACCTCTGACATCAGTATGCAACAAAGACCTAGGAGAAATTCGGGCCAGCTGGACACATAGTGTCTCTAACACTCACGCCATCTCCTGACTCCTGTCAGCACCCATCCACATGCCTGACAACATGGGTTGCTTTCTACCAGAGCCTGGCCACCCCTGCTAAGCCTTATTTGACCAAATGCACACACACATTCTAATCCTACTCTGTGATCTCCAACACTTTGGACTTCGGTCCCTGAGGGCGTTCCCACCACTAGCACATTGAGACCATAATAATGGTAAAAGACTCTATATAAATGGCAACTACAGTACCACTACAATACAACGTCCTCTTTGCACGCATCAACAACCTAGGTTTCACATCTTCCTGTTTATCTAGCTCACGGGCAACCCCCAGTCCCACTGTTCTTAGAGGACCATACACAGCAAAGCCACCAAAATTGCAGAAAGATGATATACAAGACCAATTTCATTACGTAAGTAGCAAATACTGTTTCTGAATCCGGGTTGATCACAAAATTCCTATCTATGAGAGCAAACTGGCATGCAACAATAGGGACACTGCTCTTGAAAGGTCTTGGAAAGTCTCTGAGTAATATAATAATAATAATAATACTAATAATAATAATACTAATAATAATAATAATAATAATAATAATAATAATAATAATAATAATAATAATAATAATAAACAACATAATAAAAATAGGTACTAAACCAAAGTATACCCTCTTCAGAGAATGCCTGAAAATGCCTTTCTTGACAGGCCCAATGAGAATCTTATTGACTCACATAAGAATGGTCTTGAATACGGCAGCATAATCACATGCCTTCCACTATCTGACCTACAGTGAACACCTAAATGCAAGCACCCAACAACCCCCTTTCTACCAGGCAGGCACCAGACATGAACCTTAATTCAGTCCACACGTCATTGAAAAAGAGTGGACCAGTGCTAATAACATCCAAAGTGCTCATGGCACTTCACCACATGACTTTAATGTAACATCGCATCACCAAGGTGGCACACAATCAAACATTAGCACCCCAGCAGGGGGATAGAGGGGCGTTACTGCCTCGCTGTTAATCTGGAAGCTCAGAACGGGTTGTTTACTTCATTGTAAAGTCCCCACTCTGAGACTCCTCAGAAGCGGGATGCTGCTATCTTCCCCAGAATGAAGATAACTGCGCCTTTGCCCTCCCCCACACCGTCTTCCCCGGCCCCCAATACCAATTTCTTCATAAGTAGCTGACCCCCGCCTTTGCCTCCTTACCTGGTGCTCCCTTGTCCCTGAACAATCAGTTTTCTGAGTGCATCCCCTTTGCAGCAATGGTTGCCATAGAAAGGGAGAAGGGACTACATGTAGTTCCCTTCACCCTTGTCCATGTCAGCCATCTTGGTTTGTAGATTTCTTCCAGATGAGAAATGGCAAACATGACTTTCTCAACTTGGAAAAAAATAACTATTTGTATCCTGGAAAAAGCATTCTGCAATGCTAATAGCAGTGAACCCTGAAGGATGGGGGCATTACTGGATCAGGTAATGCCATGTGGCTAACGTTAAAGGACTAGTGCGCTCAAAAATATTGTTGCCCCGAGGGTTCGGGCATGTGTTTTTAAGCATACATTGATCGATCGTACAAACATTTCCTATGCACCTTACTGTAGTTTTCCTCTTTTTTAACACATGCGAAATCAGGTAGCAGGGGGTGGCCATCTTTTGATAATCTTATCCGTTGCCACATCGCCCAAGGTGGACTGCCCTGGGGGCACTAAATCATATCCCCTGCCCCTGAGACTGACATCACTAGACGTGTACCGCCCATTTCACAACGCCAATGCACGTCTCGTGTCAACATTCTCTGCGCTTCAGCTAATGACGTGTCTCCATGGAAATGGCAGGGCGCCTCTTTCCTCAATAAGTATAAACAGACCGCTTCTCATCAGATAAGATCAGAGTTGCTTTTCCAATCATTTCACTGTCTTTTTTTGAGTATTCTGTGCCTCGTTTCTGTGCTCTGGTCTGCTACCTTCGTTGCTCGTAGCCCGTGC
Organism: Ambystoma mexicanum; assembly: GCF_040938575.1. Classification (NCBI taxonomy): domain Eukaryota; kingdom Metazoa; phylum Chordata; class Amphibia; order Caudata; family Ambystomatidae; genus Ambystoma; species Ambystoma mexicanum. The sequence continues at coordinate 624,161,550 of NC_090921.1, forward strand.
AAACAGATGCTAGTACCATTACCATCCATTTTTATTTTGACCCATAATGGCCAGAATACAGCTCTACCAGTATGAGCCGGAGTATTCTGAGGTGGAATTACTCGAAAAAGAAAGATGCGGAAACGATGGGGCTTTGGATAACAGTTGGGAGGATGAATACATAGTGAGTCTCTAACACTCACGCCATCTCCTGACTCCTGTCAGCACCCATCCACATGCCTGACCACATGGGTTGCTTTCTACCAGAGCCTGGCCACCCCTGCTAAGCCTTATTTGACCAAATGCACACACGCATTCTAATCCTACTCTGTGATCTCCAACACTTTGGACTTCGGTCCCAGAGGGCGTTCCCACCACTAGCGCATTGAGACCATAATAATGGTAAAAGACTCTATATAAATGGCAACTACAGTACAACTACAATACAACGTCCTCTTTGCACGCATCAACAACCAGGTTTCACATCTTCCTGTTTATCTAGCCCACGGGCAACCCCCAGTCCCACTGTTCTTAGAGGACCATACACAGCAAAGCCACCAAAATTGCAGAAAGATGATATACAAGACCAATTTCATTACGTAAGTAGGAAATACTGTTTCTGAATCCGGGCTGATCACAAAATTCCTATCTATGAGAGCAAACTGGCATGCAACAATAGGGACACAGCTCTTGAAAGATCTTGGAAAGTCTCTGAGTAATATAATAATAATAATAATAATAATAATAATAATAATAATAATAATAATAATAATAATAGTAATAAACATCATAATAAAAATAGGTACTAAACCAAAGTATACCCTCTTCAGAGAATGCCTGAAAATGCCTTTCTTGACAGGCCCAATGAGAATCTTATTGACTCACATAAGAATGGTCTTGAATACGGCAGCATAATCACATGCCTTCCACTATCTGACCTACAGTGAACACCTAAATGCAAGCACCCAACAACCCCCTTTCTACCAGGAAGGCACCAGACATGAACCTTAATTCAGTCCACATGTCATTGAAAAAGAGTGGACCAGTGCTAATAACATCCAAAGTGCTCATGGCACTTCACCACATGACTTTAATGTAACATCGTATCACCAAGGTGGCACACAATCAAACATTAGCACCCCAGCAGGGGGATAGAGGGGCGTTACTGCCTCGCTGTTAATCTGGAAGCCTAGAACGGGTTGTTTACTTCATTGTAAAGTCCCCACTCTGAGACTCCTCAGAAGCGGGAGGCTGCTATCTTCCCCAGAATGAAGATAACTGCGCCTTTGCCCTCCCCCACACCGTCTTCCCCGGCCCCCAATACCAATTTCTTCATAAGTAGCTGACCCCCACCTTTGCCTCCTTACCTGGTGCTCCCTTGTCCCTGAACAATCAGTTTTCTGAGTGCATCCCCTTTGCAGCAATGGTTGCCATAGAAAGGGAGAAGGGACTACATGTAGTTCCCTTCACCCTTGTCCATGTCAGCCATCTTGGTTTGTAGTTTTCTTCCAGATGAGAAATGGCAAACATGACTTTCTCAACTTGGAAAAAAATAACTATTTGTATCCTGGAAAAAGCATTCTGCAATGCTAATAGCAGTGACCCCTGAAGGATGGGGGCATTACTGGATCTGGTAATGCCCTGTGGCTAAAGTTAAAGGACTAGTGCGCTCAAAAATATTGATGCCCCGAGGGTTCGGGCATGTGTTTTTAAGCATACATTAATCGATCGTACAAACATTTCCTATGCACCTTACTGTAGTTTTCCTCTTTTTTAACACATGCGAAATCAGGTAGCAGGGGGTGGCCATCTTGTGATAATCTTATCCGTTGCCACATCGCCCAAGGTGGACTGCCCTGGGGGCACTAAATCATATCCCCTGCCCCTGAGACTGACATCACTAGACATGTACCGCCCATTTCACAACGCCAATGCACGTCTCGTGTCAACATTCTCTGCGCTTCAGCTAATGACGTGTCTCCATGGAATTGGCAGGACGCCTCTTTCCTCAATAAGTATAAACAGACCGCTTCTCATCAGATAAGATCAGAGTTGCTTTTCCAATCATTTCACTGTCTTTTTTTGAGTATTCTGTGCCTCGTTTCTGTGCTCTGGTCTGCTACCTTCGTTGCTCGTAGCCCGTGCAAACAGATGCTAGTACCATTACCATCCATTTTTATTTTGACCCATAATGGCCAGAATACAGCTCTACCAGTACGAGCCGGAGTATTCTGAGGTGGAATTACTCGAAAAAGAAAGATGCGGAAACGATGGGGCTTTGGATAACAGTTGGGAGGATGAATACATAATGAGTCTCTAACACTCACGCCATCTCCTGACTCCTGTCAGCACCCATCCACATGCCTGACCACATGGGTTGCTTTCTACCAGAGCCTGGCCACCCCTGCTAAGCCTTATTTGACCAAATGCACACACGCATTCTAATCCTACTCTGTGATCTCCAACACTTTGGACTTCGGTCCCAGAGGGCGTTCCCACCACTAGCGCATTGAGACCATAATAATGGTAAAAGACACTATATAAATGGCAACTACAGTACAACTACAATACAACGTCCTCTTTGCACGCATCAACAACCAGGTTTCACATCTTCCTGTTTATCTAGCCCACGGGCAACCCCCAGTCCCACTGTTCTTAAAGGACCATACACAGCAAAGCCACCAAAATTGCAGAAAGATGATATACTAGACCAATTTCATTATGTAAGTAGGAAATACTGTTTCTGAATCCGGGCTGATCACAAAATTCCTATCTATGAGAGCAAACTGGCATGCAAAAATAGGGACACAGCTCTTGAAAGGTCTTGGAAAGTCTCTGAGTAATATAATAATAATAATAATAATAATAATAATAATAATAATAATAATAATAATAATAATAATAATAAAAAACATCATAATAAAAATAGGTACTAAACCAAAGTATACCCTCTTCAGAGAATGCCTGAAAATGCCTTTCTTGACAGGCCCAATGAGAATCTTATTGACTCACATAAGAATGGTCTTGAATACGGCAGCATAATCACATGCCTTCCACTATCTGACCTACAGTGAACACCTAAATGCAAGAACCCAACAACCCCCTTTCTACCAGGAAGGCACCAGACATGAACCTTAATTCAGCCCACATGTCATTGAAAAAGAGTGGACCAGTGCTAATAACATCCAAAGTGCTCATGGCACTTCACCACATGACTTTAATGTAACATCGCATCACCAAGGTGGCACACAATCAAACATTAGCACCCCAGCAGGGGGATAGAGGGGCGTTACTGCCTCGCTGTTAATCTGGAAGCTCAGAACGGGTTGTTTACTTCATTGTAAAGTCCCCACTCTGAGACTCCTCAGTAGCGGGAGGCTGCTATCTTCCCCAGAATGAAGATAACTGCGCCCTTGCCCTCCCCCACACCATCTTCCCCGGCCCCCAATACCAATGTCTTCATCAGTAGCTGACCCCCACCTTTGCCTCCTTACCTGGTACTCCCTTGTCCCTGAACAATCAGTTTTCCAAGTGCATCCCCTTTGCAGCAATGATTGCCATAGAAAGGGAGAAGGGACTACATGTAGTTCCTTTCACCCTTGTCCATGGCAGCCATCTTGGTTTGTAGTTTTCTTCCAGATGAGAAATGGCAAACATGACTTTCTCAACTTGGAAAAAAATAACTATTCGTATCCTGGAAAAAGCATTCTGCAATGCTAATAGCAATGAACCCTGAAGGATGGGGGCATTACTGGTTCTGGTAATGCCCTGTGGCTAACGTTAAAGGACTAGTGCGCTCAAAAATATTATTGCCCCGAGGGTTCGGGCATGTATTTTTAAGCATACGTTGATCAATCGTACAAACATTTCCTATGCACCTTACTGTAGTTTTCCTCTTTTTTAACACATGCGAAATCAGGCAGCAGGGGGTGGCCATCTTGTGATAATCTTATCCGTTGCCACATCGCCCAAGGTGGACTGCCCTGGGGGCACTAAATCATATCCCCTGCCCCTGAGACTGACATCACTAGACGTGTACCGCCCATTTCACAACGCCAATGCACGTCTCGTGTCAACATTCTCTGCACTTCAGCTAATGACGTGTCTCCATGGAAATGGCAGGACGCCTCTTTCCTCAATAAGTATAAACAGACCGCTTCTCATCAGATAAGATCAGAGTTGCTTTTCCAATCATTTCATTGTCTTTTTTTGAGTATTCTGTGCCTCGTTTCTGTGCTCTGGTCTGCTACCTTTGTTGCTCGTAGCCCTTGCGAACAGATACTAGTACCATTACCATCCATTTTTATTTTGACCCATAATGGCCAGAATACAGCCCTACCAGTACGAGCCGGAGTATTCTGAGGTGGAATTACTCGAAAAAGAAAGATGCGGAAACGATGGGGCTTTGGATAACAGTTTGGAGGATGAATCAACAGATCAAGAGCCTGAGCTTAGTCGCATGGACGGCGTTTCCACCTGGTGTACCTGCAATCGGTGCGCGCTAATGCCAACCGAGGAGGAGAACTGCTGCTGCCGACAAAACTCTGATGCTTGTCCTACATATTGGAAGGCGAGGCACATCCGTAGTGTGTTACCGAGCTGTATGACTTCAGGGCAGCCTGCCTCACACGGTCCGTGTTAAGGATTATGATGGTGCTTATGCATGAACTTCGAGCAACAGTACACCCTCGCAATCCAAGTAATGAGTAAGTGTACTCTAGTTGTGATGTCACTTAGGCCACTACCATTTCATGGTTGTCTCCTATATTATCGTAACTTTGATCTATCGATGCCAAACAAATGTAGTCTTGCAATTCCATACATCACTCGCAATTTGGGGAAATCATAGTGGTCTCCTTATGTTTATTTCATGTACAAACATGAAGCAATATTTCTTTGTATCCCAAATGTAATATAATGCATAGTTGTTCAATATTGTACAGTGTATAAGTAACATTTGTACTGGCAACAATTCCATTGGATACAAGATTTGTCATTGTCAACTAAAGTTTAATACACTTATTTTGTTCATTTAAAAACAGTTTGTATATTTCTCTTTCACAGGTGGTACAGGCTGGTGGCCTATCGTGTGTTTACATGGTGGCTTCATGGGAGACTTGGACACTGCATTCGACTAGTAATACCCGCCTGTGTCATTGGTGCCATTAGAGAAACTTTCCCCAGTGAGAGCGGTCAGTACAGGGGATTTTCCCACACTGTGCTGCAACCAGAGGTTTATAATATGTAGTACATTTGTGCCATCAAAATCAGCAACAAAATAAAACACAACAGAACTTTTATCAATGGTTGTTTAAATTTTTCAATGAATCAAGTGTGTCTCCATTCAGCAGTTTTCCAAGCCTTGTCTGCACGCCTTATGCCCATCCATCCCCCCTCGATTATGAAAGGCAGTTGGCACCAGTGGATGTGCGCTGCCAAAGGGGGCTGGCAGGGGTTGGAACGGCCAAGGTGCCAAACACCATGTACACTTCAAAGGTATTTTACGCGCAGGGTTCATTGTTCACATGCCCTCCTCAGACCCTGTGTCTCCAGCCAGGCTCCCCTGAAGCAGGCAGCGCCCCTGCAATCCACATGAGTGTGTCTCCATTATGCAGTGTTCCGGCCCTTTCCTGCACGCCTCAGGCCCCTCCATCCACCCTTCCAGAATCAATGACTGTTAGCACCTGTGGCTGTGCCCACTCAATGGGGGCTGGCAGGGGTTGGAACGGCCAAGGTGCCAAACACCATGTGCACTTCAAAGGTATCTTACGTGCAGGGGCCATTGTTCTCATGCCCTCCTCAGACCCAGTGTCTCCAGGCAGGATCCCCTTGAAGCAGGCCGCGCCCCTGCAATCCACATAAGTGTGTCTCCATTCAGCAGTGTTCCGGGCCTTGTCTGCATGCCCCATGCCCATCCACCCCCGCTCCATTATGAAAGGCAGTTGGCACCAGTGGATGTGCGCTGCCAAAGGGGCCTGGCAGGGGTTGGAACGGCCAAGGTGCCAAACACCATGTACACTTCAAAGGTATTTTACGCGCATGGGTCCTTGTTCACATGCCCTCCTCAGACCCTGTGTCTCCAGGCAGGCTCGCATTGAAGCAGGCCGCACCCAGTGGAGTAACGTTGCTGAAAATGTTGGGGGGGACATGTCATCTGAAAAAAAATGCCCCATTCAAATGAATGGGGACAAAATCGTGTGCCATGAAAGTTGGAGGGGACAAACACCCCTGTTACCCCCTAAAATTACGCCCATGGCCACACCCCTGCAATCCACAGAAGTGTGTCTCCCTTCAGCAGTGTTCCGACCCTTTCCTGCACGCCTCAGGCCCCTTCATCCACCCCTCCAGAATCAATGACTATTAGCACTTGTGGATGTGCCCTCCCAATGGGGGCTGGCAGGGGTGGGAACAGCCAAGGTGCCAAACACCATGTACACTTCAAAGGTATCTTACGCGCAGTGGCCATTGTACACTTGGCCTAGGTAGACCCCGTGTCTCCATGCAGGCTCGCCTTGACACAGGCCGTGCCCCTGCTATCCACATAAGACCACGCCATATACACGTCATTCATTCAGATACGCAACCACTTTTCTAATTCTTTATAAACCACTTGATATTTATTATGAGAACATCTTTGAGCACTGCAAGTCAACTCGTGAACGTGCTACCTGAGAACTTCAGTGAACACTGCGAGGCAGCTCGTCATCGTGCTACCTTGAACATCTCCATGTTATCCTGCTACTAAATACCCTGCTTGCTGACTCTGTTTGTTGGTCAAGGGTAGGTCACCTAATCATATCTCCTTGATCTTTAAATTTCTATCTATTTCGAACGAACGTACCCAGTAGTGTAATGTTCTTTCATCTCATTGCCATTCGCTTGATTTTAATTTGTTATGATATCGATATATAGCAATTGTCATCAGTGTCAATTGGGATCAAATTGCATCCTTCGCAGACTGTGTCTATAAGCATGTTTCCTTTTGATGAACGACAGTACATTCAAGGGACGAGTAACATGTTACGATTTTCATCACATCAATGAATTGTGTATGAAAGTTATCCTATAATACAGCCGGCTACGCTACACAGGTTTTGTATATCCTATAATACAGGCTAGGCTACGCAGGTTTGGTCACCAAAACATAGATTGCATAGAAAAAATGTATGATATAATTCCATCTTTCTCACGCTTTTATGCAAAGTAATTTTCTAATAATGTTGACCTTTTTTTTTACAGAATTTCCAACAATGCCTGCATGTACCGTTTATGGTAGCCGCTCTAAGACCCATAACAAACCTAAAGGCACTACAATGCATGTATTCCCGAGGAATATAGATCTAATAAGAGAATGGGTCAGATATTGTGGATTTGTGCTGGAAGAGCTTGAAAGTATGATATGATATGATATGATATGATATGATATGATATGATATGGTATTTGTAACGCGCCTATACACAGGTGTTTCAAGAGCCCATGACGTCTTGGGGGACTCGAGGGGTGATCAATTCCGCATCTGCTGCCTGCACTTTGCCACAAATATGTATAGCCAATCGCATTATACAAAGAAGCATCGACTCAGCACGTCTCGTAAATTGCTTCAAAATGCAATTCTGACTTTATTCATGCACACGCTGCCCCAGGTGGGTCACGGTTCATGAATTTTCAGCTGTAGGCCTTGGGGTATTGAACAGGTAGCTACATGGAAGGATTGGTGTTTTAGGTGTAAATGTCCCTTATAATACTTTTCATATTTACGAGATTGTGTTGCTTTATAACTGAACCCCATTTTGCTAAACATCTGTTCTTGGTTTTAGGAGCATTATAGAAAATGATTTATGGGCACAGATAACTATGCTATAGTGCCCTTGGAAATAAGCATAGTTTTTTCGTAATCAGTCGCTTTACATGTCAATTTTTTAGGTTATCATTTCTAAATCAAATCTAATTTTCCCTTTACAACTCCATGACAATGCACTGAATGTGAAGGAGCAAGATTCTGCATCCATGTCTTTTCTGGAGTCAACAACAACTTTGAGCGTGCATCAGGTAGTTTTATTTAGCTATTCAGTTCCGGAAATGTTTTATGCATGGAATTTGAGATAATATGATCATATTTACGTGTCCTATCATTTGTTTATATAATGATTCATTTATGGGTTCTTATTGATTTGTACCATTGTCTGCATCACAATGTGTGTTTTCAATTTCACTTGTTTCAGCCATAATAAAAGAAGTACTGTGTTACATGGTCATGCTGGTACTTCTACTACAATTACATCATTCGCAGCTGATACAGAGCCAGAGGTATGCGTACTGAAAGTTCCCTCGAATGAAAAAAGTAGATCCTAGATCCGATAGCATTAGACAGTGACATTATTATAATCGACCATCATTTGCAAATTGCTTTAGTGCAACATTTCAATCATTGGGTTTCGCACAGTCATCTTTGATCGAGTAAACTAGCCATCCATCAGGTGAAATTCGAAATGTATATTTTGACTAAGTGACATACACAGTGTACAAGGGTATCTGTGTAAGCCATTTGTGCAATGGAATAATTTCATTTCAAATACAAATTACTTATTTTTTAATGAATACTCTTTTCTAGGGATGAATACAAGATCAGGACATAGAAGAGGAGACACATGGATCCGAGTTGGTGGGCCAACTTGCTGGTACAGTCGCTACAGTGAAGAATGTTTCACAGAAAACCAAGAAAGCAAAGGTAACTAACAATTTCATTTCCAAACAGTGGGCCTCATTATGGCCTGTGTGGAATGGGTTAACGGGTCCCGCTAATGGGTGCAGACCCGTTAACAGCATTCCGCACGATTACAAGCTCCCCTCGCGGGACCCAGTAAGGAACGCCTGGTCAAACCAAGTGTCGTTACTGGGTCCCGCAAGGGGAAGAGGGAGAAAACAATGGGCCGCTCGTAATCGGCCCATTGTTTGCTCCCTCTCCCAATCCCATTGAGCCCTATGGGGGCTCAGATGGGAATGGGGAAGGTCCGGGCCCGGGTTCCCAGAGGGAGGAATTACCAGGCTTGGAATGGCCCTGTAATTCCTCATTCTGGGAACCCGGTAAAGGAGCTCGGTTTGGCGGCAGCCATGGAGCTAATAGCTCCATGGCTGCCGCCAAACTCGTAATGAGGCCCAGTGTTTTGTGCTATTACCTTCATAGCATGCTTTTAAAAAAATCTAAAGTGCCATATACTGTATGTTGGATTTACATTGAACATGATTTTCCAACCTGTCTTCTAGTTGCCCGATGGTGTACAAACTATGCAGACACAGACAGCTACAGAAATCCGAGATGCTGCTTGCTAAACTGATTTCACCATGGAGCAACTATTATTTGAGGCGCAGAGTGTTCAAATCAATACGCAGACTTGAGATGCTTTTGCCCAATGGCCAGAAAATGAATTGAATGTGACCGGCGAAGCCAGCAAAGTGTTGTTGGACCATTGCTACAATGCGAGAGCTCCACCAGATGAAGATGAAACTGAATGTAACGAGGATGCTTTTGAATTAGTCGCAGACCACTTGACACAGTCGACACCCGCCATAAAAGGGCCACCAAAAAACAATCGACATTGATGTTTTCTCTGATTCGTGTTCAAGTAACAGAAGCTGAAATAACAGAGACTGAAGCATCAACACAATTGACTGAGGAACTAGCCAAAGATCTCGACTACAGTTTGACCCGTTGGGCTGATATGTCAACCACAGTTGAGTCAGAAACAACATTCATGCAGGATGATTGTCTAATAAAGGTGCCCAAATACATTGTATTTGACAGCTGCTTGATGGAGATTATAATGATGCTGAAATGTGTGCATCCAATGAGAGCGGATGTATGCAGGAAGCCATTGGTGAATGTGACTTGTCTATCACAAGACAGTAACCTCAAAATACAAGCCACCTGTGAAATGCTCCATGCAAATTGATCATGGTCCACTCAACCGATGCCGGGGAAACTGCCATCTGGAAATCTACTGTGTGCAGCTGCTTTACTTTTCAGTGGCTCTAGGTTCAGTAAGTCGTCCAGTTTCTGTCAATTTGTGGGTCTCCAATTCCTTTCTAAAATGCAGTACTATAAATATCAACGTCAATATCTACTCTCTGCTATTAGTGAAGCTTAGAAAATTGAACAAATGTCTATTCAAAGTACATTCTCTGAAAAAAGGTTCAGGCTAGGTGGCGATGGACAGTGTGACATCCCCAGATTTTCAGCAAAGTACTGTACATACCACTTTCAGGACATGGAATCTAAAAAAATGTGAGTTTGGTGGTTGTGCAGGTGTCCGAAAGTAAATCCTCAGTGACCATGGAGAAAGTTGATTTTATAAAATTCCTGGAAGATCTCCAATCGAGGGGAAAGCAAATCGACTCATAGCCATGGACAGACATGTTGTTTCAATAGCCAAGACAATCAGAGAGCAGTTTCCAAATATTCGCCATCAATTTGATATATGGCACGTTGCCAAATCAATCAATAAAAAAATCTCAGCTGTTGGAAAAAAAATAGTTCTGAAGATATTTGACAGTGGTCCCAGTCTTTCAGCAACCATCTTTGGTGGAGCTCCAAAACTTGTGATGGGTCTGTGAAAATCTACTAGAGAAATGGCGGTCACTAATGCACCACTGTTCCAACATTCACAATTGGACAGAAAACCATCCAATGTGCACATGGCCCTTTGTTGCCGGAACAGGAGAGGAAGAAGAAGTGGTTGATTCTATCTTTCCATCTTCACCTCCACACAAAGCTCTTGAGAAGATTGTGTTTGAGAAAACTCTATCAAGAGATCTGAAGGGACTCACACAATTCTGTCACACAGGAAATTTGGAGGTGTTCCACAATATGTGCCTAAAGTACAGGCCAAAGATATAGGACATTACTAGTGGTATTAGCGCATAACGAGAATTTGGGGCGTGAACAATCGAGAACTGTGGGAAACTTTGGGATGCTTCGCTACACAATGGCCTTTACGAAGAGAAGCAAAAAATGGGTGGTCAAGCCAATATACGGGGAAATGGAATTCGATTTTGTGAAAGATCTTATTATGACTGTCTTGGACATACATATTCATGGAACCTCACGCAATTTTGTTCCGAGGACACATACATTGCCACAAAACATTGCAAACGTGCCCCATCCACCTAAAGCAGAGCTGGTGGAACAGTTCCCTTCCAGGTACAAATGATTACCATCTGTTTTTTTTATCAACAATGTTTATATAAAGTTTCCAAATGAAGCATCCAATTTGTCTTTTGAAATCTATCCTCTTTGTCAAATTTATTTCAACAAGTACCATCTTTACGAATGCCATACAATGTAATGCTGTGCTTTCACACTTCCCAGTTTCATCGAGCTACCGTGGGACCTTCACTTATCGTGGAGGGCCAGATGGATAACGGCATGAAAGCAACATTTGGGGTTCTTCAGTTGCCTTACCAAACAGTTGCCCAAATAGCTGAATAACTACTCGTCCCACAAAAGGGATGAGACCTAGGCTAGATAAGATACTTGGCACGCAAGAGCTACTGAGCAAAACAGCGCATCAAAGTGGGTGGTTGGTGAGAAATAGATGCAATCTGACCAATATATTCATTGGGGCATGTGTTGGGGGTCGTTGCTAATGTAAGGAGGAGTGGGTCGGTTGAGCCCCCGGCCCCCATACATTACATGTGAAAGTGACACCCTGCTCTTGCACTCATGGGGGACACCTCCTTTGCCCTTATTCAGCCATGGGGAAGCAGGCCCTGACATAAGCAGAGAGATTGCTAGACACACTTGGACTCCATTTTGTGTACCCTCGATTCCAACTTTGGACTAGGCTGCATTCTGTCATTGCAAAGTTTCCCCCCCCTCAGCAGTGCCGCAAACAGCGAGCACTGACAGCCCCCACCTTTTTCCTCCTGTGCCTCCCAAGTCCCTTTCTCATGTATGTGCCGAGACAAGATGTTGCGAACAAAGAATGGATTAATTTTATTCTTCCTCTGAGATCACTGTCCTGTGTCTGTCAGGGCCAAACCATGACTTGTAGTTGTTCATCCATCTCAACAAATGTTCTCTTGCACCTCTCACCCCTGCTGCTGGACAATTACTGCTTGTTCAACCTTGTGCCCCTCCAAAGCTATTTGTTTCATGTACCAGAAGTGTGACCCTTCCTTGCTCACCACCCCAGAGTGCATCCCAATAAAACAAGAACCCAGTCACAGTACATTCTGTCCTAAGCTAACATGTGTCACTCTACCCCCTTTCTAGCTCTGATGTGCCAGACCTGTCAGCTATCAATCCCGACCCCCGCTGGTTGCTTCAGGGGCAAGACCCCCACACCCTTCACCTCGCTAGTGACCCAAAGTGGGATAGTACAAACACACATGTGCAATTTATAGGCCTCTAATATATAACTGTGGTCATGGGTTCAGGCGACCGCGGCCAAGCATGAGGGGGTTGCAGCAGGGCTTGCTCGGACATTCTCGTACAAGCACATTTTGTCAGGGCTCGAGACTTGCTCTTGCGAAAAATGTTTTTGTGATATGCCTTGTAAACAGGAGATGGGCTGAGCTGACAGTTGGTGTGGGTTGGCTCTGGGAGTCACTGGGAGAGTGTGAAGTTCTCCAGAGGAACAACGTAAATCACTAGAAATGTTGCGCGCCATTGATGGATGGCAGCAAACAATTCATATGTTTTTCAAAAAGATTTCCATTGCCACTATTGTCTGAAGGGCTATTGGATCCCATTCTGAGTGAAGGTCAGAGACTTTGAATTTTTGCTTGCGAGCTGAGCAAACCCACGCATTGTACACAGTATAAGTTCAATTGTTTTTCGACCTTCAAAGAAAGGGAGGATTACGAAAGGAATTGATGAAGGGAGGGGTGTAATACCGTCAAATATGATAAGGTTCACCATTCCAAAACTGGACAAAGGAACATGTAATTTCATTTTATGAAAATTCGTTGATCTGAACAGAGTTTCTGTGTTATGCTGAGAGAATGGAAATGCCGAATATTATGTAAGTTTTACTTTCGACGATTTTATAGACCAATGAGTCAACTTATCATTAGCCGACCGTTATTGCTGGCTTACATTGTACTGGCTTGTTCTTTGTGGCATATTGCAACAACAGGCAAATACAACCTGTGTGTGTACTTGTCTTTGTTCCGGGCACATTGCAGTCCAGCATCGGGATGCATGTAGTCCACCACTGGGTTCCCCCAGGTTCCACAAACGCCTAATTCCACGCTGATATTTAATTAAAATGCGTCTATTTGTTCTTCGAATTGTAGCATCAGCTTCATCATCACATTTCGAGCTGAACATACTCCATAGCACTAAACTCTGAAGCAGATTGTAGACTACTTTCTACGTTGTTTTCTCTGTGTTCCGATTATTTCATGTCTGTGTTCATCATTAGTTTAAACACGGGGCTGAATTAATGGGTAAAATGATCAAGTGTAATAAAGATCCGCTACTGAGACACATTTCTGTTATGTTTTACAAACAGCTACATCCTGCCTTTCTGCGATTGTCATCGATTCCAAATACCAACTGACAGGTTTTTTAACAGGCAGCAGCAGATACACTTGAATGGCTGGATCACAATGATGCTTTTTTGGGACGATCGCCACGGGCCGATATGCTCTTACACGGTACTAGCGATAAGGAGCAACCTGACATCGTTTACGGTGGCCTAGCGCCAAGCTGATGCCCAAGCCTTGAGATTCACGGTGCGTCCAATGTGCTTCTTATACCCAAAAGGAACACTGTGTGACTCACGATAAACATTTGTGGATCGAGAACAAAAATAAAATTACCCATTTGCTTGAATATGGCAATCGCCGGATGCTCTTGGAGCGTTTATTGTGAAATAAAAGTACTTTACAAATTGTACAGTTTTGCTATTTCCTTTAAAAGTATATATTTATATTCAAAATTGGGACGCGCTGTGTTGTGCGATGATGTGTGTTGATATTCCGGGTTTTGTGTCAACTAACGTTAACACGTAGGTGATGACTGGGTGCATTTGGCTATGCTGCCCAGTAACGTCATGGAGATCGGTGGAGAATATCACTAGGTTTCGTGATGTCAGCCTCAGGGGCGGGGGATATGATTTAGTGCCAACAGGGAAGTCCACCTTGAGCAACGGAAAAGATTATCACAAGATGGACGCGCCCTGCTGCCTGATTTCGCATGTGTGAAAAAAGAGAAAAACTACAGTAAGGTGCATAGGAAATGTTTGTACGATCGATCAAGGTGTGCATACAAACTCATGCTCAAACCCTCGGGACAATATTTTTGAGCGCACTATTCCTTTAAGGCCTGAGCGACTTGGTTAACTAACACATCAAATAAAGATTACAATGAATCAAAGTTCATTGACCCAATCAAACTAGATTGCAAACTTGCAGATGGGCATCTTTTCGGCCCACGGATCTGGACCTTGGGAAGTATGGACTGGTGTTCGCATGAGAGCAGCTCAAAGCTCAAAGCTCAGTTTGCGCATCCTTAAATGTGTTTGCGCCCCACAAGTGGTGTGACTCAGCGATGTGGTATTTCCTAAATTGGCGAGACTGGCAGTTACACAGGATGTTGTGACCAGCCTGCCCCTATGCAGCAGCAGGGAGTGCATTCCAGCCATTCTCAGAGGCGATGCAGGCCGCACGCCAGCTTGAGTTCAGTGGAGAGCTTGCCTCTCAAGATTATCTGTGCTATCTGCGCGCGCCGCCATAACATGTGCAGACAGCCTTCTGCAGGAGGCCAGGCCAGATAACGTGTGGCATGAACACCACAGCAAGGAGGGCATTAATAGCTGTTACCTTTACAGACACTTCACCACAGTCGCTTCCATGTGTGCGTGTCTCATCTCCATTCATTACAATGTAATATTGTTCCTTATTCTAGGAGGAAAAGCCCCCCTTGTAATCTGCAACTCATGAAATGCCCAGGAGAGCTCACTGGCGCTGGTCCATTATCTCGAGCAGCCACCTGGCCTTGTTTTAGGTTGGTGAACAGGCCGCACATTTTATGCATAAATGAGAAATTGTCTAGGCACTAATTGCTCGAGTATACCAGTGCATGATACTTTCGGATTGAAGACTAAAGGGAGAACAGTGGTGAGGAGACTTGAATGCCTTTCTGTTTTGAAGTAGTTTGCAAGAGGCAAGTGGGAAAAGATTCATTTGGGTGCATGCAAATTCGCAAGCGTGAAACTGCTTGGGCGAATGATTTGCACATGCAGTGTCTACCCACACGCAAATTCTGAATGTTAGGGGTATGCGGAGTAACACACTAAAGGGTGCACTGTGGGATGCCTCACCTCTAAGGCGATTTCCCCTATGTCCGGTCAAGCCTGGCAAAGCCCAGCACAGGCAAAAGAGCAATGGAGACTGCATTCCTTTCAGACCAGTTACTGCATTACAGGATGCAGAGCATGAGCGTTTCCATTCGTCTTTAACTGAAATTGGATGGACAGGTCACTCGAGTTCTGCACCTTCATAGATGTCGGAGGCCAGGACCAGCCGGTAGAAGTGCAAGGAGGTAGAATTCTTCTCTTCCATTGTATTATTGCATTTTTTCATGCATTAGGATGGGTGGGTTAGACAGTCATTAAAGAAAGGAGCGGCACAAAGATAGGGAAGCAGTGCAGAGACATACCTCCCCTTTTGCCTCCATAAATCAGTGGAATTACTGCTCACCCACAAATATACACTTGGATTTCTATGAACTCCAAAGACGGGGAGTAACACCGCTTTACTGCTGCTCATAACCCAGCAGTAGATCCACGGGACGGATTGGAGGTAACAGTAAAGAGTTTCGCAGTCAGTCCATGGGAAATTCACGGAATTACCGCCTCACTAGCAATGAGGCCCATTATTCATGCAATGCTTTCATTAAGCTTTTATTGGTTAAGGTTAGAAAAGCCAAAACACTTCCCAACTATATACAGTTCCTATCGGGACACCTGCTACCTGTTTCCCTCCAGCACTCTGGCCACTCTCTATGGGACATCGCCCTTCTCCTTCCACTTAGGCGAAACCTTGGGGTCATCATCGATGCCTCTCTCTCGTTTACTCCTCACTTTCTGGACCTTGCCAAGAAGGCCCACTTTCAACTTCACCTCCTCAGAGGCATTCTCCCTTCCCTCACCTTCCTCCAGAAGCTCAATGTCTCTAGAGCTCTGGTCCTCTGCAGGCTGGATTATTGCAACAGCCTCTTCCTCAACCTGCTCCTCTCCTCTTTTCACCCCCTTCAACTGAACCAGAATAGGGCTGCAAGTCTTATCTTTGGCCTCAAGCCCAGGGACCGTATCTGTCCAACCGTACAATCTCTCTGCTGGCTCCACATTGCTGCAAGGATCAAATTCAAGACCCTCTGCATCATCCATAAGGCTGTCTGCATCTTTCTCTCTCTAAATACTCTCTTTGCAGATCCCTTCAATCTCCTAGCTCCAACTCTTTGGTGATCAAACGTTTCTCCAAGCAGAGAGCTGGGGGTAGATCTCTCTCTCCTCGGCTGGCTCCCTCCTCTGGAACAGCCTCCCCTCATCTCTCCATTTTGAACCGCAAACAGATCAAGACCTTTCTTTTCTCCACTCCTTCACTCTATCCCTCCTTTGCTAATCCACTTCAGTGCCGCTGAGACTGGCGGCCTGGTCACTCCTGCATCCAACAGGATCCAGGCCATCTGTCCAGTCACCACCAGCACCATCCCCTCTGCACTGCCCGATGGGCCCACACATGGCTGCTGGGCGACAGACATCCGCCACTTTGGATCATCCTTCCGACCTTGCACTTACCTGTTGCCTCCCTCACAGGCACCTCTTACACTTCACCCCTCCTGGGGACCCTTCCAGCACTTAACCCCGCCCCCGCCATTTTCCACTGCACTTGCACATTCTGAATGTCAGAAGGCCTAGTAAGACCACTGCTAGTTTTATTATTTATTCATTGGCATTGTTATTGTTTAATTTTCTCCCTTGTCTCCTCCCTTTTGCCTTGTGGCGCCTTGAAACACTGTTCAGTTGTATAGGCGTTTTATTAATATGCAATAAATAAATGAATACAGGAAGTCAAATACTTCAGCTGCAGAACCTCCAAAGTTGTTTTTAAAATGCTGCATGCTGGGCAGTTATTGGCTTCTTTGACATCAAGTTTCAGCCCTTTGTCAACTCTGCCTCCTCTATTATAAGCTGATATTCTGCTTTCACTTCTAGGTATTTCGTTCTTAGACCGTAAAAAAAGAAGGCAGGGGGACAGTAACTGGCTTCTTACTTTCATTTTGCATTTGAAGTTATTTGTTCCAAATATTTTAAATATGGAAAGATTTTGACTTCTAAAAGACAGGGTGGGCTTTTAAGCTTGGAATTGTTGGTTTCTCCTCCAAAAAAGGCAGCTGGAACTTGACATATGCACGAAAGACACAGTTTTGACTATCCTACATATATAATTCTCTAAGAATATCTGTGAGATAGTGACTGGGCATTCATATAGCCTTCGGTCCCACCTCAACGTGTCCTCTTCTAAAATTCTGGTTCAATTGGACCTTCTCTACCCCAACGTAGTAGCAGATGTAACAGCCATTTTATCCTCACATCCAAATCCTGAGGCTGCCCTTATTTGTATTATTCTTATTGTTGCAAGGGGCATTTTCCTACATATTTGACGATGCGCCCCACCAAGTGTATTTCCTTTCATGCAGTATTGCATGAGTATTAATGACATATGTTAAGAAGAACACTTGAATGTTAGGGTGTCATGAAAAAGTATGCATTTACTAATTCTAGAACATAATCCTTTTTGTCACCAAAGTTTTTGTCGAATATAAATATCTGTTGTCTGTTTATGTTCTCAAAATGCTCTTGTATTTGATTCAAAGCAGCCAGGGACTATGAAGTATTCCCTTCTACTACTATTAAAAAAATATATATTTTATTGTACGCATGGCCCTCATTATGAGTCTGCTGGTAAGCCGCTGGTAGCACTGGCAAGTTACCGGCAGACTCATGTTACCATTTCCGCCACCCAATATCCCGTTAATACCGGGTTATTATGACGAACGGTTAAGTTCCCATTCCCGTGGAGTCCCATTGGACTCCACAGGAATGGGAACGCTGAAGTACCGGCACCGTTATTAATGGTGCCGGTGCTTCAGTGACAAATCTGCCGGTTGGGGCTTGAACTACCAGCAGGGCAGGCCAGCCGGTAGTTCACTGCCCATAGCGGCAGACTAGTAGTTTGCCGGTCCGGAAATGGTGCCGGTAATTGTTGTTAGCTGTACTTTATTCTGGACTGGCAAACTTATAATGAGGGCAATAGTCTTATAGAGGACCTTATACATACCATTCACCATTTTAACACATTCATCAGAAGAAAAATAAAAGACTCTAAACATCATGTCAATTCAAATCCTTAAAACATGTTCACAGAAGCTCACTACATAATACATTAAATTAAAATCATTGCCATCTAAACATTTCTCCCACACTTCCCGAATGTTACAGTTACCAATCAGGTTGTACCGTCCACATCAAGATGCCCAATGGATTCAATGACCGCCTACAGTACCGTTCATTTCGAGGTAAACTTCGCCAAGCTGTAACTATTTCCAATGCATTGACAGCATTACATTTGATTGCCATACTCACTGTGCTACAGTGTGGATAAGCTTTTATATAGGCAGCAGAAACCCTTTGGTACAAATATGTATTCAAGAATATGCCACTGTTCGCAAGTTATGCCACATTTACAATAGTTTGTTCTTTTTCATGTATGTGTAATGTGCGTTTTACGGGCCTACTATCCGTCCAATTAATCATATGTATGCCAATGCACATAGGTGTCTCAGGACGCTATTTCCCATGTGTCCCTCCAACAGACTGTAAGCATTGCAAACCCTTTGCAATAAGGGACCCTGCTCCCTCCCCCTTATCTTTTTTTTTTATAAAGGATCAGGCACTTCTGCGTAATCTTCTTAGTACCACTCATCAAACTGCATTTTAGTCGGATATACTAAATCAGGAGATTTTTCCTTATTTTCAGAAGATTTCACACCATTTTTGAGTCCAAAGCACATACTTGCTCCCTATACTTCTATCCCAATATTTCCGCTTCACACGCCAAAATAGGTTGTATTTCGGCCTTCTACAAGGTTAGTAACGTTTGAATGGAGTACCCCATGCACACCTGCACATTTGTTTACAGTAGCGACTTCTTGTGCAACCTTTCTTTTTAAGTAGATACCCAAGCTCATGCCACTTCATATACTCATCAATCACCTCACCTAGATACCTATATGTACTACCTTGTTCCACCACCTGTTCGTCAATAGTCCATTTAATACTTCATTATATTGACACCTGGCGGCTTAAACACCATTATTTTTGGTTTTGAGATTTTAATTTTAAGCCCATTTGTTTTGTGTATACTTTCAGCACGTCAAGTTTCCTCTGTAAGCCAGAATGGGTATAGTCAATCAAGAGGACGTTGTCGGCATAGCCGAGCCATGACCTAATCATGTTGCCATATTTAATGGGGTAGGATCTCCTCTATGCTCAGTGCTTCTTGTAAGTCTGCTAGATCCATGTTAAATAAGCAAGGTGCCAAAATGCACCCTTGCTTAACTCCTTTTGTCATAGGTATCCAATTTGTTATCCTACCTCACTCATCCAATCACACTCTGACACATGTATTTCTATATAACTGTTTTGTCATATATAATAGGACCTTTGGTATCTTCCACATCTGTCATTTCTTCCATAGCCTATTCCTTAAGACAGTGTCAAATTCTGCTCCCAGATCGATAGAGGCACCGTAACCTGGCAATTTACGCCTGTGCCAGGAGTATTGGATTAGGTCAACAAATGTCAACAGGCTAGACAACGTACTTGATCACTTACAAAATGCTGCCTGATTGTAAGGAATCACTAGGCTTCTCCCACTCCATTATGTGCGATGAATAAGCAATGCTAACACAAAATCCTTCACAGGTTTACTCAACATTGCCAATAATCTGTAATTGCAGGGGGCATTCCTATTACCTTTATTGCATACAGGCAGTACAATTCCTTCCCTCCATGTGTCAGGCATACTACCAATGTTACAGATGGCTTTAAACAGCTTACATAATTGTCTGGCCCATATAATAGGCTCCATTCTTAAGAGGGCACACCAAGTTCCATCTGGCCCTAAGGTCTGCAAGGAATTAGGTTTTTTTATGATCTCAGTTAACCCTTTTATTGTTATATCACCATCCCATCTCTTAATTATAACTTGTGGGTACGACAGTTTCTCATTTCATTCTCCCAGGGTGGCCTCGATATAAAATTCCCAGTCACTCCCCACTGCTCCATTAATTAATTCAGATGGGCAGTTCCTATAATTAACAACCCCCAGAATGCTGTATCTTCCTTTGCCACAGCAAAGTTCACTAAATCCAGCCATATATACTTGCCCTTTTCATTAAAGCACCATCTAGACCACTTTTTATATTTTACTTTTTGTTCTCTTAATAACTTTCCCATCTCAATATTTTCCTTACTCTGTCTTATTTCCAACTCTAGCTATCAAGATGTTCAGGTCTTTCCTTAACTTTTTTTCTTGCTGCATCTCACTATCGTACGGATGCTTTCTTTTTTGCATCATTACATATTGATTGTCCCTTTTCCCTGACTCCCTGACGGTCTGTGCCACTTCCTGTATGTTCCTCATGATCTTCTCAAAGGACCCAAGTATACAGTCACCTGACTGTCCCAAAACACCCACAGCTTTAGCTTGAAATTCTGCTAATTCTGTCCTAAACACAGCACTTACGGGTTCCAATTTAGTTGGATTCCATACCATGCTTTTCATTCCTCATTGATGGTGCCTTCTGTCATGTGCACTGCTTCTGGTAGCTCCTTACTGATATTCATAAGAGTGCACAATGGCATGTAGACACTTTTGCCTCATACTCCTATTGCCATATCTATGACCAATGATAGTGACACCTGTAGGATAGTTTGTGTAAATTTGGGGTTTGGCGGTATTTTTTAACGTCAAACTATGAGCAGTAATTTGGTGGTAAATTATCCTTTCATTTAGATTGGGTTTGGCCTCATATCATTCTAGTGACCATACCTTATTATATTATATTGTAGAATCTATAGATATATTATTTGCAGTATTTAGTGGTGATATATGGTTTGTGGTATTTAATGGTGAGCATAGTTTTCTTCCCTATATTATAACCCCGTCATAAAACAGAACCTTCCTTCCTATTAGAGTACCTCCCAGTGATCTATAGAGAGCCTTGGACCTATGCATATGATGGAAACCCAACAATTTTATATAGAGCACCACCTACAGCTTGTGGCCGGTATCACTGGCTTATCTACACCAGTGATCTATGCGCCCGTAGGCATTACTGGCTCATGTACCTCCAGCAATCTATATATTATATTAGATTCCCTCCAAACAACATGCAAGGAGGGCACACACACACACACACACATACACACACATATTTTATTACTGAAAATGATCAGCTTATTCTGGGATGTTATTCTATCTGCATGGGTAAATTGACTAATGTACTCACAGATGCAAAAGATTGACACTAAACCATTTGACTTTTATATTCTCTTTATATTATACATAAATACAATTCACAAGTATCAGTTCTTACCATAAACATTTCACCATTATCTGTAATACAAGAGAAAAAGAAACAGAGCAAGCAAACCTTTTAAAAACATACATTAGTTTTTAACATTCTGGACATGACAAAGTAAAATTCAGGCGATTCGTTTGCTATCCTGCCTACATGGCATTATAATTCAGTCATCCATGCGACCGCACACAGTGGCCTCACTTAATTTATGTCCTTACCAAAAGTGTTTTTTTGAAGTTCTCCCACACGACTTTGCTTCGCTCGTCTCAGAAAGACAGACCCAGTCAGTATGAACTGCTCCTGTAATCTTAGGTGTCTGGAATGCACAGCGAGAATCTCTCAAGCCAGTGCTCAGTGACACCAGGAACTTCTGTCTTCAGAGCCCAGTTAACACGAACTGCTAATTAAAATAATTAAATAAAATAATAAAGTTGTAGGCCTCCATCGCCCATACTTCCAGTCACATAGAGGATTATTTTCTCCACTATCATCTTGTTCATTTGGTGTAATTATTTCATTCTGGCACTCTTGGATGGTTTTCCAAAGAAGTCATCTCTTTTGGGGTCCCGGTTACTTTGTCTTCACCTCCATATTTCGGTCCGGAGGCATTACTTGAACTTCATCCTGTGGACTCCTGGACTCCATCATCTCTCGTGTCCTCCGGTCCTGTGACCTCTGACCTCAAAATATAGATTAGTCCAAAACATTCCACTTCCTCCTGGAACTAAGCACATGTTAGAGAGAAAATAAACATATACATAAAACACCATTATACATTCAAATATTTCAACATTATATCATAATAAATCAATTTGCATCAGCCCCTTTTGTCAATGTTTACCATGTATGGTATTTTCATCTACTTTTATTTCTATAATCTCTATAATAAGGACCACAACTATTTTCTTTTAATGATGTGGGGTACTATGGACACAGTCACTATGTCTTCCCTTCTATGTCTTCAGGGTACTTAAGCTGCTTCTACTTGCTCACGTCTCCTGACTTCATGTTTGGGATGACAGGGCTTAATTTGGTTAACATGAACAAATTGCTCTGTTACCATTTTACCCTCTGTCTTCAATATTTTGTAAACCACTGGAGACATCTTATTTACAATTTGAAAAGGCCCTTGCCAGGCCGCAAGAAATTTAGAATTGTTCTGTTTACCTTTTCCAAAATAAAATTCATATACCTGATACCCTAGATTATACTCTTTCACGGATGTCTTTCTATCATAATATGACGTTGCACTGTCAGCAGCCCTTTCCAAATTTCGTTGCACAAAAGCAAATGCATGTTGTAATTGCTTCCTCAGTTCTTCCACATATTCGTGAACTGTAGATGTGCTTACATGTGTCTGTTCATGTGTCCTCTATAATAAATGTTGTGGTAGTACCATTTTCCTTCCTGTTAACACCTCATGAGGACTGATACCTGTTGCTTTGGCAGGAGTTGATCTGATAGGCATCAAAACCAGGGGTAAAAGTAAATCCCAGCTGGAACCTGCCTCTGCTACAAACTTCTTTAATATCTCCACAACAGACCTGTTGCAACATTCAATATTCCCAGAAGAGGCTGGTCGGTATGCAATATGCAGTTTTCTTTTCACCCCCAGTATCTGCCACACCTTACTAATTACAGTGCATGTAAAATTACCTCCTCTGTCTGACTCTATTCTTTGTTGTAATACAAATCTTGAAAATAAATGATTTATCAGTAATGTAGCTGTGGTTTGTGCACTACAATCAGGTGCAGGAATACACTCGATCCATTTTGACATCAAACAATCCACGCTCAAAATATAACGGTTCCCCATGCTCGACCTTTTTACAGGCCCTACATAGCCTGTTTGCAAATCTGACCATGGAAGGGTTAAGCCTCTTCTCATCAGTGGAGCTCTATGCATTGGTGAAGCGTGTTTACATTGGGCACATACTAGACATCCCCTAGTATATAATTCGACATCGTGGGACTTATGTGGCCAGTAAGCATAATCTTTCAGTATCTCTAATGTTTTTTGTGAACCTCTGTGTCCTGCAGGTAATGCAACATGTGCATGGTGTTGCATTAGCTCTGTGAATGAAAGGGGAAGCACCCACTGTATTTGTCCTGTTATGGATTCCCTAATCATGAGTCCATCTTGTAGTCTGACTCGTTTTTTATTCTTTAATATCACCCTAAACTCTTCTTTTCCCGTACAATCATTTTCAGTTAAAGGATTTTGTTTGGGGTCAATTAAATGATTATAATAGATCCCCAATATTTGATCATCTTTTTGCGCCTTAATCAGATCTTGATCTGGTGTATCATCATAACTCCATTGTACTACTAGTTGTTCTACCTCTTTTGAAGCCTAAGAGCGTGTAACTGCATCACTCTGTATTTCACCAATTAAGTGTTTCAATAGGTAGCAACTCTCCCATCACAGCCCCAATTTTGGCTAAATGATCTGCTTTATCATTCCCCTCCTTATCTTCTCCTGTTTTTAAATGTCCACGAATTTTCCTCCAATATATTGTTAAATTATTTTCTGACACTAATTTGTCTATGGCCTGTATCATTTTTCCATGTTTGAGGGGCTTTTTATTGTACGTAATCATGCCTCTTGATTTCCAGCCAGGCAAATATTCTACAAAGCTATTTCGTACATAATCAGAATCAGTCACCAGGACAATTTCACTGAATTTATTATCAACTGCAGTAGTAATAGCTTTATAAATGGCTGCCAATTCCGTTACTTGACTACTCATAGCCCCAATTTTCATCCCTATACTAGGAACGTCTTCACATTTCAACCAGACATTTCCTATTGCTGATACCAATTGTTTATTACTGTCATTTTCAATGTGAAAGGCACAACCGTCAAAATATAGAGTTGGCAAATTCTTGCATGTCTTTTCATCAAAAGCTTTGTATGATGATTGTTCAAACTCCTGCAAACTAGATTACACCTCTTCTTCGTTTGATACTCGTTCAGCTGAACAGTCATGTAGATCTGCCAATCCTTGAGCAACTGGGCTCTTTTTATTTTTGCCATACCTCACTTCAACAGGAAAGCCTTGCAATGGCAATGTCCATGAAGTAATTCTGGACTGTGCTAGGTTGCCTGACCTAATCCTTTTACTCTCTAAAAACTGCTCTGATTGATGATTTGTCTCAATGATTACCTTTTCTCCCTGAACAATGGGGCGGAAATGCTGTAACGCCCACACAGCGGTCAAAAGGGCCTTTTCAAATTCAATGAATTTAATTTCAACTTGAGAAAATGCCTTACTTGCATAAGCAATGGTTTAGTGATTCAAATCATGTTTTTGAGATAACACTGCTGACATACATTATTCAGTGAAACCTATTTCTATAAAGAAATCCCTGTTTTTGATGGGGTATGCTAATATGCTAATTATGGGCCCTTATGAGACATTCCTTTAATTTAGCAACTGCCTCTGCTTGCTCCTTTTACCATTTACAGAGTGTATTCAACTTCAATAGTTTAGTCAATGGTTGATAATTTCAGCATGATTTTCAATCAATTTCCTGTTATATCCCGTCATTCCTAATAAACATTTTAAGCCATTTCTAGGGTCTTTTAATTTCTGTATGGCCTCCACCTTTTTCTTTTGTGGGTTTAGTCCATGTTCAGTCACTTCATGGCCTAGAAAATTCACCTTTTGCTTGCACCATTGTGCATTCTGTAAAGATACTTTGGCACCCGCCTTTTGCAATTGGCCAAGAACATGTCTAATTTCAACAAAATGGCTTTTTAAGTTTTCGTTTTTTATCAGGACATCATCCACATAAACTATAGTTCCTCTTTCCGCTGCATCAGGCATAGCCTTTCTCAAAAATATGCCAAATTCACTCCCACTATTGACGTACCTGAATGGTGTTCTAGCCCATGCGTATTGCGTCTTATCAAATGAAAATGAAAATAAATTCTGAATAGCCTATGCCAGTGGCACACACCAAAATCCAGATGTGAGATCTAAGGTAGTAAATACCTTTGAGCCATGCACCTGAGCAAGGCCTTGATCAATGAATGTCAGTGGCCATCTGGACACTGGCACTCTTTTATTTAACTCTCTCAAATCTGCACACAGACGCCATTGACCATTTGGTTTTAACACACCCAAAATAGGAGTGTTGGATGTACTATGAATGGGCCTGATAATTCCCCGAGACTCCAAGTTTTTAATAGTTTCTGCCAATGACTCTAAACATGCCAGTGGAAACCAGTATTGGTGCACAAATTCTAGATTTCTACCACACCCTTCCGGCAATGTGGCAACATGTAAGTTAGTTAGGCCGCAATCATATGCATCTTTAGCAAAAACATCTTTAAATTCCATAAATATGTTCCTTAATTCATTTTTATCCTCATCACTATCACATGCATCTGCTAATAAAATCTGCTCATCTATCATTTTTGAGAATTCTGGGAAATCCTCCAGTGGAGGAATCGCTGTGCTTTCTTCCAACCGTGTGGCTGTGTCTTTCTGTAAAGCTGCTACTTTTAAATATTTTGGCATATCAGCCTCCATTTCAATGTGCTGATTTTCTATTTCATTTTCATTTAAATCAAATACTATACAGTTCTCTTGGTGACAACACACTGTCTCATTTGAATCATAAGGGTACACAGATTGAACTTTAAAGATCCCTTTGGGCTGAGAATCCAGATATTCTGGCAACACACCCTGTGCATCTACATATTTCTCAGGAATATTTCCAATTACCATGTTATTGAAATCCGCAGTACAATGGGATTTTTGTATGGCCATTCCTAATGAAGAATTTTCCTCTAAATGAATATCCTGACACCCTTTATTATTCACCATAATTTTGACAGATCCTTCTTCAATATCTATAAATGGGGTGAATTCATAATCCAGGCCTTGTTGTTTCATGGACTCATTCAAGCACACAAATGCATCAGAATCTTTCATTTGCTGTCCATTCTGGCACTTTTGCATTATTGCATCCTGCTTGGTGAATGCAGGAACAGTAGTATCCTTCCTCACCTGTAATTCAATAGCATATGGAACCAGTTGTGTGCAATGATAAGCCTTTCTCTTGTCTTCAAATTCAAGTGCAGGCCCACCTAGCCGGTACCATATTTTTTGATTAAGGACATCTAACACCATACACATTCTGTGCATGATATCATTGCCCATGTAAAAATCATTTTGTGTTCCACTCACTATCCACACATTATGGTAGATGGTTTTCTGCCCAGTATTAATCTTTAGCAAGCATCTGCCTGCAATTCGGTTTTCAAAGTCTGGATTGTCCAAACCAGAGACATTTTGGTTTTTAATTTTAAATATTGGGATCTCCTCCCTCTCCATTATTTTCTGCAGTAATTTCTCATTAATAAAGCTCCTTTCCTAAGGTAGCTTTTATCACTTTAGAATGGTCATTTATACCAATGTGAACCCATGGTTGCTCATCTTCCATGTGTATTTCAGCAAGAGTGGTAATGGGCCTCATTACGAGGTAGGTGGTTAGGGATTACAGGCACCGGTAAGGGCACTGGTGCCGGTAATCCCTTACCACCCTATTCCGAGGTCCCTTAGCGGGTCCCTTCCTTAGCGCCTGGTCTGACCAGGTGTTAAGGATGGGACCCGTAAAGGGACTTCAGAGCTAATGATGTTACCGCAAATTGCGGTACCGTTATTCGCTCCATCTTCATTTCCATTGAGCCCTATGGGGGCTCGAATGGGAATGGGGAATGGTTCCCGGAATGGGGATTTACCGGGTCCTCCAAGGTTGAATGACCCGGTAAGTCCCTATTTCGGGAACCCGGAATGCGGTAAGGGGGTAGCCATGGTGCTATTAGCACATGGCTACCTCCTACCTCGTAATGAGGCCCAATGTGTTTTTCTGTGTCTGTTTTAGGAATAGTATTCTGTTTGCATGTCTTCTCTTTTAAATAGAAGCACGATGTGTGCTCATCTATTTCAGTTTGTCATTTCTTCCTAGGATCCAAATAAATCTGCATAGATTGTTTTTCATTTTCACTTTGCATTTTATCCTGACACATCAAAATGACATTAACACTAGGTACGCAACTATTCTGGTGGTATACCTCCACTGCATCATTCATTTTGGCAACGGTGTGACATTCATTTATATTGCTGTTTTGTGATTTTATTTTCTTAGGTCTCAATGGTTTTTTGGTTAAGGACAACAACTCCATTCACCCCATCTATGAGAGGAGACAATCTTTTCAGGCAATCTGTCCCCATCTGAAATGGAATTTCACAAATAGATGTGATCAATACTTCCTGTTTTATCCTATGTTTTCCTATTTTTATGTCAACCTCAGTGACACCGACAATAGGCACCTCCTCACCGCTAAAATTATGCACTGGTCCTTCACTCTGTCACATTGTGATCTGATTCTGTGGAGATCTCCCTTCATTGATACTTTTTACCAACTCTTTGGAGATAATTGTGGCCTGTGCGCCTGTTTCAATCATTGCAAACGTATTGCATTTTTCTTCCACTGTAATGGGAGCATAATACCTGTCTTCAACTTCCTCTAACACACACAAAAAGTGTGAATTCTTACTGATTTCTGAACTCGCCTTTCTCAGACCTTTTTCACTTTTGGGTAAATGGAAAGCCATTTTTCCCTGCTTTCTGTCCACGTATGTGTGAGAAACTTTACTCATTTCCCCATGTTCAGAGATATTTTGGATTGTGGCCACTGTTCGCCCTTCCATCCGGGGATCATCAGAGTTCACACTACAATCCTCCAACCGAATATGTGTAGAAACATCACTTGATAATTTGCCATTTTCTAATTCTGTGCATTTGTGGTTATTTGGTATAGTACCAGTCTTTTTAACTTCTTCAAAAATCTGTGCCTCAAAGAACTCTTCAGGTGATTGATCTGTACCCTCCTTCTGAGTATTTATTCTTTCTGCCTGTATTTGGTTAGTGTTTTGATTGTCTAGTGAAAGCATTGTAGCATCCCCACTTACTCCCTGTTCAACTGTATTACCCATGCATGAGTTATCTTTCTTAAATCTGTCCCTTTGTTCTTTTGGAATTTCAGGTTTTCCTTTTTCATTTGTACAAATCTCCAACGTTTGATTTAACTCTAGGTTAAACCAAACTTCTTTTTTAGAGGTATTTGCAATTTCTGTCACATGTTTATTTGTCAGTATTTTCTTTTTTAAATCATTAAGCATCTCAGAGTGATTAAACAAAACTAAATCATCGCAATCTGTCTTTTTAGCATTGCAGGTACCATTCATTTTTAGTCACTTATTATCCAAAACCACCCAGTCATTGCTATGGCCTTCTGCCCCCTCATTTGTTGACTGTTTTTGAACCGTACATAGTTTTCCTATTTGTTCAGCCAACATTTTCACTTGGGCCTCGAGACACCAGAATCTTTCCATTTCTCTAGAATCTTCTCTCTGCGGCCTAGATCGATACTGGTTGTTTTCCCCCTGATTGAATCTATTCTGATATCTCTCAGGAGAATGATTTCTATTGGGGTTGTTTCTGAACTCTTGATTCATATGTGGAGGGGAGTAAGGTGCACCCATCCTTTGGTTGTAGTCCCCTGGTGGTGGTGATTCATTGTATTGACGTGGGAATAATTCATATTGTGCCTCATGTCCTGTCTCTCATTTTGTGAGTATTGTCCCCTATGCTGGTTCCCATTTTCAGTAAATCGATCCACAAATGGGGGCTGTCTTGATTACCAGATATCATGGTATTAGGATAAAATCTGCTTTGTGTCCCCAATGTCTGGTAAGGACCATTATTTCTTTGATCCTGACTTTGTCTCTGATTATTGTTCATACCTGACATATCAGGCCAATATCCTGCTCAGGGTCTGTCTCCTAAGTACATAGGGCTAATGTAGCTCTCCCTATTACTAGGATCGTGTGATTGTAACGCTCACCTGATTCCCGTAGAGGCGCCGGTCTTGACTGGGCGTATACCGTATCTTCAAAGGTGATGTGTAACACACGGCTGGCTCTTTGGGCTGGTCCTCTGTGCACTGTATGTCTGACTCGAAGGGTAAGATGTCTGCAGATAGAAAATATGGGATTAAGGAACTGGGTTATTGAATGTCTCTCTCTTCTTCCCTTTCTCTTCTCCTGTAGAACCCCAAAGGTTAACGCTCTCACCTTAGGTAAGTGAACGCCGTGCTTTCCATCTGCCTCGGGGCAGGGTGCTGTAACCAGTTTCTTCACTGGATAAGGGGAGCAGGCCTCTTGACTCAGAGGACTGCTGTCCGTCGTTTACTGCACGAACGGTAAGTTTCGAGTAATTCTAATGTCTTTAAAGTCTTTAGTAATGATGTTTCTTGTTTTGCAGGGTTCCGGCGATGGCGGATGATGGGCTGAAGTGAGTTGAAGATGGAACCCGTGTGAATGAATAGAAGCGCCTGGAAGCACGTAAGTAAGCGCTTGTTGCCTGCTTCACGATGCGCTCTAACTGTCTTTTTATTTTGCAGGTACAAGTTCGGAGCGGCTGCAGGGTGCCGGAATACCCACTGGGTTAGATGTGGAAAGGAGTAATGGCACGTGAGTATTAAAGTTCCCCAATGTCTTTAAACGCACCTTGTTTTGTCTTTCAGATGCGGGATGCAGCACTGAAGGCCTCCGGAGCGTGCAAAGAGTTGGTAAGCTTTTGTCTTTCAGATGCCGGAATGCAGTGTGAAGACCTCCGGAGCGCAGGAAGAGTAGGTAAGCCTTTGTCTTTCAGATGCCGGAGTGCAGCGCGAGGCGTTGGTGACAGCCGATGGACCAGGTAAGTGAAGAGCTGTCACTGAAGACCGTAATGCTAACCTGTTCTTTCTTGTCTTTATAGGTGTTGCTGAAGACTGGATTCAGGATGGTAAGCCTTTTTCCTTAGGCCCAGGATCAGATGCAGAAGACACGATGAGCGTTCTGCTGCAGAGGATGCAGAATAACGCAAAGCAAGATTCATCCATCGGGTGTGGTTTAAATAGCCTCCTGTAGTGCTTAGGTGTCTCCTTCCACAGCCACGCCTAGGTAAGAAAAGAGTTCCTGCTTTCCAGAAGAGTTCCAGTGTTCTGAATCTAGGGAGTGGCTCCTGCCCCACCCAACAGGAAAAGTAGTTCCAAACAGAAGAGGATCAGAGGCTCAACTGGCAGGCAAGTAAGCAGCATGGTCTGCTGCAGGTAAGTCCACCCAAGCATTATGAGCCCGGCGCTGGGACTGGGCATATTTATGAGCCTGGTGCCACTGGCGCCAGGACTGGGTCCAAAAGGTCCCAATTGGGACTGGTTGGCACTCGGAACCTGGGTTATGGATCTGCTTCCAAGGGAGTTGGGAAAACCCTGACCTTTTGGAAGCAGAGATCATGACAGTACCCCCCCTCAAGGCCCCTTCCAAACCGGGCTTCTCTGGGGGTTTTGGCTTGTGAGGAAATGTTCGGTGAAATCTTTTGATTAGGCGAGGAGCGTGGACATATTCAGCAGGTTCCCAGGATCTCTCTTGGGGGCCGTAGCCTTTCCAGTCAATTAGGTAAAATAGTTTAGATTTGGAGATCTTGGAGTCCAGAATGCTTTTGACTTCAAACTCGAGTTCTCCATCAACTAGGATAGGTTTTGGAGATTTAGTTAGTCGGGTTTGAGGTTGCACGGGTTTTAATAGAGAGACGTGGAAGACCGGATGTATCTTCATGTGCGGGGGCAAGTCCAACTTGATCGCTACTGGGTTTACTATGGTAGTGATGGAATAGGGACCAAGGTATCTTGGGTTGAATGTGCGTGGCCCTTTTAGAGGTAGATATTTGGTGGATAACCAGACTTGATCCCCTACTTGATATTGAGGGGCTTCCTTCCGATGTTGATCTGCTCCTTTCTTGTATTGTTCTTTAGCCCTTTGAAGGTGAGAAACAGCTTCCTTAAAGGCTTGGGTGATTGTAGAATGCAGGTAGTCTACTGCTGGTGTTTCAAGATCTTGGAGGGGATCCAACTCCGAGGTTCAAGGGTGACTGCCGTAAAAAAGAAAAAACGGGGTTTTCCCAGTTCCCGAATGGACAGAGTTATTGTAGGCATATTCGGCTATCCAAAGGATGTCTTTCCAAGTTTTTTCAGTTTGTTGCAGCATGCAGCGTAAATACTGTTCCAGAGTTTGATTGGTCCTCTCGGTTTGTCCGTCGGTCTGAGGGTGGTGACTGGTCGATAGTCTCACATCAATTTGAGCCGACCGACAGCAACTTCGCCAAAAATGAGAAATAAATTGACTGCCTCGATCCGAAATTAGAACCGAAGGAAAACCGTGCAGTCGGACGATGTTTTCGAGAAATTCTCGGGCCAGAGTTGCTGCTGTTGGCAAGCCTTTGAGCGGAATGAAATGCGCCATCTTGGAGAATAAGTCCACGATTACTAGAATCGTATAGTATCCGGAGCATGGAGGTAGATCGGTGATGAAGTCCATAGAAAGCGTATGCCAAGGGCGAGGTGGGATGTCAATAGGGCATAAGAAGCCTGCTGGTCTTTCCTTTTGACTCTTGTTTTGGGCGCTTACTCCACAGGACATTATAAAGTCTCTGATATCTTTTTTCCAAGGCGGCCACCAGAAGTAGCGCTTGATCTTTTCTGAGGTCTTGGCCATACCGGGATGTCCTTCCATTAAAGAATCGTGATAACAAGAGATTACTTTTTTCTGTAAATCTGTGCTGGGTAGGTATAATCGTTCTTGGAAATACAATAAGTTGTCCTTTACTGCAAAGTCCTTTCCCTGCAGATGCCAATTCTGTATGTCTGCTGGAGTTACAAGTGCCTGGCTTTATCCTTAACTTCCTCTATGGATTCTGTGGCGATTACACCCAGAATTCTTTGTCCGGGAATGATTGGTACAGGTTTAGGGTTGATCAAGTGTTCTTCCACTCCCATCCGAGAAAGGGCATCAGCTTTACCGTTCTTTGTACCAGGTCGATAGGTAATTATGAAGTCAAACTCGGCAAAGAATAATGCCCAACGGAGTTGTCTAGAGGATTGGGCTTTTGCGGTTTTCAAATATTGCAGGTTTCGGTGATCCGTAATCACAGTAACGGTGTGTCGGGCCCCCAACAGATAATGCCGCCAAGCCTTAAAGGCAGACTTGATAGCCAGAAGTTCCTTGTCAGTAATCGTGTAATTGATTTCAGGAGGCGAGAATTTGCGGGACCAAAATGCCACGGGATGCAACTGATTGGTTACCGGGGCTTTTTGTGATAGAACTGCCCCCATGGCAAGGCTTGAAGCATCAGTTTCCACGATCTAGGGGAGTTCGGGGCGAGGGTGTTTTAAGATTGGTGCAGAGATAAATTTAGTCTTCAAATCCTGGAAAGCTTGTTCCGCCTCGGTAGACCATTCAAAACGTTTGTTTTTCTTTAACAAGGCAGTGATGGGCTGGACTATTCGAGAGAATTCGGGGATGAACCTGCGGTAAAAGTTAGCGAAGCCTAACATGCTTTGCACACATTTTACGGAGGATGGTGATGGCCATTTGAGAACTGCATCGACCTTCTTTGAATCCATACGCACTCAGCCAGGTGATAATATGAATCCCAAGAATTCAACTTCAGTCATGTTGAAAACACATTTTTCCAACTTAGCGAAAAGTTTGTGTTGACGCAATCTTTCGAGGACCATTTTCACGTGTTTCCGATGTTCAGATTCCGATGAAGAATAAACGAGGATGTCGTCAATGTAAACAACAACACACACATCTATGAGCTCTCTGAGGACATCGTTCATAAAATATTGAAAGGCGGCCGGGGCATTGCAAAGTCCGAAGGGCATGACCAGATATTCAAATAGCCCATATTTGGTGCGGAAGGCCGTCTTCCATTCATCGCCCTCTTTTACTCGTACCAAGTGGTAAGCTCCTCTAAGATCCAGCTTTGTATATATGCATGCTTTTCTGACTTGGTCCAGGAGTTCAGGGATCAAAGGTAACGGATATCTATTCTTAACGGTAATCTGGTTCAGGGAGCGATAATCTATAAATGTTCTAAGGTCTCCTTCCTTTTTTGGAACGAAGAACAAAGCTGAAGAAGCAGGGGACTTGGAAGGACGAATAAACCCATTTGCCAGGTATTGATCCAGGTATTGTCGAAGGTGAAGGTTCTCAGGCTCGGTGAGGGCATAAATTCTACTACAAGGAGGAGTAGATCCAGGTATCAGGTCTATCTGGCAGTCATAAGACCTATGAGGAGGTAAAGAGTTAGCCTGACCCTTCCGGAAAACATCTTGGTATTCTAGGTATTCGGGAGGTAACTGGGGAGTCTCTGAAGAAATTGCTGCCAGTGCAACACCAGGTGGAGGGTGACAAGTAGAGACACATTCTGGAAACTGGACCGTTCTTGCTCGCCAATCGATCAGAGGATTGTGTTTCTCTAACCAAGGTATTCTTAGAATAATCTGAAACTGAGGGGCCTTGATCACATCGAACACGATCTTCTCATGGTGTCCATCTTGACTTACTAGCGTCACCTCTTGAGTGGTATGCGTTACTGGCCCGGAGGCTATCTCCGAACCATCCACCGTAGTAATGACATCCTTTACAGCCTTGGGACAAAGAGTTAGATTCATCCTCAAAACCATTCATGATCCACATAATT
Source organism: Ambystoma mexicanum (assembly GCF_040938575.1). Lineage (NCBI taxonomy): Eukaryota > Metazoa > Chordata > Amphibia > Caudata > Ambystomatidae > Ambystoma > Ambystoma mexicanum. Next base: position 624,195,788 of record NC_090921.1, read on the forward strand.
GCCGATGGCACCGCTGTCGACGTAAGCTTCAATTGCATGTAATTGATCCGGATTATCAGGGCTAATGAGGACCATAGGTATCACGAAATGCGAGGTCACGGAACTGGTTTTCACGCTCGGCAAGAGGACCTCTATTCTTGTCGGGCGAGGTCGTTTCCCTGCTCAGAGTTGGTAACTTTGGTAACTGCAGCTCCTACTGCCTTCTTGGCAGGTTTCACCGGACAGTCTCGAAGAAAGTGCCCTGAGTTTCCGCAATAGAGGCATAATTGCAACTGTTTTCTCCTTTCCCGCTCCTTTTGTGTTAGAGGACCTTTCAGACCCCCTATTTGCATGGGTTCCCCGGAGTCTACTCCTTTGGAAGGAGTTGGCGGTTTGGAAAATACTCGAGCATCAAACTTGGAATGATCGGCCTTCCTGTTCTGCAGTCTGTGATCTATTTGAACGACTAAGTCTATATAGTCCGAACAATCTTGTGGGGGATTCACTACTTGGGCTAACACATCTTTGAGCTCTCCACGTAGACCTCTATAAAACAGCGTAATCCTTTTGTCCTCAGGCCATTGAGTTTCCACTATCAGTCTGTTGAAAGACGCAATATAAGCCAAAAGGTCTTGATTATCTTGTCGCAACGAAAGAAGCTCATTGTCCAAGGCCTGTGAATGTCTTGCGAACAGTTTTTCCATACTGAGCTGAAAAGCTTGAAAATCATGGAGGACCGGATCATCTTGATTTACTAGAGGGATCGACCAGTCTGCCGCATTGCCACTAAGGTACGAAAGCACGAAAGCTACTTTAGCTTGATCAGTTGGAAAGGCTGCTGGCCGGCATAAGAAATGCAACCGGCACTGATTGATAAATACTGCAAACCTCTTTGGGTCACCAGAAAATCGTTCGGGCGGAGCCAGAGGTACATTCCCAGGTAGGTTGATCTGCACTGGATTCATAGAGGATGTAGAAGGAAGATTTCCCCCAGATGCGGGTAACAGGGTCTGTCCGGCTGGTGACTGTAGCAATTGTCTAGCGAGATCATCTGTTCGCTCCTTGGAAATAATCAGTTCCCTTCTTAGAGCGTTCGTTTCCTGACGGGCTGCATGTACTTCTGCCCTTAGTTCCCCAAGTAACTGGGCTAGCTGGTCGGTATCCGAGGTTTCCATAGCGCATGGACGGGAGTTTTGTGGTAGGCTTTGCGTTCTGTATCGCTCACCTGATTCCCGTAGAGGCGCCGGTCTTGACTGGGCGTATACCGTATCTTCAAAGGTGATGTGTAACACACGGCTGGCTCTTTGGGCTGGACCTCTGTGCACTGTATGTCTGACTCGAAGGGTAAGATGTCTGCAGATAGAAAATATGGGATTAAGGAACTGGGTTATTGAATGTCTCTCTCTTCTTCCCTTTCTCTTCTCCTGTAGAACCCCAAAGGTTAACGCTCTCACCTTAGGTAAGTGAACGCCGTGCTCTCCATCTGCCTCGGGGCAGGGTGCTGTAACCAGTTTCTTCACTGGATAAGGGGAGCAGGCCTCTTGACTCAGAGGACTGCTGTCCGTCGTTTACTGCACGAACGGTAAGTTTCGAGTAATTCTAATGTCTTTAAAGTCTTTAGTAATGATGTTTCTTGTTTTGCAGGGTTCCGGCGATGGCGGATGACGGGCTGAAGTGAGTTGAAGATGGAGCCCGTGTGAATGAATAGAAGCGCCTGGAAGCACGTAAGTAAGCGCTTGTTGCCTGCTTCAGGATGCGCTCTAACTGTCTTTTTATTTTGCAGGTACAAGTTCGGAGCGGCTGCAGGGTGCCGGAATACCCACTGGGTTAGATGTGGAAAGGAGTAATGGCACGTGAGTATTAAAGTTCCCCAATGTCTTTAAACGCACCTTGTTTTGTCTTTCAGATGCGGGATGCAGCGCCGAAGGCCTCAGGAGCGTGCAAAGAGTTGGTAAGCTTTTGTCTTTCAGATGCCGGAATGCAGTGTGAAGACCTCCGGAGCGCACGAAGAGTAGGTAAGCCTTTGTCTTTCAGATGCCGGAGTGCAGCGCGAGGCGTTGGTGACAGCCGATGGACCAGGTAAGTGAAGAGCTGTCTCTGAAGACCGTAATGCTAACCTGTTCTTTCTTGTCTTTATAGGTGTTGCTGAAGACTGGATTCAGGATGGTAAGCCTTTTTCCTTAGGCCCAGGATGAGATGCAGAAGACACGATGAGCGTTCTGCTGCAGAGGATGCAGAATAACGCAAAGCAAGATTCATCCATCGGGTGTGGTTTAAATAGCCTCCTGTAGTGCTTAGGTGCCTCCTTCCACAGCCACGCCTAGGTAAGAAAAGAGTTCCTGCTTTCCAGAAGAGTTCCAGTGTTCTGAACCTAGGGAGTGGCTCCTGCCCCACCCAACAGGAAAAGTAGTTCCAAACAGAAGAGGATCAGAGGCTCAACTGGCAGGCAAGTAAGCAGCATGGTCTGCTGCAGGTAAGTCCACCCAAGCATTATGAGCCCGGCGCTTCCAGCGCTGGGACTGGGCATATTTATGAGCCTGGTGCCACTGGCGCCAGGACTGGGTCCAAAAGGTCCCAATTGGGACTGTTTGGCACTCGGAACCTGAGTTATGGATCTGATTCCAAGGGAGTTGGGAAAACCCTGACCTTTTGGAAGCAGAGATCATGACAGTGATTGAAACATTGGTGCAGGGAGTGACAACCTCTGTTAATTACCCCTTTGTTCAGGTGTCAAATTATTTTTACCTGGACTTTGAGCAGACTCAAGAGACATTTTTGCTGATGTGATCTCCATCACTGTTGCTGAGGGTTCTTTAGATTTTGGTCTAGTGTCTTTCATTTTATCATTCTCTCTACCCTGACAATATAGCACCTCATTTAGTTATGTACTTTGGTGTACAATCCATTCAAGGGACTTGTCATGATCAAATTCACTGACTGACTGTGATATGAGGTCTTTCTGTAGCCCATGGAAGTAGGCAGTTTTAAACTCATTGGAATTGGGGTCAAAGGATACCTCAAAGCAAGAAAAAACTCTTTTTAAGTCTGGCAAAAATTGATGAGGTGACATGTTAGGCCCAGCCGTAATTGTGTAAGCAAGCTTTTTTGCCACTTGTAATGATTGGAAAGGAGAAAAATGAAGTCTAATTTCTTTTTCAAACTCTGCCCATGCCATGTTCTGCTGTTCATTTAACCCTCTAATGATACTGGCTGTGGGAGCATCCAGAGTTAACTGAAAGTATTGCCTGTATTGTTCCTTAGGTTTCTGGAGGGCTTTAAATATATCATGCACCGCTTCTAAGTGGTCCTCTATACAGCACTCCCCTCCTTTTTTAAATGGTTCGATCAGAGCCTTGATTGATTTCATTATTTTTATGGGGCTACTCATTGCTATGCATGGAATTGCAATATTTGTGATTCAACCATGGTTTCAGGTGTATGGGATTGGTCGCAGCCTGCAATGGGTGTGTCAAATCCCCCAAAATCGCTGCAACCAAGTTCAGTCACCAGCACAGCCACTGGAGCACTAGTTCTCTGTGGAAAATAGAATTCACCTCAACTCCATTGAATGTGGTGCCCTGCCGTCTGTCCTGGGACCTGGAATTGCATATTTGCTGTTCCAAATCCTTGCACTTTTTAAGGAGCCTATCTGCCTCCTTTCGCAAATAATTGTTTTCATCAACCATCTTATTAATTACCTCTTGCATATCGCCCATTTGCATTTGGCATTCATTGAATTCTTTGTTTATCTTGTCTCTTTCTTGAAACATTTTAACCATTTCTTGTTCAGCATTTTAAGATCACCTTCTTTCTCAAAATGTTCTTTTTGCAAAACCTGCATTTCCAAAACAACTTCATCTTTATCTTGTCTAATATGATCTACCTATGGTTTCAAGTGTTTTAATTCTTGCTCGCTATCCTCAAACTGTTTCTTGCTTTGAGACAATTGAGTGTCGAGATTTTTATATTTTGACTGCATATCCTTTTGACATACTTCCAATTCTGCTCTTAACTTTTCCTCTTTTTCACTTGCTCCATCCAGTTCAACTCTTAATTTGCTAATCAGCTTGGTATCATTTTCTTACATTCGCAGAGACCTATTTAGGATAAACCATGTCTTGGCACATAGCCGTATCAGACAATCGTTCTCTGCATGTTTATCAGCTGCATTTAATAATCTCAAAAGGCAAACCAAATTTTGCTGCCTTCTGCAAAAATGCTGTCTAATGGTTCTTTCTGTACTTCACCATAGATGCGGTCACGCCATTCTGTGGCATTATTTGATGACCATGTCCCATGTGCATATAGCTTTGCCTCCAGATATTGCACTAGCTCTGGAAATGTGGCCTCCATTTGAGACATTCTGAAATTCACTTTTAGTGTCACACTGCTATCATGAAATGGGTTCCCTCTAATGCACGTATGGTAGTGTGAGACACACTTGCCACACCCAGTAGGTGCTCTACAGCCACTTTCCCGGCCATATATTTAGGATATTTTGTGTAAATTTGAGGTTTGGCTGTATTTTCTTACTGTCAAAACATGAGCAGTAATTTGGTGGTAAATTATCCTTGCATTTAGATTGGGTTTGGCCTCATATCATTCTAGTGACCATACCTTATTATATTATATTGTAGAATCTATAGATATATTATTTGCAGTATTTAGTGGTGATATATGGTTTGTGGTATTTAGTGGTGAGCATAGTTTTCTTCCCTATATTATAACCCCGTCATAAAACAGAACCTTCCTTCCTATTAGAGTACCTCCCAGTGATCTATAGAGAGCCTTGGACCTATGCATATGATGGAAACCCAACAATTTTTTATAGAGCACCACCTACAGTTTGTGGCCGGTATCACTGGCTTATCTACACCAGCGATCTATGCGCCCGTACGCATTACTGGCTCATGTACCTCCAGCAATCTATATAATATATTAGATTCCCTCCAAACAACATGCAAGGAGGGCACACACACACACACCTGTTTTATCAGTGAACATGATCAGCTTATTCTGGGTTGCATGGGTAAATTGACCAATGTACTCACAGATGCAAAAGAATGACACTAAACGATTTGTCTTTTATATTCTCATTATATTATACATAAATGCAATTCACAATTATCAGTTCTTCCCATAATCATTTCACCATCATCTCTAATACAAGAGAAAAAGAAACAGAGCAAGCAAACCTTTTAAAAACATGCATTCGTTTTTAACATTCTGGACATGACAAAGTAAAATGCAGGGGATTTCCTTTGCTATCCTGCCTACATGGCATTATAATTCAGTCATCCATGCGACTGCACACAGTGACCTTACTTAACTTATCTCCTTATCAAAAGTGTTTGTTTGAAGTTTTCCCACATGACCTTGCTTCACTCGTCTCAGAAAGACAGGCCCAGTCAGTACGAACTGCTCCCATAATCTCAGGTGTCTGGAATGCACCGCGAGAATCTCTCAAACCAGTGCTCAGTGACACCAGGAACTTCTGTCTTCAGAGCCCAGTCAACACAAACTGCTTTCTCTCTGTAAGGTTTCCCATTAGCAGAACTCGGGACCTCCCTATCTTGTCTATGTAATGGGTCTGCAGACAATTTCCTCCAATCAGGTTGAAAGCATGTTTTACCCTTCAATTCTACACAATTGGATCATTGCTCACAGAGAATATGTTACAATTCTATTTTCTTCCGTACATACTTTCTGCTTTCTGCAACCCAGCACAGAGAGAGGAAAAAAAAATGCCAGTGCACATTTAAAAACGAATTCCAAAATATGTATTTTCACCTCATTTTGAACATGAGACTACATTATAATGTTAAGTAAGTTAGAGTTAATGTGTAGTAAATGTTAATTAAAGTTACTGGATGGGGTGACAAACCTTAGTTGAGTGTGGGCGCTGGCTGGATCTGTGTGTCCAATGTTGGTAGTTGAGCTAACTATTTGTTGTCTAGTAATAGTCCAGTCTTTAGGTTTGTAGACATGATGTTTTATTGGTGTACATTACCAAAACCAGTCAGTATGGCATTGTGAGCCAAAAAGTGAAACAAAACAGTTGACGCGTGTTTCAACCGAAGTCTTTCTCAAGACAGGGGTGTTATATTGGAAGGGTCGAGTGGGAGCTGTTGATTTTTCACCCTCGTTAGGATGTCAGAAAAGGGGCTGAGTAGCCTGATCTATGCCGGGATCGGTGAAGTGATCCAGCCGCAGTCCTGCTGGATAGTGAGTCACGATCCAGCTGGACTGCGGCTGGAGCACTTCGCCGATTTGTCACCCCATCAAGCATCAATTACTCAGGAACCTTGGAGTTGGTTCCTGGACAAACCATGCACTAGGCAGCAGGCAAAAGTCTGAGCATAAACACAAGGTGCACAGGTGACCACCAATCCCGAACCTACAATGCCACAATCTTTGAAACGTTAATTAAAGTTAGTCAGTTATATATAAATAATGTAGTCTTCTATGTATGAGGTTTTCAAAAAAAATGGTGCACTTTATTCTCTGCAGTTTCACATTGAGCTTTTGCTGCATTATGAATTATGTACCTTGCATGCCACAAGCAACATATTCACCTGTTATACTGGCAACATAAAATAACTATATGTGTGTGCCATATTATTGCTGGCAACAAACAACAACAAAAAATGTCATCACATTTAGTGAAGCACTATATATTCTTATAAAGCACTATATATATTACAACACACCTTGACACGTTTCCTTCCTATACTAGGATATCTGCGATGCTCTTCCCCGGGCAGGGCCCATTTCGCATTATTAGCCCATGGTAGTTAAACAGATCAGCCATGTAATTCCCCTATCATCATTCTTTTTCCCCGCCATGGGCCCAGAGTTCATATCTACAGGCCTGTATCGATATCCGGCCAGGAACTTTGCATTTACATTTAAGTCTCCGCCTACAATAGCTGACTAAAGATGTTTCACATTATCTAGCACATTATCCACTATATGAAAATTTGTTTTATGCTACTCCTTTTCTAGCAGATCATATATATTAATAACCCAGATCTCACTGCTCCTCATAGAATTGAACTTGGTATTGATCTCTTTTTTCTTAATCTTCCATCCTTTAGCCACAGATCCTTTGGGCCTCGCTTTATTGCCCTGGATTGCAACTGCATTAGTAGAAGTTCTACCATCACATACCAAGGATTCAACCATCCAAGACTCTTGCAGCATTATCAAAGAGAACAGACTGAAGTTATCACTTAGACCATCTTCATTCCAGTAATGGTTGAATCCCCTAGTATTTCAAGAGTGTAGGATTTCAATCATCAGTGTTTCTGTGTAAAGTGCTGTCTAAAGGCTATTGGCAGCCATTGCTACTATCCTTCGTTCGGTGTATTTCCTGCCCTGCCACATTTGTCAGATAGATTATCTGCCTCCCTACCATGGTTTTCTTGAGAATTGTCCTCCTTTCTCAAATCAGTGTACAAGTTAGAATGAATACAGAATGTCCTTGCTCCAAATTCCACTTCAGTCAAATGTACCTTCTTATTTGGTATCATTGTCTTTCTACATTCATAACCCCTCTAATATAATTCTCTCTCATATTCCATAACAGAGCGCATCAGTTCATAGGTTTGGAATACCACATGGGAAGTCAGTCTATCTGACCCTTCTACTTGATCCACTAACAATGTATCCTCCCCTAAGATCAAGCTTAATGCTATTATGCTCCTTAAAATGTGCATAACTATGCTGCGATTTATCTCCGGAAGTTGGCTTATCAAGAACACAGAGTTCATCCATCTTTAATGCTTCATATTCATCATAGGTCTTCACATCTACTTTATTAGTCATCGTCCCAAAGTTCAACAAATGTTTTCAATTTGTCCCCTCTTTTGGCCTTTCCAAACTTCCCTTTTTTGGCGTATAATCATCCTCTTGTTCTTTCTGCAACACTCGTTTTAATCCTTCTGCAATATACCTTTCCTCTTCTTCCTTCGTCACACTCCTCTTCCTATTAGTTCACATTACATTTCTTTGCATGTTCTTATTCTTTCCTTCCAACAACAAATATGTTCTTACCTGCTTTTCTTTCCTTTTACCTACATTCCTTTTATATGCATATTCCTCGATCACCATATCACAGTCCTCAGCTTGTACAGCACCTTTCCTCAGTTTCCCGTCGCAGATGTTCTTCTCACTGCTCTTCTTTATTGTTATATTGATCTTTTTGCCCCATTTAGTTGTTATCACCTCACTATCAAATTACCTGTCTCATTCTCAGTTAGTATCATAGTTTTTGGGTCAGCCAATTTTGTTTGCCCTTTTGTTAGGTGGTTTCATACATTAGCACCCCGGGAGGGTGAGTGAGCTAATCACATGTCTAGGAATTCAGGCTTAAACTGCCGGCACAAGCCCACGTTCCAAACCACCTGACGTCTGGCTCTCCCCAATGCCATCTTCCCCCGGCCCATTTTTTTTCTTCTTTATCCCCTGTATCCCCCACTTACCTTATTTCAGCAGTGGTGACCCTTGCCGCCGCATCCGCACCTTCCTCTCAGCTTCCCACGGCTGCCATGGAAAGGGAAGAGGGGCTCCGTATGGAGCCCCGCCTTCCCTTTCCATGGTGGCCATGTTGGTAAAGGATTTTCTTTCCTATAACGGGACATGTGCAGCATCCCATTGTAGGAAGGAAAATCCTCTTTTTGGCACCCTGTGTTGTTGCTTTGGCAACCCAGGGTGCTAATGGCCTTATGTACCCATTCCATGGGCAACACCAGGGGGTGACAGTCCTGGTCCCACTTTAATGGCCCTTGCTTCGCTCTGGCTGTTAACTGGGTATATATAATGCCACATTATAGCTTGATGAACAACTCTGCACTGGCAACGTTTAGATCGATTTGTCTTAGTCATATCCATGTCTTGCTTATGCACACTCTCATCAGTACAGAATTTTTAGTCTTGTCATTATTGATATCTATTGCTTCCTTATTCATGATACAAACCGTTTTTATTTCATTCATTAACACAGTGTGATGCTCCAATTTAGTCTCAATATTACCCCAATCACTAATGAGCTCATGATAAATTGTGGACTGATTTTTTCCCATCAGACATCCATGTTGTATATTCTTTAATAATTCTTAGTGCCACTCAGGCTTGGATTCAATGTACAAATTACAACTGTTAAAAGTTGCTCCAAAGCCAAATATTGTGTAATAGACAAAACACTATTTCTCTCATCAGTGGACTCATTGCTGCTCAAGGACATGTCTCTCCCATTGTCCTCTATATATTGTACATCCTATTTGTGTCTTGAAGTAATTTCTGGAGTACTGCTTAGGTTTGATTCTGCCCATCCTTCCTCTCTGGACTGATGGACTTTAATCCTCACTAAAATTAATCTTTCTATAACGCGCTCATTCTCTCTGATGATTATTTATTTATTAATGTGTTATGTGCCGTAGCCTGCAGGCATAGGGCGCACACAAAGAAAACACAAGGCACATCATGACAGACAAAGGTAATGAGCATTTCAATTAAACAGCAAATTCTCTTCCCTCCATAGGTCAGCTGGCAGTTTGTTCCATGCTAAGACTGCTTGCACAGTAAAGGAGCAACCGCTCCCCCCCCCCCCGCACGCTTAGCTCTTGGACAGGTTTGGTGCATGGTATTACTTGACCGACTAACTCTTGCCGGGGTGTTTTGCACAAAGCACTCTCTAAGGTTTGATGGAGCAAGTCCATAGAGGCAATTGTGTGTCAACGTATTAATTTTAAAATAAATTCTGGCTGCAACCAGCAGACAATGAAGATCCCTCCTATGGGCTGTGATATGTTCTCTTTTTTACTCATTCTTAATGATGCAAACTGCATCATTCTGCAGAGTGTATAATTTGTGGATACCGTTTTTGCTATCACCACTCAAAACAGCCCTGCAATATTCGAGCATCGGCATAATAGTAACCCTTACCAGTGTTTCACAGTTTTTTTATAGAAAACGTATAGCTTGACTAATCGCAGCATCCATAGATGGTATTGACATTTCTTTACCGTATTGTCGACATGTGCATCTGCCCCGAGCGAAGGTTTAAAATAACTCCAAGGGTTTTAAATTTACTAGATCCATCCATGCAATGGCTGTCAATAGGAAAGCTTGAATATTGAGCGTCCAGTTTAGCCCTTGCTTGGGAGGAACCAAATATGAGAAATTCAGTCTTTGTGCCATTAATACATAGCCAGTTAGTTGACATCCAGGCTTCAATAGTCTTGAGATGTTAGAGATCTTGCTAACAACCTTAGAGTAGTTAACACTTAGTTCAATTATTAACTGAGTGTCATCAGCGTAATTTGTAAACTGGGTTCCCACATTCACAAGCAAGTCACATAAGGGGTGAATGTAACCATTGATGAGTGCTGGTGAGAGGCATGCAACCTGTGAAACCCCAAAGGTCATTAAGGCTGAATCGAAGACAGCATCCCCCCAGCAGATGTTTGACTTTCTGTTCACAAGAAAGGACCTAATACTTTCAGTAGCTTCTCTAGAACAGCCTCCTGTGTTGGACAGCGTTGCAATAAGCTTTTCAACCAGTTATTGGTCATCCAAGTCGTAATTGCCGAAAGGCATGTCTTCAGTTTAGAAGGGGGAGATGATGTCTGGGAGGCATGGTGAAAAAGTAAGTGGATATTGTCTGCGTATGTATAAAAGGAGATGCCAAAAGAGGTGGTAAGATGGTGGTTAAGGAATGAAACCTTTAGAGAAAGAATAATTGATGGCTGCTGTGAAAAGAGAAATACAGTCTACAGGGAGAGTTTGAATCAAATATAGCGGAATGGGTCAGCGGGTGAAGCATATTTTAGTTGGTTAAGAGCCTTGGCAACAATCTCATCTGTGACAAAGTCAAAGAGAAAGGTGGGCTTTCATGGTCTTTCAGATCACTAAGAGGGGAAGACTCAACAATTGATCTGCTAGATCCATCAGCCAAAATTAACATCCGAATTCTCGTGATTTTTCCGAGATTGCTTGAGATCGAGAAACATCAATTGGGGGCAGTGGAGATGATAACTCTTTTTGTGATCTTAAACAGTTCTCGTGAGGAGAAGGTGGCTGTTATAATGCGATCTGCATAATGGTGTGATTTTGCTGCCTTTATGGCTTTATGATATTGACGGAAGGCAAATTTATATGAAACTCGGGATTCAGGATAATTATCGAGCATCCATTTACGTTCAGCCAGTCAGGCTGCTTGTTTAAGATCCCACAATTCTGGAGTGAACAAGGGGACTGAAGGTTTGGGTCGGCTATGCCCTATATTCATTGTGGCTAATGTGCCTGCTGGAATTTTCATTGCTTCAATGAGGGCATAACAGGGATCCAGAAAGTCTCCCTTAGGGTCTGTGAGATTTTCAATAGTGTCTATAAGACAAATTGTGAATTGGGCTGGAGACCGTTTGGACCAGAAACACTGGCAGGATCAAATTGAACCTTTGTCTTTAGAGGAAATGGCGGGAGATACAATTATAAATGGCAAAATAAAATGATCGGACCAAGTAATGGGAAGAGGGGTGAAAGTGGTTAATATATCCTCTAGTGAGAAGATAATATCTAAACTATTGCCTTTCTTATGTGTTTGAAGGTGATTTCGGATGTGCAGGTTGAGATCAGCCTGGCCAACAGTCAGCTTAAGCGCCTGAGAGTCCATCATGTCATTAACATGCACATTTAAGTCACCCATGACAATCAGGTTGGAAAATGTCAAGGTGAGATCAGCAATCAACTGCAAGAACCTCCTGAGAAATTCCAGAGAAGGATCAGAAGGGGCAGGGTAAACAATATGGAGTAGTCCAATTGGAAGTGGCTGACATCCATATAAGCAATAGTTCACATGGCAAAGTGTAAGCGAGGGAAATGGAAGAACATTTAAGTGAGGTAGAGTATATAAATGCTACCTCGCCTGCGACTATGAGATCAGGGAGGTCAAGGTGCTTTAATTGATAGTTGGTAGGTAAAAGCTGCACAAAATCATGTCCCAACGATGCATTGAACCAAGTTTCAGTTAGACATAACATATCTGGTCTATAGTAGGTTAATACGTCGAAAATATGGTCCTGATGCACTGCAGCAGAGTGGGCATTTAACAAGAACCCAGTCTCTAACTTGGTTTTCTGCGGGTTTACCTACAACAGGATTCCCAAATGGAATAGCAGAGCATTCTGTAGGAGGCACATTAAAATCTAAGGGGAAGAGCGTTTACTCAGAAGCTAGAGCGGTAAGCTCAGCTTTGGTGTAAGACCGTACATCATAGATTGGCCCTATAACACCATAGACATCTCGGTTTACATTTTGCAAAATAGTGGTGGCCCAAGGTCCCGTGTGTTCCCGGACGTGACCAGACAGTCTTGCATTATGCACGCTTTCGCCGTGCTGCTGGCATGTCCACTGCGCCCGCCCGCTGCACGGGTGTGGTTGCAGGCACATAAATGCTGTGGGACACATGTCTCGGGCGGGGGCTAAATGGCACGGAAGAAATACTTCCAAGACTGCCCTTCCGGCCAGAGCAGTCTGCTTACCAACCCGTGGTATTTCACCACCCCGTTTCCACCTGAGTCGGCCTTCTCCACCTGTCCTTTCTCCCCCAAAGCCTACCTCCACCTCCATCACCTGCACGCCTGACAGCGACGTGCGGTGAGCGTGGCACCGTCGTGCCGCTGATGCACAGCTTCAGCGCCGGCATGTTCTTAGTGTTCAAAGGGAACACCTCCTTGCAGTCACCCTCTCAGGTAAGGCTCGTCTCTGTAGTTTTCCACAACATGAACGCTCCAGAAGGCAGCACTTCCCAATAAACAAAAGCACTGCTTCAGCGCAAGCATGTTGTTTTACTCCACTCAGAAGGTTCAAAGGGAACGCCTCCCTGCAGTCGCCCTCTCAGGTAAGGCTGGTCTCCATAGTTTCCCACAACACAGCTGCAACAGGCAGTACCAGTGCTTAATTTGTAAAAAAATAAGTGCCAGTGCCCAAAAAATATCGGCACCATAATGCCGGGCACGGCGCCGCGCCACCCTCGGTGGGGGCGCGCCGGCCGCACCAGTTCAGTGCTAGACCTACCTAGATCGGCCCACCACCAGCCCATCACACTGCTGCTGCTCCATGTCACATGTTTGGCGCTGCAGCAACTGCTGGCACAGGCTAGTATTAAATAAGGAACTAAGACATGCTCCTTCTGTAACTGTGCCTCGATGCCCCCGGGCTGTGTGAGTGCTTTAAAAATGCAAATAAATAAAAAACCTTTCTGTTTCAGTCACTGTTGCACTGTATTTGTCTCTACCCCTTCTGCCCCATCTGACAGTCTGTTAAAGTACACCAAGTATTGTTAATCGGTTACCTCAAGGAAGAGCACCCTCACCTAAACCTGTTCTTCAGTCACCTCATCCAGGTGTTTTGTTTAATCAATTTACTCTCAAGCCCTTATCAGTCATCACATCTCATAAATGCATCCCTCTTCACCCTTCCTTGAAGCATGAGCATGGTGTTGTATAACTTGGAAAAAGTCATTTCTGCAAGACATTTTTGTGAAATCAACGGCCTGTGCTACTTCTGCTTTAGGGCCTCTTTCCACCTTAACACATATTAACAAATGAAATATGTTTTGTCACCCAATATTCAGGAGCCAGATGAGAATGCATATTCGGATATCTCCTTCCCACTGACATGTTCTTGACCTACTTCACTAAACTGTGGGGTGTGACACCCACCTCCCTATCTGAGGATTCCTATCCGAGGATTGCATGTGCTCTCAATCGGAGCACACGCTCGGAGCATATTGTACCCAGGTTAAGGGGCCACATCTGGTGTATAAACCACACATCAGGATAGAAAACATGCGCTGGAATTATGTAAAAAAATGACTGCAAAACCGGTTTCGAATTATACACGAATACTCAACTAGTGCTTTTATTTATGATGACAGATTAGTGGGCACGTGCACCATGTTTATCCCCGTCTAGTTTCCATGTGTGTATCTTTAAGCATGAAATGGCATTTCAGAAGTTCGTCTTTGCATGGGCTTTTCTCGCAAAGTGCAGCCGGTTCGGTTTCGGCCCAATACGTGCACCATTCCGGGTCCCCTCGCTGAAGCTCGTTTGTCAACTAATGAGGCGGATAACATTAAAAGGAAGAACGGAAACACCCAGTCAAAAATTCACAGTTCATGTTTCGCTTAGATGAATGCTATCCCGGGTCGGACTGGGGCATACAATTGTCTGCAGTCTGGCTCGGAACCAATGAAAAAGTGGCCAAAGTTGCAAATGACAATTCATTCCTTTTGTGACAGACACTAATAGGACCACGCTGCTGCCCATGACCCGCCCGGTCCTGGGCTTTGCCCTGCCTTGCCTCAATCACTTAGGCTACCTTCCGTGGGGCCAACACCGCCATGTCCATGCTGAGCCTGATGAAGAACCACATCAAAAATAGGTGCACGGCGCAGTGGCCCCACGGAAGGTAAGATTTTAAAAGAAAGAACATGTATTTAGGCAGATGGGGCCCATCACTTTCGAAGTGATGGTCCACAGCTGCCACTCAAAATAGGTCAGGGTTTCAAAGAAAAAAGTAAAAAACATACTTTTGGGCACAATCCACGGGCCCGGCTGCCCGCAGCAGATTCATCCGACTCAGTCTGCGGCAGCCGGCAGCCCCTGGTCACAGAAATTACCTGGGCCTAGCACTACCTGCAGTCAGCAGCACACTGCACACAGGTCACACAGACAGAAGCCCGGGAGCGGACGGGCCCCTGGGGGGGTCCTGACTCCTGGCCAGTCAGGACAACACAAGGGGACCGTGCCGCCACCCGGGCCCCGACCTGGGCCTTCCTTGCCTGATCACTTGACTGTGACAGGCTCAGGCTGCACCACACACAACAACAAGTGACTTACCTGCTTTGTCCGCTGGGACTTGGTCTCCTGTCGGGGCCTCAGGGTGGGGGCCAGGGGGCAGGTGCGCACACTGGCACCCACACAAATGAAAAAGCAGGCATAGGGGGCCCCAGGAAGCAACTAGGCGGCACCACACAGTGCAGCAGGGCAGGCTTTCTCTCTCACAAGTCAGGACCGACGACGCAACGCCTCGACACATTCACTTCACAGTAACTTGTGAAATGAAGGTGGCGCTGAGCTGCCTTCTGTGGCAACAACACCACGTCACCATGTAATTTCACTGGCTCAGAAGAACAGCCAATGAAAACTGCACATTCTGTGTTACTATACAGAATCTATCAAATACTGCATAGTGACAACAAAATGGTAGTTTTTATTGGCTGTTTGTAACAGTTTGTTGTTCATTGCTATTGCTGGCCATTCCCAGTCCCAGCCAGCCATGGCCTGCAACCTGCAAGCACGAGAGAGATCGAGATCAGAATGACAAATCCCAATGATTTATAATCGAAGCAAAGTGAAGTGGAAGAACAAATAAAGCAATGGCACGTGCGCTGGCCCCGCATGAGTTCCGGTGCCCAAAAAAGAGTGCCGGTGTTGGGCACCGGCAACCACCCCCACAAATTAAGCACTGGGCAGTACCTCTAAATAAATCCATTCTGATGTCTTGTAGTGGTTTTCAAAAGAGTACAACACGAGTGCTCCAGACTGCATCTTTGAATCATAACCTTCTATCAGAATAGATTGTATTATTATTCTTGCTTTTGATAATACGCATTGCTCATTAAGAAAAATGAAACTTTCTTATTATGGCTACAGTATATACTGGTATTGACCATTAGTAATAAGCAATGACATTTTTAAAAACAGTGTGGGTCATTACGAGGTTGCCGTTCTGGAAACAACGGTACCGGTAAGCTTGCCGGTACTGTTGTTTCCGGACCAGCAACCTACGAGTTCTGGGAGCGGGTGCCTTTCCACACGCGCGGTCTGACCTGGCGAGTGGAACGGCACCCGCTCGCAGACCTTGTCGGATGTACCGGCAGCATTCCGGAATGGTGCCGGTGAATCCGACCTCCCCATTCCCATTGTGTCCAACGGGACTCGAATGGGAATGGGGAGCAATATTTTCCAGCGCCCGGCAATGAGGAATTACCGGGACCGCCGGGGCCGTAATGCCACGGTAAGTACCCATTGGGGGCGCCGAAAAAAAAATGACTCCGGCGGCAGCCGTGCTGTTTTTACTGGCATTCCTGCAGGACACATGCAATGACGATGAATGTCTGTAAAGACCAGGCTGGTCCCCACCCTGCGGGTTGCCTCTGTTGGTGCAGCTCTCATTCTACATGTAACCATAAAAAGCAGAGAACCCTTCTGTGGGTTTACTCTGAGGTGAGCAGGAGTGAGGAATGTCTGGGGTGCTTCTAGCATCACTGTACACTATTCCATATCAGTCTAGCATTTGAGCAAATGCTCTGAGGCCCCTACAATACCTGTATTGTGTGAAGAGGTGGTGAAAAAGAACTCTTAAATATGCGTTATGGCCCATTCAATGCTCCTTTTCTTCAATTTAGCAACAGCGTTTCAAGCAATACATGTGTAAATGTGAAATGTCGCCATTGGGCATGTGGACTCCCCCCGATGGGCGATGTGACCCTTCATAGAGGCGCGTTGTATTGTGAGTCACTCGCAACTTGCTCATGAAAGAAGCGTCGCAGTTCCAGTGTTTGAAAAATACCAGCCGGCGTTTGCCCGGATATTTAGGAAAGTGCGGCTATTTAGCAAATGTTTGGATCATCTGAGCCGCTCTTGTTTAGTCTTGAGGAGGGAATGTAAGAGGCAGGTTTATTGGAACAAACCCACCATATTTCAAATGGAACCAAATGCGACATTTTAAGAACACCCGTTTCAAATATATTTGCAGAGTGATGAAGTCATATCATGTGACATGTTCACGCAGAAAAATACACTTGGAGAAGGATTCAGCGCTGTGAAACTACAATGGTGGCCATTTGCCGTTGTACAAAAGACCACAATGCAGATGTTGGAGAAAAATAATGTTTTCAAGGAGTTGCCCAAGCCCTTTCCTCCACCCCATTTGACACCATACCATTGCATGCCATGCTCCTCCACATCTCAAAGTCCCTGCAACATCACGCCACACTCCATCCTGCCACACCACGCCCCATTTCATAGTGCCACACAATGGCACATGTGCCATGTCATCTTCCTTCACACCACGCCTTACAAGGCCGGTTATGGCATGCCACATCACATGATGCCATATCATGTCACACCCTGATAAAAGCGGTACTCACGCATGCGGCTCGTGACTTTGAAGAATGCAGCCAAGATAAACATCATAGAGAGCAATTGAGGTCGCCCTCTTTTCAGACTTTTGCATTGAAATAACACATCCCAAGAAAATTATTACTCTGCATCTTAACGCTTTACTTGTCCTTCATCTAAAGTTTGGCTAGTGAACGATGTACTCCCCAGCTTTTACAAACAGTCATTTCGGCATCTCGCAAAATGGCCACTTTAAGCATCAACACACATTACACAAATCCATATAGTGAAATCATATCATTAAGCAAATCAATGAAACTTAGGTTAAGAGAAGTTAGGGTCTTTTATTAAGGTGGGAAAGTGATCTATTTTAATTAAGACAAAGAGGTACACGTTCAAAGATAAATGATTTGCTCTGCCACCCTCCCCATTCCCTGGCATGCACACCTCATGATGTCACACATGACATTGCAGGTGACAGAATATATGATTCACTTATGACATCACCTACCACATCGCCAATGACATTTTCAATGTCTTATGTGAAGACTGTGGGTCTTATGTAGAGGGACAACATGCAAGGATAATAGTTAAAGGTAATTTCCAGGGTTTTATAACAACAATGCATGGGTGTAGATTATGCTCTCTAAGTAATGTGGTCAGAAGTAGTGCGCTTAGGGCCATGCCCCCTGTGTACTTTAGGGAGTGTAGCTGCACTGCTGGCAATACACTAGGCAGAGTACCCATAGGACATGGTTGTGGGTCATTCAATGTAGGTATTGTTGATAGGGATGCAGTGCCTGGGGCTTGCCTGCATCACATACCCAAAGTATCCCACGCATGGTGTAATCATGGCAGTACAAAGATTTAGGAGGCCAACTACTCTGTAAACGGTCAGAATAATCAAATATCTGTTTTCACACAATATTATGAAAAGGTCTGCCGGATATGCACAACATCCATATAACAGATATTAATGGAGTTTGTCATCTTTTCACATGGCTCTATATTACAGATAAGCTGAAGGCAAACGTTCACATCTGGGGCGAGGTCCTTCTTCCATCTGAATGTTATGGCCTTCTTCCCTGCCAACAATAGCTGCTTTCCAGATGTAATAAGGGGTGCACCCCACAGTAATCCACAGGAGTAAGACATTGGGGTCTTGGGAGAAGAATGCCAGTTATCCTTCTAAGGTGGCTTGCCACCACACTTCCCAAGAAGTCCCTAATTTTGGCCAATTCCACGATGTAAGGAGTGTACTCATACCCCCAAAGCCTCTCCGGCAGGCACCTGACACTGCATTGATAAAATCCAATACTCCAGTTGAGAAAAGGTATCATTTATAAGCAAGCGTATAAGGTTGATATCGTCTACATTTTACAGACACGAACAGAGGCGTTGCTAGGGGGGGCTAAGGGGCTATAGCCCCTGATCTTTTGGTTGTATCCCCGGATAGAATCTCAGGAGCTACAACCAAAAGGCTAGCTAGCCCAGAGTCCTGACAATTCCGACATCAGCGTAACCCCAGGTCTTTTCCAGACCTAGCAACACCCCTGGGCAGGGAGATGAAGCAGTTGCACTTCTCAAATTTGCAACAAGACACAGTTGTTGAGCAATTTCCTTGACCTTTGTGCTCTTCCTCTGTGTACCTATTTGGGGACAAGACCTTACAATCAACAAGTGTTCTATAAAGATTTATAAGCAGACCCCTAAGTCACAGTCCCAATTAGACACATTTCCATTATCAATTGCTTGATTCATGGCCGCCTCCTTCATTTCTGACTGGGAAATTTAGCAGATGAGTTGGAAGTAGTTCACTCTGTCCTTGCGTTGATGCCAACCCTGAACTTGCTCTGCTTAACAGGTCCTATTGCCCCCCTCCTTAAAAATATGGTAGACACATGTGCACTCCCAGTTCCATTCACTTCTGTATTCAGTGGCTTGATGCCCTCAGTTGAAATATGGGTTCCTTAAGTTAGGGGTGGTGGGAGAAGGAACATTGTTTGACTTGTTCTCACACAAACACCTAAAAAACATTCAAGATGTGTGATTCTTCAGAGGATATGCTGGTGTCTCAATGACATGCCCAAAATTGTGTTCTTCATACCAAACCATTTCATTTCTGTGTTGGGGTTAATCCAGTCGATAACAATGCAACATTGTATCACCAGTTAGTACCACCTCCAGAGATCTGGTACCCTTTAATTTCTGGGGCCCATGAGTATTTGTTCAGAGAACTTGGGTTTACAGTTTTGAGATTTTAAAAAGGAGTATTTGAGGTATCCCGACATACATCAAAAAGCTCTGTTTGCAATTCTCAAAGGCAACCATAGGGGAGAGTGACCAGAAGATCTTGAAAGAGATAGAACAACCATGACAAGACATTCCTTTTGATGGCAGATATTCTGCAAAGCCAGGGCACTGCTACACATCTGTATCGCCTCAAATACTCATTAATCACAATAAAACCCTCAAGTATACCTGATAACGTTAAACCCATCTATTAGTATCTGAGTGCAACTATGGCAGGTAGCAGCTAGCGGATCTCAACATACCAGCCGCAAGCATGGATTTGCTAGTATGAAAAGCACATGTGTGGGTTGCAATGTATATACATTGCTGATTTCCTTGAACAATAAAAAGCACAATATTTGTGACTTTTAGTTGAGCTGTAAATTGTGATGAGATCTATCTCGAAGAAAAGAATACAGATAAATGTGTTACATTTAAAATAAAACATGTGAGTTGCAGCTTGTGCACAATATCTGAAAAAGACACGTGCGTGGACATGTGCAATGTTAGCAGTCTGTCTACATCAAGGGTATATATCCAAAGTGACTGACAAAGTAAAGAAAATAAGTGTTTCCAGTTTCCAGAAGTTATCCAGCAACTTTAATTAAATGGGAAACAGTCCAATCTTGGATTAAAAGCACAGGAGAGGCAAACCTGAATTGAGGCCTGTATTGTATTTATTTGCTTACAGGATTGAGAATCAGCATTATAAAACCATAAAATGTTAACCAGGGTTTAATTGCACAGAAATTGTATAATTCTACCAGGCTTTGAAGCGAACCATAAATTCATGACACATTCCTGATTACAGCAAAGGACTAAATGTATTGCTCTGTTCTCAATGATAGGTCTTGCAGATAAAGACAAATGTCTTATTACAACACAGAATTGATTCTGGCAGCAGACTGCTCTTGAAATATTATGATCTTCCCATCAGCTAGTTCTTCCAGGCAGAAGCAAATTTGCAACCTTCAAAAACCTGGAGTCTGGCTCAAGTGAAATAAAGATGTTGGAATCAATAATGGAAGGGAGACTGTGTCATAAATGGCCCTATAAGCAATTGTAACTTCTAAAAGCCGTCAGACTTTGGAAACCACATTCTAAGGAATCCTAAATGACCAGCTCTGTTCTCTAAAGGAATTGACACCATATGCCTGTTATCAGCCAGGAACTGGCGATATCATTTTGTATTTTAATTTATCCTATGACATGTAAAGAAATAAATCCACTATTTAAAAATTACATATGGAATCACAGCTTTGTAAATAACAAAATGTCATAAAAAACTCAATTTGAAAAATAAATATTCATGGCGAAAATCTCTACCATCCTATCAGCTGAATGTAAATGGATCTATTTGTGATATTATGTTATTGATGAAATAAGTCAAATGTGGATTTTCCTGCACAGAAATGTTGTATGCCAGTGATTCATATTTTCTAGAGTCTGTGCCGGAGAACCTGCAATTCTGAGAAAAAAGATATATTTTGTGTCAAAGTATCAGTGTGTAATAAACCAAAATGTGTAACACGTATGTCACACATCGTGTCTAGATCAGATTAGAATAATTTGATATGCCTGCGTGGGAACAATCAGATGACCGAATTATTAACCTGATCACATGTGTGGAACATGATGTTTCAGAAAATTACAATTGCTTAATGTATACATTTCCAAGATGGCATCAGATCAAATGGGAGAGATCCTGGATTTAGAAGTCACTCTCATTAGACTGCTATCTTCATTAATATGCCCAATTAGTACACAGGTGATGGTTTAGTGTGATGCCACTTTTGGATTACTGTCCATTCACATACATTGACCAATTAGATTACAGAAATGATACACACCTCTAAAAGGAGTGGTTTCCGATCTATGAAAGGTCAAACCCATAGATTCAAGGGGACTCACGTGTTCACTCTCTGACTGCGGTGGACTTACTAATAGACTGTAAAAAGGAGAGAAAGGAGAATTGGCAACAACAGAAAAGAGAATGGAATAGATTGCTTTCCCTTTGGACTCATTCTGGATTACTAGCATTAAACTAAATGAATGACTTACCTGTCGTGGAAGTCGCAGGCCTTCTTTATTGGAAAAGACAGAAGAAAGACACCACCTAGCTGACTGATCTGATGGCCACCTTTTCCTGCAAGGATGGGGGGAGTTGAACCTATGCCCACCTGTCTGTGGGACAGCCACATTAAATTCCTATGTAAGTATAATATTAAGGGCAAATAATTCTGAGGGGAGAGCTACTCTAAAGGGGGACAGATTAATTACAAGCCGTTTTATTAGTGAAAGTATATAAGGAGAAAAGGTGTATACATTGACTATACATCCTGCCAAATTAACACATATTTCAGAAGTGTATGTGCTTCTGGAATTATTAATTTTGATAGACTAGGCCCCTTGGTCAGTACACTGGGAGTTACCCTGCCTACTTCTGGTTGTAATTAGGAAGCACAAACAAAGTATCTGGGGGTCAAAAGGATATCTCACTGTATGCATACCTAGAAAAATAAGCTTGTTGGAGTAATTTCCTGGTTACATCACCAAGCAGAGTTCTTTAACTGGTGCTGAAACATTCAAGACAAAAAGAAAAGGGTGATTAACGACTATCCACATTCCTGCCTTTAAGTTGTCTATTAAAAAAGAGAAATGTGCAATTTTGTACAGTGATGCAGTTTACCATTGAAGGGAACCTAACACACACATGTTAAACATGTGGTTTCCTTTTTGCAATTAATTTATATGCAGGAATGTTAAGTAGCCTATCTTTTACATTAACTTTCTTGATTGCTGTTTGAGATGCTCACATGTCTTTTGGTTAGATAAATCTGTTTATGTTTATTCCAAGTAAATAGAGAGATTTAGATAGGCATGGATGTTCTGATTTAATTAGATTTTTAACAAATAAAACCTTTATCATGGACCCTCATGCTGTATTCAATCCATCATCTATGCACACTCAGGGTAAATCAAAGGTACAGGTGATAATGTGTGTGTTACACAAGTCTCTATTCCTGTAAATGTAGCAATGAAAATAGAGGTGACTAGTGTATTGATCATAATGACATTGTAATTTCATAGATGTATAATTTGTTTATATTTAAAGGAATTCAATTCTTTATATATGACTAGCCGATTCACCTGTGCTGCTTCACATGGTAATTCCTAGGGCTGAAGCATGTAAACTTGAAGTGCCATACCTGAATGTGTACGGCTGAAGCATGTAAGCTTTGTGTTGTTGAGATGGCATACATTCATCAACTTCCATGGGAAATTAAGTTCCTGTAATTATTATGAGAGATTTGCCACAATGTGAAGGAGACCATCATTGTGGATACTATTGAGGATACATCCACCGTTTCCTTTCACCCACAGTACTTCAAAAGCACCATTTTGTACACCCACATGACTTCAAAAGTGAGTGCTGCTAATGTTTGCTGGAATGCTGATAGTGTGGAAAGTTTAGGAACAACAAACTGCTCAATTTTGCATAGAAATACGGCAGAACTACAGCACGAAGAGCCATGTGGCAGGGGTAAGGGCTGCGGACTGCTTATCTTTTATACTTTTCACATTGCCTACACCCTGGTACCTACCCACATGCCACATTTCAGGTTTGTAGCATGTTGCAAAGAATGCTAAAGATTTCTAAGAGACACAAACACATTTTTACATATGGAATGGGCAAGCATTGCAGACCGCTTAAAAAAAGAAATTCTATAAATGTATATTTTATACTTTGTACATTGTCCACACCATAAAACCTGCCCTCATGGCACATTTCAGGTGTGTAGCATGTTGAGAAGTATACTCAACATTTCGAACAGACACCCACAAAAATATCAATTTATGGCAGGGGTAAGCATTGCAAATCACTTATCTTTTATACTTTTTACATTGTCTACAGCATGGAACCATGAAATATCAGGTTTTAGCATGTTGGGGAAGTATGCTGAATATTTTGAACAGACACACACACACATATCCAGATATGGTAGGGGTAAGCATTGTAGACTGCTTAAAAAAAACAAATTTGAAAAATGTATATTTTATACATTTTACATTCTCTGCACCATGGAACCTACCATGGTGCAAACACCATGCCACAATTCAGGTTTGTACCATGTTGTGAAGTATGCTGAACATTTTAAACAGACACACACACCAACATATACATATATGCCAAGGGTAAGCATAGCAGACTGATTAAAACACATTGAAAAATGTATATTTTATACTTGTCTACACCATGGAACCTACCCACACACCGAATTCCAGGGTTATAGCATTTTGGGAAGTATGCTGAACATTTCATACAGACAACCAGACATATCCACATTTGGCAAGGGTAAGTATTTCAGACCACTTAAAAAAGAAAACAATTCTAAACATTTATATTTTATACTTTTTACACTGTCTACACGATGGAACCTACCCACATGCCAAATATTAAGCTTGCAGCATTTCGCCACACACACACACATATCCACATAAGGCTAGGGTAAGCATTGCCGGCCACTTAAACAAAAATAATTAGAAAAATGTGTATCTTATACTTTTTTCATTGTCTACACCATGGAACATATCCACATGCAAAATTTCAGATTTGTAGCATGTCAGCAAGTATGCTGAACATTTCAAACAGACACACACAAATATCCATATATGGCAAGGGTAAGCATTGCAGAACACTTAAAACAAATTGTATAATGTATATTCGGAGAGCGAATGGGTGAGCAGAGCGGATGAGTGGGCCGAGCGGATGAGAGCGCCGAGCGGAAGAGCGCGCAGAGTCGAGTGTGTAAGAATGAAAGAGTGTGTAGAGCGGATGATTGCGTAGAACAGACTAATAGGTAGAACCGACGACTATGTGGAGCAGACGAGTGCATATGAGCGACAGAGTGCATACGAAGGAAGGGTATATAAGAACGAATGAGTGCGTAGAGCGAATGAGTGCTTAGAGCCGATGAGTGCACAGAGCGGATGAGCGAATGAATGCATAAGAAAGGAGGGGTGCGTAGAGCGAGTGAGTGCGTATAGCTGATGTGTGCGTAGAGCGGATGAGCGAATAAGTGCATAAGAAAGGAGGGGTACGTAGCTGCGAGTGAGTGCTTAGAGCGGATGAGTGCGTAGAGCATGTGAGTGCGTAGAGCGTGTGTAAAGCATGCAAGGATATATAGTGGACGAGTGCCTATAGCAGACGAGTGCCTATAGCGGACAAGTGCCTATAGCGGACGAATTGCACTGAGCTGTTGAGTTGCATAAGGCTGATGAATGCGTAGAGAGGATGAATGCATAAAGCGGATGAGTTGCATAGAGGGGATGGATGCGTAGAGCGGATGAATGCGTAAAGTGGATGAGTTGCATAGAGGGGATGAGTGCGTAGAGCGGATGAGTTCATAGAGCGGATGAGTGCGGAGTGCATGTAGAGCAGATGAGTGCCTAGATCGAAAGAATGCATAGAACGGATGAGTACGTAGAGCTTGCGTAGAACGGATTGGAATACGTGGAACGGATTGGAGTACGTGGAATGGATTGGAGTGTGTGGAACAGATTGGGGTATGTGCAACGGATTAGACTGTGTCATGCTGACTGGAGTATATGGTGAGGACTGGAATGCTTGGATGAGTTGTGTAGAGCGGAGGAATGCGTAGAGCGGATGAATGCGTAGAGCGGATGAATGCGTAGAGTGGATGAATGCGTTGAGCGGATGAGTGCGTGGAGCGGATGAGTGCGTAGAGCAGATGAGTGCGTAGAGCGGATGAGTGCGTAGAACGGATGAGTGCCGAGTGCATGTAGAGCGAGTGAGTGCATAGAGCGAAAAAATTCGTAGAGCGGATGATTGCATAGAGGGGATGCATTCATAGAGCAGCAGAATACGGAGTAGAATGCATGGAACGGAGTAGAGTATGTGGATTGGAGTGACTGGGGCTGACTGGAGTACCTGAGGCTGAATGGAGTGCCTGGGGCTGACTGGAGTGCCTGGGGCTGACTGGAGTGCCTGGGGCGGACTGCAGTGCCTGGGGCGGGAAGGGAATACGCGGCGCGGACTGGAGTGCACGAAATTGAGTGACATACATGGAATGGTTCAGAGTGCATTGAACGTTTGAAAAAGCATGTAACCCATCATATCACATTACCATGCTTACTCTCTTCTTTACACCACCATTCAACTAGAACACAGAGATACTATGACACCATTCTGTATAACTGCTCTCATACCAACATCTGCCGCATACTCCCCATCACTCTAAGTAAACACTGCTTGTTACACACCCAACAGCCAGGCGTTCTCTTCAGGCCTAACGCAGCCACATTCGCCCAGGATAATTCCTGCCAGAACGAACACATACTCCTGATCTCTCAACCACCACGCCTACCGCTAGGAAGCAGCTATTACACGAAGGCCACACCAGCTGCACACATAGCCGGTGCACACACGCACTCTTTAACTCTCGACTCTCTCTACTGACTTGAACTCCGGTTCCCAAGGGTGTTCAACCTACCAGCGCCTTCAGACCATACCAATGTACATAAGGCACTATATAAATGCAAAATAACATAACATAACATAACATATCATTTAATACTGTTTACGTTGTCTACACCATGCAACCTACCCACATGCCCAATTTCAGGTTTGTAGCATGTCGGCAAGTATGCTGAACATTTCAAACAGACACACACAAATATCCACATATGGCAGGTGTAAGCATTGCAGACCGCTTATCTTTTATACTTTTTGAATTGTCTACACCAAGGGTCTCCAACCTTTATGTTGGCATGAGCCACTTTCAGTGGAGGGCCAACAGCGAGAGCTACTTGCGGGCGATATGAGGGGTCAGGGATGTTCATAAACATTGGAACTTGTACTCATTTTTTCTAGCTGTAATTTTCCCTTTATAAATATATGGAATAACATATCTCTTCACGATTATGTTAATAAGTTCAAAAATCTCTCTATTGCATTCTTTTTTATTAGAAGTTGGTTCATAAAAAGTCTTTCACAATGTAGGAAAATAATTGGGACATTCAGTGTGAAGGTTGACATTGCATGCCATCCACCAGTGCTCTGTAGCCTGGTGTATAACTTGATACAGCAACTCGAATGGAGTCACTCAGATGCTCACCGGTCAAACGGGCTTGAAATTTCGATTTGATGAAGTTCATATCTGAAAATGCAGATCCACAGAGATAGGTGGAACTAAACAGAGAAGTCACTTTTAATGCTGCTGTGCAAAAGTTACTGTACTCATTGTAATCAACAAGGCTCCAGAAATTGGTGTGAGATTGTCTGCTTTTCAACTGAATCTCTCCTTGCAGGCTGACAATCTCCATTTCTATAGCAAAACTGTTCAGAGTAAACAACTCACTCATTTGTTCTGTAGGTTCACAAACATTGACTTCCATGAAGGGGTTTGCGATGAACATCACACACGGTTCACTCCTTTCGAAATCCCGGAACCGGTCAGTGAACTCTTCCTTAAGCCTGCTCAGGAGACTGTTGTATTTGTCAATGTTCAGGAGATCAGGACTAGCTTTATTCTCTGTCAGCATTTGGATTACACAAGGGAAATGATGCATTTTCCATTTCACCACTTGTTCACTGAAAAGGTTAAGTTTGGACTTCAATGTCTTTACTGCACTTATCATGTCAGCAGTTATTTTACCTTTTCTTTGTAGTTCACATTTCAGGTTATCTCATTTCTCAGTAACATCTGCCAGAGATGCCAAATCAAGTAGCCAAGAAATGCTGCATAATTGCCCGATGTCTTCATTTCTTGACCTCATGAAGTCTTTGATTTATGGCAAAAGTGAAAGAAAGCAATGTAGTATTTTCCCCCTGCTAAGCCATCGGATTTCCGTGTGTAGCAACAGATCACCATGTGCGGCAGATAGTACTTCCAGAAATATTTTGAGCATTCTGTGCTGTTTGACCTTTAATTCACCCAACAGGAGCCATAATGTTATCAAACCCCATTACTTTGGCACAAATTACCTGCTGGTGGATGATGCAGTGGTAGTGCAATAATGGAGGGAAATCAGGGTCTGCTTTAGAGCATGCAACAAAACCAGAATGACGACTGGTCATTGCTAGTGCACCATCAGTTGTTATTGCCACCAACTTTTTCAATGGAATTTTTGTTTTGACAAAATAATTTTTGACCTCATTGTAGATATCAACACCTCTGATTGTGGATTTCAGAGGCAACAAGGTCAAGAATTCCTCTTTGTTTTTGAAGCCTTCAAACACCATTCTAGCAAACAGTGCCAGCTGGTCAGTATCACTTGCATCAACTGATTCATCACATTGAATGGAAAAAAATTGCATATGCTCAAATCTTTTTCTAATTGCCCCATCACATTGGATGATAGTACAGATACCCTCCTTGCCATTGTGTTTGCACCTAACTGCACATCTGAAATGGCAGACATAACTTCAGGGCAGTTTTTAAAATCTTTTAAAACTGACTCAGCCACGAGAGCCATCGCACCTTTTAACAACTGCACCATCTGTAAAAGTGCATTTGTGTTTTGCCAAATAATTAGCATCCTTGAAGGATGCCTCTGTTGCAGCATTTGCGTTCTTTGCTGGTTGGGTAAAAAATGATTGTTGCATCTGCAGGGCAGCTTTTAGTTCAGCTACTTTTTGGGGTCGCAGACGGCTTCCTTTAGGAAAGTTCTTTTCATAATTTGTATGCATTGTCCCAAAATGCCTTCAAATGTAGCTCCTGAGGCAGATGATGAGCGCAGGGCAAAACGGAGGCATGCGGCTATCATGCTGAATGTCTCCGCTTCGCCTTATGCCCTTTTTCAGTCATATAAGCTACTCTTAGAAAAGGCAGGGCTCCTGCGAGAAAGTCCCGAGAGGGCTTGCTCGCCAGAGCGCTGTCATCTAAAAGTAGCTTACATGATTTGCAAAGGAGCCCAAAGTGAAGCGGAGATATTAAGCATGATAGCTGCATGCCTCCGTTTCACCGCAGGCTCTGTTCTGCCAAGCTGCCAAGCTGCCCGCCCCTCCGACAGCACATGTAACAGCTGTGAGCACAGGGGCTGCAGTGGCTATATATTTCATGGCCTGTGGTTGCGGGTATCTAGTTATGGTTAAGTTGCTCCACCAATAAGAAGAACACATTTTGGGCAGCTTATAACTCCTCCTGCCCTAGACGAATACTCACAAAACTTTGCAAAAAAGTATTTGAAGTTTGGTGAGGTTTTGTGTAGGGGGGGAAAGTTATAGAGGGGTCTCAAAATGTGTGGGATTTCCCATTGAAGCAATGGAAAAAGAATGTTGCTCATGCCTATAGCCCAAACCGCTGGATGGATTTTCACCAAATTTGTGGCAGGAGTGGTGGCTTGGTCCCTGTAAATTTGGGGTAAATAAGTTGAGTAGTTATTTTTAAAATGGCCAAAATGTAGGTCAGAAAGAATGAGTGATATCTGGGTTTGCTCTGTGGACCCACTTCCCTATTCGGTTCACGGATGGGCCTCTGATTGGTCCAGGGGCAGCGTGATGTCTGTGGACATCAGATGCGCCTGCTGGTTGGTCATTAAAAAATATGAGGTGAGTCATATTTTTGGGAAACGCCACCAAGTTGGATTCGCAGTCAGCGCTGTTGTCTGCGAACATCGCAGTAACAACATATTTAAAAACACAACATTGCACTTGTCAAACTAATGAAACAATCTCTGGGGAGGTGAAGGGGGATGGGAATGGGATGGGATATGGCCATAAAAAGCCAAAACACTGGCATTCTTTCATCACCAATGTCAGAAAACAGCTCGGGGACAGCCCTATGATGTTTGCAAATATCTTAGATGTTCGGGGACAGCCATACATATTTTTGCATTACAGGGTTGGTGAAAAGCAGTTTTTTTGGATAGTGTATGACAATGGCGTCACTCAATGAAACTGTATAAAATGTTGAGATATCATTCTAGAGGTGACCTTGAATGGTTGTACAAAGTTTGGTGCTGTTTGGTGCTGTTTTGCCAAGATGGAACAAAATTAGAGGGTGGGTCCCAACATATTTGAAAGGCATATAAATTTGGTGCCATTTCATGAATCTGCACAAAAGTTTGAAAAAAGGGTTAAGACCCAGATTTGAATGTTTTTGCAAAGGTTGATGGGATTTTGTGAAGAGGGGGCAAAATCAGAGGAGGGTTTCAACATTTTTAGATGGGTTATAACTTTATTGCCAATTGACGAATGTGCACAAAAGATTTAAGAAAGATTATAGACCCAACCTTGAATTTTTCTGCAAAGTCTGAATGGATTTTGTCAATTTGGGGCTAAGTTATGTGGCTATTTTGACACTTTTCAAAAAAAGAAAACATGGATGGATTTGCAGGAAAACTGTGCAAATAGCATTGGCAAGGACTTGAAAGCATGGTTTTGCAAATGTGTCCATGTTTTACTTTTTGAAAAGTGTTAAAATGTAGGTCCAAAAATAGTGATATACCTTTGGTGACTGAGGTATAGCAATTGGTCATGGGCAGTGGCCAGATTGTCTGAGTCATGGCCTGTGGCCGTGGGCAGTGGGCAGATTGACTCGGACAATCTGGCTACAGGACATGACCACAGGGAATGGCAATGGAGTTAAAGTGGGCATGGCCACCAGGGACTGGCTATGTGGTGAAGTTTGTGAAAATTGGGATAGATATGAATGGGAAAATAAAATATGCCCATGGCTAAAATTTTGTCTGTGGCTCCAGCCCGCAGTGCTGCACAGGATTCCCTCAACAGATTTCTGTGACTATCGCTGCAGATACTCAGAGACAATGCTAATCAGCAGATATTTATCAAGCACATGGGACCAGGTGCCCACATGGTCATCGGGCCACCTCTTGAAATCATTAACCACCCTTATTTTCGACCATAGTGGGACAAGATATTGGGATTGGATGCCGGACTCATCATCAAAACAGTGCAGCAATCCATATGCCTTGACAAATACCCTAGAGAGTCGAATCACGTGCTGGCTGACTTGTAACCATATAATTAGCATCAAGAACGGTTTTGAAGACTGCTTCATTATAACAACAGGTACTTATTGAATAACCCAGTGCAGAGGTGACCATGGCTCACTCTACTATTTGAAACCTAACACTTAAAGAAGGAAGGTCACCTTTACAAAAGAAACCCACCACTAGCAGCAGTGTGATTGGTGTAAAGTAGTAGATGAAGAGCAATGATTTAACCATTCTACAACTGTGCAATTACTTGATAATCGTGTACTTGGATTTGATTCTTGGGGCATGCAGCATGGTCGAACCCTAGGTTGCAATGGGAAGAAATATTTTACTTGTGGCTACAGCCTGAAGTGGTGTACTCAATTACAACAAACCTGCGTGAGGGGCATCAGCAAGGACCTGAAAGCATGGTTTTGCAAATCTTTTTTGTGTTTTATTTTTCAAAAGTGTCCAAATGTATGCACAGACAATAGTGATATAAGTTTGGTGTATGGACAATGGGCCTGGCCCTTGGCAACGATGAATGCCATACTCAGATTTCCTTATTGGGGCATGCAGCATGGCCAAATCACTAGGGTTTAATTGGAAAAATAAATCTGCTTGCGGCTACAGCCCAGAGTGCTGGATGGGATTGCAACAAAGTTGCACAAGGAATATCAGCAAGGAACTGAAAGGATGCTTTTGGAAATGTGTCCTGTATTTGTTGTCGAAGTGTAAGTACAGAATATAGTGATATCACTTTTCTGCTGTGGGCAGAGGGCCTGGCCTTTGGCAAGGACAAAAGTTTACTCTTATTTGCCTATTGGGGTATGCACTACTAATAACAACTTACATAAGTATGCGTTGAAAAAATATGTTTGTTAAAGGAGGTTTATAGTTCTTTCATATATCTTAACAGATGAATTATTAATAACTTATATACAGTGATGTGACATTATGAAACATTTTCACTTATGAAAA
Organism: Ambystoma mexicanum; assembly: GCF_040938575.1. Lineage (NCBI taxonomy): Eukaryota > Metazoa > Chordata > Amphibia > Caudata > Ambystomatidae > Ambystoma > Ambystoma mexicanum. The sequence continues at coordinate 624,227,191 of NC_090921.1, forward strand.
CATATTCAATTGATAGAAAAAACTGTGTTAAAGGGACGCTTTGATTAAGCTGTACTCCACCCTTGGGACTCCTCTGCCCCAGTAGTTAGCTAGTGGCCTCCCAACTTGGCATCCCTTGGCACTTCCCTCCTGGGTTCCCATGAGCACTTGTACATTGGTACTGCTCTTTTTATTTATGCACTTCTGTCACTGAACAATGCGCATGTGCACTTATAGGAGCACTATGTGCACTTGTTTAGTATAAGTATGGGAAATGTACATGTAAAAGATTTGTTAAGTGGCAGTTGGTGGGTGGAGGTTTCATATGCTGATGGGCTATATGTATAGTCTTTTTAAGTGATTGGTGGATGTAAGTGTACACGGTTAAAAGCCAGGAATTAGGGAGTGTTGGAAACCTAACAGTAAAAAGAGTAGAAGGGCTGTTTTGTGTGATGGTGTGTATGTGCAATCCGGGTTTTCTAATAAGGCATGGGCTAGACAGGGAAATGCGGAGACTGTGGATAGTTATAAAGAACAAAGGATTATGGTGTTTATTGTATGCTAGAGAAAGAATTTCAGACAGAAATGTGTTCCTGTGCTTTTTCCGTTTTCTCTAGTATACAATTGTCCAGTATTTCCATTAGCATAGTAGAAAATGCTAATGGGAATGTTGGAAAATCTTATTGAATCTAACTACTTTACTGAAAAATGTGAAGTAGATAGTTTCTATAAGCTTATTTTTTTTAGTTCTATTTTTTAACTGTGAAAGGTGGATCCTAAAGGAACCTTTTTTATGTTTCTTTTTACCAAAAAAAAGAAATGTGCAGGAGAGTCCAGCAAGTAAGGTGTGGAGGGAAATTAGGGAAGTTGCACCAACCATAGATATGCAGGGGCAGGTGGACAGAAGAAGATGTTGCACATGTGTTCAAACAAAGATAGAGGGCAGTGTTTCTCATGCTCCTTGATTACAGCTTCAAAAGCACTTTCAAAATTGCTTTCCGTTGCAGAGTGGTGTGTTGCAGTATATACAGAGTAATGTCGTATTCAAATGATATGGATCAACAGCCTCTTTTATCGCTTGCAAGGTAGCTGGTGGGATTTTCTGTCCAACAGAAATAGGCTGTGTGGTTACAGCATTGGTTGAGGAAGATGAGGTATAGGAAGACAGTCTACTACTTCCAATGAAAGGGAGAGCCTTTCTGAGAGCATTACAGTGGTTGGATTTGGTGTGGCACCGCATGGAGTTGGTCCGGTAGGAGAACTGCCCTAGTTGTCTGCGACTGAGTACAACGTTGCACTCAGTGCCTTTCACTTTGGTACATTTCCAACAGTGGTAAAGAACTACCACACCCATGATTCTTTCTTGATGCTAGAGGTAGGCACTTCTTCTACCTCATCTTCCTGGTCTTCTTGATTGTCTATTGATGTATTGTGCTTCTTTCATTGTGTAGATCCTCCAGCTGGTCGTGGTGTTGGTTCTTGGGGAGGCGGGATGGCAATTCTGATTCCATTTTTAGGATGAATAGCAGTTTTCTGAATATTCTTCCAAGTATGTGCTGTGTGTTAGATTGTTAATGGATAATGAGTAAGAAAATTATGTATTGGAGCTGTGCAAGGGTACATTTTGAGCTTCAAACCTCCTAGATCAGATGGAAATGCAGTCCCGAAATGTTTGCGATGCACGGACACGTTCGCGAACACATCATCATGCTGAGTGCACATTTGGTCAAGTGACACTGTCCGGACAGTTCGCAATGACGTCAGACGTTCGCGAACATCGATGAACACAAAAACTGTGTAAAAAGTTGCAAAAAGTGTATAGAAGTGTTAAAAATTATACACAAAGGTGGGGAATGGCAGAGTTTTAAGGTGAAACCTTCTAAATTGTAGAAAAATGTTGCTATATTGGGGCAAGTACTATATTAGTAAGTTGTAGAAAATTAGGGTGCACTGGTAAAAAACCATGACATTCACTGAAAGAACATTGTTAAAGCAACGTTATGGTTAAGTTGCACTTATAAAATTCTATGAAATTCAGTGAAAAAACTTTGCTAAAGGGATATTATGGTTACAAGTAAAATCGAAAAACTCCAGAAATTCCCTAGTTATGGTAAGCTAAGCAACCATAACTTGCGCCACCACCGGGCACTGCTTAGACAAACACACAGTACATGAAAGATGACATCACAAGTCCCCTTATAGGTATGGGAACATTTCTCAAATCTCTATCTCCCCTTTAACAGAGAAGAGATCTCATGTTTGATTTCATCTCTCCTCTCACTAAAATTACATCATCAAGAGGACAATATTACTGAATTAAGTATGAGGCCACTACATTTACATTTGCTAGATATTCGCCTTATAGCATTAGATGTTTCAAAGTGAAATGTTTTTGGACATGCACATTAACGGGGTGATTCATGGAATGATTGTGCGCTGAAATGTGTGGCAAAAATGTGAAAAAGCCAGTGCACGCATGTGATTTGCACGCAAGCTATTCATTGAAGGCTCTGCACATGGCTTTCCTGGGAGCTGTGCCAAATCTGCGCTTACCTTACATGTCAAAGCGACTTTCCAAATGCTGTGCGCTACACGCACAGTGAAAGCGCACAACTTATAGCGCACACACCTAAAAAGGCTGCGGAACACACAGAATGGGGAACAACGTGTGAAAATGTGGGCGTAATGAGGGAAGTACCGCTGGGAAATACACACAACGCCCACACGCTTTCGAACAACACGTATTCATGGAATCGAATAGGGAAAACCTACGCACGCACATGCACAAATACGTCTGCCACACGAAAGCAGGCGAAAGCGCCTCCGCGCAGTATAAAAGTGCACGAAAACAACAAACAAGCATATACAGCTACGATGAATGCCCCATTTCTCGCAGCAGTGATCGTGGAACACCGCAGGAGGAGGAGAATAGCCAGGCCCAGCATTTCTTTACCCAGGACCAGCCTTTTTGGGATGCCTGATGACCAGGTCTATGGCAGGTATAGGTTTCCACCTCATATCATCCTAGCCCTGGTCACTGAGTGGGACGATGAACCCATCTTGTGCTCCCAAGCACTGAGCCCCTTGGAAAAGGTGCTCAATGTCCTGCAGTTTTTGGCCACTCGGTCATTTCAGCGGACAACTGTCATAGTCGAGAGCATCTCACAGCCCACGCAGTCACGCTGCCTTCACCAGGTGTTCGCAATCATGACTGCGCGCCCCTCAGTCCGCAGTCACATATAAATGCCCAAAGGCAGGCCGTTTTCCAGGACTTCTACAGGGTGGCACACTTCCCCAAAGTGCTCTGTGCCATAGATTGCACCCATGTGGCCCTACGTCCACCTACGGCCAATTAGCACATCTGCCGCAACCGCAAGCACTGGCATTCCATCGACGTGCAGGTTGTATGCAATGCCAAGGGAATCATCACCTCTGTCTATACAAACTATCCCGGGTCCACTCATGACAGTTTCATATTCAGAATGTCAGCCCTGCACTGGGACCTGGAAGCTGGGAGGCATGGCAACACATGGCTCCTTGGTGAGTACAAATGCCTGTGCACATGCATGCATGTCACACACAGACAAATACACAAACCCAACTATTGACAACCATCATCACCTCCCAAGGTGACAGTGCCTACCCTCTGAGCACCCACGTGATTTCTTTTTTAAAACTTTCTTTATTGGTTTTTTCCAACAAAACAAACAAACCATGAGACCGAATGCCAGTCGTACTGTGAAAACTGCACCCTTCCCACCCACTCCTCCCCTCCTCCCCCCACCCATCGTGTTGAAAAGAGTCATTGTGCTAGAGGTTATCATCTAGGTGGCGCCGCTGCTGGGGCTTCAGCGTTGTGTGTCGGGCTGGTATTTGAGTCCTGCGGTGGCTCTGATTGTTGTGAGTCAGCAGCGTCGGTTGTTGAAAGCAGGTATATGATGTACAGCCCCCATATGTCCGGAGGGCATGCGAGTAATGGCATAATACTGATAAAGTCAGTTTCAACATCTTGACAAAACGTTACGTCTTTCAGCCAGTGCTGCACGTTTGGAGGGGGTCCTCTACCCCACGTGTAGGCGATTCTACTTCACGCTACGACCAGCAGTAGATCTGTCAGCCTTCTAACTGAGCTCGGTAGCGATTGAGTCAGGCCTAGTAGCGCTTTTTTTGGCTCGGGGACAAGCTCTGTTTCGGTTATTGGTGAGATTTTTTCGAGTACTGCACTCCAGAAGGTGGCTACTGGAGGACAGGACCACGCCAAGTGAAGGAAATCGGCTGTGGGTGATCCACATCGGTTGCATTCTGCTGAGATGGAGTCCCTTTGGGAAGCAGTTTCACCGGTGAGTGGTATGTTTGGTGGAGAAAGTTGAAGTGGATCAGTTTGAATCTCGCATTGAATCTCGCATTGATCACTACTCTATGGGTGAGTTTTAGGATGTAGGCCCATTCTTCATCTGAAATCGCGCTGTCTAGTGTTTTTTCCCATCTCCTTTTGGCTCTTGCTCCGGGTGGGATCACTTCATCGAATAGGCCTTTGTAGATGTTAGTTACCAGGTGTCCTTCTCCCTGGGCTTGGATTGTGTAGTGGAGTAGTGGCCAGATTGGTGGTTGTTGAGGAAAAATCAGTATTACTGCCTGGAGCGAGTGTCGTAGTCTGTAGTATATGAACATGTCGAGGGCGTTGTCGCCTCCCCTTTCTCGGGCTTGTTGTGCCGCCATGAAAGTCCCTGCCGGAAAGAGGTCGTCCATGGAGTGCACCTGTAGCTTTTCTGTCCAGAGCAGGAAGACTTTTTCGGTTGTGATAGGGATACCAGGAATGTGTTTTACTGGCAGGAGAGGGGAGTATCTGGCCGAGATGTCGTTTACCTTGGCAATTTTCTTCCAAATTGAATATGTGGTGGCGACAGGATTCATTCCGGACTGAGTGACTGGAAACTGCCCAAAGATTATGGATCGAAGGAGCTGCGGTGTCGCCAATGCTCTCTCTATCTCGACATGTGGTCGTATGAACTGCGTTGCGTACCATTGGCTGAGGTATTGGGCCTGGGCTGCCCAACAGTAACTTTCCAGGTCTAGAAGGGCCAATGCACCTTGCCGTACCGGTAGGGTTAGTGTGGAGTAGGCGACCCTTGCTACCCTGCCGACCCAGATGAGATCTAGGACCATACTCTTTATGCGTTGAATACGTTTCTGTGTGAGGAGTAGAGGGATGTTTGAGAAGAGGTACAACAGTTTTGGTAAGACGATCATCTTTACAATTGATACCCTGCCCCAGAGGTTGAGTGGTAGGGACTTCCATCTCTCGATCTTGGCTTGGAGGATGTCTATAGTGGTTTTGTAGTTATCATGAATGATCTCCTCTCTCAGACGGGACATGTAGATGCTGAGATACCTTACATGTGTATGTTGCCAGTGGAAGCCAAAGTCGTCAGTAAATTCAGTGGGGCGGCGGTGAGCGGGAAGATGACTGATTTGCTGTTTTTGATTTTCAACCCAGAGAAGCGACCAAACTGTATTACTGCTCTCATTGCTGGGTTTAGGTATTCATCTGCGTTCTCTAGAAATAGGGCTATGTCATCTGCGTAAAGCGAGATGACCATCTTGTGTGGGCCGAAAGAGAGGCCTCTGTGAAGGTGTCACATACACATGTCGGAAGCTGTGGGCTCCATTACTAAAGCGAACAAAAGTGCCGAGAGTGGACATCCTTGTCTTGTTCCTCGTCTCAAGTGGATATCGCCAGAGTCGTGGCTGCCTAGCGTGATGTTGGAGATTGGTTTTTTGTAGAGTAGGGAGATCATTTGCAAAAAACGCTTGCCCGGCCCCATCCTTTCCAGAACTGTGAACAGAAAGGGCCATTCGACCGAGTCAAAAGCATTCTTGGCGTCTAATAGTACTGCCACGGCCTGACAGTCCGGTTCTCAGGCCTCTATTGCTCCGAACATCCTCCTGATCCCGTATCAAGTGTTGTCCCAGGGATGAAGCCCGCCCGATCAGCCAGCACCATGGCAGGCATGAGGGGCAACAGCCTCCTGGTTAGGACTTTTGCAAAGATTTTGTTGTCCAAATTTATTAGCGAGATTGGCCTGTATGAGCCGCATTCCATAGGATCTTTGCCGAGCTTGTGCAAGAGGATTATGTTGGCCCTGTTTAATGTTGGTGGTAGCTGGTCATTGGTCAGGGCCTTGTCATAGACCTGGAGGAGTAGCGGGGTCAGGAGGTCTGCGAAGTGTTTATAGAATTCGCCAGACAGGCCATCTGGACCTGGTGCTTTAGAATTGGGTAGTTCTTTGATGACTTCGAGGATCTCCTCAATGCTAATGGGGGTGTTTAATGGTTCTCTGAGCTCTGGGTCGACCCAGTAAAGTTCTTTTTCATCTAGGTATCGTGTCAGCTCTGTTTGGTCGGCGGAGTAGCTTGAGTCGTACAGGTCCTGGTAGAATCTGCGAAAATGTTCAACAATGTCGATTGTCGAGTGGACGGTGTTGCCTGTTAGGTCTCTCACTGAATCGATCGCTGTGGGTTTTCTATCGGCAGCTATGAACCTCGCGAGGAGAGCTCCGGGTTGCTGCCCTTCACCGTACTGCCGAATTTTGCGGTGTCTGCCCATAAATTTTATTTCCCTTTCAGCTGCGTCGCGGAACACTTCTAATTCTTTCTTGATTGCTGCTAGCGATTGTGGAGTGCTGTTTATCAGGAGAGCGCCTTCAAGGTCTTTGAGTTTTGTTTCGCTGGTGTTCAACTCCCTTTGCAATAGTTTTAATATTCTGCATTCCTTTGTCATACAGACCCCTCTGGTGAAACATTTTAGAGTCTCCCACAGAATCCCGGCTGAGGGCACTGTACCTAGGTTGGAGTCGAGGAAATGTTCTAGTTCACTTCGGAGTTCTTCCGCAAAGACTGTGACTCGCAGCGCTCGTGGCTTGAATCTCCAATGAGGTTGAGGTTTGGTTGTTTGTGTGGTGTTGCAGTTTAGAGACACCATGGAGTGGTCTGACAGGGTTCTCGGTAGGATGCGGCAGCCATCCCATTGTAGGCGGCTGTGGCAGGACACAAGGAAACTATTCTCAAACTGGTTCTGTGTACCCAGGAGTGGAAGGTGAAGTCGCTGGTGTTTGGGTTCTGGTGTCTCCAGATGTCAATGAGGTCGTAGGCTTTGCAAATTTCAGTAATTTGTAGGGACGCCTTGGATTGGGTCGCTGTTTGATTATGCGATTTATCTTTAGCTGGGTTCAGGGTTGTGTTGAGGTCGCCACCCCATATGATCGTGGACCGACTGACCGTGCTCAATTGAGTCATTACCCAGTCGAAGTTATTGTGACCATCGGAGTTCGGGCCATATGAATTCACTAAAGTGATTTCTTCTCCGTCAATCGTTCCTTGTACCATGAGCGACCTGCCTTCTGTGTCCTTTTTTTGAGTGATTAGTTTGAAATTGATTGCCTTATTGATTATTATGGCCACTCCTCTGGCATAGGATGAGAAAGAGGCAAAGTAGCGGTGACATCCCCAGTCTTTGGCCCAGGGGTGTTCGGACGTTGGACGTAGATCTGTTTCTTGGATGAACGCTATGTCGATTTGTGCCGGCGTAGGTATTGAGTCATCTTCCTCACTTTTGCTGGTTGATTCCCACCTTTACTGTTCCATGTAGCTACGGTGAAGGCGCCGTGTTTTCAATTATTTGCACGTGCGGATCGTGGCATTTAGCTACTAACGGTGGGGGTTTGTTCTTCCCTGTTGGGTCGGTTTTGTTTGTGGTGTGGTCTTCTCCTGAGTGGAGCATATGGGGTGTCCTGGGCGCTGTACAACTTGTTAACCCCCAACTTGTGTGATTCTCCCTCCCATTTTTCGCGAGCAACCCCCAACTGGCTCGTCGTGGATCCCCCTTTTTTTAACTTGTAATTTGAAAACTTGAACATTGCTGTGCTAGGGGTGCTTGGATCTTCCCAATTCCCGCGGCCTTGAGGTTGTTTTACCGTCTATTTTGCGTTCCGGCAGCGCTGATTGTTGCTGTGTGTCATGTTCTTTTGCTTCAGTCCATCTATGGTGGATTCCTCTGGGCCCTCTCTCTTTGAGCTCGTGTCTGGTTATTCTCTGGTGGTCGACAGCCCGCCCGGTCCAGGTACATATTTGCCTCTTCGGGTGTTTAGAAAAACTGGGTTCTTCCCTGGTGTATTCTCAGTCGGGCTGGGAACAGCATCGCGTATGGTATCTGGTTCGTGCGTAGTCTCTGTTTAATGTTCGTGAAAGACCTCCTTTGTGCCTGGACGGCTGGGGAGAAGTCCGGATAAAAGTGGACGGTATCGTCATCGTGCTGTAGCTCGCCTTTCTCTCTGGCCATTCGAAGTATCGAATCTCTGTCCTTATAATTGAGTAATTTTGCAATTATTGGACGAGAAGGGGCTCCGGGAGCGGGTCTTAGCGTTGGTATTCTGTGGGCTCTTTCGACGTCTAACAGGGGCGAGAGAGTTTCCGGACCGAAGAGCGATTTGCACATTTCTTCAACGTGGTCTTCCATTTTGCCTTGTAGTTGTTTCTCTCTTACTCCCACTATCCGGATGTTGTTCCTTCTGGAGCGCCCTTCGAGATCTTAATTTTTGGCATTGATTATTTTCATTTGGGCCTCGAGAGACGACACCTTGGTATTCAAAGATAATACCCCATTGTCCAAAGTAGATATCCGTTGCTCTACTTCATCCAACCGTTCATTGTGGGTGTCTAGCCGGTGTTGGACTTGATCAACTTTGGACGAAAGGCCGTACAGCTTACTATCCAGGTTACTGATACCGGATTTCAGTTCCAGGAGCAGTGCTCTGATGTCCAGGGACTGGGTATCATCGTTCTCTTGGTTTAGTATGTGTGGTGGGGACTCTGATTCGTTGCTGTGCCTTGGGGTTTTTGCCGAGGTTCCAGCTTCGAAGTTCAGTTTGCGCTGTTGTTTGTCGGTTTTCCCATTTGCGTGTACGGATGGGCAGCGCCGTTGGTTGCTTGGCCGTAGAGTTCCTGTGGCAGCCGAGGCGGGGGTTTCCTGTGCCCCTATGAGGGGTTTTGCGAGATGTTTTGCTCGACTGCAGGGTTGGCCTGTGCCGGACACTCAGCCCGCCATATGCGTTCTAGGTGGTGCCGGGGACGGTGGATTATTGGCCGACCGAGCCAGTAAGGTCCCAGGATAGTTGGTTCAGTTCGGAGTTCTATGGCCCCTGCGGTGTGTCACTGTGCTGCCAAAGTGGGGCCTTTTGCTAGATAGCGCCGCGTGGGTTGTTGGGCACAGCCGCGCCGCCTCCCCCCCAGCGTGCGCCATACCTGGTGAGGCCTCGCCCGTGTTCTGCTCCTTCGATTTGACCCCGTCTCCCGGCCTCCGCAGCTTCGTCAGGATGCAACTGTGTAGATCGTCAGCGGGGGTCTGTGGAGCCGCGAGGTTCTGCCGGGATGCTGCTTCTCAGCTGCCGGGGCGGTGCGGGGCCGCCTGAGCCCCCCCGGGCTCCCGCCCGATCGCCAGAGGTCGACAGTACTTTTTATGCTGGGCAGGGGGCCTGGCGGACCCGGCTTTCGCTGTTGCTGTGGGAATAGGGCCGAGGGGGACACCTGTAGCGCTGACGTCTCCCGGGCCACTCCTTTCTCCCGCTTTCAGCACGACCTCGGCTGGGCCGCGCAGCAGCCGCCGAAGCTCTCTTGCGGCCTTCAAGACACCCCAGCCATCCGGGGATGCCGCGAAGCAGGATCTAGGCGGTCAGGGTCTCTGGATTCGGCTTCTGCATGGCTGATTTTCTTCCCTGTACACTGGCTGAAGCGATGGTGGTTGTTTTAGGGGGTTATACTGCCGGAATAAACAGGATGAATAAGGATTTTAGTAGGCCGCACGGGAGCTCACAAGGGAGCGGCCATCTTGGTCGGGTCTCTAGCGCCCTCTGAGCACCCACATGATGACGCCAATACGGAACCACCCTGGGTAAGATACAACACAGCCTACATTGCAACCTGGGCATAGTAGAGCGCACATTCGGAGTGCTCAAGTCACGTTTTCGCTCCCTTGACCACTCTCGTGGCCAGCTACTATATGCGCCCCCAGTAGTGTGCAGGATCATTGTGGCAGCATGTGTCCTGCACAACGTTGCAACAGGTGTACAGGTGGACATGGTGGTGCCCCCACATCCCCAACCACACGCACACCCACCGCGCATGGAAGGGGAAAGGGAATGTGGCAAGTACAGTGAGTGGTGTTTGCGGCCTGGAAACCCCTGCAGCTGCATGATAAAACAAAGCAAATAAATTGAGCCTGCAACGCCAGTTGAAAATCATGAAAGTCATTGTGAACCTGTTCAGCAGGGACACAGCATGTCTCAGAAGCCAAATAGTGTGTGTGGGTGGATGTTGTGGTGGAGGTGGGGGTGGGTTTGCGTTGTGTGTGTAGTGGGGGTGTGTTTGCAGGGCGATTCAATGCATGTCACCATGGGAAATGCATGAACCTGCAAAGTAGCATACATATTCAATGTTAACCACTCTGTTGTGGACATATCTGCAACGGAAACATATTGCTGATCCTGTGACACATCATAAGCAAAGCCAACACAGGACTTTCATTTAACCAGCATAACACATCATGAATACAAGACCCAACACTGACAATGTCAGACAGTGAGTAAACACCATAGCACAAGTGCCTCAATGTGACATTGCCACCACACGTCCCCCTACCATCATGGGAGTGGCCTTGACAGCTAAAGGGGGCATGGGACCGCATACAGCATGAAGTGCATCAACAATTAATACAGTCAAGGCAATACATTAATTAGCAAAATGAAATCATGCACAGTCAACAATATACTCACCAAAATACATTCCAACCATGCACTGGAGAAACCATCATGAATCCCCATTAGGGGTGTATACACAAGTTGGACTTCAGACTGACCACAGATATGAAAGAAGTCTAATGCCTCTGTGTAAATTATTGTCACACGATGCCATCCTTGCGAGCCCATGGGAAGGGCAAGCAGGAATTGCATATTGGTCCGTACCCCAGGCCACAAACACAAACACGAGACAAGCCTGTATGGACCCAGCCAGAACACACAGTAGATGCCATCGGATGCCACATAGCACCACACTGCAAAATAAAAGCACAATAGACAAAAACTAAAAATGGCCATAGTGGACCCGGGGGGGGGGGGCACCCAGGAAGGGGAGGTTCAGGGTGCACCTCAACACCCACATGTGTCGATGTTGAGGTTAAAAAAAATTCCTCCATTGACTCATGGTCTTCATGGCATGACCTCAGTGAGCGATAGGTCGTCGTCATCACCCCCTGGTTGTACATCAGGAGGTGCATGTGGCAATGGTGTCTGACCACGCATAGCCACAGCAAGCCTCTCCACGGCAGCAAGCATGTGGGCCTGGTGAGCCTGGTTCTCAATGAATATGGCACGGAGGTTCCCATGCACCACCTCACGTGTAACATGGAGCTCCTCCTGCAAGGACTCACGTGTTAGATGGAGTTCTGCCAGGTAGGCCTCACGTGACAGATGGACCTCCTCGTGGCTTGCATGGAATTGAGCCGAGAGGGTGCATTCCAGCTGCACCATCCTCTGTTCTGCCCGTGTCGCCTGGCCCATGATGAGAGCAGCCAGAGTACTTCTGAGGGAGTCGTGTTCTACCCTCAGGGCTTCCCTGATGGCCTGTGCATCAGCAGCAATTGCTGAGCGCAGAGCCACCAGTTCAGCCTGGCAGGCCCTGTTGGACACCGCCGTACCCAGCCTGAGCGAGTGGCACATGGACTGCGTTGCCTGCTGCTGGTGCTCCACCTGCCTATCAGGGGCGAGGATGGAATCAGCCACACGTTCCATGCCTTGAGCCATCATCTCAATTGCTCCCCCCTGTTGCTGTGCTATGGCATACATGGATTGCTCCCACTCAGTGTTCCCCAGTGGCGCACGGCCACCGCGTTGCCAGGCACCACGCCTGTCGGGCCCAAGGAACCGTGGTCCTTGCTGTGCTGGCATAGCCTGCGACTGCAGGATTGCATTCCTCCATCGATCTGCAGCCCCAGGAATAGGAGCAACATGTGTGGAGTTTGACTCTGCACCCGTAACCACCACAGGCCGACATTCCAACACTGACTGGCCTCTTGAGGGGTCTACCCCCACTGCAGGTGTGGCGGACAGAACAATATCTATTGCAGAATCACCCACCGTTGACGGCATGGATTCATGAGCATCAGACTCAACATCTGACTCAGAGAGGTCCTCAGAGCTGTACCCAGGGGCAGCCCTGGACAGGATGGTCTGGAGCACCAGGGGATGTTCGTGGCCTACCACCCCACGACCACCACCGGTGCATGGTAGGTGACATGAACCCTCCACCCTGTCTGCCATCTCCACCTCCACTGCTTCTGCTGCATCATCACCTGTAAAATAAAATGAAAAAAACAGGAGCACACATGTCGGCAGCACATACCACACACACACACAACACAAAATTGAGGGCCAACACATGAGGCAGCCATGTCACACACGACACAAACTCTGGCATGCATGCAGTGGCAATTAAATGGAAGGGGACCCTGAAAGCAGACATGGATGCGTGTCAAATGCCCAACCCACACATGTACTGCATGTTGCATGTCAACTGCTTCACACACAAACTTCAGGCAGGCCTATATCTGTGCCAAAAATTACAGATGTCAACTAAGAGATGGCACGTAGCATAGCCATGGCACAACTCCCAAAAAGCCACAACAGTAAGTGAAATAGAAGTGTCCATGACACATGCAATATGCATGTCAACATGCACTACATGAACATGAATATCAATAAAAGCAAATGCGTCACGGGATGCAACATCGAAAGTGCTTTGAAATACAGTGAAGGGAGACACATGGATACATACATGGCAGGTCACTTTGACAACACACAAGTGAATAGGAATGTTGAAGGGTGTAACAAGTTGTTTAGACCTGTGTGCCTGACGACTGTTAGAAACGTTATTGAGGAAACAGTTCCCAAGTGGGAAGCTATAAAGTATATCTAATTGAACGCCTAATGGAATGTCAACATGTTTGCTTATTGAGGCAGTGGCCTGCAATGTATCTGTTCAGTAATCACATGTACTACAGAGCCTGCAGCAGGACCAATTGTTCAAATATTTGAATGCAAATCCATTTTGAATAAAAATCATGTTTTAAATGTTAACAAAAATCTACTTATAAAACATGGTTGTGTCTTTATGTTGAGTGGTTATGGGGTGAACGTGTCTGGCCTGAAGCTGTTGAAAATATATAATTTGAAGGAGGTGTTGGTAGTTATGGAGGAGTTGACAGCCTGTTCCATAAACTGCAAACCAATGTTGAGAAGGAGTCACGCGGAGCGGTCAAGACGTGGCTTTCACAGGAGGAGGCCTACACGCTACACAAGCCAGCCCATAAGCATTCTAAACGGTGAATGTCCGTGGTATCTAAAGAATGGCAGGCATATATTATGGATTTGAGCCAGTTCCGCGAAGACAGCAAAGGTTTCTGCTATATTCTATCTGACATAGATGTTCTATCAAACTACGCCTTGAAGCTTTAAAGAACAAGATGTGTCCCAACGTGGCAATGGCTTTTAAGCACCTATTTAACAAAGGTTGAGTTCTTGCTAAACTAAACTACAGACGGATGCCAGTAAAGAGTTTTTAAATAAGCCGCTACTGAGTCTTCTAAAGAAACACAGGGAAGTTTTGGCACTGGGTTGCACGGATGCACTGCCCCCAACATCCCTGGGGAATGGCAGGGAGCCAGTGCATGGCTCTGAATGGCTGACCACAGTACTGTGAAGTAGCAGACAGTGTTTGCCGGTGTCAATGGCATCATCTGAGACAACGAGACTTCAGCACATGAGAGGGGGACAGAAAGTAGAACACATGAAGAACCATCACAAGTAAATCTATGCAGGCAGAAGCCACAATACCAGTCGCCTGGAGGCAGGGTGGCAGTAACAGATGGAGGCCTGTGCGCGACACAGACTAGGACACCATAAACATGTGCAAGATGATGAAGTGACCCTGAGTGAGCATGACATGAATGACCATATACCACGAGAAGGAAAAAATACCGGAGATTTGGTACAATGAGTAGCCTGCCACGGACCCATAGAGGCTTGCAGTGAATGCAATGGTCCATGAATGAACACTCATGTGCACTCCGAGCCTGTGCCACCTGCACAGTCCAAGTGAGACACCCTGCATCAAGGACAAAGGATGTACCCCACAGCACAGGTAGGCAGGGTTGCACAGGGAAGTGTGCATGTGCACAAGAAAGGGGAACATTGCAGTAGTCTAACATGGAAACCGCCAGTACCATGGAGACAGTGAGTTGCAGGGTGGTGGAGAGGCAAGGAAGCATGCCTGTGAGGAGGAGCAGCTTGCAGGGTGACCTCACATAGCCGTTAGTCATGTGACCACATAGGCTGAGTGTTGGGTGGAACTACACCCCAGGCAATATTTTTTTGTTAAATTATTTTATTGTAAAACTTCAACTTGATATATTATATCATGTTTTTGTTACATTTCAAAGAAAAGAAAAAAAAAAGCTGAGCGCTCTTTCCTTGTCATCTCTTCCTTAGAATTGCCAAATACTTGTTTAACAGTTCAGGCTGGACTGTTGGGAGACATAGGGCCTCATTACGACCCTGGCGCTAAGGGGTCTGCGCCAGCGTTAGCTGCGCGGACCCCTTACCGCCAACTACGAGTTCCCGGAGCGCCATGGTCATTTTTCCGCCCGCTTTTTGCGGGCGGAAAAATCCATGGCGCTCTGGGACCTTGGTGTTAATTACGCCACCGTATTTTACGGTGGCGTAATTAACTCCTTCCCCACTCCCATTGAGCCCTATGGGGCCGAAATGGGAATGGGGAAGGGTAAATGGGTCAATGGGGACTTACCGCCCCGCCGACCTCGGAATGGGGCGGTAAGTCCGCCATCCGCCATGGCGTAAAGGGACTTTGCGCCATGGCCGGAAAGTCCGTCGATGGCGGAAAAAATCCGCCAGGGTCGTAATGAGGGCCATAGTCTCATAAAGCACCATCAAGTATGATTATGTGACTTTCAATTAATTACGACATTCAGATAGGAACTGACTTTAAAACTTCGTCAAAAAAATTAGTTAGGTTACAGGACAGCTTGATATTATGCCCTGCCACAGCATAGTCCCACCAATCATCTGACTCATTGGATAGTGGTTTGAATTCCTTTAAATGCACTTCACAGAATTTTGTCAGCATGGGGCATACGGCTGCTAGATGTTTTAGAGACTCGACTGCTGTTGTTTTACAGAATCGGCATTTGTTGTTGACTGTTTCTTTGTTCTTGCGCATCCAAAGCATCTCGTTGGTGTTTAGAGCATTCAGTCGTAGCCTTAAGAATTGTGCCTTATGATGACGCGAAGGGCAGTTCGTGAGAAACTTTGGTTGACAGTGTAATTTAACCATACTTCTGGAAGAAGACAGAGTAGATTTAAGAGCTGAGCGACTGTTGTACGTTGTAATCCAGTCCCATGTTGCTAGCTTCTTTTTAGCATGTTGTGGGCGCAGGATTAGCTCTTCTTCAGATATGCCTGCTTCAACCATTATCAGATTTGGTTTAAGCTTCCACGCATGAATCAGCGCATTGTCAATCGATTCTTTACTCGGCTTGAAGATGTTGTATGCTGCAATAGAGGAACCAAGTTGTATCTTACGCAAGGTAGATAAAGATTTCCAGACGATTATCATGTAAATTGAAGCTAACTCATATCTCAATGCTGACATTGAGATGTAATTCGGAAGATTCAGAACACATCTCCAAAAGTTTCCTTCCAGACGGCTCCAGACATTGTGGTCGATATTTAAGGCAGCTTTGCCGCCAAAGGTGATTGTTGGGATTACTTTTTGGAGATAGAAGATTATAACGGGGTGATGGAAAATTTCCCGTAATCAGTGTTGATTTTGACCGCTTGAAGACTCAAGATCTTTGTTTTAGCCATCAAGTCACCAATCCAGGCAGCTTCACAAATCGAGTCGCTGACCATTGCACCTAGATAGCGGATTGACTTGACGACATCTAGTGCTTTTTTCTCTGTGTGCCATCGGAAAGATTTGTCTTTCCTTGACATAGATCGACCAATGCACATGATTTTTGTTTTCTGTGCATTTAGACACAACACATTAGCAGATAGAAACTCTTGCAGACGAGAGAGAAGATGTTGGAGGCCAATTTGTGTCTGGTCGACCAGCACTATGTCATCAGCGTAGACCAGGTGATTTACGGTGTGACCGTTAAGCTTGGGAGGAAAGCAATGGACAGACTTTAACCACTCTGGTAGGTCAGATATGAAGAGTTTGAAGAGATCTGCTGCGAGTGGACAGCCTTGTGTGATGCCTTTAAACGTTCTTATTGGATCTGTGAGGTCGCCTTGTGAGTTGACTCTGATTTGAATCGAAGTGTTAGAATGCAGGGCGATGATGGGATCTAACAGATGATCAGGGCACTCCCACAAGCGTAATTTTGCCCATAGTTTTGTCCGGTTGATGGCGTGAAAGGCTTGTCGAAGGTCGACAAATGCAAAGAAGATTCTTTTTTTCGCCTCCAGTGCTGACAATTTTAAGAGTGACAAGATTGTAAGATTCACATCGGTTCCCACGTTTTTGGTGAAGCCTGTTTGTCGTGAGTCAAGTTTTCCAGTTGAGAGAGCCCAATTTACCAACTGTTGGCGCAAGAAAGATCCAAAAATCTTGCCAATTGTGTTGAGAAGGGCGATCGGGCGATAGTTCGCAGGATCTGCCTGACAGCCCTTCTTGTATATGGGAACCACAATTGCCTTGGACCAGTAAGAGGGAAGCATCTTGCTAATTGCGATCTGAGAGAATAACTCGTGAATGAATTTGGCCCAGTGTATTCTATGCTTTTTAAGCATAAGATTTGATATTTGATCGGGGCCGGCAGCTCTTGAGTTTTTCAGCTTAGAGATTGCAAATTCAATCTCTTCACATGAAGGTGTAATGTCCCAAGTGGAATTTGACATAGAGGACGGCAGGAAAACTTTGAATGCAGGATTTTCGTATGTTAGAGTGAAATATTCTCGCCATTTGTCACTTGAGATTTCATTTGAGATTGTTGGAGTAGTTTTCGAGCGACCTTTATTTAAAATGGCCCAGATTTCACGTGTATTTTTCTGTACCAGAAGTTTTAGCATTGTTTCTGCTCGTCCTTGATCAATGATGATTAGATGTGATCTTAGCCAATTTCGGTATAATTGCCGCCGCTTCTTCACTTCCAAAGCCCTGCAATTTGGGTCACAGAGCTCTCTTTTAATTTGCCTAAGGTCTTTCCTTAATAGTTTTTTTGCCTCTGCTACTTCAGAGCTATATAGGTGTTTTGGCATTGACCCAAAGACTCTTGAATTGAGAGTTGTCTGAGTTTGGTCTTTCAGCAGCGGCCTGTACTCTACTGTCTGGAGTACATTTATACTGTGTCTTAGATGGGCAATAGTAGAACCATTTGTTCTCAGTCGATTTCCTGCAGTATTTGTTTGTAGTAGGTACGAGTATTTCTCTGGCAGGCCACAATGCTCTTCGCGCCAAACGAGTCGCAACATGTCGTGATCACTAGATGACATCGGCTGCACATTTAGAGAAATGGATTTTTCAAAAAAGTCAGTCGAGGCCCAAATATAATCAAGTGTGTTTGTCCGAGTCATGCTGTGCCATGTCGGATTAGCAGGAGAGGCGCCTTGAATTGTTCCATTTAGCATATGACAGTTGCGATCCAAGAGATCTTTAGCCCAAAGATGGCCTCTCGGAATGACCTCGGGATCAGAGAGCCGAACATTTGATTTGGTAAGTAGATCAAACTTAAACCAACTGCAATTTAGATCTCCACAGATGAGTACGGAGACATTTTCATATTCTAGAAAAGTATGGTCAATTTCATTCAATACTGACTGGATTAAAGATGTAGATGAGATCATAACGGGATTCCAGTATCCAATTATTATCAAGAGATTAGAAACAGTGGCTCTCAGTGAAAGTTTAATCAGAGTGCTTTGCACGAATAGATTTGGGTTCGTGGAAGCCACCAACGTCCACCAATTCCAGATTTTCAAGAGAGTTATTAGACCTGCAAACGGCCAGCCTTTAGGGTTCTTTCCAGCTGGATTTATCAATATGGAAAAACCATCACGTGTAGTAGGATCTCGTAGCCACGTTTCTTGTAAACATATAATGAATACGTTCTCCAAAGATTCATGGAATGTGTTAAATAAATGTGTGAATCCTCTTGTATTCCATGACAGTAGAATTAGCTCTTGTTGTTTGGCGTGTGGTCATTGTTATTTGCGTGGTCCATTTGGAAATGTTAGCTCTTCTTTCAAATAACTGATGCGTCGCAGCATCTAAGATGTCAAGAGATGAGGCTAAGGACTGACGCAGGGCTGCTCGCTTGGCTGCTCTGAGGCTTGCTTCATGGACAAGATTTGTTTTAGAAGATGAAATAGATCTCGAGGCAAGTGGCTCAAGAGTAAGATCAAAGCCATAGACCAAGAGATCTTCGTTTGCTTGAAGTAGCATATTTTTTACAGCCGCAGAAGAAATGTGAAGAAGAACCTGATCAGAGGACGTTTCAGAGACATATTCCACAATTTTAATGTCATCTGATGAGATCGCTCACAATGGTGGAATACAAGCAAGCAATTTAAAAATATTTCCTCTGTTTAAATTGACTTCATTGCCATCTGAGTGAATGTTTTGGAGATGGAGTTTCCACTTGTATGTTTGAGTCTTGGAATTTCCGGGTCCAGAGGCTCGCTGAGCTGGAGGTAAACGTGATTTTAGCTGATTCAACATTTGTTTAGGATTTAACCTCGAGCTTAGCGCTTGCTGAGGAACTCTTTTTGTCACAGAGGAAAGTGGACTGTCGATTGGTCTTGCCTGCGGTATCCTCAAAGATTTATTTGCCTCTTGGATTCTCCTCAATGGGGACCCAGTTGGTCTGATGGCTTGGTCTTCAATAGAGACAATGGTGGAATTCTCAGGATCAGCTGAGTAAGTTGATAAATTGCATAGGTCAACTGAAGAGTCTGAAGTGCCATGTTCAGAGGAAGAAGCGCTA
Organism: Ambystoma mexicanum; assembly: GCF_040938575.1. Lineage (NCBI taxonomy): Eukaryota > Metazoa > Chordata > Amphibia > Caudata > Ambystomatidae > Ambystoma > Ambystoma mexicanum. The sequence goes on from NC_090921.1 coordinate 624,246,281, forward strand.
GATGCTAAGCTCCGGCGTTTTGCCGAAGTCTTTGGAAAGCTCAGTATAGCACCTGTCGAACTTAATGGAACGTTGCTGGCAGTGCTCTTAGCGGTAGTTGTGTGGGGTGGTCGAGTGAACAGGCTTGTCTTCTTCGGAGTTGTTATGTTTCTTATGAATTTTTTAACCTTTTGTTGTATTTGTTTCGGTGGAATGCTTTTTTTTTTTAATTGTTGCGCTTGTTTCACAGATGACTTTTTCAGTTTACTTTCAATGATTGTAGTGAATGTTTTTACCGGACCTTTGAAAATGTTAAATGAATTTACTGACGTAGAGATTTGAACTGATGCGGTTCCTTTGAGTGGAGTCGCATTTAATGCGAGACTACTCACCTGAGGTGCTGAACCTTGTATGATCTGATTTGGATCTTGAGCATCTTGAGTGGGAGCCAACAGGCTCGATGGTAGACCAGACTGTGAAGATTCATTAGGAGCTGTCGCAGATGCAATTATGGGTAGAGATTGAAGAGTTCCAGTAGATATATCTCGTGTCATCGAGGCTCTTCGTTCGTGGTTGGTTGTGTTTTTTCGCATCCATTTCACAGAGTCTAAGAGGCCTTCCATTAAAGCATTGTTTTGACAATGGTGCCGTGCGGCTCGATAGCTCAGACTGTCCTGCCATCTCACTGCATTTTCGGCGTTAGTTGTCATTTGATCTTGTAGAAAGCACGAAAAGTGTTCTAATTTGTCGATTTTAGTCGTTAGATTGGATATAGCAGCACCTTGATCACTTATTGTTCCAATCAGTGACTCAAAGATTTTTGTAAATGGTGCTAAGGCAACGGCCGAGGCGGCCAACACGTTGTTATGAATTTGCGAAAGTGCTTCAGATGAAATACCAAGCGATTGTGGTTCAAAATCATGAAGTGACGAGGAGCAAGTCGAATTGTCCAGATTGTAGTGCGGGTTAAATGTGGAACATTTTTTTGCAAAATTCATTAGATGAACCTCATCGCCTAACTGAGACTGCGTAGGATGAGGAGTACTCGCATTCAGCATTGGATTTTCATGCAAAGGGGGTATGGTGGAGATGCATTTCCCTTGAGCTCAGCGACTCTTTGCAGGCGACTGGCACGAGCAATCGCACTCCGATCAAGATGGATAGGAAATGGATTGGATTTTGGTGCTAAGAGTTGAGGAGTACTTACAGGATTGGGATCAATAGACTGATCGTTTGTACTTGACGTAGAAGGTCGCCTAACATCAGGTGCTTGGCAAGCTAAAGCACTGTCATTCTCAGATTCAGTACATTCAAGTGCGACTCCTAGAGTAGCTCGACCTGCTGGTTTTAATATGGTGAAGTCGATTAGAGAGCCAATTGGATTGGTTATAAGTGGAGGGCATGGAGTGTTGACAGAAGGCCTCAGTACATTTTTGGCGTTGACCGAGCCAGTCTGTAAACCACATGGCTTAGCCGAGGAGCGGCTAGAGATTTTCTCCTGTAGCAAGGTGTCTTTGGCAGTAAGATGAGAAGTCAACGCCTTAGTAGGCATAAATGGTCGTTTAATATTCAGAGCTTGTTTAGGACTCAAGTTATTGATCGGGAGATTTTCCACTCCTAAGTTTGATATTTTTAGCAATTCTTCATCAGTCACTAAGTGTGATGGAAGACCTTTTTCTTTCCCAAAATCAACAGCATTTGTAGAATTACTGTTCTTGAAGGGCACGTGAGCCGACAAGACCGATTTCATCGGTCGCGATGTGGCAGACGCTCTCGCGTCGGACAGAGGCACCGGAGTGGCGGCTGAGGCAATGGGTAGGTTCGGCCGATCCACAATGGCTGAATGGAGTGCTAATGAATCGGTTTCACTGGCAAGCGTGCTTACAGAAAGTTCACCATTGGAAGCTGGATTACATTGAAGATTGGTGGCACGGGTGTCTGATAAACACTGATTGTCTGACTGGAGTGCTGGAGCTTCCGATGAAACACTGGGCTGCACCAATGCATTTAAGTCATCATCTGATGCACATCGCTCGTCGAAAGACTATGATGGTGGGGGTGTTAGAGATTTGGTACCCCCTGTTGTTATTGGGCTTTTTAGTGTTAATGAGTAGTTTGCAGCCATAAGCGCGCGGCCAGTTGTTTTGCTTACCTTAGCCCCAGCAACAGCTTTCATCCTGAACCAAGGGTTAGTCGAGCGCCGTTGCTGTGATGATTTTTTCCGGGTTTGTGGGCCGTCTGCTAGTAAGGTCATTGTTTATGTCGCCGCGGCGAAGAGGAACACAATCAGACGTTGAAAACGAGGGAGCGTGCTGGAGTTCTGCTCCCTCACCCACAATTTTTTAGGGCAATTCGGTTAGCACAGCTCCTCAAGAGGGCATTGTAGTCGGCAAACGGCAGAAAAGCAGCAAACAGCCAAACAGCAGGAGTCACAGCAGTCGCCCTTTACGCGGCCGGGATTCACGCCGCAGGGGTTGCTGGGATCCTGTTTTAGGTCCTCACTTCCTGGAATGGGCGGAGCAGAAAAAAAAATGGGCAGGGCTTCAAGCCGCGTTGCAGCGTTGCAGCGGTTCGCTCACTCGCTCACAGCCGACCTCACACAGAGCAAGGGGCACGAGGGGAAACACACTGTGGTAAGTTTTAAAGTTGAATATAGGAAAGGATAGTCCTTCAGCAGCACAGCCAAACAGCAGGAGTCACAGCAGTCGCCCTTTACGCGGCCGGCATCTGATGATGCCTAGAATCAGGACATTCGCGTTTTGTCAGCAATATGGAAACATGTCAGTGAGCCTGTACATGGACAGGAGAGGCTGCCGAGGGACTTGCATGTAAGTAGGGTGCATGTGTGGTCATGAGGACTGCCCCCATGTGCAGCACATGTCCTGCATGCAGACTGCATGATGACAAGCACACACCAGTAAGGCATAACATGTGTCACACATGTCACTCTTTAATACATAGCCTGAACTGGCAGTCAATCACAACACATCACACAAGCAAAACACACATGGGCTGGACACATACGCATCAAGACTCACTGGACCTTGCGTCATAATCCGGCATCCCTCCCACTCCCTGGATCTGTCTCCGATCGATGAACTCCGCAGCGATTACCTCATACGGAGTGAGTTCATCCTCCTATGGTGGTGGCCCACTGCCAGTCACCAGAGTCAGGGCGTAATTTGAAGCCCACTTTTGTTTTGCACAGGGTCGGAGGTCAGTCCAACGCTTGTAGCATTCCTGAGCTGTGCACCTCTGAAATCTCATTGCATTCACGCCATCTGCAACAAACTGTCAGTGGACCTGACGCTGGGCAGGCGTAGTATGGCAACCTGAGCCCACCAACATGTTGCGGATGTGTGCTGACACGTAGTCCACAAGGAAGTCCAGCTCCTCCTCATTGAAAGGCTTCTTCCTTGCCGTGCCGGAGGACAATGCCGTGTCTGGGGTCCCAGCCTCTTGCGCTGGAGCACACTTCCTCCTCTTGGCCGGGTGTGCGGACCCTGAGAGGCAAATGCCACTCTGGTCAGTTGGGGCAGTGGTGATGGTGGACTGGCCAATGTGAGTAGCAATTGGCATGAGGACGGAAGGCCTGGATTGTGTGATTGGCTGCTGGGTGCTGTTGCCAGGAACCAGCAGCACAACTGCCTCACTGCTGAGGGCTGTGACCGACATAGTCCTGGCTGGCAGACTCACTGCCAGGGTGGTGTCGGTTGCATCTGCCCATGCAGCTCCCACCACCTGGCTGCTTGGGGCAGCAGGTGTCAAAACTGCCCCAGGAACATGTGCCTTGGTCACAGCTACCTTAGACACACGTTGCTTGGCCTTCCACACCTGGAAATCTGCCTGGGAGTCCTGTGCCAAGGCAGGCTGTGCTGGATGACCTCAAGCATGGGTGGTGGTTGCCACAGCTGCACCTGCAGCTTCCATCACCTGGTGGCCTGTGCCAGAAGATGACACTGGCTGTGGGGTCAGATGTGCGCTGGGGATGACTGCAACAGCAGCATCTCCCTACGCGCTGGGGGTGGTGGCATGGCTATCCCAGCAAGGTGCTAGACATCCTGTGGTACACCCTGGCCACATCCCCCTCTGCGTCCATCTTGGCCTCCGTGGACTCCCTGGCCACCCTGCCACGTGCCCCACCACGCCCAGCCCTGGAGGTCACCCAGCTTTGCCGCCCTTCCCTTTTGGTGGCCTCCCAACCATGGCACAGATGGTATATTGCCAATGGGAGGTGCACTCAACAATTGCTTGGGCAATTGGGGTGAAGGGGGCAGAGTACGTGATGCTAGACGCACCCCTGGGCTCCTGCAAGGCTGGTCACGCAGCACTCAGGCCCCCAAAAAATGATAATAAATGTGCATGCAACCCCTGGTAGCCCACTTGCGTGGAACCAACCTCCCGCAGTACTCTGTGGCACCCAGGGACACAAAAAATACGTACATCGGGAACATGCGGGCTACTCTGACCTCGAAAATGGGTGCGCAACACACAGGGGCAACCACACTGGGAAAAATAAGCGTGCGCGACTCACCGTCTGCCTTGAGTGTAAAAGAAAAACACACGCGCGTGTGTGCTTAGGCAACTCCCACACAAAACAAGATGCATGGACTTTAAACGCTGTGAAGTAATCGCGTGTGAACCCACAAGAAGAAACACACACGGCCGATCTCCACGAAAAACACATACAGCGAACTGCTTACCCACGGGACATTTAACCCCTGCCGAAGGCAAAGCCCGCACGTGTAACGTCACTCACGTGTTTACGCGCTTAGGGCCTTTCCTCGGATTTCACACAATCTCACGCTGACGTGCTGTTTTTGCACATGCGGATTCACTCTGCATCAAGCTGCCATGTGACAACACACGGGAGACCACCCACCTGCCCAGAAGGCCATTTACCTGCCCCCCAGAGCCCCGGGGAGCCTCCTACGAGCCATCTGCTGCTGCCTGCCGGCTGCCAATGTGCCCTGTTATTTGGTGCCTGCACATGAGCCATCGCCAGGGGTCTAGTTGCTGTGCCCAACCCTGCTGGAACAGAAGACTCCCGACTGGTGTTCCATCGATCCACAGCCCAGACCTAGGACCCAGTTGCCCACCCACACCTGCCTCAGGGGTTGCCATGTCCGACACAACACCATCTGGGACCAGTGGCAACCTCCCAGCAGAGAGGCAGAGGGCTGCCAACTTCAGTGCAAATAAAGTTTGCATCCTGGTGGAGCAAGTCCTGGGGCATTATGATGCCCTCTACACACCATCGAACGCCAAAAAGGAAGGATGGAGGAGGATCTGGGAGGACATCGTGGGTGCCATCAACGCTGAGGGGTGGCAACCCGTGACTTGAAACACGTCCTGAAGCGCTGGGATGACTTCAAGTCCAGGGCCTTTAAGAAGGTCCGGCGCCTCTTGGACGCAGAGGATGCAGTAGGGCACCGGGGCTAGCTTACCATCCACCATATGAGGGTCGTGGAGCGCATTCGTCCAGTGCTTCACCACGAGGTCCTTGAGATGCAGGCCTGTCTGGAGTCAAGCGGTAAGTGCCCATGTATTCTAGTACAGCACAGTGCATGTTGCAGTGTGGGAGGAGTTTGCAACTTGGCTGTATGTGTGACATGGGCTTTGTATGGATGTGTGTGTGTGCAGGGACATGATGGTGCTGCATGTGAGTCCAGTCAGGCGTGTTCCACATGGATGGTGTATGTGTTGCAATGCATAATGCGCAGCAGCATGTGAGAATGCACACATGTTTACATGCCTGTGTCTGTACGTGGCTATGTTTGGTGTGTGATACATGGATGCACTTTTACATTCATAAACATGCACGGTGTGCATGTGTCTGTTTGGTAGTTGTGCAACTGTAAAAAGCCATGGATGCATGACACATGACTTCTTGGTACATTAATGGCTGATGCAGCGCTGATGGCAATGAGTGCTCTGTGACGGGAGGTGATCATGGCCAGATGCACGTCTGTCGGTGGTAAATGTGCATGTGATCGACATGCCCACTGATGCATGTGATGTTATGCCCCCCTTCTGATGACATACAGTTACCTGCACATGGATGCTGATGCCTATTGCACGTGCCATGCTTGTTTGTGCATGTGTGTCGATTACACTGAACTGAGTGTTGTCGAGGGTGATGCTGTCTGTGATGTTTTACACTGCCACTCATTTGCAATTGATATGTGTCTAGCAGACAATTGTTCAGTGCCCTGATGCTTGTGTTCTGTCTCTCCCTGTCCACAGCGTCAATTGAGGAAGAGGGTGGAGACGGCGCTGTGGAGCCCAGCAACAGGGATGACTCCGCCAGCCGGAGACGGAAGGCCCTGCCCCCCTCCCTGGTGATTTCATCTTCTGGGAGTGAGGGGACTGGTGCCGTGGTCAACGGCCACAGCTACCGAGGGGAGGCCCAAGAGGGCAAGGTCGGATGTGGGCTCCTCGGCAGAAGAAGGGGCAGGTGAGCCCCCACAGGGGCATTCCAGTGCAGAAGACAGTGTGGAGTCATCCAGGTTGGTAGTGGTTGTGGAGGAGGAGGAGGCCAGATCTATCCCACACATGGGGCCTGAAGGCGGTGATTCCACTTGTGCAAGTGGTGCAGCTCAAGGGCAGGAGGCAGCACAGGTCGCCGTGGAGGTGCCTGCGTGTATTCTGTCCCTGATACTGTGACAGCATCACTCTGCACCAGTAGGGATGCCTCCAACCAGGCCCATCCACAGGTAGGGGATGTGTCTACGTCAACTAACCTTCCTCTACTTGCAGACGAGGCAATCCGTGACAGGGTTGAGTCTGTCCTAGTCAGTGTCACGTAGTGCACACAGGTGATTCGGGATGATGTGCGTGGTTCCAGGCAGGACAACGCACATCATTTTGAACACCTGTGTGCCCTCATGACCTGGCCACAACGGCTCCTCATCACAGGGTTCCTCCAAGTGCTGGCGACTCTTGCGACCCCCTCCTCCTCTGCACCCACTATGCGCCAGTCGTCCTCCATGCCGTCTTCCGGCCCAGATGCCACCCTGGCACCCTGTAGATCTGCCCCATCCACCGTGGTCAGGGTGGTGGAGACCCCATCCCTGCCACAGTCAGGAGTCAGAGGTCGAGCAGAGGTAGTCACCCAAGCAACTGGACCCCTGGCAACAGAGGATGTGCAGACACCATCAAGCAGGGCATGTGCACCACGGCCCCGGGTGTTGTCATCTTCCCGAAGGCAGTCGTGGTGGCAGAAGCAGTTGGCATCAAGGTGGCAGCAGGCTCGATGTGGGAGGTGTCAGGCCTCGGGCCGACTACATCACGCGGGTAGGCATCGGCCGATGGGCAGGAGGGCCCTTGTCAAAGTGCGTCTTCCGTGTGTCAGCGGTTTGGCCAGCGGATAGGTGCAGAGCGGCGGCAGGCAGAGATGGTACTGCTCACCATGGTCAGGTCGGAAAAGTCCATGCGGCGAGACTTGAGGCGGGCAGAGCTCCTCGGGAGACTTGCAGGGAGTTGGATGAAAGCATGGCGGCATCCCTGCGAGCCCTCGAGGACAAGGCGCAGTCCCACCGCAGAGCCATAGACTCGGAGTTCAATGATGCCTTGGCCAAGACTCTTGGGGAGGAAGGTGAGCCGTAGGACTAGCCTGCCACCATTGTATATAGTTTATTGGGCTTAGGTTTCCTTTGGGGTTTTTTTTAATATGGAGTCCACGGACATTGCTCAACTTTTTGTATATAGATGTATTTTTGTAGTTTTCTTTGGTAAATTTCATTTTGTTTTGGGATCATGGACCCTCAACATTGCATTGTAAATAGTTCTGGTACTGTGGATTGGTTTCTTCTATTTTTTTACACCCATGAAGGAATGTGTGTTGTTTTTTTTTTTTTTTGGGGGGATTTTGATTTTCAAACTCTGGGCATGGACCACTTTGAGGATTTGCTTTTTTATTGGATCACATATTTTTTGGGATTTTGCATTTCAGTTCAGTTCACATTCATTTATTTTTCATTGTCATTGTTCCTTTTCATTTGGTAGATTTGTGTTTTTTAATACATTTTCATCAGTTCATATATTTGTTTTGTCTGCTCTCATTTGTTTGGTGCATGTGTCAGTCGTCATTGCCTCAGTCATGTGTCGCTGCTGTGTGGACATGTTGGCCATGTCTTTGGGTGCATGCATGTATGCTTCTGTGAATGACATGCCATGGGGCCTGTACTGGGTGGTGGGGACAATGGATGGTTGTGGAGTTGCACTGTGGGGGGCAGCGTGGGGTGGCATTTGGGTGGACATTTGCTACATGAGTCGGGGCCTGCTGGCAGGTGCCCGTCACTGGTGGGGGGGGCATGAGTCAGAGACTGCTGGCAGGTGCCCGTCACTGGTGGGGGGGACATGAGTCGGGGCCTGCTGGCAGGTGCCCGTCACTGGTGGGGGGGACATGAGTCAGGGCTCGCAGGTGCATGGTTCCATGTGGGCTGCCTGTGGGGTATGGTCAGGGATGAGGCGCTGCCTGCGGGGCATGGTCAGGGGTGTAGGGGGGTCCACTGTGGTGTGGGCTGCCTGCGGACCATGGTCAGGGGTGAGGGGCTGCCTGCTGGGCATAGTCAGGGGTGTAGGGGGGTCCACTGTGGTGTGGTCTGCCTGAGGGCCATGGTCATGGGTGAGGGGATGCCTGCGGGCCATGGTCAGAGGTTTAGGGGGTCCCCTGTGGTGTGGGCTACCTGCGGGCCATGGTCAGGGGTGAGGGGCTGCTTGCAGGGAATGGTCAGGTGTGTAGGGGGGACCCCTGAGGTGTGGGCTGCCTGCGCGGCATGGTCAGGGGTGAGGGGCTGCCTGCAGGACATGGTCAGGGGTGAGGGGCTGCCTGTGGGGCATGGTCAGGGGTGTAGGGGGCTCCCCTGTGGTCTGAGCTGCCTGCGGGCCATAGTCAGGGGTGAGGGGTCGCCTTGAGGGCATGGACAGGGGTGAGGGGCTGCCTGTGGGGCATGGTCAGGGGTGTAGGGGGACCCCTGTGGTGTGGGCGGCCTGCGGGTGGTGCATTCGGCTCCTCACCACTGTGCTTTTCACGCGATTTGGCCAGCACAAGCTGGGTATGTGTATTCCAGGGCACGCAAGTGCGCTTTTCACACGATTTGGCTGGTGCGAGCGAGGTTCGTGTATTCCGGGGTACGCGAGTGCGCTTTTCACGTGATTTGGAAGGTGCGAGTGCTTCACACGATTTGGCCAGCGCGAGCGAGGTATGTTTATTCGGGGGCCCGTGAGTGCGCTTTTCAAGCGATTTGGCCGGCGCAAGCAGGGTACGTGTATTCCGGGGTACATGAATGCACTTTTCACGCGATGTGGCCGGCGCGAGTGGGGTACATGTATTCTGGGGTACGCGAGTGCGCTTTCACGTGATTTGGATGGCGCGAGCGGGGTATGTGTAGTTTTTCATGCGATTACGGTGTAAGTGGGCTGTGAGCTGGTCCTGGGTTAGCGCGGCCCTTTGCGCCTTATTGGGGATTTCTATGGCTATTTCTGGCGCAAGGGGCATTCTCTGGGACTTTACTGGCGCTGCAGGATGTTTGCTGCGCCACGGCTGGATATGGCTTGGGTGATCCATGAATACGCGGTGCGCGTAAATGCAGTTCGGCGCACGCGGCTGGCGCACGTTGGCACATGCTCCCTCTCTGCACAAGCCGCTGTGCTACTTCTGCACGGGAATCTATTAATTAACCCGTAAATTAAACTAGGAAAAACAGAAATGAAGATATCTAATACTTTTTAAATTGACAACATATGGATGAATTGCTACAAACCTAACACATTTAAAACTCTGCTTTCTATGGGTGGCAATCATGAAGTTAATTAAAGTATGGCTAGAATAATTGAAAAAGTATGAACCATTTTAAATGTCAATAAGACTTCATTTTGAATGCGTCTGTTTTAGAAATCTGTTGAATTTTTGATGTATGGCAAATTGGTAGAGATGTACATTGAGTACACACACATCAAAATATCTGTTTCACTCAAGAATAACACGCCTAGATTCTTCTGGTAATAAAGGTTCCTGCATCCATCTATCTCAAGAGCATCAGGATCTGCTGGCCAAACTCCTCAAACTTCATTATTTTAATAAAATCCTGTTTGATGCTTCAGAATGTACACATTTTTCAGTACGCAGTCTACCTGGAAGGATTGGGAACTCAGCATCTGACCTGTGATCTTAAGTGAGAGAGTTATTATGATCTTTGACAAAGTCTGGCTGGCTGCAAATATTGTTACTTGTTTAATGATTCCACGGTAGAGCAAACTACACTTATATTCTTGTCAATTATGTGAACACATTTTTTGGCTTGAATTTCTCTTATTTTTGTGAATTTTGTTAAGGACATCTGTTCCATTGGCTTTTTCCAGAGCAGTATTCTACAGCCTTCCACTCTGATTTCAATGGGCCATTGCCTTACATGCTAACCTCAAGGTTTAATAAAGGTTTTCTGGGAAATGGAACAATGGCTCTTGATCAGGACCAAGGGTCACGAGATGTCACTTCCTGGAATGTCATGGGTGTTAAAAGGGTATCCAATTCCAATACACCTACACTTTAATTGGAATGAAGCCACTGATTCATGCTGAATGCGTTACTTCCCTGTTTCATTCACTCACATAAATCCTGCTAAATGTGAGTACACTTGGATCTGGGAGCCCTACCGCCAATGGCCCTGGTCAGAGGGTTGAACGCCTCAGCCCTCCAGCAGATGTCTAAGATGTCTCCAGTTCTACATAAATGTAGGTTCAGACTGGCCTCCTAGGCAAAGCCCAGAGGGATGGCCTGACCGGCCTGGTTTGCTGAGTCTTTGTACTGGCCCACTGGTCTTAAAATTGCACAATTATTCATATTTTATCATGCATATGCAAACTCGGGTAGTATTCCGTTTGTTGTGGAAAGTAACACAGTTCATTTCTCGATAGTAGGTCACTTATGTTTGGTGCCTGGGTGCTTCTGTAATCCATTTTGTGTTGATGTAACTAGTAAAACTGAGTGGTGCACCAACCATAAGCACTGGACTGGGGCGTAGTATCTGCCAAGCTGTACAACCTGAGACATTTAAATCCATAACTGTTTGAGTGCAATAACGTGTCTCAACCTCTGTGCTGAGGGGCAATCACATGGGCAATCAATGCTCTGCTTAACACAATAAGTCTCACACACCTCAATAATCAGACTAGAAAGTGCTTTGTATAAATCATTAATGTTTAGCAGCTCACACAGGTAACTATTTACAATATGCAACCTTGCTCTTCTTTTTTCCAGAGATAAATCGCCTCTCAATGTCCTACTCAACCATACTCAGTTTCTGGACTGCCTTCCTGATCACAAGTCCTAAAATCCTGACTCCTGCTTTGGGACTGAGGCAGTTATTGGATGTGCCCCCTTTTCTACAGACCCTCGAACATCTGAGCTTGATAGTGCCCTCAATCAGACAACCTAGTGAATTAGGCTCCTATTCACACCACGTGGCACCCAGGAAGCAGATTTCTTAATTACAGATAACCTCCTATCACTTATTGACTTTTCTCTGCAGGCACTATGGTGCACAGCGGCGACTAGGCAAGCTTCGGAAACACTCCTGAATAACTCTTCGATCAGCCTGTCTCTCCCGGGCTCTGATTTGGCTTTACAGTGAGCATATAGCGACTGTCTCGTCCCACTCCACACACTCACAGCAGCCTACACAGCAAGCACAGTGCAGGTTGGATGGCTAGGTGGCTGAGCCTTAAATGCAGATGAACCTGCAGGGTCTTTAAGACGAGGTAACAGTATCTGAGATGGATGGGAATGCAGATTTTACTCATACATCAATAATCAGACTGACTCAGGTCGTTGGCAAAAACACAACTGTTTTAATTGAAATTGTATAAAACAGGGAGTACAACGGGCATCAACGGACGCCACACAGTCATAAGTCTCTCTCAATGATTCACATGAAAAAACATGCATTTATAATAAAAACTTGCCATGAGTGACGTCATACTACATGGCAAAATAAGAAAACCTACTAGGGGATCTGATAGGCTTAAAGGGAGCATCTACATCTACTGTCTATGGGGGACAGGACTGTGAATGGGTCTCTTAGGTCAGGTGGACAGCTATGCCCACCTCTAGTGCAAGTCATCTTCTGTATCATACTAATACATAATGTTTTATTGGCTTCTCAAACTATATGGCTCTTTGCTACGTGGCCCTCTATAATTGATTGACATGCATGTACCCTTCTGGAATATTCCACTCGCTAGCAGCACGCAAACTGGCACCCCAGGTGCTGGAGGGTTGGCTTGGTCATGTCTCCCCACCCAATTAGCCCAACATCCATCATCACTCCTGATGTCTGCCATTCAATTAGTTCTTTGAACTCGACCTTGCAAAGGATCACTGTGCCTGAGAATAAAAGAGTGTGTGAGCATGGCCTTAACCTCTGGTCTAGATGATCTTGCCCAAAGTCTATTTTCATCTGACCGTGTGACAGTAGACCACATTTTGAGCTCCCTCATTCTATTTAATACTATTAAATGAATAAAACCTGGCACTTCTAGTGTTTTTCCATTACACTTCAAACAGGAGCTTAGCTCGCTTCTCACATTCATTGCCTCGGGTGGATAGTTCAGGGGTAACATGATCGCCTTGGAAGTAAGACAACATGGAGCACCACAGGTTCGATCCCAGGGTCCACGCTTAGAAACCTCTGGATATTATGCGCGTTATAAATAACCTATCATATCATTGTATCTTCTCAATGTCTTGGTAGCCCCAACTTTTGACACAGGGCCAGGTAATCCTTTTTGAATCATCCTTCACCGTCAGCTGTTTTATTCAACTGTGTCACACTTTCAGCCCTTCTTTTCACAGGGTCCAAGTTTGCTATAATGCATTGTGGAATATCCAGATTCTATATACACATATATATATATATTGCCAGCACTGCCTGCAGTCTATTCACTACCTTATATAGACAGCCTTCTGATTACTTAGTATGCATGCGTTACTGCATCTGTAGAATTATAAAACAGCATTGCATTTTCTTCAGTGCTTCTCCCACATGCAATCTTCATTTTCCTCATGAAATGTTGCTCAATTTTTTACTTAGCCATCAAATTCTGTAAGGTCTATTCACCTTCTTCATTGGCATCACTTCTGGGTGCATCATTTCTGCTTCATGGGAAGTCACCAGTCTTCTTTTTCACTCATCTTCACACTTCTTCCGGAATTTCCTTCAGAAGATTATAATTTCTTCATGGATACATCATGTAGGGGTTTTTCAATGGAAACATTGTTTAAAGGACTCTTTGCGGTACATGTACCATCACTGGTGTGGCGCATGTCACAATTTAAGGTTGCCAATATACAGGCAGAATGGGGGTGGTACTTCCAGTAGAGCCGCTTGGCTTCTCCTTTAAACTCCCCCCTCTGGTTGTTTAATTGACCACTCTACCATCATTCTTCACATCTAGACATCCTCGTCTGAAGAAGTTCTTCTTTGGAGTCCATATCTTCATTACTCCTTTCAGAGATCCTGCTGATGTCACATGATCATCAATACTCCAGGTCATTAGACTAAATTGTCCATTGGGCTGCAGTAGATCCATCTTCCCACATACTTCTTGTGGTTTCTTGGATACAGGAACGTTGTTCACTCAGGTGCATGAATACTGGCCTTTATACAGTCTCTAATGTCGTTATCTGTAACCATCTGGCATTCGCCATCATCTGAATTCCTTGCATGAAGATTGTCATGAATATCGCTGAAATCGGGCTGAACAACCTGTGTTCATACAGAATGTCATTGGAAACCTTCTATCGATTTAGCTGAAACGTAGTTCTCTTTCTTTGTTCGATTGAGGAATCCAACTGATCTCCTCTTTCTCAGATGAGCATCTGCTTTTGGAAACTCTCCAATGGTCAGGTCACTCTTCATAATCACTAACGCTGGAATATGAATGATCACTATAGAACACAGCCATCCCCAGTCCTTGGGCAGCTTCATATATTTTCTGGATACTCAGGCCCAGTAGTGGTCATTATCCCTACTGTTCCATTCTTCATTCCTGGTACATCGAAGATTCGACCGCACTGCTGATTTTCTCCAACTTTTCTTGTGCCATTGTTTCTGAAGCATAGCTCTGCACTAGCCACAGGCACTATCTGCAACGGGCCTCCTTTGTCTTCAACCCTTGTCAGCAGCTTTGCAAGCTTCTGTCAAATAGGTTTGCATCCCTTTTCCACATGATCTATAACTGGTTTGTGATATTCTGTTACTGGCACAGCGCTGCATACAACTATGCCTTCTTCCCATAGATCTGGAGAAAGCACTGTTCCCCAGATCTGCATCTGGCCTCTGTCCTTGCATCCTCATATTTCTTCATCATTCTTTCCTTGGCAATTAATTATTTTATTTATTTCCCATCTGATTCCTGTTCTTTTCATTCCAGGCTGTTTGTATCTTATCACATGATCTCTGATTTGTGCTCTTGCTCTTGCCTTCAAATCGTGAACATAATCATCTTCTTCTGCAGCTGACCATTCAGTCACCCATACCAAGGATGCTGTTCGACCCTGAAACTGACCTCTCGTATGGCAGAGTGCAAGGTGAGTCAAGCAATGAGCTGTCTGGACATCTATTTCTATAGGTATGAATATCTTGGACTTCCCCTAGCATAAGGTATGATAGCTCAAACATAGAAACTCTCTACAGAGGTTCCTTTTCCCCACCCCTTTCATGTGCTGATACCACATGTTATCCTCCAAATGTGCTGTACTGTTTAGATAATCATTGAACTCATAATCATCTTCCCTTGCACCTCTCTTGGGTGTCTTTCTTGCCAAATGAGCTTGTGCATAAAGTTAATGTAGTACATCAGTAAGGGTCTTTCCTGTAGGGGGAATCATAGGAACACTTGTCAGAGAAATGGGTGATCTTGCATGTATCACTGGTGTAGGGATAATCACGTATGGCCTTGGTCTTTTTGCAAAAGATTATTCTGCATAGGTCAAAGGAGTGGGAAGAATCAAGGGGACTCCTACCTTTTTGGGACCAACGAAGTAGACAGTGTGAACTAGCAAAATCAGAAAAACAATCATAAATGCTGAGCACGTATATATTATGCACCAATACATGGAAGACCACAATTGACGTTTCTCTACACGTCGTCGAGTTTGTTCACTTTCTGGAACTGCATTATTCTCAACCTTCCACATTGTGCCTGTGTACTAATTTTAAGGAAGGAATAAACCTTTTTCATCAAGCAGCCTTGTTAAATGCTCAGGTTGCAGCTGAATCTGCTCAATTGTACCCATATGTAACCTTCTAATTGCAGGGCGATTCTTAGGATCTTACAGAAACAAACAAATGTTAGTATTACGCCAAACACGATAATGATGGCCATGGAGTATGTATACAAAGATAGCAATAAGTAGTCTATGGGCATGGACATTAGATAGAAGCATGAGTCTAACCAAAGAGAAACTCAGTGAGGAATGAATCAAGAAACTGCTCCCTTTTCCAGTTGTCAAACTCAAAGTCGAGATCTGGCATTTTTAGCACAACAAAACTTTCAAGTCCAATTCAAAGATTCCTGTGGCTTGAGAACATTTACTTTTGCACTCTTACTAAAATATCTATAAAGCGTGTCCAAGGTGAGCCACAGTCCAAATGCACACTTGCATTTATTTTAATCAGCAATCGCAGTGTCCTTCTTCCTCATCATCAATCGAGTCTGCATGTGCTGAACTACTTCTTTTTGTCTTGCTTCCAAATCAACGGGTGGGGGTGAATCGGTCTCACCAGCATACGGCTTCACATTGCCAAGGTGTATCCAGGTGCCTTTCTTGGACTTTTACTGGTGAGGGAGTGATAGTCTCAACTACAAAGGGACCACTAAAATGGGGCTTGTGTCACTTCCTTGTGAATTTGCGCACTAGGACTGGGTCTCCAATAAATATTTTGGGCACAGGTAATAAATAGTTCTTTACATCCTGTTGCTGAATGGTCTCCATCTGTGTCCTGAGACCGACATCCCTTGCGCTTGAGTTGATCTGAAATGTCAGAGATACTAGCGGTCATACATGTCAAATACATACGTAACTCATTTCATAACAATTCTGCAGTCGTCTGGGCATCACTTCTCCTCCTTGATGGAGGAGACAGGGGCATTCTCATTCGCCTCCCTGTTACTAACACATGGGGTGTGAGGTGGTGGTCTGAACCAGGCTGATTTCTTAATGCATATAATGCCAGGGACAGGCAATACAGCCACCCCTTCTTCAATGTCAATTTGAGTTTAGTGATGATTTCTTTGAGAAGACTGCTGAGTCTCTCACATCTCCTGTTCACTTGCGGGTGATCAGCAGAAGAAAACTTGTGTTTTATGCTAAGCAATAGGCTAATCTGTTCAAATACTTCATTAACAAAATAGGTCCCATTGTCGGATCACAGCATCTCACATACTCCCCATCGAGGAAACACTTCTTGAACTAAAAACTTTGCAACACAAGTAGCATCAGGGTGTGTACATAGACCTGCTTCAATCCATCTTGAAAAGGGGCACACCACCGCTTTCCTATACCTATATCCACTACATATTTGCAGCATATCAAGAAAGTCGATATTTAAATGCTGAAAAGGACCGTTCGGTCCAGGAATCACTCCCTTGATTATTCGGGGTGTGTGCCCAGCTGTAAACCTTTGACATAGTTGCAATTTATTATAAAAAATGCAATGTTTTTGTATTTGTATTTGTACTTTATTGAATTTATATAGCATTTTAATCCAAAACGCTATACAAGAGGAACAAACAAGATACATCAAACATTAGAAACATCAAGCATTAGGTAACACATTGAATCAAACCAGAAAAACAGTACAAGAAACAATTTACATTATAGATGAGTATTGGGGAGAGAGAAGAAGGAATAAGGCATGAGAGGGAAAAAGATGAATGAGTAGTGGTAAAAGCAGAAGTAAAGAGGAAGGAGGCAGTGAAAGGGAGAACCATGGAAGAGATAAGAATTAGAGATGCTGGAAGAAGGGTAGGAGGGAGTAGAGTGGAAGGGTTAGGGAGGTGAATGGAAGAGATAAGATTTTAGAAGGTACGGGAGATAGGGTAGGAGGGAATGGAGCGGATAGAGAGGGGTAGGCGGTTCCAAAGGAAGGGAGCGAGCAATTGGAAAGAGCGGAAGCGGGAAGGGGCACAGGGGGGAGGAGGAGGAGAGAGAAGGAAGAGATCAGCATATCAGAGAGAACAGAAGGAGTGTGGAAAGTAAGGAGGGAGGATAGGTGGGGGGAGCAAGATCATAGAAGAATTTGAAGACTAGGCAGAGGAGGTTGAATTTGAGCAGGGAGTGGAAAGGGAGCCAACCAAGTGAGATGAGAGAAGAAGAGATAGAGTCAAGAGGTGAGAGGAGGCAGAGGGAGCGAATAGCAGAGTGGTAGATTGATTTGATTTGACTGGGGAGAGATGAGAGGAGGGGAGACCAAAGAAAAGAGTAGAGCAGTAGAAAAGTCTAGAGAAGATGAGGGAGGAGATTAAGAGTTTAGTTGCATGAAAAGTTAGGAAGGGTCGAATTTTACGGATGTTGTAGAGGTGAAAACGGCAAGATCTGGCAGTAAGAGAAATGTGGTGCGATAGAGAGAGGTGGGGTCGATATAAAGACCAAGGTTTTGGGCGTGGGGAGAGAAGGAGAGATGGGAGGGGGGAAAGACAATGAAAGGGGGGAGGGAGGCGGGAGAGTGTTGGCAGGGAAGAATAGGACTTCAGTTTTGTCAACATTGAGAGTAAGGAAGTGAGAGGACATCCAGGATTTGATAGCAGAGAGATAGGAAGAAAGCTTATGGTGGATGTTGGGAGAGAAGGAGGAGAAGGAGAGGAAGAGCTGAGTGTCATCAGCATAGAAATGGTATGAGACACCAAAGGAGGAGATGATAGGGGCAAGGAAGGAAGTTTAGAGTGAGAAGAGAAAGGGGCCAAGGACAGAACCTTGGGGGACACCATGGTTAAGAGGGGGGGTGGGAGAGGTGGATCCACCCGAGGAAACAGCAAACGTGTGGTTGGAAAGTCTAGATAAGGTTTGAAAGAGGAGAACCAGTTAAGGATAGAGTCTTTGAGGCCAAAAGAGGAGAGAGAGTTAAGGAGAAGAGGATGGTCCACAGTGTAAAAGGCAGCAGAGAGGTCAAGGAGAATAAGAATAGAGGAATGTTTCGAGTAGCGTGCAGAAAGGAGAGAGTTGAGAACAGAGATGAGGGCAGTTTCAGTGGCGGGTAGACAACAGAAACCAGATTGGGTAGAGGGAAGAAGAGAATGGGAAGAGATCAAGGAATAAGTTGGGAATAGACAATACGTTCAAGAAGTTTAGAGAGGAAAGGGAGGTGACAGATGGGGTGATAGCTGGAAGCAAAGAGGGGATTAGCAGAAGGTTTTTTGACAATGGGAATGATAGATGCATGCTTGAATGGAGTAGGAAAGGTGGAAGATGAAAGACAGGTGTTGAAAAAGGAGGTGAGGTAGGGTATGAGAAGGGGGTAGATTTTAGGAATGAGGGGGGTAGGAATGGGGTCGGTGGGAGAAGCAGTAGGATGAGTTTTAGAAAGAAGGAGGGTAACATCAGATTGAGTGACAGGAATAAAGGAGGACATGGAGAAAGGAGGGGGAGGATGAGGAGGTGGAGGAGGAGAGTAAGAAGGGGAAGAGAGGATAGATTGGCGGGGATTGAGGACTTTGTTAGAAAAGAAGGAAGCAAGATCAGAAGCAGAGAGAGGAGAGGCAATTGAAGGATCAGGGGTAGCTGGAGAGAGAAGTCTAGATAAGGTTTGAAAGATGCTACGAAGGTGAGAGGATTGAGACTGGAGAAGGTCAGAAAAGTAGGTGCATTTAGCAGAGTGGAGGCAAGAGTCATAGAGGGTGTGATAGGAGAAGTAAGCTGTTCGGTTGGAGGGTGTAGGGTGTTTGAGCCAGGTCGTTCATGGCGCCTGAGGAGGCGTCACATAGAGGAGAGATGAGATGAAAGGCAGGGTTGAGCTGGTCTGTGGGAAGGGCGGAACGAGGAGAGAGGGTAAAGAAGATCAAGAGTGGAAGAGAGAGGAGGATAAGGTGGAAGAGGCTTCAGTAGCAGAAAGAGAAGAAAATGGGAGAGGGGGAGGGAAGAGGAGAAGGATGCAAGGAATAAAAAGGGGTTGAAATTGCATAAATCATGCCGGGAGAAGTGGGTGGAGGATGGTGGGAGGGAGGTGAGGGGGAGGCGGGGTGAGGGAAAGAGAGAGTAAGGAGTGGTCGGAAAGATAGTTGGGTAGGATAGATATAGGAGAAGCAGTGAAAGAGGAGTTAAAGATGAGGTCAATAGTATAGACAGACTGATGAGTAGGAGGGGAAGGGAGGGGGGAGAGAAGGTAGGAGTCAAGGATGGATAAGAGAGGAGAGGTGGGAGAGATGGAGGAGAGATGGAGATTGAAGTCACCAAGTACAAGTAGTGGAGTAGGGCAAGGAGTAATGAAACTGAGGAGATGGTCGATGCCCTCATAGTACGAGCCTAGAGGGCCAGGGGGGCGATAGATGACGAGGAAAGAAATAGCATGGGGGGAATTAAATATTTTGAACATGAATTAAAAGGAAGGGAGAGTAGATAGCGCAGTAGGAGAGGGAGAGGAGGTAAAGTGAGGGCGAAAAAGAAGGCTCAAGCCACCCCCGCGGCCTGAAGAACGAGGGACATGGTCAAAAGAGGATGAGGATGAGGTGAGGCAGGAATGGAGGTGTTGTGGGGAGTGATCCAGGTTTTAATGCAGAGAAAATGGAGGATGAGAGAAAAAGGTCAAGAACAGCCGTAGTTTTGTTGCAGATGAAACAGGTGTTCCAGAGGGCAACATCAAAGGCATTGGAAGTATTGGTGATTTGAGATTAGATGAGGTTGCATGGTGGATTGAGGTGCTAGGATGCGGGGCAGTGTGGGTAAGGGGGTGGTGGAGAGGTTGAGAGAGGAGATGGCCATGAAGAGTAAGCAGAGAATTTTGAGGGGGGCAGGGGAGGAGGGAAGGGGAGAGTAATGGGACTGTGAAGAGGGACAGATCATAACAGAGAGTAACAGGCAGTGGGGGGTGGGTAGTGAATAGGGAGGCAGCCTATGGGTGTAATCCTGAGAGGGATAGGGACTGAGAGGATGAAGAAAGAGGATCTTTCTCCAAGGAGAAAGATGTAAGGTCAGGAAGCCCAGCGCAGAACAATAGTGTTAGGTGGGGAGCCAAGGGAAGATCAACAGCAGCCAAAGGTGGAGGGTGGAGGCTGGGAGCAGTGGCTGAAACGCCGGGGAAACAGATGTAGGGCCAGCAAGCACAGCGCGGAGTGGCACAGGAGGAGGGCTGATTAGGGAAGCCACAAATAGAGGAGCCGAAGAAGAACAGGGGAAAATGTGAGAGTAATGAGTGGAGGCTACGTCCACTGCTAGTGCCTCAGGAGACAGATGCAGGGTCGGGGAGTGAAGATAAAGCAGCTGTAGTCACGAAGGGCCGCAGGAGAGAGTAGTACCCCAGGCAGGAGCAGAGGGGATGACGGCAGAGGAGGCAGAGGCAGTGAGAGCCACAATGCAAGAAGGTGAGGAGAAGCAGTGGAATCCAGGTGGGAGCAACGGCAATGACATCACCGATGGCAGGATCAGTGAGAGCCACCATGCAGGAAGGTGTGGAGTAGCAGTGGAATCCAGGCAGGAGCAACAGAGATGAAAGCGGTGGTGTCCAGGTAGTGAGAGCACCAGTGCAGGAAGGTGTGAAATAGAAGTAGAATTATTGCCAACTGTAAAGCAGCTGTAGTCAAAAAGACCCGCAAGAGAGAGTAACACCCTAGGTAGGAGCAGAGGCGATGATGGCGGCAGTGGCAGGGGAAGTGAGAGCCAAAAAGCAAGAAGGCATGAAGTAGCAGTGGAATCCAAGCAGGAGCAATGGCAATGACAGCAGCGGTGGCAGGGGCAGTGAGAGCCACAATGCAGGAAGGCGTGGAGTGACAGTGAAATCCAGGCAGGAGCAGCAGAAATGAAAGCGGTGGTGGCCAGGTAGAGAGTGCTGCAGTGCAGGAAGGTGTGAGGTGGGGGTGGAATCAGTGCCAAAGATGGAAGGTGGTGGCGCCCCCTGGTAGGGCCTTAGGAGAGAGCTGGAAAAAAAAAAGTTGTTCAGATCAGTCACAGCAGCAGAGGGCCATCCGGAGAGAATCACACTCCCAGCAAGGGCAGCAGAGTGGAAGACAGCATTGAAGGGAAGCCATGTCCATTGCTAGAGCTCCAGGGGACAGGTGTGAAGCTGTAGAGCACACAGCCACAGCTGAGAAGACTGTCCAGAGAGAGCCGCAATCCCGGAAGAGCAGCGGAGCCGTGCCCCAGGAGACAGCCGTGGAGGCGTTCTAACAGGTTCGGTATGAACCAGTCCTCCGCAATAGCTGCTGCAAGGCTTTCCCTAGTTACATGCACTGGATAGTGTAGCTGTTCAAGCGCTAACCTTAAAAAGGAAATAGGCATCACCAGTTTCCAGTGCTGTCCTGTCTCCACAATGCTTCAGTGGGGATAAAGAACACCCCCTTTGTTTTCACAATTCTTGCTCCTCCTGTGGAGCACTGCCTTGAACCTCCATCAACTGTGTTCTGGACAAATGATTAAACCCTTCATTTACAATCATAATTCTGACTACTTTTTCTTTTACAT
The DNA here is from genome assembly GCF_040938575.1 of Ambystoma mexicanum. Taxonomy (NCBI): domain Eukaryota; kingdom Metazoa; phylum Chordata; class Amphibia; order Caudata; family Ambystomatidae; genus Ambystoma; species Ambystoma mexicanum. Next base: position 624,267,936 of record NC_090921.1, read on the forward strand.
TCAGAGTATCAAAACTTGAAATATCTGGTGAATATGCAACCCTTTTGACCTCTTCATCTCCCACATGAGATAAAATCAGTTATCTTAGAATGTGCTGCGCATTTAACTATTGCGATGGCTACTTGGAGTTGTAGTGCCTTAATAAGCCTATCCAATAATGCTGCGTGTTGCACTGGAGTGCCTTCCGCTCGGAGGTAGCCTCTCCTTTTCCAGTGTGCTAGCCCTGCGTGCACAGTTGACGTCATGTACAAGGAATTACTGTACACCGTTACTTCCTGCCCTGCATGTTTCTCAAGCGCAACAATAAGCACCACCAATTCAGCTGCTTGTGTCTTAAAGTGAAACAGTAGTCTTGCACTTGCTACCACTTCAAAATCCCCATTAGCTCTGTGCTTTATCTCAGCTGAACCTGAATGCCTTTCTCCATCAGTTTGATCAATTTTTGAAGCCCCATCAATAAAGAGAACATCCTTTCCTGCTAGAGCATTCTCCTTCACTCTTGGAATATCATCATAGAACTCCTCGTAGTTTGAGCAATCATGCACTTGCTCACCCTCTGCCACAGGCTTAGCTACAAACATGGCAGGGTTCACTATTTTACACCTGACTATTTTAATTGCTGGATTCAATTTAACCACCTCATATGCAGAAGCCCTCTTAGATGTCAATGTACGCCTAGATATTTCCAAAATGGCAAACAAAGCATACTCAACAAACAAAGTCATAGAATAACCCATCACAATGCTGGTAGCCTTCTGAATGGCAAACGTAGCTGCTGCCGGCGATTGTTCACAATGAAGGTTTACTCTCATAACTGGATCTAAAACCCCACTCTAATATGCCAGATGTTTATACCCTAGTGTAGTCATCTATGTAAGCACTGCTGTCATAACTGTCCCATTAATGTGTGAAAACAAGAAAAACTCCTCAGAATAGTTGGGAATTCCTAAATCTGGAGCTGTACAAATTGCTGTGTTTAATTGTTCAAACCCTCCCTCCATTTCCTCAGTCCATTCTATTTTTCCTTGTTCACTTGGGCTTTCTTCAGAGACTGCAAAAAGGGGTCTTGTTTATGAACGATAATCAAATACCCATGCTCTAACATAGTTGCACAATCCCGAGAACTGCTGCATTTGCTTTATTGTGTGTGGTTTTGCTGTTTTCACAATCGCCTGAGCTCTTTCAGGTGTAACTTTCTTCCCCTCATCTGAGGTTAACTGACCTATGTACAACACCTCTTCTTGTCTACTTTATATCCCTTGACTGCTAGAATGATCATTAGCTGAATGGAGTCTTGCCTGCGCTCATCTTCTGTCATGCTACAAACTAAAATGTTATCTAAGTACTGCAGCACAACACTTTTCAAATCAATGTTGCTTAGGTCCATCTGCAGGACCCTATTAAAGATTGATGAAGACTCAGAGTACACTTGGGGCAAACGAGTGCTCTTTAGCTTAGTCTGATGAAACTTAAGGTCTTGAGAGTTCTTATGCAACAGGATTGAGAAAATGCATTTTTCAAGTCAATCACCATGAAATATCGTGCCTCTGCTGGGATACTACATAGTATCGTCACCAGATTCAGAACTAAAGGAAACTCTGCTTCTACAATCTGGTTAATTGGCCTCATATCCTGAATTAGTCTCCATGACCCCCCCTTTCAATTTCTTTACAGGGTACACAGCAGTATTACACAGTGACTCTGATGTCACTAAGACACCCTGTTCCATCATATGTAGTCTTAAAAATAACCTTATCCACCTCTCGAGACTTGGGGTACTGTCTTGCTCGAGGTAAAATTGCACCAGTCTTCAGCTTCATCTTAACCTCCCCTACCCCCTTCAATAGGCCTAATTCATAGGGACCTGTAGTCTATAAAGAGGTTGGCATTTTTTCAAAATCCTCATCAAAAAGTTCTGGGTACTGGTGCACTATCAACATTTGCTGTGGGACCTCTCTTTTCTCTATTCTGATCCAATATGCAATACTCGTCTTGAATATTACTTCATCATCTGACGGATCATCTCTAAACATGTCTGTTATGTCAGTCAGTCTATACCCTTCCTCAATGGAAATCACTGTTGTCCATGGCCTGCTATCATCATCAGTTCCTTCAAGCATGGACAATTCCCTTTGCACTATGGCTGCATCTAAGCCCAGCTTAATAAGCTGCCCCCCCTATTCATCCATATGTACCTGTGTTCTGAACAGGAATTCCTCAGGTTTCTCATAATCTTTCCCAGTAAGCCGGGCATCAATGTCAGCAAAATACTCACCCCATAAAGAAAGACTTCTGGCTGTAATAGCATTCCTCTCAGAGCTATTTGCCCTGTAAACGCCATTATAAATTTGGCCATGTTTCAATAATGTACCCCTGGAGTGGAACACACTATGGGACTCATTACAAGCATGGAGGTAATGAAAAAAGGAAGGCAGAATGGTTTTACCGGCATCGCTAACGGGTCTGGGCCATTACGAGCCTACAACCCGGCAATACCGCCACTGCCCGTACGGTACCCCTTCTTACCGGCATGCACGCGTACACATGCCCCTTCGCGGCAGAAATACTGGGATGCTGCTAACAGGAGGACATCACAAGTTACGCAGGCATGCACTTACCGGCATCCCGAAGGCGGTAAAAAGGACCTGCATGATGGCAGCAATACAGGCATTGTGGTCCTCCCATAAATAGCAACCTGCAATGTAGCCAACTGCCACAGCTGCACACAATCACCACAGGTGGAGTCAATGGAGCCTGTCCCAGTACAAAAGGAGCACACCCACACACCACACCCCTTCCTACACCAAATTGATCCCACTAGCTGTTGCAATCCTGGGGCTGGAGGACATGCCTGCACTACTACACCAGCAACAACAACTACAACTACAACAACAGGCAGCACAGAGGAGACGCAGGAGGAGAAGGAGAGTGAGACAGGCCCAGCAAGTACCACCAGTGCAGCCAGTGGTAGCATGTAGGCAGCCACCAATCCCTCGCATCAGAGCCAGTCCATTCAATCTAACCCCTGAGCAGATCCACACCCTGTACCGGTTGGACCAGGACACCATCACCAACATAGTGGACATGATACACAACAACATTGTCAGCCTGATAGAAATCCACACTGCCATCCCCCCTCTACTGAAGGTAGTGCCTGTGCTCCACTTCCTGGCCACAGGCACCTACCAGCACACAGTGGAGCAGCTGCATGGCATATCACAACCTCTCTTTTCACGCATGCTGACCCAAGTGCTGGATGCCCTAATGAAGCACGCAAGCACCCACATATCCCTACCACGGACTGCCCAGGAGCTTGCTGACACTAAAGTTGGCTTCCACGCACTGGCAGGCATGCCCAATTGCTTTGGTGCCCATCGACTGCACCCATGTAGAATTGGTGGTCCCTCATGCCATAGAGGCAGTGTACCGTAATCGTAAGCAATAGCACTCCATCAGTGTGCAGGTGGCATGTGACTCCAGCAATATCATCACACATTGTTGTGCCCGATATCCCGCATCCACACATGATGCCATGGTGTTGCGGAACTCCATGCTACCCCGCTACATGGAGCGACATGCTGGACGACGTGCCTGGCTGCTTGGTAAGTTGCCTGACAGTCCCATGGCAGTGCAGTGGGGGGTGACAACGGGGGGACGCATACTCCACCTGGGTAAGATTGGGGAGGATGCATACTGCACCTGGGTGAGATTGGGGGGGACACATACTCCACCTGGGTGAGATTGGGGGGGGGTTGCATATTCCACCTGGGTGAGATTGGGTGGTGAGTGGACAATGCACATACAGCGAACCGCTGTAGCTCTGAACATCCCAACCTGAACATGTCACATCAATGCCATACATAAAACCAATGCTGCACAGCAATGACAATATGCCAGACGTACAATCAGGCCACCATGGGAATGTCAAGCGATGGATGACAGGCCATGATCACACCTGTGGCAATACCGCTATTGGGAATACATACAGAGTACCACACATCACCAACATGGGTGTTTAAATATTGTTCTGCATCTACAGTACATCTGCATCAGCATGCAAGTGAACGCCCTGCATCAGCTGGACAACGTAATCCACACCAGCAGAACATATTACCGTACACATTGCTTTGAATGAACCTGCACACATGAATCCAGGGACATGTGTATGTGAACAGCGAATAGCTGCATCCATGGTAGTGATTACTAAGGTGTCAGGTCTGATATCGACTAACACATACCTAATTGTGCCCCCATGCAGGTGATGGTGGCTATCCCTTGAAGCCATGGCTACTTACCCCTATACGGAACCCGAAGAACAGGCACGAAGAGGAGTAAAATCAAGTTCATACCCGTACCTGTGTTGTGATCGAGCAGATCTTTGTCCTGTTGAAGGCACGGTTCCGCTATCTCAGCAGGTCTGGTGGAGCACTCCTTTACGGGCCTGAGAGGGTGGCAAAGATCACCATGGTCTGTGAAAGGCTGCACAACATGTGCATCCAGAGAAACGTACCAATGCCACCTGACATTGACCTGCATGCACCGGGTGAGGAGGATGATGATGATGATGATGGAGGAGGAGCAGCACCCCTGCCAGTTTGCGATGCACCGGATGGCCGTGCTGTGTGCCAATCACTGATTGATGATTTCTTCTTAACCAAAGGGATGCTGATGGGTCTGTGTTAGTATTACACTGGGCACTGGGATCGTGTGGATATGGACACAGGGTGTGTAGGGAGTTGGGCACTGTGCGCTGTCATGAATTGAATAAACACACATGTAATGAACAATGTCCAGTCATGATATGATTTTTAACACAACTGGTGTATTGGAAAATTAACAATATAGTGCTAGAACTCTCCACCTCACACACACCCTCCCCTCTTCCCCCACCCCCCAACGCCCCCAACACCCCATAACCCCCAACACCCCATAACCCCCAACACCCCATGCCCCCAACACCCCAAACACCCCCAAAACCACCTCCCCCCTCGCCCATTGTCATCCTAGACACGATGTGCCATTTGTGAGTTTTGCAAGATGGCAGTTAGCACTTGCAGGGTGGTCCTGCTACTTCCGGCCTCTCTCCGGGTCTGGGGGCAGCATGTCTGTTTGGCGTGTGCTGCGCCTGGTCATGCGCACAGGACTTAAGGGAGTCGAGCTGGCAGGTGTGGTCGATGGGGTGGAGGTTGATGGGTGTGCGACCACCGGCGCAGTTGATTGCTGCTGCATATTCTCTGCAATCCTGCCAAGGATCAGTGTAACCGCAGCTAAACTGTCTCTGATCACTATGGTGTTGGCATTCATGGCAATGATGGAAGATGCATTTGCCTCCCGAATTTCAAGGCGGGTCAGTTCCCCCTCTGGCACATACTGGAGGACCTGCTCAATCAGACTGTCCTGCCGTGTCTCGACCCTCGTGAGGCGGTCCTCCATGTCTGTGGGGTCTGTGGAGGTGGGAGGTGCAGTGGCAGGGTGGCCCAATGCTGGACTGCCCTCTGAAGTGGTGTGGACAGATGTGGACTGGCCAGTAATATGGCATGTTCTATCATGGGGCATACTGGTGTGCCCCGGGTGGACTGCAGGGGGGTGGGCTGGGGACTGGGTGTATGTGGACAAACTACATGGATGTTGTTGTCCATGTCGGCAAATTCCTCAGCGTGGCCCTCCACGTCGCTGAGGGCTGCTACCTCCCCTATGGAACTGGTGGCAGCGGACTGCGCTCCATCCACCCTCTGCCTCTGCAAGTGTTGTCGCCTCTCTAGTGGCAGTGTCATCGGCTGGTATAGTATCCTCCACTCCTGGCCTGGGCTGTACTGCTTCCCTGGGTTGCACTCTCAGCGTTGGTGCTGCCCTGAAGGTGGAATGCCCACTGCCTTCTTGTCTGGCCCTGGATCCCTTTGAGGATGTCGAGGCCCTTGGGGCAGGGTCCTGGCCTTCACTTTCTGCGTCTGTGCCTGTGGGGGAACAAGAGATGCAGGGCATCAGTGATGCTGTTTCATACAAGATGCATGATTTGGTGCTGTTCAGTATTTCATTTTTCATGCATTGCATTCTTGTAGGTGTGACACACAGGGTGCTTTCAATGGGGGGGCCATATTGACATACGCCGTGGGCTCTCCATTCTGTACTGATGTGTACTAGGTGGCATACCGTTGTTTTGCGGTTTGCGTGATGTGTTACATGTGATTGATCCCTGTGTGTTGGGTGTCTGTTGGTAATGGGATTGGACAGCATCATCATTTCATTGTGCCAGGGTTTGGGCCACCATCTGGACATGAATCTGTATATGTGTTTATGATGGCCCATGCATTGGCTTGGTTAACTTTCACATCTGGTGTGTACGTCAGGCTTTGGTTCTCTGGGGTTTGTGGGGACACTCACCTCCATCTCCCGTTGACGGCACACCTGTCTCCATTTCTCCAATGCCCTCAATGGATTCCATGTTGATCATGGGGCTGCACGTCTCCTCCCATTACATCAATTTGGTGGGTGAGTGGTCCCCGCCACCTGTAGCCAGGGCCTCCCAGCGGTTTGCTGCTAGTATGTTTCACACCCGGAGACGTAGATCGTCCCACCGTTTTTTGCAGCCTTTCCACCTCCTCCCATATTTGTTTTTTTTGCAGTTGGGCTTCGCGTTTCAAGTTATTGGCAAGCACCTCCTCCGCATGGGCTGCCAACGTATCCGCCAGCATGTTGAGCTCCTCATCGGAGAAGCGCTTCTTGCGCATGCGGGGGGTGGATTTACGGGTAGCCTTGGACATGATGGGTTAATTGTGCCTGCTCTCCACTCTGTACCAGTGCTGTGTTATGAGGATTGCAATGGATTCTGTTTTTAAATATGGCCACCGGCGGATTTCCCGTTCCGTCGCAATAACGTTACTTCCGGGTACGGTATCACGAAACCGCTATTTGCATGATGGTATTACCGGGTCCATTATTAAGGGGTTGCTCCTGGGCGGAGGCGGTATCGCCGGGTCCTGTCATGCTGCTATCGGTGGGTTGGAGGTTCTTTACCGGCATGGGCGTTTGCGCGTGCTCGTGCACTCGTAATCAGCCGCTATTAGCGGCGTCAAGTGAACACGGATGCGCTAATAGCACCATGCCGGTAATGACTGCGTTTTTCCTGCGATTCTCGTAATGAGTCTTCATCAAAAAAATAAATTGTCATATTTAGCTTCGTCATTAAATCTCGGCCCAGAATGTTAACCGGTGTCTGCCTTGAATACAATAATGAAATAAGACAAGTCACACTCTTCTATGGAGACTGGTAATTCATTAGTAAATGGAACACTGCTTGTAGCTCCAGAGAAGCCTTGTACATTCATGGCATTTCCCGATAATGGATATTTTCCCTCTCGTGTACATGAGCGAGTTGCTCCAGTGTCTACTAAAAAAGAAAAATATTTGCCTCCTATGATAACATCAACCCTTGGTTCCTCTTGGGGGTCTGGTGTTACGATAGTACTGAACACATCAAGCCACCCTGTGAGCAGTCCTATTGTGCGTACATACTTATCCCCGTACTCGTAAAAGGACTTCCTCCCACCACAGTGACACCCCCTACTCTACGTGTCAATAAATGTCCAGTGTTTGCACTCTGCTACATCTGCATGGGTGTGTGCTGTGACTGCCCTTGCAGCAGATTCAATGGTGCTTGCTGTGGTTGCAATCCCTGGTGCATTTGCGGTGATTGTTCTTGATACATTGTCTGATCTTGGGAAAACCCATCCCTATTTTGTGAGCTATATCCTGAAGGAAGGATAAGCTGCCCCCCATCTTGAGAATTGGCCATTCTCTACATACCCTTGGCTTCCACATGGGCGCGCGATATGTCCCTTGTCATTCCACATGTCCAACATATAGAAGGATCTCTTCTTACTAGCCCCCCCTTGGTTGAATCCTCCTTGCACATGTTGGTTATCATTCTGCATATTCTGAAACCAGCCTTGATTATTTTGAAAACCACCCTGATTATTTTGAAAACCACCTCTTCCTCTGTAACCGATTCCTCTGACTCTCGGTGTAAACCCATTCCCTCCTTGGTCCATCTGGCATTGATTATTCTCCTGCGATGTGCTCAATGCTTGCTGCATTCCCAGCCCTTCTACACTTGTCAGTACCGCTCCTTCTATCGCGTACTATGAACATTTCTTCTGACCTAACTTAGCTTCCTAAAGTATTCCAGCATCTTCCTTCTTCTTATTTTTCTCTTCCAACAGCCAGTAGTGATGGGCGATAGACAACTGTATCTCTGCCCATGGCTTCGCTTCCATTCCGACTAGTTTCTTAAGCTGTCTCTGTACCTGTTCTGGCAATCCCTGACACATATATGAGGTAGAATACTGGCATTGATTTCCCCCACGGCTCCCTTGTTTCCAAAATCCACTGTTCCTGAATACTTTGAATGTAAGCAAGTGATCTTTGTCATCTTTTATCTTACTTGCCATAATTGCACCCATATCTGATGTATCAGGATACTATACCCTTAGTGCCCTCCAGATGTCTGCTCTACAATTATTAAATGGTGCTCCGACATGAGCTGTGTTCTGTGCCGTGACACTTGAGTAACCTGCTCTCGTCCAAATGTCATCAGCCCTCTCCCCAAGAACATCCGCTTGTAGACCCTTAATGTCCCCTATTACCAGGGTATTTCCTCCTGTCATCTTTTCTAGCTCGTAAATCCATTTCCTCACACCTGCCATTAAACTAGGGAGTTTACATCATAAATGATCCTTTTCCATTTGTGGCCAGTTAATATACTGCGGTCTGGCCCCTCCTTTCTCCAATAAACGGGAACTGCATGAACCCAAATCCGCAATCAGCTCCCATCGTCTGCGTATCCATAGTGGGGACAATGGTTCCTGATCCCCCTCTACCTGGCAATGACCTCAGTCTGTTTACATATGGTGGCAACTCTCCCTTCTCACTATGCGATCATCCTTTAGGTCACTCTGGGTACATCATAGGACCTGGCGTCCTATCCTTAGGCTGTTCTATATCAGACCATCTCAGTTCCTTGTCTGTCTGCAGACATCCCTCAGCACTGCATGCACTTTCTCCCTCCTCCTCACAGAAGGTTTCTCTCTCTTCGTCTGACATATCTAGTCCCCAACTAGTATGACTCTCATCTCTTTCATCTCTATTTAAGGTCAGCCTGTCTAAGGACAGGGCTCTATGCTCGAGACTAAACATTCTTCCTTCTTCACCTTGTGATTGGGCGACTATAGATTGATCTTCTTTTCCTCTGCTTCCCGATTCACCTCTTGTCCTCATCTCTTGATAGGCTTCATTGATCCTATCCCCAATGCTTCCTATCTCAAAATTCTCATCTAATTTAACTTTATATGCCCCTGACTCTGCTCCCTGTGATGGGAGGAACTCCACTAGGGTTATCCTAGAAGACCCTGCTGTTACTCCCTTCAATGGGAGGAACTTCTCTATATGACTCCATGATATTACTGGACTCCGTTCCATTAGCTCTTTCTGAAAGCGATCAATATCGTGTTCCCTTTGTCTTCTTTTTTGCTCCATTTCTTTGTCTAATTCCCTTTGCTTTATCACTTCCCGTCCAATCCTTTCCTCTTCTTGTCTTTTCTCTTCCCTTTTTTCATTTGCTCTACGACTTCTTCTTCCCTTCGTCTTTCCATTCTTTTATCCCGTAATCTCTGTGCTTCCTCCTCTTCTCTCTTCCTTCCTGTCTCATTCTTTGATTGCTCTCTGCCTGTTATCATACCTTCTTTGCTCCTCTGCCCTTTCTGCCTTCTTTTGCTGCTCCTCTTGATACATCTGTTCTCGCCTCGGTCTATTCTTTCTCTTATATTCATCCTCCTTCAGTCGTTTCTCTCGTTCCCTGTCTTTTCTATTCTGTTCGTCTTGATCTTCCCTTTGCCTAACTTCCCCGGTACTTTTCCCATCGAGCTTCAGCAATATCTGTCCACCCATCCATTCATTCTGTATTACCTCGTCAGCTTTATCCTTTTCTCCTTGCCATATCTAAATCTCTTGTTCTATATCTAGAGTCACATTTGGTTGTTTAATTTTATTCTCTTTGTCTTGCAAGACCTTAAAGATCTCCTCTTTTCTCTTACTTTGCTCTGGACTCTCATCACTGCTATAAGCAGTTGGTTCGTTTATTGCATTACTATATCCTGTTGCCTCTTTTAATTCCATTAATGGATACAATACTTGATATTTTTTACTATTGCCATTTACTTCGGGGGAGGAAAGGGGAGCAGAAGGCTCAGCACCTTCCTCCATGCACTGATTAAGTATCCAGTTCTCCGGAGGTAGGTCTTCCCTTTCCTCCCAGTACATCTTCCAGAGCTCTAAATTTGCTAACCTTTTCTCCAATTTCTTCCCTGTGTACACAGCAGGCAAGTATGTGGTCATGTGTTGCAAAACCGCTTTTGACAGTGATCCCCCTTGTGGCCATGGCATGAACATTTTGTCTGATGTACCCTTTACCCACTCCACACTATACTGTTTGAGCTTGGGTGCGTGTTTTGGCACTGTCTTGCACAGGTACATCAGTGGAGTAACATCCCCCTTTGTGACAAGTCTCAATTGACTGTCGATACTTACCATTGATTTACACAGAATATGTTTCAGAAAAATAACAAATATGGGCATGCACCACCCTCGCCGCTCAAAGCCTCTACTTCTCAATTATTTCAATGTACCTATTCAGCCAGCACCGACAATGACTAAAAGACAGATAACAATGTTTTATCTCTTCTTTAACCTCACAATTTTACTTTTGTTTCTCTCCGACACGTTTTTTCCATCTCAAAATACACAGACTTGCCAACTTTACATATATCTCATTATGACACGCCTCTTCTCTTAGCCCCTAAAATACTCCAATTGGAGTTTGAGTCATTCCCCCTCATAGACCAGTTTATGTGCCGCCTAAGTACCCACTTGCGTTTTTAATGACTCCTTCTTAATTTCCTTGAGTTAGGACACTGGGCTCTTTGACGCTCTTCGTCACATATCTCTGACTCTCATCGTCATATATTAATTAACCATCTGTTACATTTCTTTTACCACAGTCCCCATTCCCTTATTTTGCCAATCCTCTCAATCTACTCACCATTCGCTGTTCAACCCAAGATCCTTGGGATCGTCCCTTCCTCCAATCAGCCACCGTCGCTTCGGTTCGCTCAGCGTCTGTGGAAACCAGGAGGGATTTTGTGGAGGAAGGACCCGTCCCACTTATATTGATTTTCTTGCAAGAGTTCTGTATCGGCTGCTCTCCATAGGAAACTTTGCGATCCTCTGGCTAAATGGTGGAGGATGTCTGATTGTCCGAAAACACTAAAAGCCTACTAACAGACAGACATGAACCATGCTCTTTCTGCTATCAAGTGAACCCATGGGCCCTTTAAGACGAGGTTACACTATCTGAGATGGATGGGGACGCAGATCTTACTCATACATCAATAATCAGACAGACTCAGGAAGTTGGCAAAAACACAACTGTTTTAATTGCAATTTTCTAAAATAGGGAGTACAATGGGCATCATCAGATGCCGCACAGTCAAAGTCTCTCTCAATGATTCAAATGAAAAAACACACATTTTTAATAAATACTCCCCATGAATGATGTCATACTACGTGGCAAAATAAGAAAACCTACTAGGGAATATGATAGGCTTAAAGGGAACATCTGCATATACTTTCTGTGGGGGACTGGACTGTGATAGGGTCTCTAATGTCAGGTGGACAGCTATGCCCACCCCTAGTGCAAGTCATCTTCCTCATCATAATAATACATGTTTTATTGACTTCTCAAACTGTAGGGCTCTTTCCTACGTGGCCCTCTGTAATTGGTTGGCACACTTGTCCTCTTCTGGAATATTTCACTCGCTAGCAGCACGCATGCGGGTACCCCAGGTACTGGAGGCTTGGCTTGGTCATGCCTCCCCACCCAAGTAACCCAACATCCATAATCACTCCAGCTGTCTGCCATTCAATTAGTTCTTTGAAGTCGGCCTTGCAAAGGATCACTGTGCCTGAGAATTAAAGGGAGTGTGAGCATGGCCTTATCTTCTGGTTTTGGTGTAGCTTGCCCAACGTCTATTTTTATCTGACTAGGTGACAGGAGACCACGAGTTGAGCTCCTTTGCTGTATTTAATACTGTTAAATGAATAAAACCTGGCATTTCTAGTGATTTTCAATTACACCTCAAACAGGAGCTTGGCACGCTTTTCACATTCATCGTATCTTCTCGAGTAGATAACCAGGTTTTTGGCAGCCCCAACTTTTGACACATGGCCAGGCAAGCCTTCTTGAATCTTCCTTTCCTGTCAGCTGTTTTATTCAACTGCGATACACTTTCAGCCCTTCTATTCACAGGGTCCAAGTTTGCTAAAATGCACCGTGGAATATCCAGATTCTAAACATATATATATATATATTGGCAGCACCGCCTGCAGTCTATTCACTATGTATAGCCAGCCTTATGATTACTTAGTCTGGTTGCGTTACTGCATCTGTACAATTATAAAATGGCATTGCATTTTCTTCAGTGCTTCTCCCCATTCTATAAGGTCTATTCTCCTTCTTCATTGGCATCTCTTCTGGGTTTGTCATTTCTGCTTCATGTGACGTCACCAGTCTTCTCTTTCACTCATCTTCATACTTCTGGAATTTCCTTCGGAAAGGCTGTCATTTCTTCACGGATATATCATGTATGATGTTCTCAATGATTACCTTGTTTCAAGGACTCTTTGCATATAGGGACCATCAATGGTCTTCTGCTAGAGGCACTTGGCACCTCCTCTACACAGGCACTGAATAACAAAGCTCCCAGAGATGACGACTGCTGCTGTTACACTGGTGCTAATAATAAATGTTGCTGGTGCCAAAACTGCATGTGCCTTTTATGTTCTCTGCTAGACATTCAGAGGCACATTCCCCTCAGTTGCAGTTCCATGGGTGATCCCTTTTCCAGAACCTTATGCCTCCTTAGGAGTTTACAAAGCCACATGTGGCCGGGATGACATCACCCTACTGCATAGTCAATGCAGCAAAATATTTGCATTGGGGTTTATACAACACAAACCTAGCAAGGAAGCAATTACACACGCTACAGACCATTTGGGGTGAAGGGTCATGGAAGGAGAGGTTGAATTTTATAGTAGCTTAGATACCCCATACTACAAGGTGTTATATAGCTAGAAGTAGCAGGTCCTAACTGACCCACTAAATGGCCCTGAAGAGCAGGATCTTGACTTTCACCCTGCCCTGCTGCAGCATTGGAGCATTCCTGATTACAACTGGAATGATGTTTTAGTAGGCTGGGACATAGAAGAAGGTGTGTTTCCTTGTTTTCTCTTTATATGTAAGTTTAGTTTTAAATCTCGCAATGGTTTAGCTCCAAGAGCTGAGTGTCTCACCTGAGCCCATGAGTTTTGTGGCTAGGTAGGCTGGTGTTCAGGCAGTAGTTGCAATTCTCCTAGGATGGGGGAGATGTGTTTAAATTAGTTTGTTCCTGTTATGAGGTATGCAGTGGCATGTAGAAAAGACCGAAGAGGGACCATATGTGTTACAAGGATGCTAGTGAGGAGGGTCTTTCATCCATCGATGGGTGAGATTACCAGGGCATGGGCCATGGTTCTGAAGTCCTCAGGTGGGAGTAGGGATTTAACCTTCTGGAGGTGTGCTAGCACTGTCTCTCACAACAATGCTTCAAATCACTAGTATGAAGGAAGTGAGAACACATTATTTGTAATTGTTAGTGGTGCATTACCACATTTCCCAATAACTTCTATGTATTATGAGGGCACCCATTGATTTCATTAGCAAAACATCAGTGCTCTTAACGTGGCTATCCAAATCTTTGGCTAGCCTGCTGTGCTGTCACATTTTCTTACCATTTCCCATTGACTTTAAAATGAAAGTGTTTCAGCTTTAAGCGGTTAATTTGATGAATTTCCCCATTGATTTAATTGGTCAAAATGAGCAATTTGTAGACCTTCACTGGTATAACCATGTACCATTGTGGTCACATTTGACTAAACAGCATCATTTTCATTTTAATTTAACTAACCCAATAGCTACCTTCCTTATGGTGAACCTTGTCACACTGGCCAGATGGCACCCTGAGCAACCCTCCTGTGGCAGAAAAACTAACTTGCCTCACTTTCTTTTTTTCTTCCTGTCTAATATGGACTTACTCTTCTTCACCCAAAACATGTCATGGTGGTGGATAATATTGACCAGATTCTATGTCATTTTGGCCAGCTACAAGGTTATAGAAGGACATGCTTAACTGTGTGGGAGAAGTCACCTAAGGAGGGTAACCCCACTCTGAGTCTTTGCACCAATGGTACACTGAATCCAGGCCAATAACCACAGCCTAAACACTTTCATAACACCTTCTCATGCATTCAAGTTCTCCTACAGCAGCTTCCTGCTGAGGTCCATTACATCAGATCGCACTTGGCCAGCTACCACCTTTTAGTGCTATCCCTGAAGAACCTCCATTGCTGCCCTGAATACCTTTGCATTGAACCCTGCATCTTCCCCTTCCTCTCTCATGTTCACAGTCTACACCCCTCCAAAGACACTGTCCCTTCTCGGACCACCTGATAGAACAACCCCCTTTGCCCCATTGTCCTCCATTTCCACTTAGATATCTCAACAACTGTATCTATATCCACTCTCCTGTCCACAGCCAGTAGACAACAAAACATCCCCACCAATAATCCCAAAATGTCCTTAATCAATTCTATTGTATTTATGTATTTATTTATATTGTTCCGAAAGCCAGCAGGCATTGGGCGCAGGGCTGGGAAATACTTACACAATATGATGAACACAAAGACAGGACAGCTCAGTGGAAAGTAACGAAAAAGAATGAGACAAGTTAATCAAATAGCTACGTTTTCAGCTGTCGACCGAAGTTGTCCAAGTGTGTTTTGAGTCTTGCAGACAAAGTAAGGAGTTCCAGAGTTGGGCTGAAGTTACTGGGAAAGTCTTATCAAACCCATTCACCCGCTTGGAAAATAGGTTGAGGCACCATGGCCTGGTTGGAGGAGTGAAGAACTCTTGCTGGAAGTTCTTAAGATATAGTGGGGCATGTCCGTAGAGACATCTGTGGACAGGCAGTGCTGATTTAAATTATATACGCACACAGACAGCCATTGGAGAGATTTCTGACTACTAAAACTATGATCTTGCTTGGATTTGCCTTTAACAATTTGCACAGTGTCATCCTGGGAGATTTGCAGTTTAGCCAGGTGTTTCTTGCTGGTGCCAGGTAGCAGTGCATTACTGTCTTCTAAACGTGAGGATGGTGGCACATGCTTTGGATGCGCTAAGGGTGTCCCTAATTATGCTCACACCAGAATAAATACACCCCTCTAGGGAAATAAGGCAAAAAGTCTATCTTGTAACGATAACAAGTTTAATCTTATAAAAATGAGGATGGTAGCAAAGGACTCTGCTGCCTGAACGGTCTTCTCCTGTCCGTCTTCTGTTCCTTTTGGCCAAAGCGGTGCCAGGCAGGGGTTTATATAGTTCTGTCTTGCCTTGGTGGTGTCACTGGATATGAACCATAGCTTCATCCCAAATTGTGCTTCTTCCATACTAGGGATGCTCCAAAGCCTTCTTTTCTTCATTGTCAGTGGTTCTTGTCAGGGTATGCTGCTCTACATTTTGCTACCTTATTCAGAAACACACAGCAGCCCTGCAGACGTTTACAAACCTTTATGCCTAACACCAGGAAAAACATTTTAATAAACAATTTGCATTAATGGCATCCATATTTCACTCGTCCTGCTAATGTTATCCGGGCCCTATAGGTCCCCCCACATTTAATACTTATAGTCTTTCCCATTCTGCATTTTGTCACACAGAACATGTAATTCCTAATCATAGCCTGCATGGACTCTCTTGACGGACAGTAGACAACTGGTGAGTTACTTCTGTGCTTGCCTTAGTGGCGAACACGGCAGAAGCTCCTGTAGTCCATTTTTAGAATCTCACAGGCCACATTCCGTTCTGGGAAGGAGCTTGACTCCTTTATAGTATTTAAGATTTTACAATGCCTAGGATCTGACATTACAAATCTATCCAGCTAATAGTTAATTATGTCTTATATTTAGACAATAGCTGCCTTCTTCAGTGCCTGCCCATGTCTCTGTATGTGATTATATCTGCATGAGAGAGACTTCCCAGTTCCCCTCCTCCCCCCTAGTCCATTATAGCGCCTAAAATAGGTCTTCCTAATTCTAAAGTGCTTGGGGGTGCGGGAGGACCCTGTTTTCTTCCCAGCAGCAATTGGTCTCTGAGAGACACAGACGGCTATTCCTAAGTAGGCGAAGATGATATGAGCAGGGTCTAAAGGTTTAGTTAACACAAGTGTCTGCAGTAAGACAGGAGTTCAGGTAGGATCCTAAAGTCTTTACTTTTTCTGCGACTAAGATGGTGCAGTCATGAATCACATAGGATTGATAGTCTGAGCGAAGCTTATCTCTGGTATGGGAAAGGCCAAAAATCAGAAGCTCAGTCTTATTGCCATGACTCAATTTGAGCATAGGTCTGTCTGACAAGAGTAGAGTCTTCCTCGTAGGTTCCAGAACTAGCTGAGTATAATCAGCATATTTCATAAAAATGATCTCGTTCTTTTCCAGGACTTCACAAAGGGGTCTGACATAAAGGTTGAAAAGAAGTGGAGACAGATAGGCCCCTTGTGGAACACCACAAGTGATAGGAGATAAAAGCAAAGTAGCTTTAGCCCAGCAGACTCTAGCGACTCAATGAGATAGAAAAGACTGGAACCAAGTGATGGAGTCTTCACAACATCTGCCAACATTTCTAATGGTGGAAATTAGATGACAATGGCCTGCTCTTCCTTGAAGAATGTGTCTGAAATTCACACCATCCAAAAAAACACTAAGACAAACATAATTGGTATCCTTGTAATATGGTTACCTAAATACTTCTCTAACATTCTTACAATCCTTTCCCCTTCATATTAAAAATTCAATTCTAAAATAGGGATTCCAGACCAGGAAGAGGCACAGCCTTCACCATCTCTCATAATCTATTCTGTACTACCATTTCCTCAAGCAGATACCACTCAGTCAAACACCTCTGGAGCAGAGCCTTCTTAAATATCAACCTCTCATTCTCCATAGAAATATCCTACCATCTTTCAAGATATGACACATTCTTCCTGGATGATTAATCTGACCGTATGACTCCCACACATTTTCTATCCAAGAGCTAATAGAGCTAGGTGACCTCCACATGTGGATCGATAACCCCTCCAATTCACATTCCGTGAAACTATTTGACAGTATGACGAACCTGAGTTTCCACAAAGGGTGGAAAAACTCTACTCACAATGGGCACCATATGTTCGACCTGCACAACTTCACATCTCAGTTGCTCAACCCCCTATTGTGGAGTATACATAAGCTAATTAGCATTGTCATTCCATATCCAATGCATCCTTGAAAATACAGGACAAACTAACTCCTCCTTTGGAGGATGATCAGACCTCCAAAGAATGTCTCACCAGAGGACTTTTCAATTGGTTCACTGATCCAGAAAATCCAAAAGAGGACAACCCCATCCTCAGCCTATGCTAAAAGACCTTCATAATAAATGATTGAAACCTCAGCATAACATGAATAGTGCATGGTTCAACCAGGATTTGTTTGACCTCAAAACAGCAGATAAAAAATAAGGATGACAACAGTGTAAATTTGTCCAAAACGTTCACCAGGTTGCTTACAAGATCTTCACCTATTTCTATTAAGTCGTAATAAATACAAAAAGGTTTTTCTACCAAGCACAAATTATGATATCACCACATAAGGCAGCTTATGAACTATTCATAATTTCCCCGATAACCAACCCCAATTTCCTCAAGAACATTCCATATCACCCCCCAAAACTCAGTTATGTCATTTGTGCATTTTTCATCAACACTATCAAACTATCAAATGTCACAGAGGGCTCAGAAGCACCCTTGCAACACAGACAGTACAAGGGTTTTTATTCAGAAAATAACAAAAAAAGGTATTGACTGTTCTTTATGGCTTTCATGTCCTGTCAGCAGGACGGATAAGGGGCCTCATTACAAGTGCATCGGTCCGTACTTAACGCCGCCGGTAAAACCATACCGGCACCGTTACTGTGTCCCCCCAATCATGACCTACGGCCCCGGAAATAGCACCACCCCCCACCGCAGAGTTAAGGGTCCCGTAAAGTCCTCCTGCACGGAAACCCCTCAGTTTCCGGCTATACAAAACACCGCAAGCATCACAACTAGCGCGGACATGGAAACACTGCCTGAAAAATGTCATTAAAACCGTGATCACGGTGGCGATACCGCCGCCACTGCGAACATGACGTTAAACAGTGCCTGCTGAACTGAATCAGGGCACAGGTGCACCAAATCAGCCCAGCAAGACCCAGCAAGACCCAGCAGCCCACTGGGAGAGTACAAAAGGGCCACACCCAGCCCAACACAACACAGAACCATGCAGGCAGCAGCTCTAGTAGCACTGGGACTTTGCCTACTCAACTAACAGACAGCACTGCACATGATGGCAGTAATGGTGCAGAGGAGGAGGCGGAGGCGGAGGATGCACAGGTTGCAATCAGCCAACCCTGCACCTATGGCAAACCCCATTGTCCAGCCGGCACAACCCCGCAGGCAGCCTGCAATACCATACATCAGGGCCTCACCCTGGAACCTTACCCCAGGACAGATCCACACACTATACCGGCTGGACCGTCCAACAATCCTGTACATCACCACCATGATTGAGGACAACATCAGCAGCCACATAGACACCCCCACTGCCATCCCCCCCTCCTGAAGGTTGTGTCTGTACTGCATTTCCTTGGCACTGGCACCTATCAACACACGGTTGGTGAGCTGCACGGCATATCACAACCCTGTTTCTCAAAAATCCTGGTACAGGTACTGGATGCCCTGTTGCGCCATGTGTCGGAACAGATAGCCCAACCCCGTACCCTCCCCGAGGTCATTGCCACCAAGTTGGCCTTCCATGCCATAGCAGGCATGCCAAATTGCATAGGTGGAGTTGACTGCACCCACATTGAGCTGACAGTACCACGTGCAATTGAGATGGTGTTCCGCAATGGGAAACAGTATCACTAGCTGAATGTACAGATGATATGTGATGCCACGCAACTGATAACACACTGCTGCGCACGTTTCCCAGGCTCAACCCATGACTCATTGGTACGGCGGAATTCCACGTTGCCACGGTACATGGAACGCTATGCCGGACAAAGCACATGGCTATTGGGTGAGTACAGCTGCCAATGCACTGACCCTGTTGAAGTGGTGTGTGTGTGTCCGGGTCAATGAGCAATGTGAGTGTGCTGTTGTGACTACACATGCATCACCCCCCTGCCATCAACTGAATAGACAGCGGATCCTAAACATCACAAAGCAACACATGACAGGTTACCAGAGTGTGCCCGTACACACCCTGCCACATGACACACACAGCCGATAATATCGCTGTCCCATACACCTTGTGCCACTGCAATCACCCACCCACAAATGAACATGATGCCTGTACATGAGACGTCCTGCATCGACTACTTCATCACAGTGGAGTGACTCTGCCATGTGTGCACATCACTGCACAATGCCATACTCACAATCAAATTTCACCCGCAGGGCAGAGTACACATGCACGTCAATGCGTAGGTCAATGTCCAGTTGGCAACGTCCTCTGTGATGGCCAAAAAACACTAACAACCACTGCATGGCACATATGCATGAATGAACAATGACACAACATACCACAGCATCAGATGAAGACATGATACCACTAACACTGACATGTCCCCCCATCTACATCCCATGTAGGTGATGCTGGATATGCACTCACACATGGATGATGACACCTGTACGGAGGCCAAGGAACAGGCATGAAGAGGCGTACAACTGGGCACATGTCTGCACACGTGGCATGATTGAGAGACATTCGGACTGCTGAAGTCCCGGTTCTGCTGTTTGAGCAGATCGGGCGGATCACTGCTGTACAGCCCAGTGAAGACGGGTAAAATCACGCTCGTATGTGCCATGCTGCACAATCTCTGCCTGCGCAGGAACATCGCTATGCCCCCAGACGCAGATGAAGAAGATGGGGATGGAGATGGGGTTGGAGATGGGGATTGGGATGGGGATGGGGATGGTGATGGGATGGCACCACCTCCTCCTAGGTGTCCACTAGATGGACAAAGAGCACAGGATGAACTGATTCACATTTACTTTTGAGACACAGCACATTCACAGCAATGCATGGACATGGTGATGCCAATAAATGAATTGTTGTACTGCAAATGAAATTATAGACGTCCACTAATGTATGTTTTGTTTTTAAATGATAATATATTGATGAATTAACAACAGGGAAGGAGGAGCAATGGTTAGGGAAGCTGTGCACCCGTGCCCACCCACCACCCAAACGTACCCACCCCCAACGAGGCCCCAATGTTTTAACCCCCCAAACAACCTCCTCCACCACCCAAACATACCCACCCCCAACCAGGCCCCAATGTTCTAACCCCCCAAACAACCTCCCCCACCACCCAAACGTACCCACCCCTCACACCCTTCAAGTCCACATGTGTCCTGCAGGGCCACCCACACACATGCCATCACTTGCGTGTGCGCTTCTGTGCCTGTGCATCCTTGCCCGAGAGCCCTTTTAGCTGACTCAAGCGCCTCCTTGGACTGGCAGTAGTGGCGCTGGATGGGGTGGTAGTATTGGATGGCACAGAATCAGGAATAGATGGCATATGTGCAATATTTGCCTGTTGGCCAATCAACATGGACTCTATGAGCCTGGAGGTGTTGTCATTGCCCTCCCGCACATGGCGTGCCAGGGTGACTATAGCGCTGGCAAAGCGTCCAATGGACCTTGAGAGGCGACGCACTGATGTGCTGTAGCACTCCCTCTGCAGCCTAGATTCCTTGAGCTGCCTCTCCACCAGCTGGGTGAGGGTAGCCTGCTGCTCCTCCATCCACTGCATGCGGGAATTTAGCTCTGCCATTGATGGGGTGGGTGACCTCATGGGACTTCGGAGTGATGTGGGGCTGAACTCCAGCTGATGGAAGGATTCCAGGTCATCCAATGTGGGCATCTCCCCCTGTGGGCCAGTATCAGACTGCTCTGCCGGGGCACTGTTGTCACTACAGGCCGCCTCCTCTGCAGTGCAGCTGCCTTCTGTGGTGGTTTGGGTGGGCATGATGGGTGCCTGTGGCACCTGCGTTGTGTCAGGCAGCGTGGACACGGTGGGGATGTCGGTGATGGTGGCCGGTACATGTGTTGCAGTTGCTACTGGGGGCAGGGATGCCGAACTGCTGGCAGCATCCTCCTGTGCAGGGGCGGTGGCTTGGACACGTGCCGGTGCTGATTGCCTGGGCTGTTGTGCAGTATCACTGTCACTTGATACGGCTGTGGGGACTGTAGGGTATTTTGTGGAGATTTGGGGCCTGACGGTATTTTATTACCGCCGAAAAATAACTTAGCAATAATCACTCTTTGTATTCAGACTTGGCCATGTGCAACAATAATACAATGGACATGCATTATTTTAGCACCCAGACCTGCATATTTGGTATACGTGGTTGGTGGTATTTTGGTGAGCATAATTCCCTTGTTTTATTTGTGGCCCCAATGTCCAGAATCCCTTATCTTTGCTTAGATTTTTCGTGTGATCACTAGAGAGACCTCAGACCTGCATTCTAGGAATACCACATTTCCAGTGATAGTGTTGGTGTGCCACCATGGGCGAACTCACTGACTTATTTACGACAGAGAGCTATATGTGGTAGTCTTGTGGTAATTTCCACTACCTTATATACGGTAGGGAGCTATGTTCAGAGAGTCTCTCTTCCCGTTGGCTCATGTACCTCCAACAAGCTATGCTACAGTCACTCACAATTATTCATACTGATTCTGACATGCACACATCTGTCTTAAAATGACCATTGCACTGTTTAAAAATCTCCCCACATCATCGGCATTGTAATGGTAAATAGAAAATAAAACACCCGTCTGTTTTCAAATATTTTCTGTATTATAAAAGCTGCATTTAGACACGATCTCATTCTTTACAGAAATAAATAAAATGGTACAGTCAAAGCATTGTCTATGACACACTGCAAAGAGCGTGGCGGAGAACAGAACTCAAATTGCAACATTGGTATTTGATTAAGACACGCACAGGAATCCTACACTGACTGCATATTACCGTACACACTCAGCTCCCACACTTCTCATTACCTTATCTTTTTAGTTGTTCTCTTTGTGAATGTGGCTCTCTTGGATTAACTCCAGCAAAAAGGAACGCTTGCCTTCTCAAGCCGGGGTCATTGCCTGGAATTCTCAGCTTTTTCAGATAGGAATGCCTCAGCCAGTGGAAAGGTTTTTCTTTCAGCTCTCCCCAATCTCGACTGCAGCAGGACACAGGAATCTGCATTCAGTCAGGACCCCACAGCCAGGTCTTCTCCCCAGTAGTGCAGAAAGATGTCTGCCTGTCTTTTTTCCCTGATACTGCCCACTAAAACTTTCCTCTCAGCCCTCTGTATGACGTGTCCCAATGAAATCCATCATCTCTCATCCTCCTACTCTTCAACAATAGCTTCGCTTATACATTTGCAATTGTTGCAAATCTGACTTCCTTCTCCTGCAGTTACTGTGCACAAAAACACGGAGAATCAGGCAGAGAAGAGAAGAGAAAAAAATCTGCACACACATTTAAATGGTTTTCAGAGTATGCCTAATTCTGCAGTGGAGAACACATTTTATTAGTGGGTTATATTAAATAAGGTTTTATTAGTCAGGTTAATGGTTAATAGGTTAGCTGTTAATTTTCAAATGTGTCTCTCGCACCATAGGCATTTCAGGTGAAAAATAGTGTGCATTTTTAAATGAACACGTGTGCTTTTAACTGTAAAAATAGATTTGCATCTTATATGTTAAAATCGTTTTTGACTGAATAGCCTGTCTTTCCTTGTTAATCTGCTAACCCATATAGCAATGCACCGCACCCTTGTGGTGGTGGTGCAGCAAAAAAAATGTTGCTACTTGTGCAGTAGCGCTGTACTCTGTGCTGTTTGCTAAATATCCTTACAGGACACAGAGGACATGTAATTAGTTATGTGGTGGTGCCTGATGGGTGCAACACATGCATCATACAGGTTGATCATTTAATAGTGGCAGTAATATGCATCTGCTTGTTGGGGGTATGCATTGTAGTGATATTGGTTGCCATATGGATCATGATGGGTCCTTTGGCCCAGTCATGCACTGCCTCGGGGGGCGGGGTTGTTAAATGGTCCTTTGGCCCAGTCATGCACTGCCTGGGGTGGGGGGGTTGTTAATGGGTCCTTTGGCCCAGTCATGCACTGCCTGGGGGGGGTTGTTAATGGGTCCTTTGGCCCAGTCATGCACTGCCTGGGGGGGTTGTTAATGGGTCCTTTGGCCCAGTCATGAACTGCCTGGGGGGGTTGTTAATGGGTCCTTTGGCCCGGTCATGCACTGCCTGGGGGGGGGGGGTTAATGGGTCCTTTGGCCCAGTCATGTGTGGGATGTATTTACCCATGCATCCGAGCCATACCTCAAAACTGTGCAGTACTGACATGAAAACATCATGATGGCCAGAGCTTCCCAGAAAATGCACAGGGAAATGCATGAAGAATAGGCTGCCACCCATTCCCTTATTTTGCCAATCCTCTCAATCTACTCACCATTCGCTGTTCAACCCAAGATCCTTGGGATCGTCCCTTCCTCCAATCAGCCACCGTCGCTTCGGTTCGCTCAGCGTCTGTGGAAACCAGGAGGGATTTTGTGGAGGAAGGACCCGTCCCACTTATATTGATTTTCTTGCAAGAGTTCTGTATCGGCTGCTCTCCATAGGAAACTTTGCGATCCTCTGGCTAAATGGTGGAGGATGTCTGATTGTCCGAAAACACTAAAAGCCTACTAACAGACAGACATGAACCATGCTCTTTCTGCTATCAAGTGAACCCATGGGCCCTTTAAGACGAGGTTACACTATCTGAGATGGATGGGGACGCAGATCTTACTCATACATCAATAATCAGACAGACTCAGGAAGTTGGCAAAAACACAACTGTTTTAATTGCAATTTTCTAAAATAGGGAGTACAATGGGCATCATCAGATGCCGCACAGTCAAAGTCTCTCTCAATGATTCAAATGAAAAAACACACATTTTTAATAAATACTCCCCATGAATGATGTCATACTACGTGGCAAAATAAGAAAACCTACTAGGGAATATGATAGGCTTAAAGGGAACATCTGCATATACTTTCTGTGGGGGACTGGACTGTGATAGGGTCTCTAATGTCAGGTGGACAGCTATGCCCACCCCTAGTGCAAGTCATCTTCCTCATCATAATAATACATGTTTTATTGACTTCTCAAACTGTAGGGCTCTTTCCTACGTGGCCCTCTGTAATTGGTTGGCACACTTGTCCTCTTCTGGAATATTTCACTCGCTAGCAGCACGCATGCGGGTACCCCAGGTACTGGAGGCTTGGCTTGGTCATGCCTCCCCACCCAAGTAACCCAACATCCATAATCACTCCAGCTGTCTGCCATTCAATTAGTTCTTTGAAGTCGGCCTTGCAAAGGATCACTGTGCCTGAGAATTAAAGGGAGTGTGAGCATGGCCTTATCTTCTGGTTTTGGTGTAGCTTGCCCAACGTCTATTTTTATCTGACTAGGTGACAGGAGACCACGAGTTGAGCTCCTTTGCTGTATTTAATACTGTTAAATGAATAAAACCTGGCATTTCTAGTGATTTTCAATTACACCTCAAACAGGAGCTTGGCACGCTTTTCACATTCATCGTATCTTCTCGAGTAGATAACCAGGTTTTTGGCAGCCCCAACTTTTGACACATGGCCAGGCAAGCCTTCTTGAATCTTCCTTTCCTGTCAGCTGTTTTATTCAACTGCGATACACTTTCAGCCCTTCTATTCACAGGGTCCAAGTTTGCTAAAATGCACCGTGGAATATCCAGATTCTAAACATATATATATATATATTGGCAGCACCGCCTGCAGTCTATTCACTATGTATAGCCAGCCTTATGATTACTTAGTCTGGTTGCGTTACTGCATCTGTACAATTATAAAATGGCATTGCATTTTCTTCAGTGCTTCTCCCCATTCTATAAGGTCTATTCTCCTTCTTCATTGGCATCTCTTCTGGGTTTGTCATTTCTGCTTCATGTGACGTCACCAGTCTTCTCTTTCACTCATCTTCATACTTCTGGAATTTCCTTCGGAAAGGCTGTCATTTCTTCACGGATATATCATGTATGATGTTCTCAATGATTACCTTGTTTCAAGGACTCTTTGCATATAGGGACCATCAATGGTCTTCTGCTAGAGGCACTTGGCACCTCCTCTACACAGGCACTGAATAACAAAGCTCCCAGAGATGACGACTGCTGCTGTTACACTGGTGCTAATAATAAATGTTGCTGGTGCCAAAACTGCATGTGCCTTTTATGTTCTCTGCTAGACATTCAGAGGCACATTCCCCTCAGTTGCAGTTCCATGGGTGATCCCTTTTCCAGAACCTTATGCCTCCTTAGGAGTTTACAAAGCCACATGTGGCCGGGATGACATCACCCTACTGCATAGTCAATGCAGCAAAATATTTGCATTGGGGTTTATACAACACAAACCTAGCAAGGAAGCAATTACACACGCTACAGACCATTTGGGGTGAAGGGTCATGGAAGGAGAGGTTGAATTTTATAGTAGCTTAGATACCCCATACTACAAGGTGTTATATAGCTAGAAGTAGCAGGTCCTAACTGACCCACTAAATGGCCCTGAAGAGCAGGATCTTGACTTTCACCCTGCCCTGCTGCAGCATTGGAGCATTCCTGATTACAACTGGAATGATGTTTTAGTAGGCTGGGACATAGAAGAAGGTGTGTTTCCTTGTTTTCTCTTTATATGTAAGTTTAGTTTTAAATCTCGCAATGGTTTAGCTCCAAGAGCTGAGTGTCTCACCTGAGCCCATGAGTTTTGTGGCTAGGTAGGCTGGTGTTCAGGCAGTAGTTGCAATTCTCCTAGGATGGGGGAGATGTGTTTAAATTAGTTTGTTCCTGTTATGAGGTATGCAGTGGCATGTAGAAAAGACCGAAGAGGGACCATATGTGTTACAAGGATGCTAGTGAGGAGGGTCTTTCATCCATCGATGGGTGAGATTACCAGGGCATGGGCCATGGTTCTGAAGTCCTCAGGTGGGAGTAGGGATTTAACCTTCTGGAGGTGTGCTAGCACTGTCTCTCACAACAATGCTTCAAATCACTAGTATGAAGGAAGTGAGAACACATTATTTGTAATTGTTAGTGGTGCATTACCACATTTCCCAATAACTTCTATGTATTATGAGGGCACCCATTGATTTCATTAGCAAAACATCAGTGCTCTTAACGTGGCTATCCAAATCTTTGGCTAGCCTGCTGTGCTGTCACATTTTCTTACCATTTCCCATTGACTTTAAAATGAAAGTGTTTCAGCTTTAAGCGGTTAATTTGATGAATTTCCCCATTGATTTAATTGGTCAAAATGAGCAATTTGTAGACCTTCACTGGTATAACCATGTACCATTGTGGTCACATTTGACTAAACAGCATCATTTTCATTTTAATTTAACTAACCCAATAGCTACCTTCCTTATGGTGAACCTTGTCACACTGGCCAGATGGCACCCTGAGCAACCCTCCTGTGGCAGAAAAACTAACTTGCCTCACTTTCTTTTTTTCTTCCTGTCTAATATGGACTTACTCTTCTTCACCCAAAACATGTCATGGTGGTGGATAATATTGACCAGATTCTATGTCATTTTGGCCAGCTACAAGGTTATAGAAGGACATGCTTAACTGTGTGGGAGAAGTCACCTAAGGAGGGTAACCCCACTCTGAGTCTTTGCACCAATGGTACACTGAATCCAGGCCAATAACCACAGCCTAAACACTTTCATAACACCTTCTCATGCATTCAAGTTCTCCTACAGCAGCTTCCTGCTGAGGTCCATTACATCAGATCGCACTTGGCCAGCTACCACCTTTTAGTGCTATCCCTGAAGAACCTCCATTGCTGCCCTGAATACCTTTGCATTGAACCCTGCATCTTCCCCTTCCTCTCTCATGTTCACAGTCTACACCCCTCCAAAGACACTGTCCCTTCTCGGACCACCTGATAGAACAACCCCCTTTGCCCCATTGTCCTCCATTTCCACTTAGATATCTCAACAACTGTATCTATATCCACTCTCCTGTCCACAGCCAGTAGACAACAAAACATCCCCACCAATAATCCCAAAATGTCCTTAATCAATTCTATTGTATTTATGTATTTATTTATATTGTTCCGAAAGCCAGCAGGCATTGGGCGCAGGGCTGGGAAATACTTACACAATATGATGAACACAAAGACAGGACAGCTCAGTGGAAAGTAACGAAAAAGAATGAGACAAGTTAATCAAATAGCTACGTTTTCAGCTGTCGACCGAAGTTGTCCAAGTGTGTTTTGAGTCTTGCAGACAAAGTAAGGAGTTCCAGAGTTGGGCTGAAGTTACTGGGAAAGTCTTATCAAACCCATTCACCCGCTTGGAAAATAGGTTGAGGCACCATGGCCTGGTTGGAGGAGTGAAGAACTCTTGCTGGAAGTTCTTAAGATATAGTGGGGCATGTCCGTAGAGACATCTGTGGACAGGCAGTGCTGATTTAAATTATATACGCACACAGACAGCCATTGGAGAGATTTCTGACTACTAAAACTATGATCTTGCTTGGATTTGCCTTTAACAATTTGCACAGTGTCATCCTGGGAGATTTGCAGTTTAGCCAGGTGTTTCTTGCTGGTGCCAGGTAGCAGTGCATTACTGTCTTCTAAACGTGAGGATGGTGGCACATGCTTTGGATGCGCTAAGGGTGTCCCTAATTATGCTCACACCAGAATAAATACACCCCTCTAGGGAAATAAGGCAAAAAGTCTATCTTGTAACGATAACAAGTTTAATCTTATAAAAATGAGGATGGTAGCAAAGGACTCTGCTGCCTGAACGGTCTTCTCCTGTCCGTCTTCTGTTCCTTTTGGCCAAAGCGGTGCCAGGCAGGGGTTTATATAGTTCTGTCTTGCCTTGGTGGTGTCACTGGATATGAACCATAGCTTCATCCCAAATTGTGCTTCTTCCATACTAGGGATGCTCCAAAGCCTTCTTTTCTTCATTGTCAGTGGTTCTTGTCAGGGTATGCTGCTCTACATTTTGCTACCTTATTCAGAAACACACAGCAGCCCTGCAGACGTTTACAAACCTTTATGCCTAACACCAGGAAAAACATTTTAATAAACAATTTGCATTAATGGCATCCATATTTCACTCGTCCTGCTAATGTTATCCGGGCCCTATAGGTCCCCCCACATTTAATACTTATAGTCTTTCCCATTCTGCATTTTGTCACACAGAACATGTAATTCCTAATCATAGCCTGCATGGACTCTCTTGACGGACAGTAGACAACTGGTGAGTTACTTCTGTGCTTGCCTTAGTGGCGAACACGGCAGAAGCTCCTGTAGTCCATTTTTAGAATCTCACAGGCCACATTCCGTTCTGGGAAGGAGCTTGACTCCTTTATAGTATTTAAGATTTTACAATGCCTAGGATCTGACATTACAAATCTATCCAGCTAATAGTTAATTATGTCTTATATTTAGACAATAGCTGCCTTCTTCAGTGCCTGCCCATGTCTCTGTATGTGATTATATCTGCATGAGAGAGACTTCCCAGTTCCCCTCCTCCCCCCTAGTCCATTATAGCGCCTAAAATAGGTCTTCCTAATTCTAAAGTGCTTGGGGGTGCGGGAGGACCCTGTTTTCTTCCCAGCAGCAATTGGTCTCTGAGAGACACAGACGGCTATTCCTAAGTAGGCGAAGATGATATGAGCAGGGTCTAAAGGTTTAGTTAACACAAGTGTCTGCAGTAAGACAGGAGTTCAGGTAGGATCCTAAAGTCTTTACTTTTTCTGCGACTAAGATGGTGCAGTCATGAATCACATAGGATTGATAGTCTGAGCGAAGCTTATCTCTGGTATGGGAAAGGCCAAAAATCAGAAGCTCAGTCTTATTGCCATGACTCAATTTGAGCATAGGTCTGTCTGACAAGAGTAGAGTCTTCCTCGTAGGTTCCAGAACTAGCTGAGTATAATCAGCATATTTCATAAAAATGATCTCGTTCTTTTCCAGGACTTCACAAAGGGGTCTGACATAAAGGTTGAAAAGAAGTGGAGACAGATAGGCCCCTTGTGGAACACCACAAGTGATAGGAGATAAAAGCAAAGTAGCTTTAGCCCAGCAGACTCTAGCGACTCAATGAGATAGAAAAGACTGGAACCAAGTGATGGAGTCTTCACAACATCTGCCAACATTTCTAATGGTGGAAATTAGATGACAATGGCCTGCTCTTCCTTGAAGAATGTGTCTGAAATTCACACCATCCAAAAAAACACTAAGACAAACATAATTGGTATCCTTGTAATATGGTTACCTAAATACTTCTCTAACATTCTTACAATCCTTTCCCCTTCATATTAAAAATTCAATTCTAAAATAGGGATTCCAGACCAGGAAGAGGCACAGCCTTCACCATCTCTCATAATCTATTCTGTACTACCATTTCCTCAAGCAGATACCACTCAGTCAAACACCTCTGGAGCAGAGCCTTCTTAAATATCAACCTCTCATTCTCCATAGAAATATCCTACCATCTTTCAAGATATGACACATTCTTCCTGGATGATTAATCTGACCGTATGACTCCCACACATTTTCTATCCAAGAGCTAATAGAGCTAGGTGACCTCCACATGTGGATCGATAACCCCTCCAATTCACATTCCGTGAAACTATTTGACAGTATGACGAACCTGAGTTTCCACAAAGGGTGGAAAAACTCTACTCACAATGGGCACCATATGTTCGACCTGCACAACTTCACATCTCAGTTGCTCAACCCCCTATTGTGGAGTATACATAAGCTAATTAGCATTGTCATTCCATATCCAATGCATCCTTGAAAATACAGGACAAACTAACTCCTCCTTTGGAGGATGATCAGACCTCCAAAGAATGTCTCACCAGAGGACTTTTCAATTGGTTCACTGATCCAGAAAATCCAAAAGAGGACAACCCCATCCTCAGCCTATGCTAAAAGACCTTCATAATAAATGATTGAAACCTCAGCATAACATGAATAGTGCATGGTTCAACCAGGATTTGTTTGACCTCAAAACAGCAGATAAAAAATAAGGATGACAACAGTGTAAATTTGTCCAAAACGTTCACCAGGTTGCTTACAAGATCTTCACCTATTTCTATTAAGTCGTAATAAATACAAAAAGGTTTTTCTACCAAGCACAAATTATGATATCACCACATAAGGCAGCTTATGAACTATTCATAATTTCCCCGATAACCAACCCCAATTTCCTCAAGAACATTCCATATCACCCCCCAAAACTCAGTTATGTCATTTGTGCATTTTTCATCAACACTATCAAACTATCAAATGTCACAGAGGGCTCAGAAGCACCCTTGCAACACAGACAGTACAAGGGTTTTTATTCAGAAAATAACAAAAAAAGGTATTGACTGTTCTTTATGGCTTTCATGTCCTGTCAGCAGGACGGATAAGGGGCCTCATTACAAGTGCATCGGTCCGTACTTAACGCCGCCGGTAAAACCATACCGGCACCGTTACTGTGTCCCCCCAATCATGACCTACGGCCCCGGAAATAGCACCACCCCCCACCGCAGAGTTAAGGGTCCCGTAAAGTCCTCCTGCACGGAAACCCCTCAGTTTCCGGCTATACAAAACACCGCAAGCATCACAACTAGCGCGGACATGGAAACACTGCCTGAAAAATGTCATTAAAACCGTGATCACGGTGGCGATACCGCCGCCACTGCGAACATGACGTTAAACAGTGCCTGCTGAACTGAATCAGGGCACAGGTGCACCAAATCAGCCCAGCAAGACCCAGCAAGACCCAGCAGCCCACTGGGAGAGTACAAAAGGGCCACACCCAGCCCAACACAACACAGAACCATGCAGGCAGCAGCTCTAGTAGCACTGGGACTTTGCCTACTCAACTAACAGACAGCACTGCACATGATGGCAGTAATGGTGCAGAGGAGGAGGCGGAGGCGGAGGATGCACAGGTTGCAATCAGCCAACCCTGCACCTATGGCAAACCCCATTGTCCAGCCGGCACAACCCCGCAGGCAGCCTGCAATACCATACATCAGGGCCTCACCCTGGAACCTTACCCCAGGACAGATCCACACACTATACCGGCTGGACCGTCCAACAATCCTGTACATCACCACCATGATTGAGGACAACATCAGCAGCCACATAGACACCCCCACTGCCATCCCCCCCTCCTGAAGGTTGTGTCTGTACTGCATTTCCTTGGCACTGGCACCTATCAACACACGGTTGGTGAGCTGCACGGCATATCACAACCCTGTTTCTCAAAAATCCTGGTACAGGTACTGGATGCCCTGTTGCGCCATGTGTCGGAACAGATAGCCCAACCCCGTACCCTCCCCGAGGTCATTGCCACCAAGTTGGCCTTCCATGCCATAGCAGGCATGCCAAATTGCATAGGTGGAGTTGACTGCACCCACATTGAGCTGACAGTACCACGTGCAATTGAGATGGTGTTCCGCAATGGGAAACAGTATCACTAGCTGAATGTACAGATGATATGTGATGCCACGCAACTGATAACACACTGCTGCGCACGTTTCCCAGGCTCAACCCATGACTCATTGGTACGGCGGAATTCCACGTTGCCACGGTACATGGAACGCTATGCCGGACAAAGCACATGGCTATTGGGTGAGTACAGCTGCCAATGCACTGACCCTGTTGAAGTGGTGTGTGTGTGTCCGGGTCAATGAGCAATGTGAGTGTGCTGTTGTGACTACACATGCATCACCCCCCTGCCATCAACTGAATAGACAGCGGATCCTAAACATCACAAAGCAACACATGACAGGTTACCAGAGTGTGCCCGTACACACCCTGCCACATGACACACACAGCCGATAATATCGCTGTCCCATACACCTTGTGCCACTGCAATCACCCACCCACAAATGAACATGATGCCTGTACATGAGACGTCCTGCATCGACTACTTCATCACAGTGGAGTGACTCTGCCATGTGTGCACATCACTGCACAATGCCATACTCACAATCAAATTTCACCCGCAGGGCAGAGTACACATGCACGTCAATGCGTAGGTCAATGTCCAGTTGGCAACGTCCTCTGTGATGGCCAAAAAACACTAACAACCACTGCATGGCACATATGCATGAATGAACAATGACACAACATACCACAGCATCAGATGAAGACATGATACCACTAACACTGACATGTCCCCCCATCTACATCCCATGTAGGTGATGCTGGATATGCACTCACACATGGATGATGACACCTGTACGGAGGCCAAGGAACAGGCATGAAGAGGCGTACAACTGGGCACATGTCTGCACACGTGGCATGATTGAGAGACATTCGGACTGCTGAAGTCCCGGTTCTGCTGTTTGAGCAGATCGGGCGGATCACTGCTGTACAGCCCAGTGAAGACGGGTAAAATCACGCTCGTATGTGCCATGCTGCACAATCTCTGCCTGCGCAGGAACATCGCTATGCCCCCAGACGCAGATGAAGAAGATGGGGATGGAGATGGGGTTGGAGATGGGGATTGGGATGGGGATGGGGATGGTGATGGGATGGCACCACCTCCTCCTAGGTGTCCACTAGATGGACAAAGAGCACAGGATGAACTGATTCACATTTACTTTTGAGACACAGCACATTCACAGCAATGCATGGACATGGTGATGCCAATAAATGAATTGTTGTACTGCAAATGAAATTATAGACGTCCACTAATGTATGTTTTGTTTTTAAATGATAATATATTGATGAATTAACAACAGGGAAGGAGGAGCAATGGTTAGGGAAGCTGTGCACCCGTGCCCACCCACCACCCAAACGTACCCACCCCCAACGAGGCCCCAATGTTTTAACCCCCCAAACAACCTCCTCCACCACCCAAACATACCCACCCCCAACCAGGCCCCAATGTTCTAACCCCCCAAACAACCTCCCCCACCACCCAAACGTACCCACCCCTCACACCCTTCAAGTCCACATGTGTCCTGCAGGGCCACCCACACACATGCCATCACTTGCGTGTGCGCTTCTGTGCCTGTGCATCCTTGCCCGAGAGCCCTTTTAGCTGACTCAAGCGCCTCCTTGGACTGGCAGTAGTGGCGCTGGATGGGGTGGTAGTATTGGATGGCACAGAATCAGGAATAGATGGCATATGTGCAATATTTGCCTGTTGGCCAATCAACATGGACTCTATGAGCCTGGAGGTGTTGTCATTGCCCTCCCGCACATGGCGTGCCAGGGTGACTATAGCGCTGGCAAAGCGTCCAATGGACCTTGAGAGGCGACGCACTGATGTGCTGTAGCACTCCCTCTGCAGCCTAGATTCCTTGAGCTGCCTCTCCACCAGCTGGGTGAGGGTAGCCTGCTGCTCCTCCATCCACTGCATGCGGGAATTTAGCTCTGCCATTGATGGGGTGGGTGACCTCATGGGACTTCGGAGTGATGTGGGGCTGAACTCCAGCTGATGGAAGGATTCCAGGTCATCCAATGTGGGCATCTCCCCCTGTGGGCCAGTATCAGACTGCTCTGCCGGGGCACTGTTGTCACTACAGGCCGCCTCCTCTGCAGTGCAGCTGCCTTCTGTGGTGGTTTGGGTGGGCATGATGGGTGCCTGTGGCACCTGCGTTGTGTCAGGCAGCGTGGACACGGTGGGGATGTCGGTGATGGTGGCCGGTACATGTGTTGCAGTTGCTACTGGGGGCAGGGATGCCGAACTGCTGGCAGCATCCTCCTGTGCAGGGGCGGTGGCTTGGACACGTGCCGGTGCTGATTGCCTGGGCTGTTGTGCAGTATCACTGTCACTTGATACGGCTGTGGGGACTGTAGGGTATTTTGTGGAGATTTGGGGCCTGACGGT
Organism: Ambystoma mexicanum; assembly: GCF_040938575.1. NCBI lineage: Eukaryota > Metazoa > Chordata > Amphibia > Caudata > Ambystomatidae > Ambystoma > Ambystoma mexicanum. The sequence continues at coordinate 624,302,117 of NC_090921.1, forward strand.
ATTTTATTACCGCCGAAAAATAACTTAGCAATAATCACTCTTTGTATTCAGACTTGGCCATGTGCAACAATAATACAATGGACATGCATTATTTTAGCACCCAGACCTGCATATTTGGTATACGTGGTTGGTGGTATTTTGGTGAGCATAATTCCCTTGTTTTATTTGTGGCCCCAATGTCCAGAATCCCTTATCTTTGCTTAGATTTTTCGTGTGATCACTAGAGAGACCTCAGACCTGCATTCTAGGAATACCACATTTCCAGTGATAGTGTTGGTGTGCCACCATGGGCGAACTCACTGACTTATTTACGACAGAGAGCTATATGTGGTAGTCTTGTGGTAATTTCCACTACCTTATATACGGTAGGGAGCTATGTTCAGAGAGTCTCTCTTCCCGTTGGCTCATGTACCTCCAACAAGCTATGCTACAGTCACTCACAATTATTCATACTGATTCTGACATGCACACATCTGTCTTAAAATGACCATTGCACTGTTTAAAAATCTCCCCACATCATCGGCATTGTAATGGTAAATAGAAAATAAAACACCCGTCTGTTTTCAAATATTTTCTGTATTATAAAAGCTGCATTTAGACACGATCTCATTCTTTACAGAAATAAATAAAATGGTACAGTCAAAGCATTGTCTATGACACACTGCAAAGAGCGTGGCGGAGAACAGAACTCAAATTGCAACATTGGTATTTGATTAAGACACGCACAGGAATCCTACACTGACTGCATATTACCGTACACACTCAGCTCCCACACTTCTCATTACCTTATCTTTTTAGTTGTTCTCTTTGTGAATGTGGCTCTCTTGGATTAACTCCAGCAAAAAGGAACGCTTGCCTTCTCAAGCCGGGGTCATTGCCTGGAATTCTCAGCTTTTTCAGATAGGAATGCCTCAGCCAGTGGAAAGGTTTTTCTTTCAGCTCTCCCCAATCTCGACTGCAGCAGGACACAGGAATCTGCATTCAGTCAGGACCCCACAGCCAGGTCTTCTCCCCAGTAGTGCAGAAAGATGTCTGCCTGTCTTTTTTCCCTGATACTGCCCACTAAAACTTTCCTCTCAGCCCTCTGTATGACGTGTCCCAATGAAATCCATCATCTCTCATCCTCCTACTCTTCAACAATAGCTTCGCTTATACATTTGCAATTGTTGCAAATCTGACTTCCTTCTCCTGCAGTTACTGTGCACAAAAACACGGAGAATCAGGCAGAGAAGAGAAGAGAAAAAAATCTGCACACACATTTAAATGGTTTTCAGAGTATGCCTAATTCTGCAGTGGAGAACACATTTTATTAGTGGGTTATATTAAATAAGGTTTTATTAGTCAGGTTAATGGTTAATAGGTTAGCTGTTAATTTTCAAATGTGTCTCTCGCACCATAGGCATTTCAGGTGAAAAATAGTGTGCATTTTTAAATGAACACGTGTGCTTTTAACTGTAAAAATAGATTTGCATCTTATATGTTAAAATCGTTTTTGACTGAATAGCCTGTCTTTCCTTGTTAATCTGCTAACCCATATAGCAATGCACCGCACCCTTGTGGTGGTGGTGCAGCAAAAAAAATGTTGCTACTTGTGCAGTAGCGCTGTACTCTGTGCTGTTTGCTAAATATCCTTACAGGACACAGAGGACATGTAATTAGTTATGTGGTGGTGCCTGATGGGTGCAACACATGCATCATACAGGTTGATCATTTAATAGTGGCAGTAATATGCATCTGCTTGTTGGGGGTATGCATTGTAGTGATATTGGTTGCCATATGGATCATGATGGGTCCTTTGGCCCAGTCATGCACTGCCTCGGGGGGCGGGGTTGTTAAATGGTCCTTTGGCCCAGTCATGCACTGCCTGGGGTGGGGGGGTTGTTAATGGGTCCTTTGGCCCAGTCATGCACTGCCTGGGGGGGGTTGTTAATGGGTCCTTTGGCCCAGTCATGCACTGCCTGGGGGGGTTGTTAATGGGTCCTTTGGCCCAGTCATGAACTGCCTGGGGGGGTTGTTAATGGGTCCTTTGGCCCGGTCATGCACTGCCTGGGGGGGGGGGGTTGTTAATGGGTCCTTTGGCCCAGTCATGTGTGGGATGTATTTACCCATGCATCCGAGCCATACCTCAAAACTGTGCAGTACTGACATGAAAACATCATGATGGCCAGAGCTTCCCAGAAAATGCACAGGGAAATGCATGAAGAATAGGCTGCCACCCATTTTTGCCGATGTTATGGGCACAGAAGGACACTGCCTAAAACCACCATTGGACTACCCACACAGTAGTCTGAAACCATTGGGAATGGCAATGCTGATTGCCAAAAGCAAACCCATAACTGTTGGGAATTCATTTTCTTAAATCCCAAAAATGGGTGCAGTACCAGTACTCACCACTATCCAAAAGCCGGCAGTTTAAAACCACCCTGTGTTTCTCTGAAGGCAAGCCAAAGTGCCTATTTCAAACATTGCAATATGTGCAAAATATTCACTGAACACCAGCAGACATTTGGTAGAATGGAGTTTTGTGTGCCTACAAAATCTGGGAAATGAAGAGCCCAGAACAATGCTTATAACAAAACTGGCTGAGCTATGGAGTCAGCAGTTTAAGTTGCACTGGATTTAAAGACACTAAAATCGAAAATGTTTAGATTAAATGAGTGACCTTTGTTTGGTGTCACATGCCTTTGTAACTGTTGAAATGTCATAGTTTTGCACTTAGAATCAGCATTCTAGCTGCATATGTAAAAATCTTTAGTTTTATTTGAATGCAGGAACTGGGGAACAAAAAGTGACATTTTATCTGAAACCTGGCTTAAGGAACTGAATTCTGCCTGGCAACTACCCCCATCAGGAGTGAAACTTGAGTCACAGCTGTGTTCCCAGGCCTAGCTGCCCTTTTGCTGCTCACACTAAGGATATGCCATCTATCTGATAATTGAATTACCTGTGCTCTGCAGGAAAGTGAACAAAGCCCTGTCCTGGCTCAGGCAAAGGTTTTATTGGCAGGAGTCGTAAATGGTCGTAAAAAGTGGCTTCCTCCTGAGGAAAGGGGAGGGGCACTGCCTGTGAGAGCAAGCTGGCTTGGCAGAACTGGAAAGACCAGTATTTCTACCTTGTGCTGAGAGGAAACCACACCCCTTTGGAGCCAGAACATAACTTTAAAAAGATGAATAACTCATAGAGCGGACATGTGAAAATTTTATAAATGATACCATAATTCTTGTGATTTTTCTGCCCACAGTTTAAGAGGTTTTTAGAACCGGTGGTATGTTCAGGGGGGTGTCAGCGGAAAAGTGGGGATAACTCTAAATGTATGCATGTTAAAAATCTGAAACTTCATCAGTTAATGTCCGTACTCCCTGCGCACTTGTATGTAAAGTTGGGTCAATGTCAGAAATTGCAAAATCAGTTAAAAAGTGAAATATGTGCCATTTCTGAATGCAAGCTCCCAGGAAGAGCAGAGTTTGAACAGGGAATACCTCCTGTAATGCATGATGGGTGCATATGATTTTAAAACAATATGTACCTCTGCAAATATGTATTTGTTTCAAATCTAGATTTGTGTGTAAGTTGACAGGAGGAGTGGACTTTCTGCAGGCTGTAAAATGACATCACTCTGACTCACAGTTCATTCCCCAATCAAATGATAAATGGAAGTTTGACCAATTAGAAGCTGAGAGAGAGGTAGGGTCAGTGATGCTAGAACACACCCACATTCTAAACACATAAAAGCAGACAGACAGGACAGATAGGGACTCTTCAATTCCATTTGCTGCAACGCGCTCTGCCGGACCATACAACATCCAGAGATCCAGACTTCAAATTCATCAAACCTCCAGAGAGCCAAACTAGAGACTTCAATCTATCCAGAACTAGAGACCCAGACCAGAGAACCAGAGAGAGCTGACCCAGATCACTGTGAAGTGCAGAGACCAGAGGCGAATTTAAAACCCTGACCAGATCCGTGATGAGGCCCATTTCACTCAAGAATATAGTGTGAGTACCTAGAAAACTGTGCAGAACCAATCTCCTAGTTAAAATAATATAATTCAATCCATTTTTAACCTAAGTAGAACTGCAGCTTAGCAATTGTGTTATCCTGCCATCATTTTTAAAGCTGAAAAAGTGTTGCGTTTAAAATTTGCAAATCTGAAAAACGACCTTCACAAAATCGCTCATATCTCCGCAACCGTTTGAGCTAGAGACTTGCAGTAACTTTTATTTGGAAGCTGAGATCCTAGGCTTTCCTAGGACCCCAAAACGATCGAGATAGTCCTTGTGGTTCCTCTGTAATAGCGCTCGGCGCATCCGCGAATTTTGCCGCGATTTGCAAATTTCTTCACGTGTAAAAAGCTGCTGCTGCTTGCCTTCCATTGCCAGAAATTCGTTTAACCTGCTAACTATCCCTGCATCATTGCTAGTGTGAGCCTGGACTAATATTAACTAGATACCAATCACCCTGAACCTCTGAAAGGGAATTAAAAGAATTTCCAGCATATTTCTCATCCATTGCTAGCACATATCAAAGCAATTTGGGCCTGTGTTTTTAAACTTCTGTTGTCTAAGCTTGCTGGGGTGAACTGAATCACATTTGATTGCATTTCTGAGAACTGTGTGTTTTCCTTCCATTTCCTTGCATTGCATAAAAGGGGGGAGGGGATTGCCAGAGAAAAGTGATTACATTGTTTTGTTGAAATCATATTGAGTATTTTCTATACTGCATTTCATTCATTCAACCTTGCATTTCCTTGAACCCTATAAAGCATTTTCTACCACATTATACTTCTGTACCTATTTACCAGTGTGCTACCTTATCCATTTCATCTCAACTCCTTAGTAATTATAAAGAAGTGTGCTAGTGCCAGATTCTCCGTTGTTGATCTTTATCATATCAGATTAAGTGTGCTATTCAATTATTAACTTATTATAAAGTGTGATATATATATATTTTAAATTATCAAATAAACCTTTTAAACTTGCAAAACAGAACTACTTCTTGGCTCAGTGGGGTCAGGGGGATTCCAAGAGAGGGGTGTTATATAGGGGTAGTCATCCAGAACGCATGAACTGGACCTAAAGATATATCAATAAGGGTTTTCATTCAGTATTCTAGACTAGGCGTTAACTTAGCTGTAGTGCTGAATCGAATCCTCTTACAAATTGGGGGCTCGAGCCGGACGTTTGGGTTAGAATACCACTTGTGCAGCTTAATACAGTATGCTAACTGACGGGATACATACATCCAGTCGGATCACCACGCTGCATTACGCTGTGAAGCATTCCTCAAAAGGGACACTCCAAGAAAAGTTCTGTTCTGCAAAAATAAAATACAAACTTCTGTAAGTCAGGACAGAGACCAATCTCTAGAATGACGACCTTAGTAGACATGAAAATAGCCAGAGAGCACCTCTTGCATAAGCTATTTGTGAGAGGTGAATGGACTGAACAGGGCCAGGATGCGTGGTTGCAGGCCATTACACAACAGGTCACTGAAACAGGGTCAGATATATATAGAGATCAGGGTCCCTTACATGTGGCCCTGAGTGAACTATATATGGCTCCTAAAGCCAAAGAGGAACACAATAAGATTGCCAGGATAGCGGCATACCTGTACCTATATATGGGAGACATGCAGGATAGATGTGCTGAAAGCCAAAATCTGGCAAATAGGCAACAGATGGCGTTAGAGAAGGTCCAATCTGACCTGGTCTCTTCTGAGCAGAGGCTGCAGAGGAGCCAGGAGTCAGAAGATGATAGTAGACAGCACATCATTAAAATAAAGAAGGATATGGATGTGCTGCAACAGGAAAAGGTAGAACAGGATACCAGATTTCTGGCCTTGCAGAAGGAATACCAAGAAGGTTTGGACTCCCTACTGCAAAACCAGAAAAAGCTGGAGCAACAACTGGACTTCAACAGGGTATGTGCTGAGCAGGTAGTCACCCTGCAAGGCCACCTAGATAGAGTGAAGGCAGAGAGCAACAAACTAATTCTGAAAGACCTGGATACCCAGGCAGAGTTTGATCAGGAGCGCCAGAAGGCTGGTGCCTTCCAAAGGCAGAGGGACGACCTGGCGGCACAAATGCAGGCTCTTAGTCAGGAAAGAGACGCCATAGGCCAGGAAGTCTGCCATTTAAAAAGGAAAATGGAAGAAAATCACCTGTCCCTCCAGGGGCTGGGTGACCTCCAAAAAGAAAATCAGAACTTGTTAGAGCACACCAGGAGGGTGGAAGAGGCTTTGGCAAGAAAGGAGCAGGCCAATAGGGACATTGCCCAGGAGGTAACCCTCCTGCAGCAAAGACTGGCCCAGTACTCCAGGACCAATCAGGAAGCACAGAGAGAGAATGAGGCTCTCTGCCAACACAATGATAGGCTCCAGCAACAGGTAGCGATGCAGGAGAAACTGATAGAGTCGAGTAAGGCCTTAACAGAGGAACTGAAAGCACAAATGCAGGCTCTTGCATTGCAACAGGGAGCAGGGGCGGATAGAGATGAGGTCCGCTGGGAAAGAGAGATTCCTGACCATAACCGCAGGAGCCCTACCACCAGGGGCCTTCATCTCCCCCAGTCCCTGGACTCTACCACCCCCATGTCCCCTGGCGCACATGAGCACAGGGCCACAGGGATGGCAGATTACTATCCAGCTAAGAGTAGGGGGCTCATAGGCCAGTACCACTCAGGAATGGAGGGGTGGGCATCCGGGTATGGGCACCCAAGTACAGTACAGTTCAATGGGGAACCCCAGGAGAGTAGGCCCATTAAGGGCATCCTGAAAACCTCTGCCAAGTTAGGTCAGTGGAGGGGGTACCCATCAAATCCTGGCAGCAAGGAGGAATCTGAAGACTCCTCTGAACTGCGCAGGACACAGGAGACCAGGTCCCCACATTCTGCCAGCCATTCCCAGGCTCGCAGAATCCGGGAAAACCTGGAAGAACAGACGGGAACCTCTGGGAGCAGTGCCTCTGAGTCCGAGGAAGAATGGACAAGGGTTACCCGAACCAAAAAGGCCAATAAGGCAAAAAGGGCCTTGCTTAAGGACCCCTTAAAGCAGATTAAGGCGATCAGGAGCGTCATCACGCCTTACCATAAGAACGCTAAGTATTCTGTTTGGGAGCACTTAGAGTTGTTTGAACAAATGATGGAGACTTTCCATTTGAAGGACAGCCAAAGCTGTATTCAATATGTAAAGTGGACCTTCTCCCCGGAATACTCCAGTTTCTTTGCGGGGCTGGAGGACCAAAATCATTTAAGATGGTCCACCTATAAGGCGGCCATCTTGAAACATTTTTCTGTTCACAGAAATCCTCAAGAGGCTCGCAAGGCAGCCTACAATTTGCAATGTGGGGAGGATCAGGCCCCACAAGAATTTGTGCAGGAGTTAAAGCGTGCTTTTGCACAGACCACAAGAAGGGTGCGCACGGATAGCAGGGAATTTATTAATACGTTTTTCCATGCCTTGCCCAAATATATCATGACCCAGCTCGTGAGGGATTTTCACGAGAAAAGATCTTTAGACTGGGTCATTGAACAGGCTACCCGGATCTATGAGGTGCAGAAACCGGTAGATAGCAAAAGTAATGCCCAGAAAAACCCCAAAGCCAACACCACCCCTGCTGCTGCCAAGGTGGCAGAGGTAAAGGTCACCCCCGTTTTAGATTTGGAGATGGGGGGGCCTAAAAACCTACCTGCACCTAATAATGCTAGGCCCAGAAGGTCCTCGGGCCAGTCACAGACAGGGAGCCAAGGAGGCAGCCCCACAAATGGGGTCCCTCGCTCTCCTGATTATGTAAGTCCCCGTTACAAGGGAAATCGACCCATCCTGGGTTATGTGTGGACTCCTCCAGCCCAAGGGGGGGGATCCAGCCAAGCACCTAACCCAGGGAACTTCCCTCCAAACTTCCCACAGGAGGGCAGAAATTTACCAAACCCTGGGCAGAACTTTTTCCCCAGATATCCACCCGACTTTCAGCCCCAAAACCATCCATCCTTCTTTCCCCAATTCCCTGAGCCCAGACCACTGAATCCGGGAGAGGGGAGGCCAAGGGTGGAAGGGTATCCAAATCTTCCCAACCCGGGGTATTACCAGAGGAGGGACAGCTACCCTTCCCGGGATCAGCCCAGGGCAGAAAACAGGGCCCCGTATCAGCCTGAGCGGGTTTCCCAGTTAGAGCGCCAGGTTCAAAACATGGCGCGGGATCTGGGTCACATACTGAGGGCTCAGCAGAACCCTCAGATGGGCGTGCCGGCGCAGAATGCACCCAACTCTGGACCTGGTGCTCCAGAACAATGACGGGGGCAGCACCCCGATAACTCACCGGTTCCCAGGGAGGAGGCACAAAGGGAAGGGGGGTGTAAAGCCTTGGAGGAAGCTTCCTTCCTCACTTGTAAACAGCCCCTGGAAACCCAGGAACCGGAAACGAAATCTCTTGCCCCTGAAAGTCTGCCTCCTAAGGAGCAGAGGGGGGGTAGGAGAAACAAAAGACCCAAACAGACTCAGTTTGAGGAGGAGGTACAGATCTTCCAATTTGAGGGAGAGGGATCCTCAGAGGATCCTGGGAAAAGGATCTTCTCCTTCAGAGAGGGGGGAACTCCCCCCAAAGAAAAATGGGTCCCTAGGGATGCAAATCCAGACTGGGGAGATGTGGAGACTGAGCTACCGCCGCCCACCATCTCATCCCAGAACCAACAGCAAGAAAATCCCCTGGTTCAAACCCATCCTGGTGACTGCCTCCAAAAAGGGGGGGGCGGCCCAGAACCGGAGCCAGGGGAACCCACAATGGCTCTGATCTCCAGTTGCCAAATTTTTCTTTCATATTCCCAAGGCTCTCCACAGAATTCTGCCCAAATCTCTTCGCTAGCAATGTCCAAAACCAGAAAATTAGCCCACCAGTTGTCCAAAAATGTACATTATCTGTGCCCCCTTGAGGAGAAGGAGGGAAGATATTATGCCCCGGTACAAGTACAGGGGCAGGGTACAATCTCGGCACTGGTGGACACTGGATCTCAAGCTACCCTTCTGTCCAGAAGGGCCTTTGACGAACTGAATGAAGGAAGGGGAGAGAATTACCAAATTCCTCTCACCTCTCTTCCGGGACAACTACAGAACTTTGACGGGAAGGAAATTCCCGTTGAGGGGACTGCAGACTTGGACATTAAAATTGGGCGACATAAGTTGAAACACCCGGTCATAGTTGTGACTCCAGAGGGCACCCCTTGTTTACTAGGGAATGACCTCCTGAGAAGGTTGTCACCCCTAATAGATTGCGTAAACAAGGTCCTCTGGACCCAGACTAGCCGACCAATAAAATTAAAACAGAGTGTCAACCATGTTAGTTTAAACGGCACCTGCCACATGGTTGAACAAAAATCTGACCAAGTAGAATTTCACTTCCAGAATAACCAAATTCCAGACGTGACAGTAATAGCAGTAGGACAACAGACTGGTGATGGGGGGTCCTCTCTATTTCTGAAAATCAACCTTCCTTCCAGTTTAAGGTGGTATTCCACGCTGGAAGGAAACACTCTGAAATTCTATACCAATCCACAATCTGAAACTCCCACTCCTATGGTCCAGAAAGATGTGAAATCAGCTCAGAGCCTGGCTGATATTCAGCAAATTGGAGAGCAGTTGTTCATCCCTGTTCAGTTAAATGATGGGAAGGACTCTGTTCTCGCTCGAGTGTGTGTGAACAACGGTAAGAGCTTCATCAGCGAAGCCATGTTCCGCCAACTCCCAAAAGATCCAGCCATTCCCACATTCAAACTGATAGACAAATGGGAAATGGACCTGGAAGCACCTAATTCCAAACATCTCCTGCTAAGCAGGTGTATGCTCAAAATCTCCATTGGCAACAAGAGCATAGTCCATAATTGTTGGGTCGTGCGAGACGTCACTGCCGCCTTTTACTTAGGCAGTGACATTCTCAATCGCTTTGCCATTAGTTTGGACCTAATAAACTTCAAAGCTTGGTCCCGATTAGCGGATAATCCCATGGGCTTTGATGATCCAGAAAAGGCATTTAGGTCAGCTCAATTGCTACCTTATGCAGTTGAAATTCAGATCAAAGAGGAAGTCACCATCCCCGAAAGGACTCGACAATTCTCCCTGGAAGTGAAAGTTAAAAGAGGACAACATTTGAAAAACCCTGATGCTTACATACATCTAAACGCTTCTCTCCAACAGCAAGGGTTAGGGGTAAACCCAACTCCATTAGTCAACATAGAACATGACACCATTCCAATAGAGGTGGATAACAGCGACTTAAAGAGTATTACTCTAGCCGCAGGCACCATTATTGGAATGGCGGTTGATGACCGACATTTCTCCATTGATCTTGTAAATGAACTGTTAGGACCAATCCCCAAGGACTGTGTTGACAGTGACAGTGAGGACCATACAACACCAGACAGGATTTTTACCCGGCATGGGGGGAACTTCCTGGTGTACACTTCCTGCCCCTATGGTAAGGAAGATGTGACTTGTGATTTCAGGAGGGATGAGGTGATTTTCCAGGTCCATGAGGGCTGCCTTTCCCACCTGAAGCCTCCAGTCCAAATCAGCACTCTGACCAGGGACTTCTCCACCCAGCTGGAGGAGGCCGCTGAAATAGCCAAACCAGAAGTCTTTCCAGGCTTCAGGCAGATGGTGGAAGAGAGAGTCAACCTAGCTGATGCCTGTGTGACTCTGGAACAAAAGCAAAAGTTGAAACAAGTTTTCTTGGATTTCCAAGATCTCTTTGCGGTAGACTCGTATGACTGTGGTCGCACTGACATCCACACAACAACAATCCCCACGGACCCTGGCATGACTCCTGTGTTTGTGAAGCAATATCGTTTGCCTCTCGCATCCATGGAGTCCCTTACTGAAATAATTAAGAACCTTGAGTCCCGGGGAATAATCCGTCCAGTCCACAGCACCTTCAATAATCCGGTGCTGGGGATATTGAAGCCAAACGGCCAGTGGAGACTCTGCGCCGACCTCAGGGAGCTCAACAAACGGGTCCATACTTCCCGATGGCCTCTGCCCTACATTGACCAAGGGCTGGCCCAGATTCAGGGGTCACAGGTATTCACTGCAATAGACCTGACCAATGGATACTGGACCGTGCCTGTCAGCAGGGAGGACCAATACAAACTGGCTTTTACCTTTGGGGGCCAGCAGTACACATGGACCCGGACTCCCTTCGGATACCTTAACTCCGGTAATGAGTTCAATATTTTCCTACATAAGGCCATGCCCGACCTGGGTGCGAGGGGTAACCTGGCTTATGTAGATGATGTCCTCATTAAAAGTTCATCTGTGGAGGAACACATAGCGGAGATCCGTTATGTTCTGACGCAGTTGAGGGCTGCCGGAGCAAAACTTTCCTTTCAGAAAGCACAGTGGTGTAGAACCCGTGTTAATTTCTTGGAGCATGAGATTACTCCTCAGGGTCTCTGTCCCCAGGAAAAGAAAGTGGAAGCACTTCAGAAACTGAAAGACCCCACAACTCTGCGGGAACTAAGGAGCCTCCTTGGACTGACTAATTACAGCAGAAAGTTCATTGAGGGCTACGCAGAGATCACCAGACCCCTGATTCATCTCCTGAAGGGGGGGGTCAAGTGGGAATGGGGTCCAGAACAAGCCGAGGCAGTAAGACAACTCAAGAGAAGCCTCTCACAAGCGCCTTGCCTAGCTTACCCTGTCCGAAACAAAGAGTTCTTCCTGGAGACAGGGTTCTCTAATACGTGCTTGACGGCAGTATTATACCAAAAGCATGACAAGGTCAATAAAGTAATCTCCTATGCGAGCAAAACTTTATCCTCTGTGGAGGAAAAATTCAACGATTGTGAGAAGGCACTCCTGGCGACGGTGTGGGCATTGAAGAATTACCGCCCGTTTATCCAGGGGGAGCACATCATAGTGGAGACTCCACACCAGCCTCTGCAATATCTCCAAAGTGACAGAATCCGGGCCGGAAATGTGAGTAATTCCCAAATTACTTCCTGGATTCTGTCAATGCAAGGCTTTCCTGTGGAGGTCAGATATGGCCAAAACAAGAAGAGTCCCCTCGCGCAAGGTCTGGCTGACTTGCATGATTGTGCCAGAGAAAACTGTCTCGAGGACGAAAGTCTAAAAATCAAGGACAACACGGAGGCATACCTTAATTCCCCACACAAAGTCTTTGAAGAGGACAAGTGTGAGGGAATGCCCACTGTCTATGTGGATGGATGCTCTTACCATGTTGACAACAACGGGGAGAAAGAACTGGTGGCTGGCGTAGGGAATGCATGGGTGAATGAGTCCCCAGAACCCTCCGCTGGATACAAAATTGGTCCCCGAAGTAGTCAGGTGGCAGAATTGATGGCTGTGCATCAGGCCATCCTCACTGCTGTCCAGCATCAACTCCACGAACTGGTCATAATCACAGATTCGGATTATGTACGGAACGGGTTCGTGGAGCACCTGGTTAATTGGAAAACCAGAGGCATGTTATGTGCTAACAACAAACCCTTGAAACATGGGAAGTTGATCCAAAACATTGAAGATCTGGTCACATCGAATGGGATGACCATCTATTGGAAGAAGATTAAGGGTCATTCCAAAGTAGAGGGACCAGACAAAACTGGAAATGACTTAGCTGATCAGCTGGCCAAAACCGGAGCCATCCAAGGGGATCTAATTGAGATTGAGTCCCTGTTGGGGGAAATCCAGGTCACTGCCATCACTAGGTCCCAGACAAATGCTCACAACGACCTTTCAATTGCACAATGGAGTAAGGAGACCCCTGATGCTGATTTGATTACTGCTCAGAAGGGGGATCCAATAATTGGTAAATTTTACCAGCACCTTGAGGACCCTGAGAACTTTCCCCTGACGGATACCGATTACATTGGGAAAGAGGACCTAAGAGTGTTGATGAAATGTCCAAAAATGTTCCGAATCCAAGACGGTTTGTTGGTAAGGAAATCCAAAGCTGGCCACGATCAGTGGGTGGTTCCTACCTCATTCCGAAGCCTGATGTTAAGCCACGCCCATGATGCGGCCACCGCCGGTCATAGGGGGTTTCACACAACATTGGAAATCTTAAGAGAGGTTGCATACTGGCCACACATGGGGCAGGACCTCGACCAATACTTGAAGGGGTGTCTTGTGTGTGCACAATTTCAGCCATCATCCCTTACGCACCGGGCGCCTTTACAAAAGAGGGGAATGACACTGCCATGGTCAGATTTACAAATCGACTTTGTAGGCCCTGTGATTCGCTCGGCTAGGGGGAATAAGTACATGTTGACTGTGACATGCTTGTTTACCAAGTGGGTGGAATGTCTCCCAGCCCCAAACTGCAAGGCAGAAACTGCAGCTGCCTTGATGATCAACCACATCTTTTCCCGTTTTGGTCTACCTCAAAGGATTGAGTCAGACAGAGGTAGCCACTTCACCAGTGAAGTAATGACAAAGATGTGGGAGATACTGGGGGTCAAAAGAAAGCTGCATATTGCTTATAGACCAGCTTCTTCTGGGGCAGTAGAGAGATATAACCGGACAATTGTGAGCATATTAAAGAAGTTTGTGGCAGATTCTGGGCCAAGTTGGGATATCCGATTACCTCTGGTCCTAATGGCCATCAGATCTACCCCTTCATCTGCAACCAAAATGTCACCATTTGAGTTGATGACTGGGCGCAAGATGGTGCTTCCTCAGCATTTGCTCTACAGGACCCAAGAGCAGACACTGATAAATGCCTCCACAACTCATGAGTATGTGGAGAATTTAAGGAAACACCTCCAACATGCTTTTGCTTATGCTCAGCGGAATCTAGAAAGATCAGCTGATAGCATGAAGACCCATTATGACCTGAAAACTTCCAGGAAGGAATATCAGGTGGGGGACCGGGTCTATCTATACAACTTCCAAAGGAACCAGGCCAAGCAGCGCAAATTTTTGCCTACATGGAAGGGACCATTCGAGATCATCGACAAAATCTCCCCTGTGGCCTACAAAATCCACATCCCCAAAGGTCCTTTGGCAGAGGGGGAAGACAAGTGGGTCCACATAAACCAGTTGAAATGTTGCCATCCCAGGCACACTCTGCAACAACTGGAGGAATCCTCTGGAATCCTAGCGGGTACTGTCTCAGACTAATTCAGTTCCAATCATAAAACATACCACATCTAGTCTCTAAAATATTGTGATTTGCATGAAACTGTCTCTTAGTTATACTGTTTTTTTTTAAAATAAGAATGTAATGTTTCGTCATGATGAAATGCATATGCTGTCCCACTATCTCAACAGTGGTGGAAAAAAAAAAAAAATCGTCTATGAGTAGATATTGCCGCTTTTGCTTTATCATCCTAGGAGAGATGAAACCATGAAGAATGACCAAGAAGGACGATCCGGAGACCGGGAACGAAGATCCAATGGGCCCAGTGGACCGCCCAATACTCCCATCAGGACCGGCGAGGAGAACCGATCGATCCGACCGGATGGAGGAAAAGATGCTGAACTGTGCCATTTATCGGAAGAAGAGGAGAACTACATCCCAGGTCTTGCGAGTCCCATTCGTGAAATAGAATGGCCATCGCAAGAGGGGGGCTTGTGGGATGTATTTACCCATGCATCCGAGCCATACCTCAAAACTGTGCAGTACTGACATGAAAACATCATGATGGCCAGAGCTTCCCAGAAAATGCACAGGGAAATGCATGAAGAATAGGCTGCCACCCATTTTTGCCGATGTTATGGGCACAGAAGGACACTGCCTAAAACCACCATTGGACTACCCACACAGTAGTCTGAAACCATTGGGAATGGCAATGCTGATTGCCAAAAGCAAACCCATAACTGTTGGGAATTCATTTTCTTAAATCCCAAAAATGGGTGCAGTACCAGTACTCACCACTATCCAAAAGCCGGCAATTTAAAACCACCCTGTGTTTCTCTGAAGGCAAGCCAAAGTGCCTATTTCAAACATTGCAATATGTGCAAAATATTCACTGAACACCAGCAGACATTTGGTAGAATGGAGTTTTGTGTGCCTACAAAATCTGGGAAATGAAGAGCCCAGAACAATGCTTATAACAAAACTGGCTGAGCTATGGAGTCAGCAGTTTAAGTTGCACAGGATTTAAGACACTAAAATCGAAAATGTTTAGATTAAATGAGTGACCTTTGTTTGGTGTCACATGCCTTTGTAACTGTTGAAATGTCATAGTTTTGCACTTAGAATCAGCATTCTAGCTGCATATGTAAAAATGTTTAGTTTTATTTGAATGCAGTAACTGGGGAACAAAAAGTGACATTTTATCTGAAACCTGGCTTAAGGAACTGAATTCTGCCTGGCAACTACCCCCATCAGGAGTGAAACTTGAGTCACAGCTGTGTTCCCAGGCCTAGCTGCCCTTTTGCTGCTCACACTAAGGATATGCCATCTATCTGATAATTGAATTACCTGTGCTCTGCAGGAAAGTGAACAAAGCCCTGTCCTGGCTCAGGCAAAGGTTTTATTGGCAGGAGTCGTAAATGGTCGTAAAAATTGGCTTCCTCCTGAGGAAAGGGGAGGGGCACTGCCTGTGAGAGCAAGCTGGCTTGGCAGAACTGGAAAGACCAGTATTTCTACCTTGTGCTGAGAGGAAACCACACCCCTTTGGAGCCAGAACATAACTTTAAAAAGATGAATAACTCATAGAGCGGACATGTGAAAATTTTATAAATGATACCATAATTCTTGTGATTTTTCTGCCCACAGTTTAAGAGGTTTTTAGAACCGGTGGTATGTTCAGGGGGGTGTCAGCGGAAAAGTGGGGATAACTCTAAATGTATGCATGTTAAAAATCTGAAACTTCATCAGTTAATGTCCGTACTCCCTGCGCACATGTATGTAAAGTTGGGTCAATGTCAGAAATTGCAAAATCAGTTAAAAAGTGAAATATGTGCCATTTCTGAATGCAAGCTCCCAGGAAGAGCAGAGTTTGAACAGGGAATACCTCATGTAATGCATGATGGGTGCATATGATTTTAAAACAATATGTACCTCTGCAAATATGTATTTGTTTCAAATCTAGATTTGTGTGTAAGTTGACAGGAGGAGTGGACTTTCTGCAGGCTGTAAAATGACATCACTCTGACTCACAGTTCATTCCCCAATCAAATGATAAATGGAAGTTTGACCAATTAGAAGCTGAGAGAGAGGTAGGGTCAGTGATGCTAGAACACACCCACATTCTAAACACATAAAAGCAGACAGACAGGACAGATAGGGACTCTTCAATTCCATTTGCTGCAACGCGCTCTGCCGGACCATACAACATCCAGAGATCCAGACTTCAAATTCATCAAACCTCCAGAGAGCCAAACTAGAGACTTCAATCTATCCAGAACTAGAGACCCAGACAAGAGAACCAGAGAGAGCTGACCCAGATCACTGTGAAGTGCAGAGACCAGAGGCGAATTTAAAACCCTGACCAGATCCGTGATGAGGCCCATTTCACTCAAGAATTTAGTGTGAGTACCTAGAAAACTGTGCAGAACCAATCTCCTAGTTAAAATAATATAATTCAATCCATTTTTAACCTAAGTAGAACTGCAGCTTAGCAATTGTGTTATCCTGCCATCATTTTTAAAGCTGAAAAAGTGTTGCGTTTAAAATTTGCAAATCTGAAAAACGACCTTCACAAAATCGCTCATATCTCCGCAACCGTTTGTGCTAGAGACTTGCAGTGACTTTTATTTGGAAGCTGAGATCCTAGGCTTTCCTAGGACCCCAAAACGATAGAGATAGTCCTTGTGGTTCCTCTGTAATAGCGCTCGGCGCATCCGCAAATTTTGCCGCGATTTGCAAATTTCTTCACGTGTAAAAAGCTGCTGCTGCTTGCCTTCCATTGCCAGAAATTCGTTTAACCTGCTAACTATCCCTGCATCATTGCTAGTGTGAGCCTGGACTAATATTAACTAGATACCAATCACCCTGAACCTCTGAAAGGGAATTAAAAGAATTTCCAGCATATTTCTCATCCATTGCTAGCACATATCAAAGCAATTTGGGCCTGTGTTTTTAAACTTCTGTTGTCTAAGCTTGCTGGGGTGAACTGAATCACATTTGATTGCATTTCTGAGAACTGTGTGTTTTCCTTCCATTTCCTTGCATTGCATAAAAGGGGGGAGGGGATTGCCAGAGAAAAGTGATTACATTGTTTTGTTGAAATCATATTGAGTATTTTCTATACTGCATTTCATTCATTCAACCTTGCATTTCCTTGAACCCTATAAAGCATTTTCTACCACATTATACTTCTGTACCTATTTACCAGTGTGCTACCTTATCCATTTCATCTCAACTCCTTAGTAATTATAAAGAAGTGTGCTAGTGCCAGATTCTCCGTTGTTGATCTTTATCATATCAGATTAAGTGTGCTATTCAATTATTAACTTATTATAAAGTGTGATATATATATATTTTAAATTATCAAATAAACCTTTTAAACTTGCAAAACAGAACTACTTCTTGGCTCAGTGGGGTCAGGGGGATTCCAAGAGAGGGGTGTTATATAGGGGTAGTCATCCAGAACGCATGAACTGGACCTAAAGATATATCAATAAGGGTTTTCATTCAGTATTCTAGACTAGGCGTTAACTTAGCTGTAGTGCTGAATCGAATCCTCTTACACATGCACTGCCTGGAGTGAGGGGTTGTTAATGGGTCCTTTGGCCCAGTCATGCACTGCCTGGGGGGGGGGGTTGTTAATGGGTCCTTTGGCCCAGTCATGCCATCAACATATACTCATATGGCATTCATGTTTTTCCACTTACCAGCATCTGCAGGTGAGCTCACTCCTGCCTCAGCCTCCCCAATCCCATGGATGCTCTCAAGGTAGAGGACACTGCTTCAACGCTCCTCCCATGCTTGCAGCCTCAGTGAGGAAGGGGCTCCTCCACCTGTCCCACTGCTGCGTTGGCGGTGTGTGGAGATCAGGTTCCGAACCCTCAGCCTGAGGTCATCCCACCGCTTGTGGCAGACCTTTACACTCCTCACAGTCATGCCCACAGCGGTGCACTTGCGTGCTGCTTCCGCCTACACTTCCTTCCTCCGCTGCTGTGTGGCACGCCGTTGATCGGCACTGAAAAGCATCTCTGCATGCTCCACTATGTGCTCCACCAGAACAGTTAGCTCCGCCTCACTAAAGCGCTGTTTGCGCTGCCTCTGGGCTGGAATCCTGGCAGACATGCTGGTGGTCCCTTTTGCCTTCTCACAGTGTGGATTCTGCTTGTGCTGACTCTGGATGGCAATGGATTGTGCTTTATATGATGGCCGCCTCTCTGTTTCCTGTTTTGGCGATCACAGTATTTCCGGTTCCGTGACCGTGGCGACGGTGGTGGACATGGGTTTTGCGCTACTTGTGGCAGCGCTATGTCCATTTCCGTGGCTTTTTCCATGATGGCAACAACGTTTCTGCGTCCGTGTGGTGCGCGCGACTGACAGCACGTAATCGGACGGTCTTTCCGCAACCTTGCGGACGCGGAAACTTTGTTACCGCCGTCACGGAATCACCGCGGTCCAGACCTGGCAGGTTGTAATGAGGCCCAAGGTCTTTAATTGCCTTTAACAGCCTGTCAGCCCAAGCTAAGGTAGGCCCGAGAAAGCAAGGGCCTCAGCTCGGGCTGTAGGCCATTAAATGCATTGTCCACCCTCCTGGCAGGGCATGAAAGCCATTTAAACTCTGGGGTTCATATTTGGCATTCACAGATGTTCATCGCAGCCCATCTCTGAAGAAAAACGAAAACAACCTTTGTTTTTAAAAAGATGGCCACCGCCATATGGAAAAGGGACTAAGGGGGTCATTCCGAGTCTGGAGGTAAGGTACAAACCATGCCGGTATTGATTTACCGGCATGGTTTTCCGCTCCATGCCATTCCGACCCCTCAGACCGTAAAAAATTACGGCACCGTAAACTACAATGCCGTAATTTACGGTTTTGGGTCGCGCGTGCGCGCCACCATGGCGAAATTAACGCCATGGCGTAAACTGGAGCTGATTCCAAGTGAGGACCACACGTAAATTACGTCCTCCTCAAGGCCGTAAAGTACCTTACCGGCATGGAGTACATACAGGCATCTCAGAGAAGGAGTAAAGAACCCTGAGCAGTGGGACCCAGAGACCACAGGTGCACACATGCAACACAGACGGAGGCCAGGAGTCTGGCATAGTAGAAAAGGAACACACCCACACACCACCACCCTCCCACACCAAGATGACACCAATTGAACAATCAAGTCCACAACCACACAAACCCCTGCAACAACACCAGGCCCCCCCACTGAGGAGACACAGGGGTAGAAGGAGGGGGGAGACAGGCCCTGCATGCAGCACCAGTGCATCCTCCGTTACCACCCATGCAGCCCCCATGCACACGTAGCATGACTTGACGCTCTAGGAGAAGGCCTACCAGACAGACACCCCTGACCACCTAGACTGTGACACCGTCACCACCATATTGCGGCACAGACACAAGACAAGCGAGCACCATACAAATGTACAGTGCCAACCCGGCACAAGTGATGGTGTTGCCTGTGCCCCACACCCATGCCAAAGGCACCCACCAGCACACAGTGGCATGTCACAACCGTCCATTATGCGGCCACATATCCAAGTGCCCTTACACCCCCCCCAAACACATCCCCAAACACACAAGGGTCCACCAATCCCCAACATGAACCACCCATGAGACACACAACAGTAAAGCTGGACCAAAAGCAAATGGAGGCATGCCAAATGACAATGGTGCCCCTGACAGCACCCACCGGTCGTATGTGGACCAGCTTGGCATGCACGTTGCGGACATCAACTGCAAACAATACCACTCCCCCTACGTGCAGATGGAATGCAACACTACCAAGAACCGCACACATGGGTGGGCCCGACACCAAACAACTACACATGACTCAAAGGGCCTGCTGAAATGACATGATATGATATGATATGGCATTTGGAACGCGCCCATAGACAAGTGTCTCAAGGCGCGACGACGAGGCAGGGAGGGGGGAACAAGGGGAAGACAGACAACGATCCCACTAGGCCAGGTGTCACACAGACCGTGCAAGTGCAGGGGTAGTGAGAATGGAAAAAGTGCAAGTGCAAGGGGACGGGGGAAATGTAGTACAAAGTAAGTCGAATATCCAAAAATAAATTAATAGGGCCAGCTGGTGGCAAGTGCAAGGTAAGTGCAGACAAGTGGTGGGAAGGGGGGGGGGCTGTAGGGATAGAGAGACAGTCCAGCAGTGCAGGGGTTGCCAGGGAGGCAGTGCAAGTGGAGAGTGGCTGGGCCCAGGACCGAGGTCGGCGAGAGTGGCCCAGATCCAGATCCTGTGCAGTTTCAGTGAAGAATTCAGCAGGGGAGAGGGAGAGAGAAAGCAGAAGCAAAGAGGAAGGTCATGAGGTGCTTCCGGAACCAGAGATGGTTCTCCTCAAATATCAGGGATGCAGGAAGGCTGTTCCAGAGGGAGGCCCCTGCCGCGGAGAGAGATCTACCCCCAGCTCGTTGCTCTGAGAAGCGGCTGACCCTGAGTGAGTCGGAGATGGATGAGCAAAGGTCTTGGGAAGGAAGACATTCAGGAAGAGAGAGTAGAAGGTATTCATGCCCCAGGCCCCAGAAGGCCTTGTGGACAATGCATAGTTTTTTGAACTTAAGGGAAGGAGGGAGTGGGTGTGCCGATGAGGAGAATCTCAGTCTTACTAGCATTAAGGCAGTGTTCATTGGCTGCACACCATTCCTGGATATCAGACAGACGGTCAGAGATGAGGGAAGGAGAGGAGGACGCCGAGGGTAGGCTGAAAATTTGCCGGGTATCGTCCGCATAGCGCTAAAAGTTTGGGCAGAGGGTGGCGATGCGGTGGCCAAGGAGTGCCAAATACTGGTTGAACAGCCAGGGAGGGAGATTAGATCCCTGGGGAACACCACAGGTGGAGGAAAAGATGTCAGAGAGGAGGGCCCCAAGTTGTACCTGGGAGGGTCGATTGAAAAGGAAAGAGGTCAGCACGCTACCGCGCCACATGGCCCAACATGCAGGATGACCTGTCTGGCTGGCTGTTGAGTCGTCTGACTGTGTCATGCAAGTGCACTGGTGCCACAGGGTGGGTGCCTGCATGAACCAACTGTGTAGAAACGATGGAGCCATTGTACGTTGTTCACCCTGACAACAAACCTGCCAAAGAACCAGGGCAACGGCACATATGAACATATTTTCACTTTGCCAGAATAAGGCACCCACATCACACTACATCTACACCAACTGACAAGGGATAGGCACACTACACCAGCACCACTCATTGGCAGACACTACAACCGCAAGTGCAAATCCGAGGGCACACTGCACATTCACATTGCGGCATCCCCCAGCCTGGCACCACATTGGAGACCCACCCCTGGAAGTGGAATTCACGGAGGACAGCAGGGGTACGATATCACGTCACCGGCATGGCACCCCCATAGGAGTGTTGGGAATCACCACAGAATGGATCAGAGCTGGATGATGGACATGATCCACAGCCAAATGAGAATGTACACAGTACACAGCACCAGAATGATCCGACATCAGAACAGCAGCATGCGACAAAGGAACATGTACCCTAAGATGTCCACACCACCGTTCACGGACCATCATGTAGACACGACACCCCACAGCATTACATTGCATCGGACACATATTTGTGTCCCTGATCGTGCCGAATATATCTATGTACATGTACATATGGCCATCATCGAAAGCCTTCCATGACAGCAAAGTACTGTTCACCACCATGACGGTCCACACACCCACCTCATTTTGCGACACATGCAGCTGTTGGTGGATGTACCCTAACAGCAAGCCACATGACCCATGTCATGAACCCCCTGAACAGACCCATGGGGCAACCAGACTATGGGCATACCCGTTCATGCGTGTAGATGCAGCAGTCACCAGGTTTGCGTGATGCACATATGTGCCCGCGAACCAGGACTGGTGGCTGACCCCTCCACTGATATCTGGTGTCGAATGGGCCCATGCCATATGTGCAGATGGACAAGAAGTGCAATGAAGAATGTCCACAACGGTTCAACTTTGCAACACCAATTGTGTATTGAGATAACAAGAAATGAAAAAACAGTGCTTACATCAGCAAATGCCCATGCCCCCTTCCCCCTCCCCCCAACTCCAGAACACATCACCCCCCTCCCCCCAACCCCAGAACACATCACCCCCCTCCCCCCAACTCCAGAACACAACGCCACCCCCTCCCCCCAACTCCAGAACACAACACCATCCACCTCCCCCCTCCCCCCAACTCCCGAGCAGTCGTCCCATGTAGGATCTGGGAACCACATGTGGCAGGAATGGCTAATGTCGCTTGGAGCCCTTGTCTGGGGGAGGCAAATCCCATTTGCGCAAGGAACGCCGGAGGCGTCTCTCCGGGCTGCCTTGCGTGGCCTCACTTGTCTCGGACGTGCCCTCCTGCTGTGGCTCCGTATTTTGACTCCCTGCCTCAAGGGCATTAGCAATGCGGTTGAGGACATGGCATAGCCGGGTTGTATTGTCCGTCAGGGAGTCGCACAATCTGGTGGTGCAGTCGTTGAGGGACTGGCGCATTTGATCGAGTTCCTCATGCAGTCCAGCCCTGGTCTGACGATTATCCTCAATATAGTTCCCTATGAGATCACTCAATTGCTGAACTCTGAACTGGTCAGGTGAAGGGGGGCCATCGGATGATCTACTTGCACCAGCATGCTGTGCAGGGGGTTGTATGGGTGGACTGGGGGGAACGACGTCACACCCCAGCGGGTCAAGTTCAAGGCTGTGCACTGGTGATGGTGCATCCCCGGAGTCACTGCATGATGCCAGTGTCACGAGGCATGGTTCCAGCATTTGCATGCTCTCCTGGTCATCCTCCGACATGGGCCCCTGGATGGGTGGCGGGCTGGGCTCCCACTCATCTGGTGCGGTAGCGGCAGCCTCCCCTGAAATGCTCGATTGTACTGAGGTAGGGGTTTGCTCAGCTGCTGCCACGGATGTTGTGTGGTTTGCTGGTCTGCCAGCTTCAAGTGGCCTTTCCGTAGGCTGAGGGGTGGTTTTCTTGGCTGCTGGCTTCGGCCTGACCCTGCCAATACCCACGGAGGTGCTTGGCCGGCTTCCTTGGGGCTCTGTGCTGTCATGGTCTGTGCCTGTGGGAGTAGGAGAGAAGGACAACATTAGTGTATGTGCTATGTCCTATTTGCATACATGGTTGCATGGACATTTCAGTCATTCACGGGTTGTTCAGTTTGGGGGGTAGCTATGGCACTGGTACATGTGCATGGTGATGACATATACACATGTTTGGGAGTGATTCGTTGTGCCCTGTTCATGTACATTTCGGCAGGTACTATGCCTACCACGCTGGACGGTGTGCATGATGGGCTGTGCAAGTCAGTCCAGTATGGTTGATGTGCGTTATGTACTCGCACTTGGGCCAGCATTAGGCGGCACTTGCCTCAGCATTTGTTGGATGGGGGGATGCGTTGGATGGGGGGAGGGCAACACGAGAGGGTGCCTTCGATTGCCCCTGGGTCAGTTTACATGATGCAATGGACATTGCCAGTGTGCACTGTCAACACTCACCTCCTTCTGCAGAAGTCGTTCCGCCGCACTCCATGGTCCCCACGCCCTCTATGGATTCCGTGCCAATGAGCTGCGTGCAGGTCTCCTCCCACGGCTCTAGTTGGACCTGTGTACTTGGCCCACCTCCCGTCTGCAGGGCCTGGCTGCGGTTGCTGGAGAGGAGGCCCTGCACCCGCACCCGCAGATCGTCCCACCGCTTGCGGCAGTCCCTTGGTGTGCGGGGGGTGCTTCCAACAGTGCTCACCCTCTGTGCCAGTTCCGCCCAGATGGTCTTCTTGCGGAGGGTTGATTCCTTGCGCATGTTGCCGCTGAAAACTACACCAGCATGCTCTGCCAGGTAGTCTACCATGACCTGCAGTTCATCGGTGGAGAATTTCACCTTGCGGACGCGATCCGCCACCCTTTTTGGTGCTTTCGGCATGTCCTGCGGTGCCTGGTCCGGTTCACGACTTTACTTTCCTCACAGGGCTGCTGGCAGCTGCGGATGGCAATGGAT
Source organism: Ambystoma mexicanum (assembly GCF_040938575.1). NCBI lineage: Eukaryota > Metazoa > Chordata > Amphibia > Caudata > Ambystomatidae > Ambystoma > Ambystoma mexicanum. Next base: position 624,326,221 of record NC_090921.1, read on the forward strand.
TGTGTTTTTAAAGATGGCCGCCGCTCTCCTTCCCGTTCCTGTGCGATGTCGTAATTTCCGGATCCGTTTTTTGGCGGAGACCGTAATTTACGGTTTCTGTAAATTACGGTCACCGTTATGCACTGTCGCTAATGCTTACAGGGCGGTGTAGTACTTTATGTGTCGGTTGCATGCCGGTAGGGGTTTTTCGGGGGGTTTTGCGGCAGGCCGCGCGGTCCTTTGCAGGCATGGCTGAAAGCGCGTGTCCGTGAGCTCGGAATGGGCCGTAATTTTCGGACTTCAACCAGCACGGTGTCGTACTTTACGCCATGCCAGAAAATACAGATACTTACCAGCATGACTCGGAATGAAACCCTAAGTCCCTTTTAGAAGTCCCTTTTCCATGTCTATGGCAGCGGCATGATGGGAGGAGCTCTGGGACTGGAGCGCAATGCTCCGATCCTGCTGGTAAATGGAAGGGGTGGAGATGAGACATGGAGAGGCTCCATGTTGCCTCCCTGCAATGTAGGGCATCGGGTGACTGGGACAGCAGGCGGGGATTGTGTATTCTTACCCACTGTTCCAGCCACCTGAATGGTTGAGGGTTCTTCCCCGGGTGTGAATGTAGCAATGAATATACATTTTGTTTGATCGGAAGCACAGGCTTGCAAAGAGGTTTTGGAAATTGGGCTAGGGCCATCCCTCACTCTCCTCTCCCTTGGAATGTCCACCCTAGGCCTGGCATCCGTCACACATTGGTTAGTTCTACCGACTGGTTGGACTCACCTAAAAACAAGCTTACTCACTCTCACCTTGTCCATCTACTCTAGCTCCTTCTTGACCCCTCTGTCTTCTGCCTGCCTCCACCCTTTGATGTTAACTCTCCTCCTTTGCTCCTAAACTATTAATACTGCTCTCCTTTCACTACTACCATTTTCTCCTTATCCACCTACTACTCCTCCTCTCACTCATACCACTATTCTCCTCCTTCATCTTCTATAACTCCTTTCACTACCTCTACTCTCCTCCCACTACTACCCCCACTATTATCACTACTCTCCTCCTCCCCTACTACTTCTCCTCTCACTACCACTACTCTCCTTCCACTACTACCACTACTTTTATCCCACTACTATCACCACTTAAACACTCTCCTTTCACCAAGTAACCATTTGCTTCACAAACACTACTTAACATCTATCGACTTGCCACCCAAATACACCCACCAAATATGCTCATTCATACCACAGAACCACTGTCTCCTTTAAGCTAACTCGTTACTTTCTCCATTCACATCTCCAAAATACTCCAGGCGGTCCTTCTTCCTGATGGTCTCTTGGTCCTCCACCTCCATCTCGCTGACCTCACCCAGAGAACCCACACTTCCAACATCCTGTTCCCTGCTCTTCTACCTCCCCCTCTAAGGAGATTGGGCAGCTAGCCTTGGTCAACCATAGACTGTCCACCCCTCCCAGAATGTACCTAAAGTAGGTAAAGGGATATTTAGGGCGCTAAGCTTCACCCACTTCCTCCATGTAGGCTTGTCGAATGCTACTGCTGCCAGCTAGAAAAATCCAGCATGTATGCCTGTAGATTGAAGACTTGTTTTCTTAAGTGCCGTGGGGATTATGTCCGGGGATTCATCCCCCCATTTTGTCCGGGGAGGGCGGGTCCCTAACCCCATTTTGTCCATGGGGGCGGAGAGAGTCTTCCCCGTAGTGCAGACACATCTGGAAAGGTTGCTTGATAGTGCAGACCTTGATATGCGAGTGGTGCGCCACTGTGGACAGAATCTGGAGGTGCATCTAGAGATGCCACGTCCTCCACGCATCCATGGGGTGACGTTAGCTGGCTGGTAAATTCTCCCCTCATTGCTTCTTGAGGCCTTGCCACTCTTCCTCTATCTGTCTGCCAGTGTTGTTCCTCCACTGGCTCTCCATGCTGTGTTAGTGGCCTATGGCCAAGACCGAACCAATCAGTTCATCTCAGTGGCGGTAGGGATTTGGGTTTTCTCTTCTGGCGTGGGTTTCCTTCTGAGCCCAGAAGAGATATTTTGGCCCTTCCTTGACAATTCCCCCTATTCATTCTCCACCTACATTCATCCATTTGAACTTACTATATCAGAACCGGATATCATCATCAAAACCATCAGACAGATGAAAGCCTCTGTTGCCCCAAACGCCCATTGCCCTGCTTCCAGCTTCCTCAAAGATCATATCCAGATGCTGAACCAGTCATCACCAATCTACGCAATGCTGCTTGAATGACAACTGGATGTGTACCAACAATCCTGAAAACATCCACAATCATTTTGATCCTAAACAAACATATTGCTAATCCTGCAGTGCATGCTAACTTCCAATTCATCTCGAAGACGTGGTTTTGGAAGTGGCAGTCCACCTAATGATCCAAAATTTCACTGAAGGCATTCCTCTCTTCCATGACCTTCAGTCTGGTTTTAGACCTTAGAGAGGTACAACTGCAATGCTCCTGAAAATAAGAATGAATCTCATTCTATCTTGGAAAATGACCAGCATGAGGCCCTCCTCCCTTTTGGCCACTCTGGCACCTAGGACACTGTTGACTATTCTATTCTGAACTGCCCTATCTTAGCTCAAATCATTCTGCAAAGACTGATCTTTCCAGGTTACAATTGGCCACTTAAGGGGAAGCATAATGACCCTGACATATAGCGTGAATCAGGGATCTGCCATCCCCAACGGCTCTTCAATGCCTATGATTAGCCACTGGCTCCCGCCAGGAAACCACCTCCAGTCCTTTGATAATCATCATAATTTAATTTTTATCTGATGGCAAAATACTTTTTCGATGTAACAATACAGTGAACAACCAGCTGACATTCCACCTTATATATTATGAATATATGCATACATTTCACAGACAAAATTAGCTAAACTGTTTCCCTTTAATACATTGTACTGTTTATAAAAAAGACCTTGTTAATTTGCATTGTTATACAGCCACTAAGTTACCCCCCCCCTCCTTTTTACATGTAAAGGTTATCTTCTAAAATTGCCCAAATGTTCATATTCGATAAGATTCGCAATTTTACATTATACAGCTGTGAGAGACAAGCCAAGGCAACACACCGGATCAATTTCCTTCAGCCCCATCAAAGGGTGTTATCAAATAGTCCTAGACCATTCCGGAAAGGCAGGCACAGCCTTTCATCCTTTCAGAAAAGGCAGGCACAGCCTGCAGGTACAGCCTTTCATTCATTCAGGAAAGGCAGGTACAGCCTTTCATCTTTTCAGGAAAGGCAGGTACAGCCTGCAGGTACAGCCTTTCATCCATTCAGGAAAGGCAGGTACAGCCTTTCATTCATTCAGGAAAGGCAGGTACAGCCTTTCGTCTGTAAATCAATGCTCTTTGCATTAATTGACTACAGTGACTCTCGCGGCCGGATTCACAGAAAACCTACGCATATGTTTGGCATCCTCAGCTCTCCAATGTTATATCTATTTAACAGAGGCTTCAGCCAACTACATTAAAGCACCTTAGAGTGAGAGCAAAGAAATGCGCCATTCAACTGGACCGTTATAGAAGAGCAAGAGAGTGCTGAATGCTCTAATCTACCATTTTCCCTGTGGGCAAATGGGGGTGTGAAATATGAAAAGGAGCAACCTCATGTGGTGTGCATCTTATAAATGTATTGTTGAAAACCTGGGAAAGTTCTTCTACCAGATAATAAATAGCCACATGAGATTTAGAGCAAACTATCAAGGAGAAGAAATCTTAATATTTACTAATGTGTGCTTTTCACAATGGCCCTGTCTCTTGGTGCAATACCACCTGAATTGCTGCAGCACCTCCACTGCTGAAGACCATTAAAGCACAGCTTAACATGTTTCAACCCTCGTATTTTCTACACACCAGCCATTTCAGAAAAAAAGTCCTTAGTCCACTATTTATAGTGGTCTTCATGTGGCCTTGCCCAGATACACATCCAAACAACACTGCTACACAGACTGCGTTCACATCCTAGCCCATCTAGATACTGACAACATCAACATATAGCAATTCATTATAATGTGCATCTCAAGAACCGTGGAGTGGATGATAACAAAAAGCCTCTGACTCAACAGAGAAAAAAAAGCAGAACTCCTCCTTCCTATCAGTGACACGCTTCCTTTCCATGAGCCGGCCACTAAGGGCCCTAATCCTCTCCCAACAAATCAGGACGAAATCCCCAGAGCCGTTTTTGCCCAACACTTTCCTTCAAACCTCATGTTCATGAAATATGCAGAAAGTTCACCTACTGAAGAGCATCAGCCCATTTCATGAAGCCCATCAATAATCAGATCTGGTCAGTGCCCTTCTCTTAGCCCATCTCGACGACCGTAACCACATGCCCACAGGGGCAGTGAAGAGTGTTTGTAACCAGTGATAGCTTGCTTAAAACTGAGCATTCAAGACTAGCCTTCATGACCAGCCTTAAACATAGGGAGACGAGGGAGAGCACAAGTCAGTGGCCTGACACTGGCTCTGGTGGTGCAAAGAACCCACTTCCGGGTGCTATGCAGCACTCACCGGGTCATGCAATCCAGAGGGCCTGACTATGCGTCCAAACTACTTTTATCATATATCCAACCCAGGACTCACAGATTAGCCATAAAGCAGCAGACCTCCTGCTGCCACTTCAGAAAAAAACAAACGGGTGAGGGAAAACTTGCTGTCGTAGGTGCAAAGCTCTAAAGGACCTTCCTGGGGATTTACTCACTCAGAAGAACGCCAGGCGTTCAGGAAGTCTCTAAACAGTCTATTGTCCTCCAGCACTCTCAGCCATCCCCTTTTCCTTGCTGACAGCCTTCCTACCCACTTACTCCCAGAATACTAGGTTAGTACTTCCCCCGGCTACGGATACAATCTTAAAATTGCACTCACATAATATCTACTTGTATGTATGGGTGATGCTTTTCAGTGTCCTTGAATGTGACGCTGATTTAGCGGTTGACCGGTCACCCCGCCTCCTACCAACTCAACCACTCCCTCTCTGCTTTCATCCTGTTATAATTACTGTTGTACTTGTAACTTGAAATGCTTTCTGTGATCCTTCTGCCCTCTTTCGGCCTGCTCATAATGTAGCATTTTCTATAACCTCAATAAGTAAATAGGGTTGCGGGGGGGGGGGGCAATTTATACATCTCTGTTCAGAATCTGCCCTCTACCCCATAGGGATTGAGAAGATGGGGGAGCAAACCTATGAATTTCTCGGTTTCTCAGGGGGGTGCCCAGGGGTGGACTGGGAACCAAAAGGGGCATAGGAAATAATATTCAAAGTGGCTCCATATTACTCATTTTCAGCAAGACCAACCGTATCCTATGGGAAAACTTGAAAATGAAATAGCTTTCCACATAAAAGAGGCCCAGGTTGCAGAGTCCTACCAGGAAATCTCCAGAGTTCCCTATAGGCCAATCCACCACTGCGGGTGCCAGTGCCCAGAATGTATAGGAGTGGCATTGTAAGGGTATTACTGTTAAACATTGTTTTTTTCAGTGGTGAGCCGTGCCCCAAGCATCTCTGTATCCAGCCTGTGATGAATAAACGTCCACCAGTGGTCCAAACCACCCATCAACCCCACACCTCTAGTACACCAGAAGGGATCCGAACACATTGGAACAAAAGTCAATTATAAACCTCCTTGTCCAATTTTGGTAACGTGAACGGAATGGCAGGCTTATCTCCGTAAGGTTGTGGATCATTGGTTAAATGCAACAAAGCGAAAATACGATTATTACCCAATGATAAAAGGGACTGTTCAGTCAAGGTTGTATAAAACTATCTACTTTATTATTAATACAACAGACAGTTCTAGCACACTACAAAATGCAACCCACATTGTAAAAGAACACAGAGGATGGACAGTTTCACGGAGGAAGGTATGCACTCTGGATACTGACAGGAGGGTAGTCGGTAAAGCAATCAGTCTTAACTGTTTGAGGTTATTTGGATTCAGCATCAAGGGAGCAAGGGGTTGTAAATGTCACTAGGGGCCTTCGGGGAAGGACCAGGGGGACAGAACCACCATGTACCTGGTGCTTCAGATGTTCTTGTTGCTCGACAGGGTCAAGTCGGTTCCAGGACACTTTGTAGCTCCTGCGACAGAGTTCAAGATGGCAGACAGCTGCGGGTGTCAGGCAGCAGGCAGTTCGGCAAGCAGGGCTAGATGGACAGCTGCAGGCTGGCCTACATGGCAGCTCAGGGTCAAGAATCGCTGTCTTTGTGCTGGTTGGCAGATCTGGAACGCTGGTCAACGCGTCTCCGACGGCTTTAGTGACTGCAACATGACAGCAGTCAGTGGTGAAGTCATCGTATTTCGAGGGCTCGACTGCTTCAAAAATGCCCTTAAAAGATGGATGCTGGTTGATGCTTGTGTGGCACTCCTCCTAGCTTCTTCGCAGGGCGGATGACATCCTTTCAAGGTGGACAGCCCAAAGCTGAGGAGAGTGTTTGTAGGTAACAGCCTTGTCCTTTGTTCAGACACTCACTGGCACTTCTCACCTAGGATGTTTGCTGGCAGAAACTAGCAGGGCATGCAGTGTGCTGGATGTATACCGGTTCTGGAGCTGCGGGATGGGTCCTCTGAATCTGGAATCTCCCTCTGTTCCCTGGGAGATGTTTGGGGGAGATATCTTGCTTCCCTCTGGGAAATCCTGGCCTTCCTTCACTGATGGAAGCTGTAAGTTACACTGTACCTTCAGCCATGGTCCAATGCTGAGTTCTTCTTTCCTGCGTCTGATGAAGCCTTCAGATGATTTGCTACGTGAGGGGTTAAGCCCTCTTTTAAAGCCAAATGGGCCCAAGTAATTGGTGCAGGCTAAGCCTACCTTAAAGAACCAATTTGATGCCCCACCAACAATCTTCTGTTGTGCCTGAGGTCAGGACCAGAGTGCTTTGCATCAGGAAAGGTAACGGGTGACACTATGTACTCCTAAGTCCCATCCATCTTCCTGTCAGTTGTAGATCAAAGTGTCTCACTGGTTAACTGAGCCCTCTGTGGCTCTCGATCAAAGCACAGGTATCCCTTGAAGTTTGTGACGAGAGCAGACTTTCTGTCTTGCTTAAATCACATACTTCTCCCTCTGAAAGGGGTCCGCTCTGCAGGAGTTGCCTATGGTAAATAGTGGACCCAGACATGTCATTCACTGTCTTTCATGCAGAGGGGTGGGAGCTAGGCTCATGGTGACACATTGCATAACAAAGAGGTGTTAATTTTCCTGCCCATTGTTAAGTTCTGTGACTAGGCCTAATCGCAGGCCTGCTTCAATTAACTCTCGTCAGTATGTGCCATCACCAAACAGATCTTAAACAATAGAACAGGGTGGTCCCACGGAGCCTTTATTTATTTAGGCTGGTCATGGGAGGATGAAGGTGTTGCCGTTCTCCTATGGATGTTTTTGTGCACCCATCGCTGCTACCTCACAAAAAAATGTGACAGGGAGGACAGCGTCTGTAGGCTGTGTCCCCCAGAGTACACCGGACTATGTGTTTGTTGCGTGGTGAGCATTCGAATATGTATCATAGTGGGCAGCATTAGTTGTTCCTGTTCTGTATTTTAAATTAAAGCTGAAAAGGAAAAAGTTCCCAAATTGGAAACTCCCGTCGCCCGCGCACTATCATAGGCCCAATAATGAAACCAAACTTTCAGAAAATAAGGTTTTATAATTCTCAAAATATTTCAATACTCATTGAGTTTCAAAGGCAAGTTAGAAATGGTCATTTCATCAACAGATATATTTCATGTCATCATAAATGTGGCTTGGGGAAATATACGATCTATAGAGTATGTGGCTATCTGGTCATTGCATCAAATGCAATACAATTGAATGCCTTACCATTGAAACAATTGCATCGAAAAAAAGCATCAAATGCATTTTTTTTCAAGGTAAAGGGTTTAGTTTAATTATATTGGATTTCAAAGTTTAAAAAATGGTGTTTGTGAGGGGGACCCACCCATTAAAAAAAATGTTTTATTTAAATGCATTTGATGCAATTTTTTTCGATGCATTTTTTTTAGATGGAATGGTATGTCGATAGTAGGAATTTGATGCAATGACTAGGAATCGAGTATGTGTTTATTCGTCAGGCCCTACTCGGTTCGAGAAAATCTTTCGCTTCATCACGGGTGACTTTCACATCAATTCTACAAAATACTACAGATAACATTGTTTTAGCAAACCAATTACTGATATATTCACACAATATAATCCAAATAAAATAGTTTTACAAAACCAATTACTGATCAATTTATGCAATAATCCCCTTGATTTCTTTCAGAAAGAAGTACAACTAGTAAATCCATTGATGTGGTAAGTCATCCGATATTAGCAACTATAATGATGTGATAAACAGTATCTAAAGAAATATATATTTGCTGAATTCATCAATGTGTGGCTCAATTATGTGCAAAAGGCATATGCTAATCCACTCACCTAGAGGACAGGTAGCCTAAGGATCTCCTTGGTAAGGTTAACATGGGCTTGTTTTTCTTCCTCAATATCTGTCAGGATCATTTGAAGATTTATAGATAAAGAACAATATTACAAATAACTCCAGGTTTTAAAATCTAGAGGATGCTGCAATTAAGGCATTTTAGGTACATTGTCCCACTCACTGGTAAGTATTTCCGTGTCCGTGCTGGTCGTGTTCCCCATTCCTATGGAAGCGGCTCGAATGTGCCACAAAATGGCCACCTTAAGAAATAGTGTCATATCACATCATTGTGACGCCATCACGTATGATGTGCATGACGTCATGTTTGTAAACAAACAATGATCATGCTCGGTGACTGCTTTTACAGTCTTTTGGCGTTGGGACCATAATGTGGTTCATCTTTCTAAGGTGTTCCCTCATTGTTCATCCGTACGTCCATATGGTAATGTGAACATAAAGTAATGTATTCTCCTATGGTGCTGACGTATTCCAATATAACTCCTAAACTCAAGGAATCTACTTTATATGTAGAGAAATATGCTTATCCTATTGAGCAAGAACGACATACTGCCTTAACTCATACTGCCTCCAAAGAGTGCGCATTCTGCTTCTGCTTCGCTATAACTAATATTCCAATAGAATTACCTTGTTCAATAAGTTCACACAATTCCTGCATCATAGTAGCCGTAGGTAACACTTATTCAAATAACTGTGTTAGAAATATTTCAACATTAATGTGTCCATCTGCCCCATAGGAGTGCACAGTATAACGGATGTAAGAAATTAGAGCAGCTGTTGTGCTTACTAACGGTCTGTTTGTAACCGGAAGTAACTGACTGTATCCCATCATAGTGTGTTAGTCACCTGTCACTAAATGGGTGTTCAATCTTGTGAGGAGCGTCTCATCAGAACCAATCGATATTAATGTTAGGAGAAAGTCAAAGATTCAAAGAGCAATATTCACCGGCATTACAAGCTATGAAACGATCTTTAACTTTCTAACGTGCAACTTGTGATGGCTAATGGCGTAGGGCCCTTCATATTTTAAATTAGGAATACTTCACACATGTGGTTTTGCAGGGATAGCCCACACGCACCTCGTTTGCTTTTCAACACAGGGCACAACTGGTTTGTTAAACTCATGTTTTAACAAGGGTGGATACACTTACATTGTGTATACATTGTGTGACACAACATCGGGGAAGACGCTCCTGCGCCAACGGTGATTTTGTTAAATGCAATAGTACTTCAGAATCCGCTCTTTGCCTCCCAGAGCAACCCCTCAGTCTGGCTGGAACCTCGGAAACGTGGTTTGCAGACATCACCGGCTGCCGCCCCTCGTTTATGCACGCAGAGCATGGGACGGCGCGGCAAACCTATGCTCCAGGCAACTTCGACGTTGCTGTTGCAGTCCCTTGAAAAGTTGAATTCAGGTCTTACAGCCTCTTACTGGGAGTCAGCCGAGGTCCTATGGAGGGAGGGGCCGAGGCGAGGCACTAACTAATGCAAGATGTGGTCACCATATGGAAAAGCGTAGCCCGGACCTGCATTGCAACATGTGATTTCAGGAAGATGGATTTGCCTGGAATGTGGCTGCATCTCCTGGGGGAGGTCAAAGGGGAAACCGGCTCCGAGATGCACAGCTCTGCACTGTTCGTACAGGCGCTTCTGAAAGGGTTGGCAGCCTGAGCTTTCATTTGGCTTTTCTTCCAATCCATGCTGAATTCCCAGCGCCCACCTTGTTTAAATTACACTGTTTCGTTGTCTCTCCTGCTTAAGAAGCTCTGCTTTGTCTCTGTTGGACTTCCTACATTTGGAGTTTCTGGGTTCTCAGGATGACAGGGGGCTGGGCCAGAACTCTCCTCTCTGTGATCCATCAGTAAGTACCTCTGACAGCCAATCATGGACGCCTGTGCATGTACTGGCTGGTTTGGTGGCATATCCATTGGTTTCCCTACAGATCAGTGCCTCTCAAAGGCCAGAAAGTCTGGGGTGGAGTCCCTCAAACGACGCGTGAAGGACTCTCGCCCAGCCCATCCAGCATTTAGGGGCACTGGCCTTTCATCAGTGACAGACGCTGATTTCTTTATGAGGTCAGCCCAACATTGCCTTTAACTAGCCTACCAGCATCAACACCTGTTGCCAAACCACAGAACTGACCAATGATTTAGGATAACAAACAGTTCAAAGAAACGTGCAGATGACTAACCATGGTCACAATGACCACTGTTGCAGTATAGGATCTACACGCTGATTCTTGCAGTTTCAGCATGGGCACAATGACCACTGTTGCTGTATAGGGCCTACACGCTGATTCTTGCAGTTTCAGCATAGGCACAATGACCACTGTTGCTGTATAGGGCCTACACTCTGATTCTTGCAGTTTCAGCATGGGCACAATGACCACTGTTGCTGTATAGGATCTACACGCTGATTCTTGCAGTTTCAGCATGGGCACAATGACCACTGTTGCTGTATATGGCCTACACTAGGGCCTACACGCTGATTCTTGCAGTTTCAGCATAGGCACAATGACCACTGTTGCTGTATAGGGCCTACACGCTGATTCTTGCAGTTTCAGCATGGGCACAATGACCACTGTTGCTGCATAGGGCCTACACGCTGATTCTTGCACTTTCAGCATAGGCACAATGACCACTGTTGCTGTATAGGGCCTACACGCTGTTTCTTGCAGTTTCAGCATGGGCACAATGACCACTGTTGCTGTATAGGGTCTACACGCTGACTCTTGCGAATTCAGCATGGGCACAATGACCACTGTTGGTGTATATGGCCTACACGCTGATTCTTGCAGTTTCAGCATGGGCACAAACACCACTGTTGCTGTATAGGGCCTACACGCTGATTCTTGCAGTTTCAGCATAGGCACAATGACCACTGTTGCTGTATAGGGCCTACACGCTGATTCTTGCAGTTTCAGCATGGGCACAATGACCACTGTTGCTGTATAGGGCCTACACGCTGATTCTTGCACTTTCAGCATAGGCACAATGACCACTGTTGCTGTATAGGGCCTACACGCTGTTTCTTGCAGTTTCAGCATGGGCACAATGACCACTGTTGCTGTATAGGGTCTACACGCTGACTCTTGCGAATTCAGCATGGGCACAATGACCACTGTTGGTGTATATGGCCTACACGCTGATTCTTGCAGTTTCAGCATGGGCACAAACACCACTGTTGCTGTATAGGGCCTACACGCTGATTCTTGCAGTTTCAGCATAGGCACAATGACCACTGTTGCTGTATAGGGCCTATACGCTGATTCTTGCAGTTTCAGCATAGGCACAATGACCACTTTGCTGTATAGGGCACACACACTGATTCTTGCCATTTTCAGTTATTATTGTCACGAAATGAAGCAAGTGTAGGTACAAATTAAAAGAAAAAAGGGACACATTATGAATATGGTATCAAATCGGCTTTGAATCTGCCAATTTACCACCAAACTCATTTCTGCAGCTTGGTCCCATGGCATTACAACAGGGTTAAGAGTAGTGTTATGGCGGTGCTAATCACCATTTTTGGAGTCTATAGAACTCCAGGTATATTTGTACGGTATTTATTGTGAGTGGTAATTCTGTGCCGTGCATCCTCCAGTTTTTTACCTTAAAGTGGAAACTTTGGCCCTCAGTAGGAGGTTGCCGTTAGGCTGCCAGTGCTACTGGCGGTCTACGGGCAATCTTGGCTTAACGTTACTGCCGCCCGATATCCCAGTAATACCAGGATATTACGGGCGACTGGGGAACAGTACGTTCCCATTCCCTTGGATTCCCATAGGATTCCATGGGAATGGGAACACTGAAGCACCGGCACCATTGGTAACGATGCCGGTGCTTCAACGAAAAATATGTCGGTAGGGGCTTGGACTACCGGCAGGTCAGGCCAGCCAGTAGTTCACTGCCCCTACCGGCAGACTAGTTTTTTTTGGACGCGCAACCACATAATGAGGGCACACACCAGCAGCATTAGCTGGAGAGTTAGCTTGTGGTAAATCCTCCACTTCAAAATCAAACTCAGAATTCAGTGGTGCAGTAAACGTGTGGTCATTCCATTACCAGTAAAAGTGACGTTAAAAGAGTTATCCCACTTTATTTTACCACATTATCCACTCATAATAGGCCTCTAAGTTTCCTAATGTGCAGGAAAACGATTCCAGAATTATTTCTGATCTTTGACCATCATGCCTCGGAAACTAAGTACACGGGTAAGGTTGGCCAGATTTCCGACTGCCTGGATATGGGGAAGTTACATCAAGAGCTCTGGTGGACAGTCATTCTTGGGTCTCCCACACGTGTTTCCAGTTTGTACGGAATTTTCTGATGAAGAAGGAGAAGAGAGCACAAACAGTTAACTGGACAGCAAACCAGATACCCTTTCAAGCGAGTGCTACATGTTACATTAATACTTCACTTGCAGTGTCTTTTTCTACCCTCATTAATGGCTGATAAACTATTGCCAACTGAGATGCAGCTTACACTGAGCAAACTTTCTGGGATAAGGGCTAATTGCGATCTCATTGACATGTACAGGAATAGATTGTCACAGCTTTAAAGTAAGAAGCGGAGGAACGATAACGGTACCTGGTCTGAAACTTCATTTCGTTAGACCCCTATGCCAGATGTCTGATGTGCATGTCCCTAGGATGTCTGATGTGCATGTCCCTAGGATGTCTGATGTGCATTTCCCTTGGATGTCTGATGTGCATTTCCCTAGGATGTTGAAAACACAGAGATTACAACAGATCTGTGTTGGGAACTACCTTTAGGACAAGACAAGCACCAAAGTCTTCTGGAGATCCCTTGAAGCCAATGGTTTCAGCAAACTAGTTCAAACAGCCACGAATTCCTCTTCATCCCACTCACAGGTCCCCACTCAATATTAGGCAATTGGGTTTCTGTTGCAAGCAGTCACTAGCGGCTTGGTTGTGAGTAGACTGGACCCTGTAATTAGGATCAATTTGACAGGAACCCTAAATTCTTCATTCTCTCAGGGAGCTTTGTCTGAGCTAGGGGCCCAATTCTCCAAGTCTAGCATTCCAGCCTCTCAACTGTTTCTCAAGTCACTCTCTGTCTTCTGGGTGCACAGCAGGTCTGAATTCTTCTAGAGGCTCTGAAATCTCAGACAGGCTCAGTCTCTGCCTCATAAGACTTCTACTGACTATAGCAGAGACATATGTTTGTAGTACTTAACCAAGCGCATCATTGCAAGCTCCTCCATGATTAGAGTTAGAGAACCCCAGGCGAGCCATACAAGCAAGCATGGGAACAAGCGCCCAATCTGAGAGCCCTCCTGTCCCCTGCACACCTTGATGCCAAATAACTGGCTCAATATATCAGTATAAACAACAATACACATTGATATAAAGAATTCCAAACATATAATTCAGGAAGAAATAAAAAATGAGGCATATTTATTCTTCTGAGAAATTGAAGCAATAATATATGGTCTATGCCTGGTTGTGGTCGGTGCTCAACGTGTTTCGGGGAACAAATCCCCTTCTTCAGGAGCTGGATACAGCGAACAAAAATAAATCCAGATGTATTACAATGTTCTGAAAAGTTTCAATAACCTGCCACCACTAGTCTTGCATGAGCAGATCAGCATGCCAAGGGTTCACAGTCTACTGGGCCTACACCTGAGTCACTCATGTGTTCAGGACCAAACGATTTATCCACCTCTCCCAGTGGTAGTCACTATGTATCATATTCTGTCTCCAGTGCTCTCTATCACTCCATTATTCTAGTCAATTATTCTAGTCAATGGAACTACCATCATGGTGTACAGACTACTACTCTTAACGACTCGGTGGAGTGCGTGTTCAGGAAACCCCCATGGTGTTAAGTGGTCCCAAGTCATGCCAAGTGAGTAACAGCCAGAAAAGGGTCATATCTATTATCAGAACCATATGTTTAAGTAAAGGACCCAATGGTCACAAACAGCGCCGCCGAGCAATCACAAGAAAGGCACCTTTCCTTTTTTAGGATGCCATCATAGCAATAATGTAATGAATGGACACACAATCAGGCACCCACACAGGCAAGGAAATCAGCTTAAAGGGACTACTACATGTATGACCTCAGGGGTCGTCTACATTATAAAATGTCCATGCAGCCTATTGTATGTAGGACAGACATCTAGGATGGCAAGAGACAGGTGGACAGAACATAAATCCATTGTCTGCTAATTATTCTTTCATAACACGCTTAATAACGGAGACAGTTTCTAAGCACGAGACCAGGGCCTCACAGGACCTGTTTTGCTATGCGTTGTCTTGCTTCCAAGACAAATATGTTGCCCCCGTGCTATCCTCCTAAGCCCTTTGAACCTTGTCCGCTTTTTAATTTCCTCTCTATGGTCTTTAATGCCTCTGTGAACTAGCTTCTCCTTATCTGTCTTCTTTTATTTTCTTCTATTCCCCCACACGTGCCTCCTGTTCACAAGTCCTCTTTCGTTTAACAATTCCAGGCCCTCTCTGCACCTCTTCCTGCTTTCGTTCCTTCTTTTTGCTTGTACCAAAGCAGTGGAATGCTCTTCCCCTTTCTTTGCACTCTTCAAATCACTATCTTAAAGCTTATCTTATTTCTATTTGATTTTTATTGTACAGTTTATTGTCTCTTGTGAAGCGCTTAGCCGTTAAGCGCTATAGAAATACAATTAAAATACAAAATACAAATACGCAAAAACAAAATACAAAAGATTTTTCCATTTACTGATACCACTTCCAAGCATCCTCCTCTCTTTGTTATACATCCCACCTCTGCTGTGCCACCTTCTCTATACCTTCGCCCTTTGATGTTTCCTTCTCAGCCTCCACCATGACCTCTCTCTCCACCTGATGCTACCATTTCCTCTGTTTCAAAACTACCCTGCGATGATGTTATCTCTCCCTCTGCTTTGGGTTGTACCACCCCCTCCCTTTTCATAGATCTTTCCATCTGCTTTTGCCACCACTCTCCTCCTGGCATTGCCACTTCCTCCGGTAATCTCTTCTTTTGTGATTGTACAACTTTCTTCCTGTAACTGCTTCTTTTCTGTTGTCACCCCCTACTTCACCCTCTCAGCTCTTACGATCTCATTTTCATTTCCACTGCTGCCATCCGCTCTGCTTCCTGCCCTCCCCAATGTTCTCCAGTCTCAGGCCACAGCCCCATGAGAGCCTCCTTCATCACACATCCACACCGATCACGTGGGATTGTGTGTTTTTCTAATGTGGAATCTGCTCCAGCTCGGTGCGATTCTTAGAGAGGGTTTGTACCAGTGGTTTGTAAATGAACGTGGGTTGGGAATCGCTGGCATCCCTGAGTGCACCCCAGGCTGCTTACGCTTAAAGGGCTGGACCAAGCCCATACTTAGCCTGTCCGCCATCTTGTATGTCTTCTGTGTTTTCAGCATGTAAATGAATTGCTGGCACTATACTAGGGAATCTGCGTACACTCTTAGTTTTCTTCAGAATGCTATTCACTTGGTGAAGTTGCTATATTGTATGACTGGCATAAGACCATTCCGATGGTAACAATATTATTGAAACTGCTTTTTTCACTTCATTCTCCATGTTAGTGTGATGGTGCAGGTGAGACCGGTGTCACGGAAGGGTGTGTATGCCCCCACCATGTAGACTGTAACAGAAGCAGCATTATAGCTAGCTTTGCCACACTATAGGGAGAGTTAGGTTGCTGAAAACACAGAGACGGAATGTAGTAAATGGTGGTATGCACAGTTAGGTAGGGCACTCATATATAAAGCAGCATTATAAATGACAAGAGAAGCACAATTTTCCCTTTTAAAGGCCCTGCAACGCACAAAGTTAATAAAGCACGGCATTGCAGTTTAAATAGCTAAATAGGGATTTTTATTTGTCCAGGATGGTAGTCAGACAACTGACAAGGCCATGGCTGAGAGAAAGGGAGGATAGCACAAACTGCATGAGGAGGCCTTGCCCATGGTTCCAGTTACAATAAGCAACAATAGAGTTCGTTTTGTTGCTAGAAGACACAACTGCACAAAGTTATTTGCCAGGTGCACAAAGTAACATTGCCACTAACACACCTGCAAGATATTTCCAGAGTGCTCCCAATGGTGAAAGCAGTCCAACACATGCACACATAATACATTGAAGCTAAAAGGTCTCATACGCAAGCCTTCACACATCAAAGTGAATAAGTTATGCACATCATGACCCAATTAGACCAAACACCTGCAGGCAGCAGAATATATCAGAAGGAGGGTACAGGACAAGCTGTCCAAAAGTGACCAAACCTTTGGGAGGTTGGGCCCGGCGTGGGCGGATGAGATGGTAGTGAGTTTGATAGGTCTTTAATCAGGGCAAGATTTCGATCTCTCCTTTCCCACCAGAAGTTAATTGGACTGTTGTGGATAAATGTAACACCCAGGGCCACATCAGTAACAGGCAGCAGTATTGGTACAAAGTCAGCATGTGGAACTACTCAGATGAAGCGTTAGCCTCTCTTAATTGGGGAGTGGGTACGTTAGCTGCATGGTTTCACTGGGGGTCTGGGGAGAGTCAATGCTTTCAGAACTATTCCCTTGCAACTAGTTTATGAAGAATGGCCCCAAGAACTGGGATTCTGTGAGGCAACGATTGTAGAGCTCTGGCCATGTGACAGGATTTCCTCCCGATACAATGACCCATTTCACTATCCACTGGCTCAGGGAGGTGCTAGATGCCCTGAGTCATCCCCTGGCGTTCCTCAGATCAAGGCAGGGTACTTCCTCACAACCCACAGTAAGTTATGTACGGTGGGTTTTTCTCTTCATCTTTACAATAGGCACTATTTACCAGCCAGAGCTGAAATCTAGGAGGGGAATCACATATCCAGGATATTGCTGCATATCAGAGGGTATATGTAGCAGCTAACAGCATCCCTCTTGAATATAAGTAAGCAAATCAAAGGCTCCCTATCTATGTTCTTCCTAACCATTTTGCTATTACTCTGAAAGATATATTCACAGAATTAGCTTACTGTGGTAGGCCCATACAAGGTGCAGGAAATCTGCCTTCTGGTAGCCACAATGTCCACAATGATTGAAAACCTCAGGCCACAGTTAATGCATATATGGTGAGTATATCATACCTGGTGAATCACCCAAAATTGGAAGAGTTTCAATTAATACTTTTGGGGAACTAGTTTTGTCTTCCAACAAATATAAGAACATTGGCTCACATTCAATGTCAACCCAAGGTCTCTTTCCCATCTCCCTGTTGGCACAGTGCTTAGATGGGAGTCCCCCCTTAAATGAAACTAAAGGCCCAAGTCCAGTCTTCTCTCTTCCATGCAATAACCATAGCACTCAGAAGGAGAAACAATGATGGCTGTTGTGAAAAGCAAGTAAACTGTGTGCCCAGAGTGTGCCTCAATCTGTAATAGAAATTTGCAAGTCTCCTGTCTGACAAATTAGGTATTTTGGAAAAAAATCACAGAATTTGCACAACCCCAATTTTTTCATTATCCTTATAAAGAATAGTTTGAATGTTATGTGACTAACAGAATGTGGATTAATAGGACCGACGTTGAATATAGAGTTTCTAAACCCCAATGCATCACAATACAGCACCAGGCATATATCATACACTAGATCACAATAATCACTACATGATTTACCTGAGTCGCCTTTAGAAAAACTAAAACGAGTGAGGACAGAGCCGTGATTGTTTTTTACTGCCAACATCAAGCCTAATAGATGTTGAGGAAAACCAAAGAGGAAATAAATGTACATGGGCCACCAATTAATAACTTTCTATTAATGGAAGTGCCTGACCCATGCTCTTGTGGAGAAAACCTAGGGTCTGCCAACTCACCCAGCCTTTCTTGCCTGCTCAGATGAGTCAAAACAAAAAAACTGCAAGTGACCTTGCAAGGACCACTGGAATGTTCAGCAATAGATAGAGAAATGTGGGGAGGATTATGATAATGGTAGCTTAATATGCTATTTATTTATTTATTTATTTATTTATTTATTTATTTATGTATTTATTTATTTATTTATTTAATAATTTGAAAACAGATTAAATATAAATCTTACACATAAGTAGAAAAAAAAATATTCTAATCATGAGATTTCGAAGGATAAAGAAGGATAAAAATCAGTAGCTTAAGAAGCTTAATCTATTTGTTCACTTGCTCTTCAAATTTACAACAAGGTCCTCCAAAGTTAATTTGGAAGAACAGATTTACATCGCTGCATACGACAACACCCTTGTATATGATGGTGGATTACTTGAATGCTCTTATGTCCACCTGTGCCTCTTATCATGTCTGTTACGGGTAACATCTGGGATTTATTACAGTAAAATAAAAATGGTGGAAATGCACAGCTTCACCTAAATCAACTTCAAAATCGTAAAGTATCTCAGGGTGCAGCTGGATATGATCTCTGGCTCAAGGATCAAACACATGGAAACAAAGAATACTCATTGATAATAATGAGTAACCCCAGATGCACACCTCTCAGGAAATATACTACTGTTTTCAAAGCAAATCAAATATGATGTATTCCGTATTCAAATTCAGAAAATTCAAAACATTTAAAAAAAATCATTCTTGCAAAAAAAGTCATACTCTTCGAAATGTAATCTTCAAACATTTCTTCTACTCTAAACAAAGTAAAAATAATAGAAGTTTCTGTATAATGGTAATTCATGAATATTAGTCATTCATTTCTGAAACAAAATTGTACATTGCCATTCAACAATTCTTATTCAATGTCCATTTTATTGACTGATCCACAGTCGATGTAACACATTTTTAATTTGCTATTTCTTGGAAGATCTCTATGTTCTTCTAAATCTTCTCAATGTGTTTTAGGTAAAGGCTATTATCCTTCTTCAGGGGCGATACCGCTGTCTTCCTACAAATTATATTATTAAACATTAATCAAACAGCTCTCCACTAGCCTTAAAGTATCACAAATAACCTCATGTTCATATAATTTCTAACGATTCTTCTTCACAACTATAAAGACATCTACAAGAGAACATTTCAATCAGTATCATCATGAATTTGGCTTTACTCATTGTTCTCAATGAGTCTTCTTTGTTTCCATGTATTACAGTGTACCCACATCCTGTAGAAATTCCCTAATCGCAGGTATGTTATCCATGGCTTGACCTAAATGTGCACAGTGGTGCTGACAAACAAGAGTCATCAGCACAGGTGGAAATCACAAACGTATGGGAGAAGAAGGCGATCCCCCTAGCTGTGCATTTTTCCCAAAAAGGATATCTAGGGACTCAATCAGCAGGGCAAACAACAATAGGGAAAGGGACAGCATCATGAAACAATTGGGCTGGAGTGAATATCAGACATGGGCTGTAAGCACTCAAAGTGGAAGAACTATTGTTATGTATAGCAAAGCATTAACACCATGTCAATTAAATGTTTCCATTTTTCAGTTTAACACGCATGAATCAATTTATCGAAAGGCGTCTCCTTTAGCAGATAATAACAATTCTCTGCATGCTCTGGGGAAGAATATCCATAATCAGGAGTAGCTGCATCAATAAAAATTGTAAAATAACATAAAGCTACTGTATTTTAGTTTAAATCCAACCATCATTTGTATACCAGAAATGTCATATAGGTAGTTTAAACTGGTCATATGACAACACTTACCCACCACCTAGAACATGAACAATTCTCCCAAGCATGGGGTAAGCATGTCTTATTCATTTATGAAATGAATAGTGAAGCCTCCTCTCCATTTTTATTACCATTTACAGTAATGGTATGTCGCAACATGTAGTATGATACTACTTACTTGCATACCTCTTATTGATTGATTAATTGATTGATATTTAATTTCTATCGCGCTCCTACACAAGTGTTTCAGAGCACGACAAGGCAAGGGAGAGGAACAGGGGAGAACAAAACAGCGATCTTACTAGGCCGAATGACATTGAGAACACGCAAGTGCATGGGAGAGGGGGAGGGGAAAAGTGCATGGAAGGGGGGAGAGGTGGAAAGTGCGAAGCAGAGGAGAAACAGATAAATAACAATACATAAATAATAAAGGCAACAAACAGTGGTAATGCAGCGAGCAATTTGCAAGTGCTAGGTCTTACACCCAACATTCCCAGTGAACTATATTACCAAATCATATCTAATTATAAAATGAAATAGGGTTAACACTATGGATGTCAGGCAAGCTAGGGAAGGATTTCAACGGCACAATAGATTCTGTAGACTTTGTGGGAGTTTGTTTTTGGAGACTGCCAAACATCTAATTATATAATGCAAAAGCTTACAGGGCCTATGTAACTCAGCTGTGCTTTCTTGTGCCATTAATTCTACTAATCAGGACTTTAGCGATACAATAATGCATAGGTACCTGAACGGTAAGGATCTCCCCTTATATATTACCGGACTAATTTGTGGATAAATATAGAAAACGTTTTATTCATTATTTTACATTGATATTACATTTGCACTGGATTGATCCTATTATACTGATCTCATCCTTTTATTCTATTATGCACCTACAAATTGTCTTACCTTGATTGTGAACTTATTATGAAAGGCTATTTGTCAAACTTATAAGGGAATAGGGGTCTTGATACCCTCTTCCGAACCACAGAAGCCAAATAGATTGACCCCTCCCACCGTGGTTGGCACGGGCGCCTGAAAATGATATCACAGGTAGCCACGTGACAGCCAATGGGGGGAAGATGGAGTTAGGGAAAGGGGATGGGGTGACAAAGGAAAGGAAGGGAAAATAAACAAGCAAGTATCTATTTCCTGAACACCTAGCCTGACCTCCTATACATGTAATGCACCTGTTACATACCCACAGTAGTGTACCTCATTAGTGGCCCTATATGACTCCACTTTGCACACCACAAAACATAGGATTATAAACTTGAACATAGAACTTTGAACATAACATAACATGCGCCTTGGGCCGTATACTTCCTGAAAACACATAGGGTTGCATACAAGCAACACGGCACAAACAAAGGGGTTGTCCCTAAGATACAAGACTCATGGCCCACTGGTCCCACTGAAGCAACAAACAAGGGTTAGAACAAATACACAAAACACATGCCCTTGTGCTGTGTTGACCCTAAAGGATGATTTCAAAACAAGTGCACTTTAAAGGATAGTCTCCTATTTTCCCAGGGCACTGTTTTGTCAGTTCGGAGATTCATAGCGTGTTTCCTCACACATGGCGTGTCTCACATATGGCGTGTATCCTACACATGGTGTGTTTCATCACACACTCGCTGCCGTGCTCGTATCATAAATCAACAAGTGAAAATAAGTATACTTTAACACCAAAACATGAACAATGTTGTAGAACACTTAACTGATAGTCCAGATGCCTCATGAGGACATCCGGACCCTGAAGTTCGATGCCCAACACTTGGGAAGGAGCCGGATTCACCGCTGTGGCCCGCAACTGCTTTTTCTCCTGTTAGGCTGCTAATCACCGTCGCGGCCCGGGGAAAGCTCCAAAAGTCCTTTGGCGTCCAAAACGTTCCCGCATGCTCTTGCTTCTTCAGCTGCCACCGCCCGTGCTGATAATCTGTAATTTCCTGCACCGAGGCACGGGCGGTGGCGAGTTTTCAACAGTTACTGCTAATGAGCAGCTGGCGCACTGCGGGAAAGAGGAACTACACACATCCCAACGCCTGATAGGAAATGTAGTTTATCGCCTCTTGGGAAACAAGAAGCTCCATCCTCTACCCCAAATCAGACTCCTGACACTAATGTTATTATACTTTTCAGGCAATTTGCTCTATGTTTCTATATGCATGTTTTGTAAATCTTTGAATTTAGGGCATAGTATAAAAACTGTAAAGGACGATCTAATCTAACAATATAATAAAAGGCCATATGTATGTTTGTCCCTGTATGTTTGTCCGATGAAGTCTTAGCTTTGCTTGTTGTCACTGCCAGAGGGAGCTGTTGCCGTAGGATATATAGAGACAATGCCAATTTGCATAGCATCGCCTGTTGTCACCGCTAGAGGGTGATGTTGCCTTACGCTATATAACTGGTCCTACTGTGTTAATTAAAATCTGCACTTTAGCCCATGCACACAGGCTTCTACACGAGTATATAAAAAAATACAATGAATAGTCAAGCCAGCTCTCCATTGTTGTTACCATGCAAATAAATGATATGTGACAACATATATTCTGATACTACTTACTTGCATACCTCTTACATAGGATACTTAGTAAACAGTGAAAACAGACTATCTTTTGGGATTTTTCACTCAATCTAAATGAGTTGATATTGTGAAATAGTTTCTCTGAAGTAAGGGGAATTTTACAGACATGCTATGTTGATAAATAACATCAGTTAGCATATATAAATAAGTGACTATAGCGATACAAATGTATAAGTGAATACAAGTTCATGTATAAGTGAAATAAAATACAAATACAATAACAATTCAGCCACTTTTTCAAACTTTTCCAATGAACACTTCCTTTATTACTGCAGTTTAAATCTTTTTAATATTTGACCTGTGCAGCGTATGCAAAATGCCCAGTGAATGAGATAACATAACATTATCCAAGTCTGTACAAATAAAACAATGAAGATTAAATTCCTCGCTCATCCCATCTGCTATGATGGATTTGAGTTGGTCTATCCAGTAAGTAAGCTTCTCTATGTAAATATTTTTGACAGGCGCTTTGTCCATTTGATGAGTTCATAATTTGTTCAAGAACTTGAAATCCCATCTTTGATATCTGATGTTGATTAAAATGACGTGTGACTGAAGAATTAGTGTAATGTTTGGAATGTTGGTCTGGCCAATATAATATATTCCACATGGACACTGTATACTGTAAATTATGTTGCTGTTTTCACTTGTAGTGTAATCCTTTAATCAGATCTGTTGTCCCATTCAGGGATGATTATATTGCCTTGCATTATATCAATGACATGTTTATATTTAAGAGATTGATACATAGCCCTCTTTGGTCTTTGTTCTGCTATTCACAGATGGCTCACAGAGCTCGACAGTATTCGGTTATTGTTGCGGCTCAATCACTCGATGAGAAGCATGTAGGTGGAAAAGTAGGTGATTTGGTCATGGAGGTTCCATGCAGTAAGTCTTGAATGCACAGGATCAGCGGAGAGTGCCTTCCACTTCATGGCCAGTCTGTATTGTTTGGGTCTCTCGATGCAATGAAGCCTTGTTTGAAGCACAGGTGATGTAAAGGAGGATAAAGTCAGCAGCTC
This sequence comes from Ambystoma mexicanum, assembly GCF_040938575.1. NCBI lineage: Eukaryota > Metazoa > Chordata > Amphibia > Caudata > Ambystomatidae > Ambystoma > Ambystoma mexicanum. The sequence goes on from NC_090921.1 coordinate 624,349,891, forward strand.
AATGATAGTGTGATGTCCACTTGATTGACTCGATGTGGCAAGAATCATGAAATGCTTTATTTTCAAACCCGCATTGCCAAAGGCAGCAGCACTTTGGGCTTGGAGAATGCTGTTGGACCTTTCACTGGGACCCTTGAAGAAAAATAATGCTTGCCCTGCTTTTCCCATGTCCATGAAAATACTTCAGCGATGCTTGCAGGGTCTTGCCACATTCCTCAGCAGTGCTCCATGGGTACCTGCAGTATTCATTAGTAAGCTATGTTTAGTTCCAGCAGTCACTGATATTTTCCCCCAGAAGTGGTTATGGTGGGAGCTGCCAGCTCCCCTGGTAATCTTGTTGTCACCCCACGCAAAAGACTTTGAGCAGCAGTAGTTCCGCCTTGATCCTTCTCCTTAAAGATGGTTCTTAAAGATGGTTCACCAAATGGGTGGTTCAACCACATATTTAGTCAAATCTTAACAGGGCTTTAGTCCTTTATCCCTCCTGTTAAAGGTAAATCCATTTATCAGAAACTGATTTTCCCTCTTTTGCCGTCCTTTATTTGCAGAAAATCAAAGGGGTAAGCAGGAAGTGACATACACTAAGATTAAAGATAGCCAAAGTCTTCTTTCTGGAGTGGCTTGTTGTTTCCTATGGACCTCTCCACAACCGGGTGTGTCCCAGATCAAATGGTCGCCAAGTGAACTTTTCTCTTTCAAGTATTTTATCTCTGCCCTATCACTTCCGTTGAAGCACCTTTTTGAAGCCCTATCACACGAGGAATCTTGCCTCCCGACCTGGGAAAGGTGTCAGAATCCCCAATTAATGTAGAATATGTTTCCTAGGTGTAAGTGGGCCCATGTGTTGTGGGAGCAGCTTCAAAGGAGGAAACCTTCAGCAGATGTCCCTCCCATCTGTAGGAAAGAGCAGAAAGCCAGAGTGGGAGGATAAAGCATGTCGGCAACTTTAGTTATAGCTGTTTAATTTAATCACCACATAAATCACTTTATCTATTTTTTTAATACATCGTTTTATCTTTAGCACTGTCCCTATGTTCCTGGGGACAGTTGCTCTGCCACCAGATTCATGAGGTTACCAAATAACAATTTGACTGGGATACTTTTAAAACAGTCACCATAGTGTGGCAAAAATTAAATGTGGCTTTATTTGCTGTTTGTAATTTAGTAGTATACTACCTCATAGCTTTTGAGAGGTTCTACCTCAGACTCTGCATGTGCACATTTGAAGTACATAATACATTTAATTGAAATGTGGCCTATTCACAGTTCAGCTGCTGGGCTGTTTGGACACTTTGCACCGCACAATTATACATCCGTGGACTAAACGACTTTTCAGTGATCATGTTACACACTCAAAAGGCTTAAAACCAGCCCATGTATAACTCACAAAACCTTTTTAGCAACAGAGAATATGTGGAAAATATGTCTGTTTTGTAGCACCACTTTCCTGCAGACAAACCACCTTTGCTTTCCATTGAAAAAGTACCCCTGCAGATGTCATTTTGTCACAGCTTATTAAACTGGAAAATGGAAATCTCAAACTGAAGGTATTAGTAATGTTTTTTGTATGCAATGTGTGTCTTCTAACTGTAAGTGTTTTCTATGGTGGCCTGAAATTCCCTCAAGCCCAACTGGTTCATTATTTCATTCCACCCGTTCCTGTTTGATATGTGATATGGCACCCAGTGATCGAAGTGAGCGGGAACGGCTGTTAGTGGTGTTCCACTAATTTTACTTGTATCTGTTTACCTTAACTCTACCTTTTACAACCATATTCAACATTCTCTATAGAGGATTTGTCCATTCAGGTCCTTGTGCAAGTGTAAAGTTTTAATAGGAGCCTTAGTTACTAGTCACTTAGACAATTGCAATGCCCCAGCTGCAACACCTTCTCACATGTTGCACTATGCTTCCGCCTACCCTCTCCCCTGCTGGGACCACAGTTCCACTACCTTGTTCAGTACACTTCTACCACTGATGTCACTGTACAAAAGATTACAACTTCTGAAAAACAACAATTGGCAGTGCTCTACACTTCATGAATATGACAGTTCCATGCCTTGTACCCTCCCAATGAAAGATTTTGCAGAAACCCAACATGTGGTGCAATCCAAAGCAGCGGGAGACCTAAAAAGTGGAGTAACATTCCCATCTGCATAAGGACAGCAAAAAGAAAAGACCATTTGAAGGAGTTGATTGCCTTTTCTGCATCCTGCATTACTACCCCATCTGGCAAGGCGGTCTGATATAATGTAAGAGAACAAAGAGACTCCTTAGGTTCTAGGTTGTGGATTTTCATGTAGAATAAAGACTGATCTGTCACCACCAGTCCTGGCATGAGTGGAAGGAGTCTTTTGGCCAGAACCTGGGCAAAGAATGTATTATTAACATTCACTTAAGAAATGGGGCAATAGTAGAAACACTATTCTAAAGGCTTATCATTCTTCAAATCAATGTAATTAGACGTATGTGGGTGCACTCCATCAGACGAACCGTCAGAGCTCCTCCACAAATTTTCCAAGCAGATGAGGAATGATAAGATCGAAGATGGAGTTGAAGAACTCAGCAGATAACCCATTAGTGACAGGGGTGTTTCTGCCAGCAAACCAGTCGTAAATCAGTCGTAACCCTAAACTCTTTCTCGCAAAAGGGCTCAGTAAGGGACACTCTCTTAGCACCCCTATCCATGCAAAAAAAGTGAATCTAAATAAGAGTTGATTTGACCCTTTTGTTTGTCAAGCTTCATTGAATTTAAATCCTTGTAGAAAGTGCAAAAGGCCCTCTTGATGTTCTCATCTTTGAACAAGGATGATCCATCCTCCCCTCGCATTTCAAATATATCCACCATATTTCTTCCCTGGATCAGCCAGGCAAGCGTCGTGCTGGAATGCTCCTTCTCATCACATCTCCAAGTGCAAGTATGTTGTCCTGGAAATTTGAACTCCCTATTCTGTGAGGAACAAACATTTACTCGAGTCTTCTGGATTTTGTCCAGAACTTCCTTATCCCTGGAGCCGAAATAAGTTGATTTCAATCCCTTCAATTTGTCTTGCATGCCTAATTGCCTTAGGAATCTTTGCTTCCTGCCATATACTTCCTCCTCGTACAAAAACTTTTGAGGTCTCACATGTTAATACCAAAGCCAACACTGTGACCAAAATCTTCAGTAAACTCATTCTGAAGGTTGGACTCTCAAATCTCATGTATCTCTTTTAAAGCTCTGAGCCCTATACGCATCTGCCAGGGACGGAAGCAATAAAATCAATGAGCAGAAGGGTGGTCAGAGAGAGTTCTTGGGCAGATTACGAACAAAATACATGGAATGCTAGAAAGTATTAATACCCTTATTCTGCAAGATAGACCTGCAGATAGGGTGAGATACTTGTCCACTGAGATAGTACGCACCAATACATTGTGCATAATAGGGTTAAAGCATTGCCCAAACTATGGTCGTGTTGGCAAATATGTGAAATCGAATCATAGGAGTGTCCTGTTGGGAAATAGACATTCATGAGCATGGCATTGTGTTTTTCTATTGCCCTGGATACAATAAGGTATCTGCCTGCATCATTTCTGAGGGCTTTAAAAGCTTTGGAGCTCAGAGATCCATGGATTTGGGAGCTACTCCCCATGAGTGGGTAGAAAAAGATGAAAAAAAGAAAATGTGCCAGCTGTCTTTTGTCTGACAAAGGAGCTTGTTTCATGTCCCTCCAGGAAACGGCATTACTCTGTATTGATGGTATAGCCGCTACCAAGTTCATTCCAGGAGGGAATGCTCAGAGAAGAAATGCAGTATTATCCAAGGTTGCAGGTTATAATAGAGTGGAACTTCTGCACCTCTCAAATTTCTGTTTATTAACTCTGATTACATTGCGGCAACTGAAGGGGCAGAAACTGAGAATGGGCCAACACCCCAACTTCCAGCTCCCCCAACCCACTGACCAACCCCTTATACCAGTAACGTTCCCACATCTTTTCTTAAACTAAACAAGTAACAACAAAGGTGGGTGGAACATACAAAGGTCCTGATTCACAGAAGTGTTTCACAATGGTGCAATCCCATTGGCACATGCTCTCTGCATCAAGCCCTAAGTCTGGCTTACTGAACCCCAGAGACTGCTTCTCCCAGGCCACTGCTATTCTCAGATGAGCATGTAAAAAACAAGAAGTAAATTGTAGTAAAGAATAAGAACATTCAACAGAGCAATATGCAAATCGCATATGATATTGCTGTGGCCAGAATTAAACCAGTCAAAGTGGCCTTGATGCTGACATCACCCCTTCAGCTTGACGAAACTTGACTACAGCTCTCCCCTCTCCTCGGCACATTCCTGGTCATTGGTGTGTGACGAGCCTGGGGTCAACACCAAAGGTACCAATTCTCTGGAATTCGTCCCACTCCTGGTGTTAGCAGATTTGCCTGTGAAGGGAGACATGTAATGCGTAAAAAAACCCAAAAGAAAACAGTTCAGGCTCCAGTTAAGACAAATGGCACTCAGAACAGTACACTTTCATTGAGGGTTTTGCGCTTTTACCTCTGCCAGGTCTGGTGATGTCAGAGCCACAATGTTTCTTATATGGAGGAGAAGAGAAGGAATATAGGCATATCCTGCAAAGCATTGTCAACATCCACAGACCAAGCAAGCGCCAAGGATATTCCAAACCAGAGTTTGTATTCACTGCTGTCGCCCAAGAAGCCCCTGAGCTCCACAGCTGGTGAAAAACCCCTGGGCTTTTCTCCCTAGAAGCACACGTACCCCACTGAGGAGTGGTAGCACAGGCAGGATGCAGGGCAGTTTCTAGTCCATTTGGTGCCCAGGGTGAAACACTAGGAATGCGGCCCCCCATGACTTGCATACTACGTGACATTACAGTCAGAAGAGGCAGCACCAGCACTTGCTATGGCGCTACTATGCTGCTAAACTCTGCCCACAGCAATCATGCCGCCCCACAAACTAGGGGATTTCATATCCCTCCTGGGACCGGGGAAATTGCCCGCCTGGGGCAATTGCGCCCCGGGCAGCTGCCCGCTTCACCCGGGCCAAGAAACGGGCCTGGCAGGATGGCACCGAACAAATAGAGGAGGCAGTGGTGTAAGAGGAGACCGACCCGACAGATGAGGCAGTGGAAGGCAGCACATTTGCGCATTCCACTGTCAACTTCCCCACCCCCTACGGAAGCCAAGCACAACACTTTGGGATTCAAAGCTGTGGCCAAGATAACTCCAGAAGTGTAGGTCATCATTCCTGGAATTCTACCAACAGAGGATGTCACCAAAGGCTAAGCAGCAGGAATCAGCATCCCCGCCGGCCTTTGCTGTGTTGGAATGTAATCCTTCACCTTCATGCTTGCCGCTGGCCCATATCAGCCAGAGGGAAGAAATGGAAGGCGGCTCCAAGGATTGTGCAGATCTAATCCGGGATTCGCTCCTTAACCACAGTCACTCCTTCCAGGGGCCACCGGGGAGCTCCAAGGCCACCGGGGAGCTCCAAAGATATGAAATATTAGTGTTGTTGCAGGACGTCAGAAGATGGTTAGGCACTGGTACAGAAGACTCAGCCAATAGGCTCCAGTCAGAAGGGCACCCCAGTATAGTATGATTTGTTACTCATTATATTATTGTCTACTATAATTGCATTTTATTTTATTTGATCCCTCTCTGTCTCGGTTCCCATTCGTGCCATGTACATTAATGCTAGTGTGAGATGGCAGCGTGGTATGGTTGTGTGGCATGCACTAAGACTCTCTAGGCACTGAACTCCCCTTTCAAGGACAGAACTGAGGTTCACTGTGCTGTTGTTGTGATCCAGGGCCTTCAGCCTCCCCTACCTGTATGCCTCTCTACATATATTTTTGAAAATGGTGTGCTGTGTGGTTGTACAGTGGCAGCTGTGGCATTGGCATGCTATTCATTGCATTTGTGTACCGAAAGAAGCGGTAAAAGGATAATCATGTAGTCTGCTGCTCAAGAGTACAAGGTGAGCCTACTTCACGTCTACTGTGAAACGTACCTTTAATGTGAATGGGAATCGATGACACAAGTCAGAGGGATTGGGCTTGCTGGTATGGGTAGTAGTGGCAGATGCTACAGGGTGGCACTTCCTCTGGTGAACTGGGGAAACACTGTGGGCCTCATTACGACCCTGGCGGAAGACCATGGTGCTATTAGCACCATGGTCCATGCCGGTAAATGACTGACTCCGCCATGGAGAAAGGGGGAATTACCACCCCATTACAAGGTTGGCGGGGCGGTAATTCCCCCTTCCTCCATGGCCCTTCCCCATTCCCATTTTTGCCCCATAGGGCTCAATGGGAATGGGGAAGGTGCTAAGTACGGTGCCGCAAATTGCGCACCGTAATTAGCACCAAGGTCCCTATGCGGGTCCCTACTTTAACGGCTGGTCTACACCAGCCGTTAAGGTCGGGTCCTGCAAAGGGACCTCGTAATTAGGCGCTAATAGGTTAACTGGGTCGTAATGAGGCCCATTATCTAGAAAGAAAATGGAACGGGGAAGGGTCAGAAGCAGTTTAACCCAATTTTTCTTTGAAGTGTATTATTTTTATTGTGTGTGGTTGGATTTAAACAGACATAAATTCAACCTTTACAATGATATGTCACACTATTCGCGCAATTCGTAATCGCATATAGCAATTCACTGAAATATGAATGTCATGTTTCACCAAAATTGAATGAATCGACTTTTCCAAATATTAAGACAATCATGCCAACATTCCCTAGAAACACAATTCGTTATTAAAAACCACCTACAACGAATCAACCTTTACAATATTCTATCGTGATATAAATCCAATTCATAATCACATACCAATTCACTTATAAGATGCAGCAGCTTCTCTTAGACGTCATGTGACCCACGCGTTCCAAGTATTAAAATAATAATACAAACATTCACCAAAAATACATTATTCATCTCTAAAAGTACCTAAATAATCAACGTTCCTAATGGTTTGTAATCAATTCTTAAATCAATCACTTAGTATACACTTTGTGACAATTAATAACACCCCAGACCGCAGTAGAGCCTTCAAGTTGCCCAGTGCCACAAGCATTTGCCAGAGTAAATCATTATCAGCCGCATTTGTGCAGTAAACAAATTGCCTCAAGTGCAACATTCTAAATAATAGAAGTACCAGTGCAGTGCAGTGGCAGATGATTCCAATTCTCAAGTTCTTCCCGGTTATCACAGTGCCTGCGATAAGATACTTCTTTCAGCAATTAGGCCTCTGCGAGCCATATTTTCAAGAATATGAAATCTAAAAAACATCAATATCCTTCTAACATGCCTATTCGGACAGCGGTTGAAGCATGTCCCCAGTTTCTTGTGCTCATGGCTTAAATAAGAGAGAGAAGCATACTGATGCATCTTCTCCATAGGGACAATCCAATCGGCCTGAAATCAAATCTGTTTAACATTGCCAGGCTGGAGAAAAAGATCCTCCTCATTCACACCTAATCTAGCCAGCAGGGATTTACAACGGTCAACTAAAGGCCTTAGTCACATTCTGTGCTTTGAAGCGCATCAGAATGGATGAGAATTTGGCAAGATTTTTAATGACTCAAAGCTTAGGGTATAATAGGCTCATACCCCCCCCCCCCCCCCCCCCGCAAATAAAGATTATCATTTTGCTCTGCTCCCTCATGAACGGTTTCTGCAACATAACTTCAGTAAATGTGTGAGTCGGATGCAGGATTCTGACCTGGGCAGTGACTCAAACATAGGACATGGCGGAAGAAGGATGCCTTCTCAAATGAAAAATGAATGATGGGTCTCTCACTCGGAAATGCTGCCCAACATGAACTTGCAATTGATATATTGATATGTCATGTAACTGGATGAAGGGTCACCATCATGTCAGGGAATTTGATTTAAAAAAACAAATATTATTATTGTGTGTGGTTTACAATGAAACCTTTACAATTCATGAACAGAAAGAAAAGCGGCAGTTCAAATAATAAACAGTCCTTACAATAAATAAAACCCAAAGTATATTAAAAAGTTAAAAGACAGCAGTATTTAAATCCTGATTTTACCTAAAATATAAAAATCACAATTATTCAAATGTGACTTTAAAACCCCCAAATTTAAGACACTTATGTGTTAAAAGAGCGGAATTATCATGATTACAAAAACAGATTGTAACTGAAGACAATTTTGTGATTTATTCCTTTAACACTCCCAACTTTAAAGAATTTAAAAACACTGACACCGCAATCCCCAATGACGTCTAGTTGGCGCCTAAACAATTAATCGATAAGTTATCGTTGCCAGCCCAATTTACAACTATCAGCAATTTTCTAAAATAAGTCATTCGCTCCAGCAAGAGAACCGGCCATTCTATCAGTAAATGATGGGTGGTTTCAATTAGCTTCACATCTTACTGCTGCAGTGTCTACTGCTTTCCTTCTTCACAAGACGTCTCAAGTAGGGAGCAAATTCCATCTAAAATGCAACAAAATTGATCGAAAATAACGATTTTGGAATATTGTCAGAAAGGGAGCCACTCTTCCCCTTTTTATGTTCATGAGATAAATGGCACATAGGGCCTCATTACGACCCAGGCGGTAAGTTACCGCCTGGGCCGTGACTTTACCACCATGGCGTAAACTACGTTTACGCCATGGTGGTTGGCGGACTTACCGCCCCATTCCGAGGTCGGCGGGGCGGTAAGTCCCCAATCCCCATTTACCCTTCCCCATTCCCATTTTTGCCCCATAGGGCATAATGGGAGTGGGGAAGGCGTTAATTACGCCACCGTAAATTACGGTGGCGTAATTAACATCAAGGTCCCTTACCGCCATGGTTTTTTACACCCGCTAGAAGCAGGTGTAAAATCCGCCATGGCGGAAAGGGAACTCGTGATTGGCGGTAAGGGGTCGGCGCAGCTAACGATGGCGCTAACCCCTTACCGCCAGGGTCGTAATGAGGCCCATAGACAGGTAATTGTGGAATTAGTCAATTGTGTCACACCAATCATCATTATGCAAAGCGGTTTGAACGCACCAAGTCCTTTAATCCGTGGTTAACAACAGTCAACATTGTTTTGCAATACTCAAGGTGGCAACAAAAGTTGACAGCACCTCCTCATCCTCCGTCCCCAGCGTACATTGCGTTATATCACAATATAGCGAATCCTGGAGAGGAGCATTGATTTTACAATTCAGATTTTTGAGTATGTTTATTATCACGATTCTGTCTGCCTGACAGTACCCAGGAAGCGCCATAATGTCCCGCTCCACACACGTTTTCTCTGTTATATGTGCCAATTTTCCTTCCCGCTCCAGATCACTGGGATATCCTCCTTCATACCACAGCTTCTACTGCATGCCTTTGCATGATGCGGTTCTCGTATGCCTGCAATTCCACAACTTCCTCCGCATCCACCTGATCCTCGCATGCATCGGGAACCCCTCCAACCTTGTTACTCCACTGGTATCAGGTAATAATGTCGCCATGAAAAAAGTCATCAGGTTTGTGACTTTTAAAAAAATGCATTAATGTTGCACACTCCAGACTATCAAACACTTTCCCCAAATATTCTAGTGCTGGAGGTAATAATATATGATTATACTTGCCCTAAAATATTTGGGGAATTAATTTTGGTAGCCAGGAAAAAGTCACCAGAACCTGACAACTTTATCACAGTGTCATTATTACACGGATCCGATCCACTCAGGTACCATCCTATTCATCCTTAGCCCCTGATGCCCTGACCAGAACAAAACCCTTAAGTGAGGTCTTTGCAGATTTGAAATGAAGAGCAGATTAAACCACTCTGTGCGTAGTCGTCCATGTGTGATCATTTGGCCAAAATGTCGGAGACGTGTTATCAATTGGTGGGGATTCGGTGAATGCACCATCACATAAAGTAGGTACGCACACTTTTTATAGTAAAAAGAGTGTTTGACTTTCTAATTGAGGGTCACCCATGAGCCACTGAATGGGTGTTGGGTGAATTGCTTCTATACTCTACAATACCCTTTGCAAGGATGGGCATGGCGGCTGAGTAATGAAAGCAGTTGGTAGTGTCACTTCTTAGAGATGTCAGAGATGTGAGGAGAGAAGGAGAGTGTGGAGTCGAAGATGACGCTGAGGTTTTTAGCCTCACAGGTGGGAGCAGGAAGAGGGCCAAGGGAGGCCGGCCAGAGAGTGACAGGAAAGGAGGGAGCAGGTGTGTCGATGATAGAATCTCCGTCTTACTGGCATTAAGGCAGAGATAGTTGGCGGCACACCACTCCTGGATAGCAGACAGTCAGAAATGAGAGAAGAGGTGGCAGAAGGGAGTCTGAAAACGGGCTGAGTTTCATCCACATAGCACTGAAAGTTGGGGCAGAGAGCGGCACTGCAGTGGGAAAGAAGTGCCAGGTATGGGTTGAAAAGCCAGGGAGAGAGGTTAGACCCCTTGGGAACACCACAGGTAGAGAGAGAGATAGAGGAGAGGAAAGGCCCTAGTTGGACCTGGGAGGGTCCATCGCAGAGGAAAGCGGTCAGCCATGCCAGGGCCTGATCAGTGTCACCCAGGTTATCACAGAGATGCTTGCGCAGGATAGCATGGTTGACCGTGTCCGAGGCAGAAGAGAGATCAAGTAAGATGAGGACACAGGGGGTATTGGAATCGAGGTTGGAGAGCAGGCCTTCATGGATGTTCAGGAGAGCAGTTTCTGTGCTTCTGGCTGCTCTGAAGCCAGACTGATGGTCATGGAGATAACCCGCAGATTCAGTGTAAAGATTAAGCTGGAAGATGGGCAGCTTTTCAAGGAGTTTGCCCAGGAAAGGAGTGATGGAGATCGGGTGATAGTTAGCCAGGCAGGAGGGGTTGGCTGAGGGTTTCTTAAGAAGGGGGTGCACAAGCGAGTGCTTCAGGGCAGATGGGAAGATTCCAGTGGTGAAGGAGTGCTTGCGGAAGACAGCCAGAGAAGGGGCAAGGGTGTCAATGCACTCCTTGATGGTTTTGGAGGACAGGAAAAGAACCTTTTTCGACAAGACTTTCATAGATCAGACATGTCTAGAAACCTCATCGGAGGAGAACAGGGGAAAGGCAGAGAAGGAGGGAGGAGAGGTGGCCACAGAGGGGCCAGAGGAAGAGCAGAGAGTAGAGGGAGGAGGGGCAGAGGAAGCAAGAGAGGACAGGATGTCCTGAGTTTTAGAGATGAAATGAGAAGCCAGGGCTGTGCAGAGGGCCTGGGATGGGACAGGAGAGGTAGAGACTGCAACAGGATTGGCCAGCTCCTTGCAGATTTTAAAGAGTTAGGCCGAGTTTGTTAGTTGCCGCAGAGATGCCGGCATGGATGTGGTCTCTCTTTTTGGTGCGGGCAGAGAGCCGGTGTTGCCTTTGGAGCAGGAGGCAGGCCAGTTTGTCAGAGGATGCATCGGAAGCATGCCATTTCCTCCCAGCCACTGTGCACTTGCGTTTAAGGGTGATGAGGTCTGAGTCATACCAGGGGTTGCACTTGGCTTTGAGCTTCAAGCAGATCCTCATGACAGGGGCAAGTACATCAAGAGTATCAGATATAGCAGAGTGGAACATGGAAAGGGCTGTGTCAGGATGTGAGTCAGCCAAAGGAGGAGGGTGGGGTGAGAAAGTGACGGCGAAAGCCTCAACTAACGCATGCTTCATAGGTCGGATAACGAAGAAGGTAGGTGGAAGTGATGGAGTTCGCTTGGCCTGAGGAGTAAGGAGGGTCAGATGGGATGAAAGGAGAAAGTGATCATGCCAGGAGAGAGGAGTGGTGAGAGGTATAGTAAGGGGACGGTTTGAGGAGATCAGAGCATCCAGAGTGTGCCCTGCAGAGCGAGCAAGGACAGAGGGGAGGATAGAGAGAGAGAGAGAGTCGCAGTAGTCAGAAAAAGAATCCAGCGGAAGGACAGGAAGCATCAGGCGGATGTGTAGAGGAGGTCCCAGACATGGCCTGCACCCCAGCCTCCCATTTTGAAGTACCAGGAACATACTCGCCAAGGTATGTGACATATAAGGAACAAATTAACCAAAAGAGAGCTGCACTGGGACTCTGCCCAGTGTACATCAGAAGATCTGTACCAGTAGAAGCGCCCATAACCAGACAACCCTGGGAAGCACGGTACCCTATCAGACAGCCGTACCAGCCGCTGAGACGAAACGAAGAGTACCTACGGACAGTCCATGAAGAGACCCAAAGAGCCTTAATGGAAGACCAGTCGAAATGACACAAGGGCCTGGACAGACTCGTGAGTGAACAAAAACGGCTATCGAAGATAGCACGCCACAGCAAGTAGCTATGAAAATAGATGTAATGGACACAGGAAAGAGACAATGTTAAAACGTAAGGAAACGTTGCTATGAGACAAGATGGAAGCAACCAACCAGTTAAACGTGTGTAAATAGGCTCATGCCTAGGAAATCGAGGTCATCCAGAAAAAAGGGAGGAGAGCATCAGCTAATAAGACTCAAACATCACAGCATACCAGCCTGTCCCATGAAGGTCAAGATAAGGGAGGCCCAGGCAGGTGGTGAGGCTAAAGAAGAACAAATACACGAAAAGCTGGAAACTGAAGCAGATTCATGGTGAACTAGCACGTGATCAGCCAGGCGCGAAGAGGTACCACCGCCTCATGTCAGCCAGAACCCGAGGATGCCATAACTTTTCCTGATAAGAGGCTACAATTTAGAGGCCATACCCAGCCAACTAATTGACATATAGCACAAGATACTGATTGATGAAGGGAGGCAGGGTGAAAATTGGGACACCAGGCACCTGAGTGACCATTCTGCATGCTGCTAATTAAAAGTGGAGATTTATGACTAGGGGTGTAACCTGCCCTATCACAATGGATCAAGTTATCTAGGGTCCTATGGATTGTAGAACCAATGAGACATCGTACTTGTAGTGACATCTATCACGTGTGATGTAGAGGGAGGGGTGTAGATGCCCACCTGTGGAGATACGCCCTGTGGAGGTGTAGAAGAAGCATGGAGGGGGGGCAGAAGAGGAAGGAGGAGAGGGCAAGGTAGCCAAGGAGGAGACAGAGCGGGGAGGCAAGGAAGCCATGGCAAGGAAGCCATGGAGGGAAGAGAAGGGACAACAGGAGAAGAAAGGAAACTGATATGGTGCAGGAAGCATCTATCAAAGAGGAGAAGGTTGGCCTGAGGGCCTTGGACAAGGACGGTACCATTCAAGTAAACATTAATGATGACCTTGGAGGAGTGGCAGGGGGCCCGGAGGGCCTCCTTATGGGTGCCACCATTATTGGGAGAAGAAGAGAAAGGAGAAAGCACAGAGACCATGTGAAGAGTCCATAGGTCTGACTAGGGAACAATAAAGTCAATGTCATTGAGGTTTTGTCTGCAGGAAGCACTGGTATAGGGGTCAGCGATAGGGAGGCCTGGGTTGGAACCAGGATGTCCTTTCTAAACTTCTTCCTACTAGATTTAGTGAGGAGAGCAGGATAGTCGATAGAGAAGCAGTTAGAAACGATAGGAGAAACAGAGAGCACCATAGAGTAGGTAGGGAATGGAGAAATGAAGTGGGGGATAGGAGGGGGAGTGAGACACTAGGGAAGGACACAGGGAGGGATGCAAGCAGATGGGACAAAGAGGGATGAGACAATAGTAGACAAAAGACCAGTAAAAAAGGAAGTCAGACAATAGTATAACAGTTTTTTAATGAACGATTTGCTAAAAAGACAAGACCAAAACCAAAAACAGCAAGCAGAAGTAGCTGGCAAATGAACCTGGAGGACTGAAGAGTGCAAAGGGCACACAGCAGTACAATATGGGACAGGGCAGTCAGTGAGGCGAGTACAAAACCACAAAAACACAGTAGCACAAACACTACAAAAAGGAGAAATTGCCGAAAGAGGATCTAGATGAGGAAGGAATGTAAGAAGAAATACAGGCAGTAAAGCAAAACAGGGCAGTCGGTGAGGAAAAATGCAACAGCAATGAGGAGTGATGACCTAGGTAGACAAAGATACAGCAGTAAAATGGGACAGTAGGACAAACAGTGATCAGGGTAGTAAGGCAGACACAGAGGGCGCGTGGGAGCAGAGGGAGAGGACGAGGGGCGTGAGGCAGTCCGCGGAACATGTGGTCAGGGAATCACGAAGAGGAAGCGAGAACACACGATTAGGGAGTCGCGAGGAACCAAACAGTCAAAGATTGTAAGGGACCATGCGGACAAGCGCGGGGTAAAGTGCGGGGCACGCAGTCACGGAATCGAAAAGAAGTTGCGAGGAGACGCGATTGGATACTTGCGAGAAACCACGCAATTAGGGATTGCAAGGAACCACACGGTCTAGGGCAGGAGGCAAGCTCAGAGCACGCGATCAGGGGAACGCAAGGAGGAAGGAAGGACACGTGATCAGGGAGTTGCAAGGAACAATGCAATTAAGGAATGCGAGGAACCACATTAGGCAGGGCACGAGGCAAGCGTGGAGCACATGGTCAGGGGAACGCAAGGAGGAAGCAAGGACACGTGATCAGGGAGTTGTAAGGACACACAATCAGATTGAAGTGAGGAACCACCTAATTAGGGTACGCCACCATGAGCGAATCAGGTGGAAGGGCGAGGAACCACGCAATCAAGGATTGCGAGGGACCAAGTGGGCTACGGCACGTGTGCAGAGGCAGCTGGCAGCTGGCATGCAGGGGAGGAGTCCGAGGTGGAGGTGGCAGAGGCTCACGCGAAACAGGGGTGGTGGGTGGCGGGAAAAGGGCAAGGATGTGCAGAGCAGCAAGCGAACTCCCTGCTTCTTACCTGGCGGCCGCAGACAGGAGGGTGAAATGTCTGCACTCACAGTCTGCACCGCAGTTACCTTCGTCACCAAACACCTGCGTTGCTCAACACCACGGGCTGATCCTGCAAGCGCTTTGCAGCAGAGGGTCCCGAATATCAGATTATATAGGCTCGGTAGCATGGACGTAGCAAATGTGTTACGTGGAAAGTCGGGCAGCGTCTCCTGCGAACCTGCGTTGCTCAACACTGCAGCCAAGTCCTGTTCCACTCACCCAGCATCCGAGAACCTCGTCTTCTATGATCAATACTCCTTGTCCCAACACATGCTAGAGTAGTACTGAAAGAGTTCTGACTGAGCCGCAGCCTTTCAGGTGGGAGCTGAGCCATGGACTTGCCATGCCTGTAGAATGCAGTATAGGCACTCTAGGCAGACATTTGCAGCTGGGTTTGAAGCTCCTGTAAGCCAACCCAAGAACCACATGAAAAGCTCATGAGCAGTGGGATTAGGTCTCAAGAGCATCACACTCTCCAAACATGTGCATTGTGCATTGCATCAGAGTGTCTATAAGTGAGTGAAATCAAGTTAGGCTACATTTACTAATGACACCACTACTAGTCTGAGCACTTCAGTGAGCCTGTTTGGACACCGTCCCATCCACCTCAACCCACTAGGTACCACTGAGTTTATTGCCCAGGCCTAGTGCACTCTGACTTATTTTGAAAATGTTCATGAGGTTTATCCTGGGGTTTCTATTATGTGCAATGTAAGATTATTTGTGTAATTTGCTTTTGTGTCCTACAGACTGTATTTTCTGAAATTAATATGAGTTCCTATAGTGCTCTGCAAGAAGACCATCCAAATGTGGGTTTCTTTCCTGTGGCTTTGAGCTCGTCATCATTATTATTATTATTATTATTATCATATCATCATCATCATCATCATCATCATCATCATCATCATCATCATCATCATCATCATCATCATCATCATCATCATCATCATCATCATCATCATCATCATCATCTCCTCGGGAGGATAGCTTCAGGGCAACGTGCTCGCCTTGCAAGCAAGATGACACGGAGCACCACAGGTTCGATCCCCAGGTCCTCTGTGCTTAGAAACTTATTATTATTATTATTATTATTATTATTATTATTATTATTATTATTATTATTATTATGCACCAGCTGAGCACCATAGTAGTCTCAAAGTGTCCAAAACGTGTCAGACTAAATGTGCTCCTTCATGCCAATACTGCTCTGTAGCACCTGCTATTGCTTGTCTGTATGTGTGTGCCCTTTCACGTGCCAAAGGTTCACTTGGATGGGCTTTGTTTTACACTGTTCCATTGAGGATATTAGGGTCACGGTTTTGGCATAGGAATATTTAGGAACAGTGTCTCTACAACCTTGGAATTATTGATTTGTGTTCTTTGAATCACTCCCATGTTTGGTTGTCCTTTGGAACTGTCTTTCACTTGTGTCATGTTTGTTGCATGTTTCTTGATCACCGAGTTGGTATCTCCTATGATAATGTTTGGGACACGGAAGTTGGGGAAGTCGTAATTCTTTGAGTCCTACTCTATCCAAAATATTTATTATTGTAAATGGGGAAGTCGTAATTCTTTGAGTCCTACTCTATCCAAAATATTTATTGTAAATGTACGAAACTTTGCTAAACAAAATACATTTTGCATTACTGTTGATTGATTGATTGATTGAAATCATACTTATAATGTGCACTATCACAAGAGGCATCTTGGTGCTTAAGCAGGACCAATCGGCAAGACTGCAAATTAAACCTGAAGAAGCTAGAACAAAAACGTTTTTAGAGCACGTCTAAACTCTAAATAGTTAAAGATCTTAACAAGTACGGAATCGAGCTCCATAATTGTGCATCCGCAACAGAAAAGGCACGGCCACCGGTTCTCGAAAACCTAAAGCGAAGGACTTGAAACAAACACTTCATGTGGCCAAATTGGCCTAAGACACCTACCCGGTACATACCATAACAATTTCAACTGCAGATACTCAGCACCTAGCCTGCAAAAAGCTTAGTGCACAATACAGAGTGACTTAAAGGCCAACCGTTTCTCCACAGAAAGCCAATGAAGCTGGTGAAGCACCAGGGAAATATGATACCCCAAAGGAGTGCTAGAGCCAGCCCTGGCAACCACATTCTCAAGGAGTTGAAGATGATGTAGCAGATATGGACACTGAGCAAGGTAAAGTGAATTGCAAAAATCCATTGTTCACCTCTATAATGTGCCTTTTCCAGCCTTGTTACACAAATGATGCACCACCTGTGTTGTGTGATTCACTGTTTCATCTCCAATATGTGCAGTCTCATAAAATGTCTTTAAACACATGTTTAGTTTAGAATATGTGCACTTTGTGCAACCTTTTTACACAGATAATTCAGAAATGATGTCTGACTGTGTGTAAGAAAGACACAATGTTCACATACAAATACACTTGTCATTATACACGTTACATTAATTTACATTACATATTACTAAATTCATAGAAAAATACACCATTTCCTTGTGTTCTATGTTGTATCTCACTTTAAATGGACAACTGTTGGAAAATAAAGCTGGACATGGATACCTTTGAAGCTTGGCTCCCAAGTCAAGGAGGTTTACTCTTCAGTTTCTGGTGCAATGTATGCATATTACTAATCATTAATTAAGCTGAACTGGACACCAAAATGGGCATACAGAGCTCATGTCAATTCTAAAATAAATAAAACAAATACAGCTTTGGTACTTTGAAAATGCAGAATTACAGTGCAGCCATAGTCTTATAACCTTGGTCTGGTCTCTCCTCAGTTTTAGTAGCTAAGGCCTGGTTTTCACACTACAATATATCGGAGGAATTGTGTTCTAACCAGTCTGACCTTTTTGACTTGAAGATTAACAATACAATACCTTATGTGGCAGGTAGGTAAAGAGTATGCCAGTTTCACTATAGACGGCAGCCAAATAAGTGTAGTGCAGAAGTTAAAGACCCTAGGCACATACATGGATAATAACTTGGACTGTGAAGCTCATGTAACAGCCATTACCACCAGTACTAATTACCATCTTAAAGTATTCAGGCAAGTAGCACCACTGGTCTCAATTGAAAATCGCACAAAACTTGTGAGAGCAATGATCCTCCCTCATGTAGATTATTCCAATAAATAAAGCCGATATTAAACAACTACAGAAAATCCAGAATGCAGCCATATGTATCATCTTTCAGATGAAGCGCTCGGAGATAACCACTGTAGCACGGAAAAAGCTATACTGGCTCCCAGTGGGAGCAAGAATCCGGTTCAAACGGCTAACCACAGGCCATAAGTGCATTTTTGGCAATGCACCTGAAAGATAAAGTTAATACTTACAAGCCTAAAAGCAACCTAAAATCAGCTGAGGGCTCCCAAATGGTTTTGCATCAGGTAAAACGAGTCTGGAGCTTTGGTCGGGCCTTTCACATTCAGGGAGCTAAGGCATGGAAAGCTCTACCCCTACAACTTTGCAAAACCGAAGATCATCTTGCTTTTCGGAAGCAGTTGAAAGCTCATCTTTTTTAACTAGAATAAACTCTTGTAAGTCACTGTTGTCATCTACCTGTCTCTCCACGCCTGGATGCCCACAGGCTTTGACGCAGTTTAAGCATTGTAAAATAACATAACATAACATGTGCATGTTTGTGTTCTTAGCATATGATCCAAATCGACTTAGGCTTGCTTATTTTAGTCCATAATTAGCTCAGATGGGAGTTTCTAATGCACAGAAATGAAGAAATGAAATTGCCATCAACATTTTGTACATTACTTCACAAGGTTTTGTTTTAAAAAGTGAACCCAGATTTGGATGCAGTGGTGCATTCCCTATAGCACATCGCTATGCTTACTCTCTACTATACACCATCCTTCAACTAGAACACAGCTATACCCCTGATTAATTTGGCCTAGCTGTTCACATATGAATACGACCCCATGAACACCTCATCACTCTAATAAGATAGCCGAGCACATTCCGGCCTAGTTGCCCACATATGCGTCCTTCAGGCCTAACCATCCAGAGCTCAGTCTGGGTGTCCAACCACCAGACTACACACATCCAACTGATTTCTTCGGCACCACACCTAACGCTAGGACAAAGTACCACCCAGCAATTACAACAGCTGCTCCCATATCTGGTGCACTCACGCACCCTATGACACTATCTCTCTCTACTGACCAGAACTACGGTTCCTGAGGGCGTTCAACCAACCAGCGCTTTGAGGTCATACCAATGATATATAGAGCGCTATATAAATGCCAAGTAACATAACATAGTATAAATATAAACATGATAAAAACATCAATTATTAATACATTTATATATTTCAATAACATTTTATATTTCAAGCTATGGGGCAAGTAGAATGTCTATAGGTGCAGAATTCTCAAGTGGTATAAAAAATACATATCTGAAAAATGGGATAAGTTCATACCAGAAATTCAGAAATTATGAAGGAAAAACAGATTTGAATCCATATCTGACCACCACATCAACACAAGGGAACGGGCTGAACCACCAATCATCACAAGACAAAATACATTGGATTGCTCGTGACAAACGGGTGGATACATGGGAGTGTCAGTATCTGAATAGAAGAAATGACAAGATCCGATCAATGACAAATTTCTGCATTAAATGATGCTGCATGGGTGAAATATATCAGCTATTTAAGCTCAAACACACAGAAAGACATAGGGCCTCATTACGACTGAGGCAGAATGGGTTAACGGGCTCCGCTAAAGGAGGCAGACCCGTTAAACCCATTCCACCTCATTACAAGCTCCCCTCGTGGGACCCGGTAAGTAACGTCTGGTCAAACCAGGTGTCCTTACCGGGTCCCGCAAGGGAAAGTGGGAGCAAACAACGGGCCACTCGTAATCGGCCCGTTGTTTGCTCCCTCTCCCATTCCCATTAAGCCCTACGGGGGCTCAAATGGGAATGGGGAAGCTCCGGGCCCGGGTTCCTCGAGGGAGGAATTACGGGGCCCTCCGAACTCGGAATGGCCCAGTAATTCCCCATTCAGGGAACCCGGACCCAGGCCTAATTTTGGCAGCGGCCATGCCGCCAATAGCGGCATGGCTACCACTAAAGTCGTAATGAGGGCCATAGAGTTCTCTAATTCTTTGCAAATCTGCAGAAGGGGGATCTTATTCAACTGTAGAAGTGCTGGTGTGGGATCATGCCTTGGAGATAGCTTGAGGATCCTCTCCAGAAGGCCTTTTTTCAAAGGAGGCCTGATGCAGAAACCTTGACCAAAACAAAACCAGAGGTTCTGAAAGGTGTTCTGAGACCAGCGCTTACTCAGTGAAAATTGCCTGGACTGTAGATAGATGTCCTACCTGTCCAGTGCCTTTAAAAGACAAATCAATTATGAGTATAAAATCCATGTGCCATTAGATATATGTGTCTAGAAGTAGTTACACCCCTGATTGCAAATTACACTCCTTCAGGGAAATCTTCTGCCAGCTAATCCACAAAATAAAGGACTTTGCTGTGAGGGAAACATTGGGGGAGGTGTATTTAAAAATAGAATGTAATATCATTTTTCTTTTACATATAATTGTCTGATATTAACCAAATAAATATTCACAGATTTACAGAATATTATTACATTATTTGCCTTATGGCAACTATGGTACATAAAATGAGGTATACTGGTGAAACTGTATCCTTGAAGTGAAGGGGGGAGGGGATTTGTTTGTCACTTAATTTCCAAGAAAATTATGCTAATTTAAATTACCATTTCATTTTCCAGTTGACATTGTGCAAAAAAGGAGGGACTCTAATGTCCGATAGTATTGGGGGGATTAATTTCTGTTTCATCAGGAAAGTATGCTTGTTTGACACCTCAAATGACCCATGATTTTGTGCTCTCCAAAAACAAAAACTTCTATCAAGAGCCCAAGTCTATTGACTACTTACTTCAACGCACATCTGCAGCGGGTTCATGCCCTATCTGGGGGAATAGTGATCACTTACGACCTGGGATAAGTGACTCACCAGTGTGTATACAAGAGCCAGGCCTGTACCAGAACCATAGTGAGTGAGTTGGGGGACCTATTTCCTGCTCTGCAGATTGTGAATTGTATATGACTGCTCGTACCACTGACTCTTTCACATGCATAATTGAGATTCCCTGGCAAATGCTGCATCTCCCTCAACTACACCATTCTTGCTGCCAGCTCAACTGTAATGGTTGCCAAAAGACTCAGCAGTTCATTCCACAAGGGCCATGACTACAGTGCTACCGCGTCCAACCCAATTTCAAATTTAATTTTTAGATGTATTTGTTTGTTGTCACTTTACATAAGCAAAACCATACAAAAAATGTTGTTTCACATCAAACCAATAATCAAGGAAATTCAGATTACAATAACCCACAGACAATGCAGAGCTTCATAGGAGTGAACACTCAATTCCAGTGCAGAATTGGTGAGAAAACGGCCACCCAACAACTGATGTGCTGTGTTCAGGACATTAACCTACTGCATAATGATTAAACTGGCTTCCGGCCTACCAACCAGACAGAATTTGCTTTACTCTTCATGAGGATAATTTACTGCTTTTATCGGACAATGGCATCCAAGCAATCCTCATCCTCCTGGTCCTATGAGCCACGTTTGATACTGTGAAACGTACCACCCTGCTCAATCGACCTTAAGGACTTCATTGGCATCCAAAATTGGGGCTGTGAGTGGGCTGCGTCCTTCCGCTGGCATCAAGCATCTTTCCATCCATCCCATAGCCATTGGCTTATAGTGTGCTTCAAGAATCTTTCTTGTCACCTTGGCTATTTAATGTGTATATCAATCAACTGGCTTCCTCAGAGCCTCCGAATCTGAATCCTTTCAGAATGATGCTGACAACAGTCAGATTGCCTCCTTCTGGGGAATCCTCCTTGTGATGCAGCTGCCATAGCTGCCATATCTGCTTGCTTGACCAGCACCCATGACTAGACTGTCAATAACTGTTTGTGCCCTGCTAAATCCCAAACTGAGACCATCTACTATAGGGCCATCATACTTGTAGTACAGTCTGTCACATGGTTGATTTTCTGAAACGCCATGGTCATTACATTTGTTTGGTCACTCCACTTTGATCTGCACATCCGGTCATCAGCAAGAACTCACACTACAACTTCTAGATGTTGAAATGGGGACTTCAGTACCTAAATATTTCTAGCAAAGTTGAGATCACCCGGGCGTTGGCTGTCTGAAGCCTAGATTATTGGAATTGCTTCTACATTGGACTTCCACCAGGCCTTGTTCACCGGCTACTTTATAAGGCAGCCAGACTAACCCTGGGCCTTACACCAAAGCCATATACCTGCACTGGCTACCTGTGAGCAAGCAGATTAATCTGCCGGGTCTAATGGTGAATCAGTCCAGTCTACCTCCAGCAGAATATCATCAATTACTGTCCCCCGCAGAGTCCAGTGGTTAGATTCTGTCTTCTTCCTTTCAACAGGCTGGGCCAAGAAAAAAGAATGTGGGAGCATTTGGGGATAAATCCATATGGAACAACCTCCCTATCACCCTGGGAGCGCTGGACAACCACTTACTGTTCTGCAAGTAATTGAAGACCTACCTGTTCAATGAGTCTGATAATCCATGGATTCCCTCTTCATTGAACGTATGACACCAGTTTAGAGTTTCCATGCAGTTTTGCCTTTCTTTGCACTGATTGACATCTGGAATGTATTACATTTCCTGTCATCTGTATAGGGCACTTCATCCTTCTCCTCACCCCTGGCACTTAGCTTCTCATGGATGTGTCAACGCTGTTAAGGTTCAGTTCCCACCTTCCCTCATTTCCCCTGCCTTCATCCGCCTTCCCATTTGGAACACCACAAAGTTTTCTGTCGCTTTGTAAAACTATATGAAAAAGAAAGGTTTTCCAAACACTCAAACCCACTTAAACTGTCCGTATGGGTAAAATGGAGGCATACAGCCTACTGAACTGATTCTTTAATTTTTCAGAAAAAAATCTAGAACAGTTCACTAACGAAAAGAAGTCTAATTTAATTTCACAGATAAGAAGCATATCATTGATTACGTTTAATTGGCTACATACTGGGCGAACCGCTGAAAGTACTCATTATTCATTCCAGGACAGATGAATAAATCATGCTCTGAATTTTCCACTCCCTGGCCACATGGTCAACAGAACCTTTCATTCTCTGGCACAGAAATATAAACTAGATATAAACAAGTCTAATAGGCCTGATCTCCGTTCCAAAAACTCCCTGTGATACAGATGAGCTGGAATATCTGAAAAGAAATATGAGTGCCACTCTGCCATCCCCCATGCCCACCACTTAATGAATAGGTCTGAGTTGTACGCCAGACCTTTTCCAAAAACTGTAGCTCAGATTTGATTTGGGGCATCAGTACTTTCTCATTAGAATGATGAAACACAAATGACATCACATCCCTTTGTCCTGATCCTGCGGATTTGTATACCTATGGGTTATTGCACTAGTTCAGTTTTTAAATATATGTCTCATAAAGGAATCTGGTTTTGCTTCAGCCAATGAGAACACGCAGTGCACCCTGCCCCCATCATCATCAAATTAAGATGAGAGCGAACCAAATTCAATATGCAAAGCCTTAATAGATGCACATTTCCCCAGACCCAATAAACCTTTATATTCCTGACCCTGAATTATATTAGCATTCAGCCCCCAGTCTCTGACAACAGTCCTGACACATACGAAATCATAGGAGACATCTTAACATTGTAGAAATTTAGAACTGGCTTATGTACCCATGTTTGCTTAAAAAATAATAATTATGATCACCTAGCAGCCCTTTTATTTTTGTTCTAATCATTTGTTTATGACTTTACCAGGTCAATGTGGTATTGAGCCAAAACTCTGGTAACATTAATGTACTGCCACCTAACCACCAATTCAAATTCGGTGGCACCTAATACCCATAATTCATATCTTAGATTTACTCTGATTAAAATGTAAGTCCAACTCAATCAAAAATGCCAAACAGTTTGCGAGCCCTCCAATTTTCTTGACGCCAACAGCACCCAAACTCTTGTTCCATCCATTTAAACTCGGCAAGAAACTTCTAGCATTCACTGGTCTTTCCGGGCGTGCCCACCAGCAGCAGGCACTCATCCAGAGAGTACAGCACATGCAACACACGGATTTCTGCCACTTTGGCAACTCTAGGATTCACTGGCAAAAAAAGGCTATCTCCACCACCTTTCCATCTCCTTTTACCAATGTCACTTTCTTGTTGATAGTTGAGTAAGTCTCACCACATCTCTTTTCATTCACTGACTGTCCCTCTGTTCTGACAAAAGGTCCTAGATCACCTCTCAGCCTAGTGAGGGTATAATTCCGACTACTGCTCGACTCTCCAGACCTCATTCGCCTGAGTATCATTATCCTGTTTCTGCATTTGTTTCCCTCGATTTGTCCTGCAACATGCCTTTCATGCCCCTGCATCTCCCCATACCCTACTAGGGACCTGCCCCTCTTCATCAGAGGTGTTCCCCTACTCACCCTCCTCCATGCTTTCAGTCTCAGACTCAAGCAACGTTATCTCTCTTCGAGCTGCTACTGCCTCCCAATGGCCTGTCAGTGCCCTGGGGCATCATGTCCAACACCATAGCAGAAACGTCCCATCACTCGGTCCAGCCCTACGTCCATCTCTTAGGCCAACATGGGTGCAATGACTCTGCTAACATTAGTGTCCTGTACAGTGAGGCAAGCCTCACCACACCAAGCCACAGATGTTAAGGGCTCACCTTTATAAAGGAGTTGTCCAGTCCCAAGTACTTTGCTTAAGTTCTCCTGTTAACCCGTAACTCCAGGAATTTGCTCACTCATTTCTTACCCCATTGCCCTTTCTTTGGGAGTGGTGCAGGCCAATGCTGATGCTGCCACTACAAAAGATATTACCCTGCTCTTACGTCCCCCCCCCCCCGCCCAATCACTGAGCTGTTCTCAGGTCCTGCCAAAGCACTCACTCTTTGTGGCGCATGCACCTCATTGTCCCCACTTGCAGACAATGAGGGCCCTACTCCTGCCAACCCCAAACCCTTGCTTTCCACAGCCCGGCCCCCTCCAGCCTTAAGTAGTAGGTCATTAGTGCCAGTTTCCCTGATGAAGGTAGTCACTGCATCCACAGCGCTCCCATGCATGGCACCCTCATTGAACGAGCCAAACGTATGTGATCAATGGGCAGACAGTCTCAACCAAGAAGCCTGCCATGCATGCATGTGGGCAGTGCTTCAGAACAATATCTCCACTGGTTGAGGCACCGCCTACTCTCCCCAAAGGCTCCTATTCATAGATCAAATGTCTGTTTACAAGCAGTATTCCCAAAAATCACTATTTCACGGGCTGCACAAAATGAATTGGACATCCAGTCTTCAGTGTGCTTGTTCTGTAAATTCTGGTGATGCTTTTCCAGAGTTTTCAAAGTAACCTAAATCTACTGTCTTTACTATTTGAGAACATTTTAAGAGGTTTCCTAACAGCAAGACTTTTGAAATTGGGAGAACCTTCTTAACGGGATTCCACAGCAGGTAATCTACGATAGGAAAAGTCCTCACCCCTAAAACTTTGTTGACAGATTAGTCAGAATTTTTAGAAGAGGCTCTTCGGAGTACCCAAATAAGGGTGCCTTGCGCACCCCCTCGATGTCCAAGCACTTTAGGCTGTGGTGCATTATATGTTCAACGAGCACACATCGCCTACCACAGATGAAGCTAGTGCAGCACCCTCCCATGGAGGTGCTGGAAGCCACAAGGATGTGTCAAATGGCCATCAATCCAGCCATGCTTTATCAAGCAACCACTAGCCTATATAATGCTGGGCCAGCTCAACCATCTCACTGAATCCCCCCCCCATGTCTGACCCAGAAGCATTGTGCTTTAGCACATTGAAGCGCCTCATGTGTTAGATGGAATTGCCAATAATCATCTCAGACCCACATAACAGGACAGACTTAAAGAATATGGCAGAGTACTACTTTATTATCAGCTTAAAAAAGAGTAGGGCAATCTGGCAAACAACAAACTGTAGTCCAGGCACTCACACTTCAATTTAGATTACACAAATGTTATATACCTCAATGTACGTCAGCTATGACGTCATCCTACATGGCAAACTGAATAACCTATTCAAGGGAGGGATTGGTTAAGGAAACATATATGCCTACATATGATATAAGTATTAGTAATATCACTGGATGCCCCTTATCTAATAAGCACACGTTGAACCACCTCTGTATTACTTCAAGAACCAAATAAGTCAGTACTGTGTCACAATTAGCAATACCAGTGTAAGCAAGCAGAAGCCACCTACCTGACCTTGATGACGTGGTAGTAGATATGAGAATCCACCTAGTCACCCCTCTGTCATCCTGCGAAACCAGGATCAAAGAGGGGTTTCCAGGAAACCCTCCTGGGGGAAAAAACCCTGGGGTGAGCTGCTAGGGTACGAAGGTACGATGTCTCCCAAGGGACTAGATACAGTACTGGTGTAGCGGACCTCCCTGTGAGTCTAAGTTCCTTAGGCAAAACACAGGTTACCAATCAATATGACTCCGGCTGGGTTCAATCAGATGCAGGATAGCCAGACAAGAGCAAATACTTAGCAAGATGTTCTGGTGGGCTCTGAGGTAGAAGGAGTGAAGCAAAAGCCTGCATCTGATGGGAGAGAATTGAAGTGGCCCTTTATATATAAAGAGAGAGAAAAAGAGGGCACTGAATAGACCAAGTAAAAGAGAACTAGACACAAAGAGATGGGTCAGTCTTTCCCCTGAGTACTCCATACCAGGAGCGTGTTTGTGGCCCTGCCTGAAGTGTAGAAGGATTCCACAGGTGTTCCCCTGGAGATGCGCCTGTTAATTTCCCCGGGGAGTTATGGGAGTTGTAGACTCCAGAAGAAACCTACTGGTAGGGTTGGCTAAGAAGGAAGAATAGTATAAATGAAAGCTTTGCTAGCTAGAAGCTCCGGTGCAAGCTAAATGTGAGATTGCCTCCCGGTGCTGTAATCTAATGTTATTTGGAGCTCTGTGTGATGTTCCCGGAACTAGCTACAGAGGGAGAGGCTTCGCCTGACCGGAACTCAGCTTGCCTTGGTAAACAAAGGTGTATTGCGAGGGGGACCACAGGAACTTGCTGGGACTGCAAGGAAAACAAGAGAGAAATCATAAAGTGCTAACAGGCAACACAGCACAAAGGGTAGAAAAAAGGATTGTCTGAGCGGACAGCGTGCAAAGAACTTACTATGCATAGTTTCTCCAGAGTGAGAGTAGCAACGGAACAAGACTTGTTCGGAACGCTGTTATGTCCGGTTTCCTGTGCTGGGGGCGTGTCCGAGTGTGGATGCCATAATAGAACCACACATCCTCAAAATATGTATAATACAGATTATAGCAGAATAACAGCAGCAGGTTGGCTTGTGCAACATTGTATAGCATGATTGATTGGCATTCTCTCCCAACCTTGGACTTTTGGCTCGTTAGCAGCACGTAAGAAAAACGAAACTCAGGTGCAGAGAACAACGTCAGATTACCACCAACTTGCTCAATTAGTCCATCCCCTCTCATCAGTCAGGCCCCAAGCCAAGGTTTATTCTTTATAATTGACCTTGCAGTCTGTTCTCTGTTCTGGGACTTTCAAGGGAGTGTAGATACACCATTATCTTCATCTGCAACTTAATGAATAGCCCTTGTTCTCGACTCCTGAGTCACGTGTGAATAGACAGAGATTTTTTCCATTTTGTCATTTTATTTTCTGCTATTTGATTTAATTAAGCTGGGTGTAATTACTCCTCTTGGCCTCTGGAGGCTTGCTTGCTCCACCTTGCATAGGCTTTTTGCATCTTTCATTGTCCAATACTTGGCTCTTACAGATGTTTTCTCTTTGCATAATCTAAGAGAAATATGTCTTACATACATGACCTATTCTCTTGACTCCCTTTGTGCTTTTCAATTATTTCTTGATGTGGCATCCTTGATTCCCTGGCAAATAGACTCATCTTTATTCCTCACACAAAGCTCTTTTCCAGCATCTCCTGACTCTGCAACCGTGGTCTTTCTGTGAGGTAGCTTGTCTTTCCGTCATGACCGCCTTAGCCACGATTTGTTTTCTTCTTCAGCAAGCTTCTATATGTCTCAGTTACCTTGCTTTTCTGTGTATGTACATTTACTTCATCTTTCCACACTTATTTGTTTGGTGCAAATAATTACAGGTTTCTCTTATTGCACCCAGTTACATCTTATCCTTTAAGTATTTTCATATCATGTCAGTGTGTATTGGTCTTTCACTCATGACGTCACTCTGCTTTCGTCAGATTTCACTTAAGCTCTTCGACGTCCAATGGCATGCGCAGACATCCTTCCACCCTTTCAGTGTGAGGGCACATTTAATACGGTTTTCTGAGTGCATATTGTCTCTCATACACTCAATTCGGTATTGGGACAATACCTAGTTTCCCACATAGGGCTCTTCTACTGCTGTTCCAATATGATGGAGGTGAGGGGGCGGGCGCTAGGGATGATGTGTCCACCTGCTCTTCTACATTATTATCGACTATCATGGTCAGTTTACCACCAATAGCAGCACATTGCCCTGTTACTGGTGATGGAATTCAGGATCTGCAGCCATTTGGGAAGAACAGGTGTGACTGGGCGATGGGGCATGCAGGTACATACTGCCTGCATTGCCTGCCCTCTATCAGTCAATGTGAGCTAGATGACAAGCTGGTACTGGATGCCAGTGAGAATCATATGTTCCTGCACCCCCCTACGCTCTTCTTGATGAATGGACAATAGGGTAGTAAAAGGGGGAATGGTCACTGGGAAAATGCTGAAACAAGGCATCAGTGACTCAGCTGGTTGGTAGAGCCTAATAAATTGAGGAAAAACCTCCACTTTGTGTATGTGGTGCTACGACTCAAAGAGTGGCGCCGCTGTTTGATATAGCCAAATACATTGAACGTAACGGAAAAACAAAACATTTGCTTTAGCAATGAATTCAACCACTACTTTCAGAGTCAAAGTCGCAATCCCTTTTCAAACATGCTGCTCCATCTGCACACATATGTCTTAATCTGAAAAATCCGTCATGTGACCGTCTGAGTGATGGAACTATTGTTTTGTCCCACCATGGTCTTTGCCATTGTGATTGGCTTCCTGCTTCAATTATTATTAGATGTATGGTTCATGTCAAAAGGTGCTCTGGTTTATGCGCAGACAGTATTACATGTCTATTTGTTGTGCTGTGAAGTCAGATGGACATATTCTCAAAAATACAAAAGGGTGCAAAAGTGAGATGTGCCACAAATGCACCACAATATGCCAGAAATAGATACATCTCATTCATAGAAGTATATATCCAGAGATGTGTAAGGTTATAAAAGGTATTTTGATAAACCCTGAACTGCCTTTTAAATAATATATGAAGTAATATATGTATATATCAATGGTGTACTATGTACTCGAGGTGCAGGGGAGAAAAACACGGTCCTGGCACCTGGGCCGTAAAATATGCAAAGCAATACATGGTAAGTTCCCAATCTGTGGGAACTCCCCTCCCCTGCACACTACCTCTGGCCGTAAAACCAGCCAAACAATTATGTAAAGTTTTCAACAATGATATTAATTTGAGCCTTTTACTGGCAAGCATATTTTTTATAGATAAACAATTACATTATGACAAGTCTTCTTTAGAAAATTCTGACATTCAAAGGTATTTTCTTGTAAAACTATTGTTCTTTTTATTATAGTACCCAATGCGTTTTGAGCGTATCCGCTCTTCATCAGGGTTTCTTCATGTACAAGATTCAAACTGTTATGCAAGAGAAAAGAAAGGAAACATTTGTTCACTGTACTCCTAACTTAAGCCAATATACAGTAATTGCTTACATTCCAAAATAAATCACCCTAAGCCTGTTAAACCACCTTAAAGTTATTGGAACTATCCAGTCATTGGTCCTTTGGCGGCATCCTGAACTAATGACCTCCTGTGCATGTCCTACTGAGTGTTTTTGCTGTTCCACAAGTGAGGATAATCTAGAGTTAGTCCATATCTGGTCTAGAAGGTGGAACGTCCATATTTATTGAAAAGGGGTTTCCCTTACCTAATCAGGAGCCTTTATCATCTTCAATTAATCCACATATAGTCTTCCAAAACTTCAAATCTGTCATGTGCTAAAAACCCTATTTCAATTATAAAACATTAAATGGTGGAAGGTGGAGATATGCAAAGATCCAAAAATCCAGAAAATGTCATTGAGTGCTGCAGTTTCTCCAGTCAAGTCTTGTATATACAATGTCCTATTGCAGCACTCATTGGTGCCATCAGGTACGCTGCCCTTGCCTCTGAAACACAAGCAGAAACAAAGTATCTGTACTTTAGCAGGTTGTTCAATCAACAATATTCATGTGAACTTCAATACCTTTTTATTCCACACATCATAACAGGTCTCGTTTAATTGTGCCAATACTTTCTCCGAGAAACCCAGTAGTCCCCCTGCTCTATAGTTCACCAGCCCCTCTTCCCCCCTGTTATAAGAGAACAAGGCAACTTCCAATTTTAGTTGCGGTCTGATTTGACACTGCACCTGTTCCTTATGCTTAGAAAACTCACTGGCGTCTGCTTCTAGAATAGTGGCTTGAACCTTGTGTCCTTGGAACAGCCCTCGAACCCTACAGAGGGCTAGGTGCACTAAACAAACTATTAGAAGTGGCAATACTTTGGGGATAAACATTATATGGACATGCCAGTTGCATGTGGGATCAGTGAGCAGATGTTGCAGGAATCCTTTGACCTTGCTCTTCCCATCTCCTGCATTTTGTACCAAAGGTTATCCATGTCGGGTGATGGCCATCTGCAACAATATCAAAGAGTACCCCTTGATGTTCGATGTCCCTTCTGCTTTTAGGTACTAAGACACTCTTATTTGCTAACACGTGCTACTTCAGTGTTATTGTTTTACTCTCACTTTATATACCCCACCATATAGCTCTTGCCAAAAGAAAGAATGAACGAGAGAGAGAGAAAGACATGCAATACACAGCATCGTATTCTTGGTGCAATCCACTGCTCCTGTAGGCTGTAAAAAAGAGGCAATATTTGTTTGTCCAAAGGAAGGCATTCCTTGCAGAAATGTTAAAGACATATGGGCTAAACACATCTTTTAGTGTTGTCACTCTTGTGTGCCCTCAGGAGGAGGGCCTGTGCTTGTGTCCTTCCTGGCATCTCTGAGATGAATCGAGTACTTTAGTCCTTTAACGTTCACTGCAGACAATGTCACATTTATAACCTTGTAAGGTCCATGGAAACACATGTCATTCCATTTCTAGGTGAAAGAGAGGGTGATCATTGAATAGCCTGGGAAGTTCTGAGGTTGTTGCAGAGTTGCTGAGTTGCTGGTGTCTGTTGCAGCCCATTGTTGTGAACGTGGTGCAAGCTGTTGAGATATAATTATGACACTTTTGGTTAAGTCCACTAGAATATCAGCTGTTCTGTTGGTGTTGGAGGCTGTTCATGCAGGTAAGTGGTGTGTGCAGCCTCCTACCCATCCCAATCTCATGAGGGGTCAAGTGATGTTTTTTCCATGAATGACTTCTGAGGCTAAAGAGAGCAAGTGGGAGACAATAGAGCCAATCCTTACGCAAAGTGTGACATATTTTTGACAAGCATTGTTTCAATAAATCATTTAGATGGTCTACACTCCCATTGCCTAGCAGGTGATTAACAAAACGGAGTTTGTGTTGTATTCGTAATTGGGAGGTAATATCTTGGAAATGCTCATTAATAAAGGGTGTCCCATTATCTGATTTCAGGACATCACATTTTCCCCAGAGAAGAAATACCTCATGTACCAAAAATATAGCTGCCGATTTGGCATCAGGGTGGGTGCAGGGTCCTACTTCAAGCCAACGAGCAAATGGGCATACTACAACAATCAAATAATGATGGTTACTGTACCTGTTAACCATGTTGACATAATCAATGTGGAGCTCTTCAAAGGGCACTGAGGGGGAGGGCAGCATTCCTTTTAACATTCTGAGTGTGTGGCCGGTGCTGTAAAGGTAGCAGGTAGTATAATTAGCTACAAAATGGTCCACATTCTCCTGAAGATTGGGGACAAAACATTCCTCCTGACTGTGTGCAGCAATATATTGCTTGGATATATGTGTAGGATAGTGCAATTGCTCAAAGGCAACCATAAGCAGGCCCTGAGGCATTACTACTTTACCTGTAATATTTTTATCTCCAAATTAGGTCAGTATGTGAAAGGGAACATCCTCTTTTGACCCACAAATCCTTCTCTTGTTGTGGAGATCATCCCTACACTTCAATTATTTGTGTTAGGGCTATTGTATTTAATGGTGCTGGCAACTGCACCTGCTGAAATGCTACTCCAGGGCATGCTTTTATATCTGGTTTTTTTTTAAGGTAGGCTGCTTCATTTTGCTACTTTGTCTGGTGTGCCATTACCATAGTAACTGTGTGTGCATTATGCATGTGGGCGGTACATTTTACCACGGCAACTACTGAGGGACCATTCAAAGCATCAATTCATCTTCCTAACAATGCTGCAAGCTTCACAGGGGTTCCATCTGATTGTATAAACCTTCTCCTGCACCATCTTGACAATCCTGAATGCACGGTAAAAGTAACATATGCCAAGTTAGAATAAATGGTACCCTTTTGAAATTTCTAATACTTCTATGAGTGCTATGAGTTCAACGGAATAATGGGCAGGCAATCTCTTTTTTTATCATTACCTCATACTCCATATCTTCAAGCCGCACCACTGCTGCACCAGTGTGTCTCTGTCCCATCTCTTAATTGATCGTCGATGAACCATCAACAAAAAGCACCTCTAACTCCTCAAGTGCATCCTCCCTGAACATTGTTATGTCATCTTCAGAACCTTCATACTCTACACAATATGCACTTCCTCACCTGGCTGAAAGGGTTCTCCAATTAATGCTGCTGGATTCACTGTGTGACACCTGACAATGTGAAGGGAAGAGTTGGACAATATGAAATTGTAGCCAGATGCTCTCTGCATGGTGAGGGTGGATTTGGATCCCTCTAGAATAGTAAAAACTGTGGGTTCTACATATACTATTACTGGGCATTCCATCGTGATTGTAGATGTTTTTTGTATTAGGAAAGCTGCTGCTGCCAGAGCTTGCTCACATGGGAAATTACCCCAATTACTGGATCTAAAAGTCTACTGTAGTACTCCAGAGGTGTGTATCCCATGGATGTCTGCTGTGTGAAAACATCCATCATTACTTGGCCATTAGAATGTGAGAACAGGAAAATCCCTTTGCATAATCTGGTGTTGCTAACACTGGGGCATTGCTGATCGCATTTTTGAGTTCCTGAAAACATGTGATCCCTTGTCCAGGTGATTGTTCCCTTAAACTTCTGTGCTTTTATGAGCCATTGCAGCAAGGGCGTGGGGTAACTGGAGTAACCAAAAATCAATGACCTACAATAATGACATAGCTTTAGAAACTGTTTTATTTGATAGTTGTTGGTTGTGGTGTCTTTTGTACTGCTACAGCTCTCTCTGGTGTTACCCTCCTTCCTGCTGAGGATATTATTAGCCCTAGGTGTACTATCTCTACCTTGTAATACTGCAATTTTTCTTTGTCTACTTTGTATCCCTACTCTGCAAGTAATGTCAACAGTGTCACTGAATCTTTCCTGCATTGTTCTTCTGTAGGGCAGCTACATATTGAATTATTTTACTCTGTACTTGTATGTTACCTAAATACCTTTATAATACTCTGTTACAAAATACTCAGGGACTCACAGTACCTCTGGGGTATTCTTGTGTTCTGGACTCTTTGACCACAGTAAGTAAACACTGTGAGATACTGGGAGTCTGGGTGCAACAGAATGGAGAAGAATGCATTCTTGAGATCTATCAAGTATGTCACCTCAGTGGGTATGTTGTAAAGAATCGTGGTGTGGTTGGGTACCACTGGGAATTATGCCTCCACAATATTGTTCAATTGGCATAAGTCCTCCACCAACCTCCTGGATGAACCCTTTGCTTTTTTCACAGGGTATATGGTAGTGTTGCATGGGGACTCTGATGACTGCATTATGCCCTGTTGACATAATGCTACAATGGTCTCATAGATCCCCTCATCTGCTTCCCTTTAAATTATATTATTATTGTTATTATTATTATGGTATATATTGAGCATGGACCTAGCTTTGCGAAGCAGCGGGCCACTTTACAGAGGTATACATCAATACAGATACACAATAGAGCGCTTTACAATGGTATACAACAGTATATGTCACCTTGATATGGGGTATTATCTTACTCTGTTTAAAACTCTGGTTTGCTTTTGCTTGATGAAATCTGCCCCTATGCTCTTCAATAATCCAACATCGCGGGGGTTACTAGCCCACAAGGTACTGTGTACCTTCTCCTTATGCTCCTTTAAAAGTGATGATGATGTTTTAACAATGAGCATTGTGTGTTGCACCTCTCTGTGTTGGATCATAATTTGGCAGGGAATGCAACTCTCAAAAATCATTTCTCCCATGTCTTCAGTGTCCTCAAACAGCTGTATGTCAGACACCTTTCTTGGTGGCTGTGTTGGGTCAATGCACACAACTGTGTGCCATTTTTCCCCTTCCTCGTCTGTTCCCATTCAAATTATGTTGTCCTTTTTTATGATCACTGCTTCCAAATCTAATGTAATGATTGTGTCTGGGCATGTTCCTGAGGGACAGTTGGCCTGAATAGAAACTCCAATCCGCGCATGTAATGTCCTATAATTTATTCCAGGAATCCATCCTAATAATACTGTCACCCAATAAAGAAACAAATCTGGATGTAAGGGCACTCCTATTGTGGCACTGTGGCTGTAAACCGTTCTGATTATTGTGGTAGCCCTAGCATTGCATATGCCTTGTCTTGAGCACCTTCCTCAGTAAATGCAATGGTCATGTTTAATTTACTCAGGAGATCCCTGCCCAAAAGGTTGACTAGGGTGTCTTTGGAATACATTAGGAAGCTGACCCCTCCTGTTTACATATGATGATGGGTAAAACTTCAGCAAAAGGATCCGACATAATTTCCCCAGAGAATCCATGCATGCCCTTTATCTTACCTGATAAGGGAAACTTTCCTTCCCTAATACAGGATTGTGTAGCTCCTGTGTCAACCATAATTGTGAATGTTTTATTTCCTATCCTCAATCCCACCTGAGGCTCCTCCTCTGGGTCAGTAGTGACGGACAGAACTGGGCATGTGTTAGGTGTATCTTTATAGCGTTTGTGAACTGCTGACCACGCTGTACATAGTTATCAATGGACATTACATCATAGTCATTGTACATAGTTACTTCAATGGGCTGTGCATCATAGTTACTTTTGCCATTTTTACCTGTTCATGCCTCATGCCATGGAATGGGAATGTTAAAGGGGGATGGAATTCCTTTCATGTCAGTTGACGGTTAGCTCCCTGGCTGAGGGTTGCCTCATCCATCGCTCCGAATAAATATTTGTCTTCTGCTACCAAGGTGTGAGCTTGTGTTCTTACTCACACACAACAAACTGGTGAAGAGGATCTGGCGTAGAAGGAGACAACCACCGTCAGCCTCTCAGAAGGCCACCGGGGGTTGTCTTCTTCCACGCCAGATGCTCATCACCAGTTTATTGTGTGTAAGAACACAAGATCACAATGACTTGTTTACCATAGTGCCGCTCATACTGCACAAGGGAGGCAGCTGAACGGTGCCCTATGACGGTGTTAGTTCTACATACAAGTGACTTGTGAGTGCTGCATTTTGTGGCAATTAACCAGCAATTACCTTTAACTGGCAACTGCGGCAGTCATGGCAAATATACCTGCCCCAGTGTTTTTCTTGCCCTGTGCGGGGGAACCCAGAATAAGATGGGCTGATTGGAAGGAAGCATTCATGAAGTTTGCCCTAGCCATGTTTGGGGCAAATTATTCAAATGAGAGGAAGGAAGCTCTCTTGTTCCACTGCCTCGGGCCAGCAGGTCAGGATGTTCTGAGGAAATTGCCTGACCCAACAGATGTGGGAGATGTAGGCCCATATGAAAGGACACTTGCCAAGCTGGACAAGCATTATCAGGTGGAGGAGAACATTATCTTGGAACTTTACAAGTTTGCCACCAGGGAACAAAGGCCCGGTGAAAGATTTGAGGAATTCATGACAGTGCTCAGTGGGCTGGCTGTAAAATGCAGATTTACGCACTGCCATGATGAACACTTAAGAGATCAGCTGATGATAAAGTGTTCCAATGACAATGTCAGGAAAGAACTCTGGCACAATCCAACTCTGGACAGGACAATTGAGATAGCGAAAATGGTGGAGCATACCAAGAAGTGCATAAAAACACTGAAACAAGATAAGAGCTGGGAACACATGCCTGAGAAGTCCAAGGTAGAAGATGGAAATGTGCATAGGGTGTCCAAGGCATCATTAAAACAGTCTTTAAGTGACATGTTGAGGAGATATGAGAAGATGGACAGGAGAACAGAGGAGCACAGTGGGAACAGAGAAACTGGCAGTAAGGTCATGGGTCACCAGTGGGCCCCATCAAAGGACGCAAGGGGGCCATTGAGAAACTTTGGGCCATCTAGGGATTTCAAGGGGACACCGGGGAGGAGGTGTTTTAGGTGTGGGAGCTCAACGCACCTAGCTTTTGACAAGGAATGTTTGGCTGTGCACATAGAGTGTAGAAGGAAGGGACACCTGGCTCTGTGCTGTAGGAATTTTAGTGTTGGTGGTGGTCAAGAACACAAAATTACGGCAAAATTTGATGATGATGAGCATAGTGGAGGAGGGAAAGAGGTGATTTATTCTGTGAATGTGATCGCGGGCAGAGTCAAGAAGCCCAAACCGTATGTGAGTGTGATGGTCAGAGGGGTACCAGTATCTATGCTGATTGACAGCGGGTCGGATTATACCCTGATTAGCATGGAGGTGTGGAGAAACAAGTTTCAATGCCTTATGCTATGGGAGAATGCGGTGAGAGCAAATGCCTATGGGGATGTCCCTATAGATATCATTGGTTGTTTTGAGGGTGAATTGCAGTTTAATGAAAGGAAGTCTTATGGGACCATTTATGTGGCACCCAAAGGTGGTGAGCTACTCTCTTGGAATGATCAGGCATAATTAAAAATCAGGTTGGATGCTAGTCATCCAGACCAAGTTCTGACAGTGAAATCTGTTGAACCGGAGTGCAACCAAGTCAAGAAGGGGAGTGAACAAAGGAAGAGTGTGCTTGGATGTTTGAGGGGTTTTGTTCACAAGATCAGGTTAAAGAAGGGAGCAGTCCCTAAGGTAGCAAAATTGCATACAGTATCATTGGCTCTGGGCAAAGAGGTAGAGGATGAGTTGATGAGGATGGAGAGTGACAGCATTATTGAGAGGGTGCAGCCCTCGGAATGGGTCAGCCCCATTGTTGTGGTCAGAAAACCCAATGGGCAGATTAGATTATGTATCAATCTTAGGCATCCCAATTTTGGATTAAAGTGCTATATAACCCTAATAAACATAAACATAAACAGTATGGTACTAGCTGACAAGTTTCCTCTGTCGAGGATTGATGACTTGTTTGGTGAGCGTGGCTGGAGCAAAACATTTTTTTCTTTTGGATCTGAAGGCAGCGTATCATCAGGTGAAGCTCCATGAAGACTCTAGGGATTTAACAGACTTTGTATATGCCCATAGGCCTCTTCAGGTGTAAGAGGATGCCATTTGGGTTAGTCTCCGCTGCCAGCGTCTTTCAGAGCATTATGTACAAACTTCTTGGAAGACAGTTAGGTGTGATGTTTTATCAAGATGATCTGCTGTTATGTGGGTGTGATGAACAAGAACATGACAAGCATCTGAAGAGGGTCATGAAAATCCTGGGTGAAGCAGGTCTGACAATTGCCACTGAGAAATGTAAGTTCAAAGCCAACAAAGTGTTTTATATTGGTCATGAGATTTCCGGTGAAGGTGTCAGGCCCAAGGAAGATGCCGTTGAGGCAATAAGGAACATGGTAGCACCTAGTTGTAAGGGGGATGTGTTGTCTTTCTTAGGTTTGGCAAAGTTTTACGGAAAATTTGTAAAGGTCTGGTAGAGAAAACTAGGAACTTTCGGAGGCGTACGTGCAAGGGTGTAACCTTTTGTTGGGATGAAATATGTAAAAGGGAATTTGAGGAACTCAAATTGGCTGTGGTGAATACATCCATTTTGAAGGCATTCCAGAAAAGTAGAAGAACAATCTTGTTTGTGGATGCCAGTGACTATGGGCTAGGTGCTGTGCTAAAGCAAGAAGATGGAGTTGGTTTGCACACTATAGCTTTTGCCTCTAGGAGTCTTAAGAGCGCTGAGTGCAGATACTCAGCTGTAGAAAAGGAAGCTCTCGCCTGTGTTTGGGGTGTGGAGAAGTTCAAGAGATATTTGTGGGGAAGGGAGTTTGTCATTTGCAACGATCACAAACCATTGGTTAGCATTTTCTCAAAAGGAGGTCTGGAAGGTGTGTCTGGCCGTATTATGAAGTGGGACAGCTCGATGCAGGGTTTACGATTTTCCATGGTGCATGTTTGTGGGGAAAGAAATGTGCTGGCAGTTGCGCTATCTAGGTCGGTGGAGCAGGGAAGGCTTTGTGAGGCAAGTGAGGTAGATCAACGATAAATTGAGGTGGAAATATTTCAGGTTCACAGTAGTATACAGAGGAATAAATGGGACTTGTGTTTGGAGGATTCATTATACCAGAAGGTTTTGGTGTTGGTGGGAAAGAACGACATAAAGGGGAAGAATGAGGTGTTGGAGGCATATGGCAAGGTCAAGGATGAACTGTGGGTTCAGGGTAGCTATTTGTATCGTGGGCATCAATTAGCAGTGCCTGTCAAAATGAGGAATGCAGTGATAGATTTGGCTCATGTTCGTCATTTGGGAGTGGCCAGAACTAAGGGTCTTGTGAGGTCCGATTTCTGGTGGCGTGACATGGACAAAGATGTGGAGGAGCAAGTGAAGGCTTGTTTGGAGTGTGTGGAAGGAGATAAAGGGCTCACTGTCCCAAAGGTGCCCATGGTGATGCAGGATTGTCCCAAGGTGCCCTGGGACACGGTGGCATTGGACAGGTTAGGTCCCTTTAATATCAGAGGTTCCAGAAATGTCTACCTGTTGGTTGTGACTGATCTTCTTTGCAAGTGGCCTGAAGTGTGTTGAGGGACATTTGAAGCATTGTTCTGGAGGGAAGGTTTTCCAAAGAGCTGTCTGTCAGACAATGGGTCCCAGTTGGTGTCCAGGAAGTTCAGGGGGTTTTGGGGCCAATGTGGCATACCACATGTGACCACTGCACTCGATCGGTTTAATAGGACTCTCATGGAAGTGATAAGGTTAGCAGTTGCCCCTGGGGGTGACTGGTTGAGGACAGTTATGGAAAGTACTTTCCAGTATCGCCTGGCACCCCATAGTGTTACAGGGGTTTCACCATTTGAGGTGCTGCGTGGGAGGAGGCCCAATTCTCACCTGTGTCCAGGATGGATGGAAAGGTCTAGGTGTGTGAGAGTGGACATTGAGGGTTTGAGGGAGAAGGTACATGTGAGTGGGGTGAAGTCTAAGGAGCGGTATTATGAAGAGAATTGCTGTAGGAATTTTGAGGTAAAGGAAGGAGGGTGGATTAAGGAAAAGTTACTCACCAAGGTGCGGAAGGGTTTGGCTGTGTACTCTGAACATAAGTTGGGGGTGAAAGACCTGCGGTCATCTGTGTTGGTGGAAGGGGGACCCATGTGGAACAAAGAGAGAGTGGCTGTTCTGAGAGGGTGTGGTGCAAGGAAGGGAGTTTCTGAATCAAATGATGGATAAACACTTCTTTTCCACTGGCGAAGGAAGGAAGGTGTTAGGTGTATCTTTATTGCGTTTGTGAACTGCTGTCCACATTGTACATAGTTATCAATGGACATTACATCATAGTCATTGTACATAGTTACTTCAATGGACTGTGCATCGTAGCGGGATGGAGTTCCTTTCATGTCAGTTTACGGTTAGCTCCCTTGCTGGGGGTTGTCTTATCCTTTGCTCCCAATAGATATTGCTCTTCTGCTACCAAGGTGTGAACTTGTGTTTTTACTCACACACAACAGCATGTCAGAGCTCTCAGTGGGCTGCCTTGTTGGGGATAGGTGTTTGCTCCAGGAAGTAGTGAAAGGGTTGCCCCTAAAGTGCTTGCTCCTCTCTAATGTGTCACAATACCTTGTGGCAGGGGATTTTTATCCCATGGCTGTGTCGGGGCTGTATAGGATGTTGCCTGGGGGTCTTCAGGGGTAGTTGTTGCATGAATGACTGTATAAGGTTCGGTGCTGGGTACTGAATTGTCTGTATAAGTGTCAGGTACTGATACTTCTGTGGTTGTAGTGGGTTTGGTGCTTGCATGGGACCTGGGGCATATGGGATAACTGGGGCTGCATCTTTGACAGCGGGTGATAAGTAAGCGTGAACGCTGGTCTGCTAGGGTAGGTACGGAGATCATAAGAATAGCGTGGTCTGCTTCTGCATTCTTGCAGAGAATGTCCCGTCTTCCCACAGGACCAACACTGCCTTCCAAACCTAGGCCTCATCCCTCTGAATTCAACCGGCCCCGCCTCTCATAAACCCTGCTGCTCCCCTCTGGAAACTATCCATTTCCCTTCTGTTGTCTGTGTACCCCTCAACCCATTCCTGCGTCTGCCCTGGGTTGTGTTGCTCTCCGTGGTACTAGTAATCAAAGCTCCTTCAACACTCAGTTTAGCTATCTTCTGGACCAGTTTTGCTTCTGCCTTTTGCGCCTGTTCTGAAATCTCCTTTGCCCTATCTTGTCTCCTTCTACAATGATGTACTACATGTGCATGAATTTCATCCCATTCCTTCGCCTCAATACCAACCACCTTATTTAAATCATGTTGCACATTCTTGGGCAGACCCTTATGCAAAATCTGATAAAACATAGCTATATTCTTGTCCCACGCATCACCTGTTTTGCCACATCTTCCTATTCAGATTAATATACATAGTGGGGTCTGCCTTCATGGTGCGGGTCATTATTGAGTTCGTATCAGGTATGTCTTGGTATGTTGCCCCGAAATCCTTCCATACAATTGTTCGACAGTTGTTAAATTGTCTCCATCATCATCATCACTGTTCATCTGTACCCCTGCAGCCCCAGCCATCTTCCGTACAACGTCTGCCAGTTACCCCAACAGTGCAGCAAACAAACTCTTCATGTCTCCTACAGCTAACATGATCCCTGTTGTCTGCTCTTCTAGTGCATATATCCATTCATCACCCACCCC
The DNA here is from genome assembly GCF_040938575.1 of Ambystoma mexicanum. Classification (NCBI taxonomy): domain Eukaryota; kingdom Metazoa; phylum Chordata; class Amphibia; order Caudata; family Ambystomatidae; genus Ambystoma; species Ambystoma mexicanum. Next base: position 624,390,993 of record NC_090921.1, read on the forward strand.
TCTTTTGTCACCTCCCCTTCCCTGACTGTGCCTACTAAGTCATAATCTACACTACTGGCGCATGCGAATCCCTGAAGCAGACTCTCTGGGTCTCCCACCAAATTGGGCCGTTCCTCACCTGTCACTACCTGGATATCCTTGATGGTCCTGTTATCAATTCCAAAAATTATTTCTCCCACTCTCCATTGGTCTGTGCCTATTGCTGCGCTCTGTACATCTCTCATTGTTATAGACATTCAACCATAAGTAGTCTACGGTGAGATAATAGCAACATGATTGTTTTTACAAACCAATTTTGTCCATGGTTTGTCCATGAACCGCTCCCTAGTGGCCCAAAATGGGGGGAAGAAGGAATTACACTCTATTTTCACAGATGAGATTGCTTACTAACAAAGCTTTAGACATATAAAATGTAGCAATGCTCACCCAAAGGGAGGTTAGCATTTTCGTTTTTTTAGCATGCATGTCTATCCTAGAAAGCAAGGCCCGAATTATTTGAACTGTTCTGAACTTATAGGGTTCTTTTGCCCTACCACTCAGGAAGGGGAAACAGATATATGAATGATTACCCAACAAGTCTTGTTACACAATAGATCCATGGACAAAATTGGTTTGCTTTGAAATTCACAAAAAATGAAAAACCTTCACTTGCAACTGTTTGGACCAGGTTCAATGCATGAGGTCTGAACCGCTACTCTCCCACTTGCATTTCTATCCTTCAAAAAAGTATCAAATTGCTTGTTTATTCTTGCTGCATTTCATAGGGACAGGCCCTTTGTTAAATGCCTTCCCAGCAACATTCCTTAAATGTGCAGGTCACATTTGAGAATAAGATGAAATGCACATTTTCAAAAAGTAGCACAAATGAAATGAGGGCATTTTCGGCGCATCTTTAATGTGCGCTACTTTGTGAAAATCTGTCAAAAAAGGTCCTAGTGTAATAAAACACACTAGAGCTCCTTTTTGAATTCTCAGTGGTATAGAATTGCTGCATAAATCCAAGGTGTAAACAGTTTATGTCTTGAATTTACTCAATGCCACATGCTGGTCCCGTAAGCATTTCCACTCTTCCCGCAGCAAACACAAGAGTAACACTGTATGCACACATTTTAAAAAACATTCATATTTTATACAGTGTAAATTACGCTATAGTTTTACGCATGACATTTACAATTCGAAATTACATGGATGGTGATGCTACATAAATATTGCACTGATTCTCACACATATATTCCAAAGAACTGCAAAAAACTGGAGTAACAAAGGATACCAGGTCTGTATCTATTCTATGGTCTAACCTGGAAAAGCACCGTTATATTTGTATAGACAAAAGAGACCATAGAACGGGTTTCTCTGTGTGATGAGCTCTAGGAAATTATACACATATAAACAATAATTATCTCATTTATACAAGCCACAGGACTATAAAATGTCCACATATAGCAAAAAGTGAAGCAAAACAATTCAATTTACTTCACTAGACACATTTAGAATATCAATGTTTTATTACATTATTAGAAAAAGACATATCAAAACGAATTGATCATGTATATCTAAAAATCATCCACAGTGCTGTCATAATAGCACTTCTAAAACATTACAGACACACAGGGTCTGTCTCATGCTACACACTATTCACATCCTCTCCCAGAAAACATACTACAGACATACCTCACTCATACTCAAACATTCAAATTCGTACCACTGTTATAACATTCAATTGTAACAATTAACACTCAACTCTAAAACACTATGTTAAAATACAATCTCTATTAATTATAAGGAAAAATAGAAGATCCTCACAGTAAGATGACCAATTAATATTCAAAGCATTCAACACCATAGGCAACACTGTGATATAACCTGCTGCCTACTACAGCATCAAATTCCCCAACCCAACATGTTTCTTTCGATGCTTATTCCATTCTGTAGAAATTCTTCAGGGGTAAATTGGTCCAGTATTTTCAGGGAAGTTGACAAAGAGGTACAAACGTGTGGGCAAAACACAGAGCTCACAGCCCCAGAATGCACCAGTCGTGCAATAACGAATCACGTCAGGTGTCTGGCACTGGTATAAAACCCTTTCAATGGGTCAAACGACAGAGGTTCTGCCCTTGTATGTTCCAAAATATTTCACCCACTCAATCAGGCTGATATTCTAATGCACATCACCTCTAGCGCATGAGATAAATATAACTTTCACCCATTCAATCTTCATACGGTGAAATGTCTGCGCGTGTCGGTACTCGCTGGTTTCTAGTTCCAGTCAGGCGGCGGTAATCTTGGAAACTCTTCGGAGCCCGAGTGCTCCATGTGATGTAAAATGACAGCGACGGACACCACGAACACTGACACAATTACGCCCACTAATTGGACCCTGCTGCCCATTCGTATTACCTGCTTAAGAGGAAACGCCTCTGAGCAGGTAGCAGTCCACAGGGGGTAGCCCAGGCAGCCCATCAGCCTGCAACCCAGCCCTCGGCACAGTAGCAGTGCCAAGACGGGGGGGGCAGGGCCCAAAGCCCCTAACTGCAAAGAGTGTAAGTGTAAGGACCACCCACCACGACCTCAGAGACTGCAAGGTCTTCACTGCCTTGCCTGGGCATGCCCACCATCTTTTGGCCCTGGCAGAAATCAAGCGCTACTTACAGATGGGCAGGGACACAGTCACCTCCTTTCCCCCATTGAAACGCCTCACAATGCTCCATTTCTGCACCACAGGTAGTTTCTAGCTTAATGTGGCTCTGGCGCCTGGCATCACTCAGTCCTGATTCCCATGCATCATCTCACAGGTCACATGTGCCATAATGAGATGGATGCACCACAGCTAGTCTTCCCCACAGACTCTAGACTCCTCCCCCAGATCAAGGCCAGGTTCCAAGTGAATGTAGGCTTCCCCAAATGAGTTGAAGCCCTGGGCTTCACACACCTGATCCTTGAACCATCCGGGGCACAGATACATGTCTACATCAACAGACACATGCAATGTACAATCAACGTGCAGATGGCCTGTGATACAGACATGCACTTCACACAAGTGTGTATCAGTTTGCCAGGGTCCACCCATCACTCCATGATCCTGGCCTGGAGCAACCTTCAACACATCATGTAGGATCTGCAGCAACGCAGTGCATGGCTTCTGGCTATGCAGATGATCACACACTACCACACCAGTGACTGGAAACCTACTTGCTGTTGCATTTGCCATGAGCCCAACCCACCCCACATGCACATTAGGAATGCCATCCAGACGAAAAGAGCCATGCAGGCCATTCAGGGTGGTGTGGGGGGGGGGTGACTGTGAATGTCAGCACCACACAAGTGACTGCCCAGCACTGTTAACAGTGCAAGTACCACAGTAGGAAAGTACCTGTGGTGTCTGCCCCACTTTGATGCCCATTAACCCCATTCAGTGAGGCCTACCACCAGCTTCAAAACCAGTGACTGTGCCTGGTGACCCCTTCCCACTCCCACTAGAGTTGGTAATTTGAAAGGCCCTGTGCCATTGCATGACTGCACAGTTCCACCACCGCCATGGCATATCCCACATCAGAATCGGTGTGAGAACACATTTCATACACGCACACCAGACATGGAACGCTGTATACCTAATTGAAAGACAACTGCTGACTTGCATGTCAACAGTTGCTCAGAAAGACATCATACCACTCCTGTCCACCACAATGGCTTGTGTGACCAGCCACACAAGTAGAACTAACATATCCAGTAACATATATCCATGGGAACTTCTCCAGGATACCTCCATACCAATATAAACTAGAACACAGGCCATAGGACCACAATACCTATCAACTGCCAGTAAGATAGCTGAGAGGGTTGGGCACTTGCTGCTTTCATCTATGTGTGATTAATGGGTCGCAGGTTTGAATCTCAACCAGGCCAACTTAACCTTTCATCCTTCCGAAGTTGATAAATGAATATCAACTTCGGTTAGGTGATACTGTATGTAAATATGTTCTATGTAAAGCGCTTTGGCGAAAGTGCCATAAAATAACACTTTATTATCATTACCATTACACCTGCTGCAGAGAGAATGCTGCCCAATGTGAGGGACACATTGAACACCGGCCGATCAACACAGCATAAGGACATTCATGCTGCTTGTGACACCCCAACTGAACCCAGAAGGGCTCCATGTATGCACCAAGGACATACGAATGCACACCAATCACCTTTTCCTGGTTCCTGCATCTCTTTCACCTGGCTGCTACAGTTGCATGAGGGGAATGGGAAACGTTAGCATGTCAATCCTGTACCACCAAGACTGCCCTTGCAGGCACAGCAGTGTAACCCATCCATTGTCTTCCACAGGTGATATTGGACACACCAGCCGCCCCGGTAATGATGCCACTGCCAATCCAGGCAATCAGCCAGAACACGTCTGCAAAAATGCCCATGCCTGCATCAGCACCATCATTTAAAGGGCCTTTCAAAGGTGCACTGAAGAATCGGGCCTTGCTCAAGGACCCCCTGAAACAAATAAAAGCCATTAGGAGCGTCATCACGCCCTATCACAAGAATGCAAAATATTCGGTTTGGGAGCACCTTGAGTTATTTGAACAAATGATGGAAACTTTCCATTTGAAGGACAGCCAAAGCTGTATTCAATATGTAAAGTGGACATTTTTTCCCGAGTACTCCAGCTTCTTTGCGGGGCATGAGGATCAGAATCATTCCAGATGGTCCACCTATAGGGCGGCCATCCTGAAACAAGAGTTAAAACGTGCCTTTGCGCAGACCACTAGAAGGGTGCTCACTGACAGCAAAGAATTTGTAAACACTTTCTTTCATGCCCTCCTAGTGAGAGACTTTCACGAGAAAAGATCACTAGACTGAGTCATTGAACAAGCCACATGCATTTATGAGGTGCAAAAGCCAGTGGAAAATAAAAATTGTGGAAAAAGCCTCAAAACAACCAACACCCCTGCTGCTGCTAAAGTGGCGGAGGTGAAGGTTGCCCCCATTTTAGATTTAGAGATGGGGGCCTAAAAACCTGCCTGCACAGAATCAAAACAACCCCAAACCCAGAAGGCCCTCGGGCCAATCACAAACAGGGAGCCAGGGAGGTAATCCCACAAATGGGACCCCTAACTCCCCTGACTACATCAGCCCACGCTACAAGGGCAATAGACCCATCATGGGTTATTTATGGACTCCTCCAGCCCAAGGGGGGGGGTCCAACCAGACATCAGGAAACCCAGGGCACATCCCTCTTCACTTCCCACAGGAGGGCAGTAAGCCCCCAAAAACTGGACAAAATGTCCTTCTTAGCTACCCGCAAAACTTTAACCCCCAAAACAATCCATCCTTCTTTCTCCACCTTCCTGAGCCCAGACAGCCCAATCCGGGAGAGGGGAGGCCAAGGGTGGAGGGGTACCCAAATTTTCCTAACCTGGGGTATTTTGGGAGAAGGGATAGCTATCCTTCCCGGGATCCGCCCAGGGGAGACATGAGGACCCCGTACCAGCCAGTGTGGGTACTAGAGCGCAAGCTCAAGAACATGGTTCAGGATCTGGGTCGCATGCTGAGGGCTCAACAGAACCCTCAGATGAGCATAGCAGTGCAGAATGCCTCAAATCCAGGACCTGGTGCTCCAGAGCAATGACGGGGGAAGAAACCCGACAACCCACCGGTTCCCAGGGAGGAGGCACAAGGGGAAGAAGGGTGTAAAGCCCTGGAGGAAGCTCCCTTCCCCACTTGTAAAAAGCCCCTGGAAACCCAGGAACCGGAACCAAAATCTCCTGCCCCCGAATGTCTGCAACCCAAGGAGCAGAGAGGGGGTAGGAGAAATAAAGAGCTTAAAAAGACCCATTTTGAGGAGGAGGTACAAATCTTCCAGTTTGAAGGAGAGGGATCCTCAGAGGATCCTGGGAAAAGGACCTTCTCCTTCAGAGATGATGGAACTCCTCCCAAAGAAAAATGGGTCCCAAAGGATCCCAATCCAGACTGCATAGATGTGGGGACCGAGTTAGAACCGCCCATCATCAGTACTCAGAATGACCAGCACGAAAATCCCTTGGTTCAAACCCATCCTGGTGACTGCCTCCAAAAGGGGGGAGGGGGGGCAGACCAGGATCAGAACCAGGGGAACCCAAAACTTCCCCCATATCTAGCTGTCACCTTTTTCTTCCAGATTCCCAAGACTCCAAACGGAATCCAGCCCAAATCACCTTTCTGTCAGTGTCCAAAACCAAGAAACTAAGCCACCAGTTGTCCAAAAATGTACACTATCTTTGCCCCCTTGAGGAGAAGGAGGGAAGATTATATGCCCCGGTCCAAATACAGGGGCAATGTACAATGTTGGCACTGGTGGACACTGGATCCCAAGCTACCCTTCTGTCAAAAAGGGCCTTTGATCAACTGAATTCGGGAAGGGGGGAGAAATACCAAATTCCTCTACCCCTCTTCCTGGACAACTTCAGAACTGGGGACTGCGGATTTGGACATTAAAATTGGGTGACACAAGGTGAAGCACCCGGTCATAGTTGTGACTCCAGAGGGCACCCCTTGTTTACTAGGTAATGACATCCTGCGTAGGTTGTCTCCCCTCATAGATTGTGTAAACAAGGTCCTCTGGACCCAGACTAAACGACCAATAACATTGAAATATAGTGTCAACCATGTTAGTTTAAACGGCACATGCCACATGGTTGAACAAAAACCTGACCAAATAGAATTTCACTTCCAGAATAATCAAATCCCAGACGTGACAGTAATTGCAGTGGGACAACAAACTGGTGATGGGGGGTCCTCTCTATTTCTGAAAATCAACCTTCCTTCCAGTCTAAGGTGGCATTCCACACTGGAAGGAAACACTCTGAAATTGTTTACAAATTCACAATCAGAAAATCCCACTCCTATAGTCCAGAAAGATGAAAAATCAGCTCAACGCCTGGCTGATATTCAGAAAATTGGAGAGCAGTTGTTCATCCCTATTCAGTTGAAGGAAGGGAAGGACTCTGTTCTCGCCCGAGTGTGTGTGAACAACGGTAACAGCTTCATCAGCGAGGCCATGTTCCGCAAACTCCCAAAAGATCCAGCCATTCCCACATTTAAACTGATAGACAAATGTGAAATGGATCTGGAAACACCCAATTCCAAACATCTCCTGCCTACCAGGTGTATGCTCAAAATTTCCATAGGCAACAAGAGCATAGTCCATAATTGTTGGGTCGTGCAAGATGTTCCTGCCGCATTTTACTTAGGCAGTGACACTCTCAATCGCTTTGCCATTAGTTTGGACCTCATAAACTTCAAAGCCTGGTCCCAATTAGCGGGTAATCCCATGGACTTTGATGACCCAGAGAAAGCATTTAGGTCAGCTCAACTGCTGCCATATGCAGTTGAAATTCAGATTGGAGAGGAAGTCACCATCCCAGAACGGACCCGACAATTCTCTCTGGAAGTAAAACTTAAAAGAGGACAGAAACTGAAAAACCCTGACGCCTATGTCCATCTTAATGCTCACTTCCAACAGCAAGGGTTGGGGGTAAACCCAACACCACTAGTCAACATAGAACATGACTGCATTCCAATAGAGGTGGATAACAGCGACTTAAAGAGTATCACTCTAGCCGCAGGCACCAATATTGGAATGGCGGTTGATGACCGACATTTTTCCATAGATCTAGATAATTAACTGTTAAGACCTATCCCAAAGGACTGTTTTGACAGTGATAGCGATGATGACGCAACACCAGACAGGATCTTCACCCGGCATGGGGGGAATTTCCTGGTGTACACTTCCTGCCGTTATGGTAAGGAAGATGTGACCTGTGACTTCAGGAGGGATGAGGTGATCTTTCAGGTTCGCTAGGACTGCCTTCCCCACCTGAAGCCACCATTCCAAATCAGCACTTTGACCAGGGACTTCTCCAACCAGCTGGAGGAGGCCGCTGAGATAGCAAACCCAGAAGTCTTTCCAGGCTTCAGGCAGATGGTTGTAGAGAGAGTCAACCTAGCTGATGCCTGTGAGACTCTGGAGCAAAAGCAAAAATGAAAACAAGTTTTCTTAGATTTTCAAGATCTCTTTGCGGTGGACTCATATGACTGTGGTTGCACCGACATCCACACAACAACCATTCCCACGGACCTTGGCATGACTCCAGTGTTTGTGAAGCAATATTGCTTGCCTCTCGCATCAATGGAGTCCCTTACTGAAATAATTAAGAACCTTGAGTCCCGTGGGATAATTCGTCTAGTCCACAGCACCTTCAATAATCTGGTGCTGGGGATTTCAAAACCAAACGGCCAGTGGAGACTCTGTGCTGACCTTATGGAGCTCAACAAACGGGTCCATACTTCCCGATGGCCTCTTCCCTACATTGACCAAGGGCTGGCCCAGATCCAGGGGTCACAGGCATTCACTGCCATTGACCTGACCAATGGGTACTGGACTGTACCTGCCGATAGGGAGGACCAGTACAAGCTGGCTTTCACCTCGGGGGGCAGCAGTACACATGGACCCGGACTCCCTTCAGATACATACACTCTGGCAATTAATTTAACATTTTTCTACACAAGGCCATGCCCGGCCTGGGTGAAAGGTGTAACCTGGCCTATGTAGATGATGTTCTAGTCAAAAGCTCAACTCTGGAGGAACACATAGCTGAGATCCGTTATTTTCTGACACAGTTGAGGGCTGCCGGAGCAAAACTCTCCTTTCAAAGGGCACAGTGGTGCAGAACCCGTGTCAATTTCTTGGGGAATGAGATAACTCCTCAGGGTTCTATGTGATTTCATTGATGGACTTTTCATTGCAGGGTTTTTTGCCGCAGATTTTTTTTGGAAAATAAAACATCATTTCTTTTTTTTTGGGAGAGGGGTTACCCCCCTAAACCCCCATCCATTCAATTATTTTAATATTACCCTAGACACACACCAAATTTATTTACTTTGTAACCCCAAAAAAAATCTGTTTTTTTTTTCAAAAAAATAATGGCAGCAAAAAACCCTGCGATGAAAAGCCCGTCGATGAAATTACGGTATACCCTCCTCAGGGTCTCTGTCCACAGGAAAAGAAAGTGGAAGCACTCCAGAAATTAAAAGACCCCACAACTCTGTGGGTTCTAAGGAGCCTCCTTGGACTAACTAATTACAGTAGTAAGTTCATTGAGGACTATGCAGAGATCACAAGACCCCTGAACCATCTTTTGAAGGGGGGGTCAAGTGGGAGTAGGGTCCAGAACAAGCCAAGGCAGTAAGACAACTCAAAAGAAGCCTCTCACAAGCACCTTGCCTAGCTTACCCTGTCAAAAATAAGGAGTTCTTCTTGGAGACAGGGTTCTCAAATACATGCTTGACTGCAGTATTATATCAAAAGCATGACAAGGTCAATAAAGTAATCTCCTATGCGATTAAGACTTTATCCTCTGTGGAGGAAAAATTCAATGATTGTGAGAAGGCACTCCTGGCAACGGTGTGGCCATTGAAGAATTACCGCCCGTTTATCCAGAGGGAACACATCATAGTGGAGACTCCACTCCAGCCTCTGCAATATCTCCAAAGTGACAGAATCTGGGCTGGAAATGTGAGTAATTCCAGAATTACTTCCTGGATTCTGTCAATGCAAGGCTTTCCTGTGGAGGTCAGATATGGCCAAAACAAGAAGAGTCCCCTCGCGCAAGTTCTGGCTTACTTCCAGGATTATGCCAGAGAAAACTGTCTCGAGGACGAAAGTCTTAAAATCATGGGCAACACGGAGGCATACCTTGATTCCCCGCACAAAGTCTATGAAGAAGACCAGTGTGAGGGAGCGCCCACTGTCTATGTGGATGGATGCTCCTACCATGTTGACAACAATGGGGAAAAAGAACTTGTGGCAGGCTTAAAGAATGCATGGGTGAATGATGCCCCAGAACCGTCTGCTGGGTACAAAATCGGTCCCCAAAGTAGTCAAGTGGCAGAGTAGATGGCTGTGCATCAAGCTATCCTTTCTGCTGTCCAACACCAACTCCACAAACTGGTCATAACCACAAATTTGGATTATGTACGGAACGGGTTCGTGGAGCACCTGGTAAACTGGAAAACCAGAGGCATGCTATGTGCTAATAATAAACCATTGAAACATAGAAAATGTATCCAAAATATTGATGATCTGGTCACCTCGAATGGGATGACCATCTACTGGAAAAAGATCAAGGGTCATTCTAAAGTAGAGGGACCAGACAAAACTGGAAATTACCTAGCTGATCAGCTGGCCAAAACCGGAGCCATCCAACGAGATCTACTTGAGAACGAGTCTCTGTTGGGGGAAATCCAGGTCACTGCTATCACTAGGACCCTGACAAATGCTCACAATGAACTCTCAACTGCACAATGGAGTAAGGAGACCCCAGATGCTGATTTGATTACAGCTCAAAAAGGGGATCCAAAAATTGGTAATTTTTATCAACACAATGAGGACCCTGAAAACTTTCCCCTGATGGATACCGATTACATAGGAAAAGAGGACCTCAGAGTGTTGATGAAATGTCCAAAAATTTTCCGAATCCAAGACAGTTTGTTGGTGAGGAGGTCCCTAGCTGGCCATGACCAGTGGGTGGTCCCTACCTCATTTCGAAGCCTGATGCTAAGTCATGCCCATGATGCGGCCACAGCCGGCCATCAAGGGTTTCATACAACACTATAAATCTTGCTAGAGGTTGCATACTGGCCACACATGGGGCAGGACCTCGACCAATACTTGAAGGGGAGTCTTGTGTGTGCACAATTTCAGCCAACATCCCTCACACACCATGCTCCCCTCCAAAAGAGGGGGATGACACTGCCCTGGTCAGATTTACAAGTCAATTTTATCGGGCCCGTGATTCGCTCTCTAGGGGGAACAAGTACATGTTGGCCGTAACATGCTTGTTCACTAAATGGGTGGAACGTCTCCTGGCCCCAAACTACAAGGCAGAAACAGCAGCTGCCCTGATGATCAACCACATCTTCTCGCATTTTGGACTACTCCAAAGGATCGAGTCAGACCAAGGTAGTCACTTCACTAGCAAAGTGATAACAAATTGTGGGAGATACTTGGGGTCAAAAGGAAACTACACATTGCCTACCGTCAGCCTCTAGTGGTGGAGTTGAGAGATACAACAAGACAATTGTGAGCATAGTAAAAAAGTTAGTGGCAGATTCTGGGCCAAGTTGGGACATTCAATTACCTCTTGTCCTGATGGCCATCAGATCTACCCCTTCTTCTGCAACTAAAATGTCGCCGTTTGAGCTGAAGACTGGACGAAAGATGGTGCTTCCTCAGCATCTGCTCTACAGAACCCAAGAGCAGACCTTGATAAATGCCTCCACAACTCATGAGTATGTTGAGAATCTGAGAAAACACCTTCAACATGCTTTTGCCTATGCTCAGCGGAATCTAGAAAGATTGGGCTTGGAAGAGCATTTGCTCCACAAAATATGTGATCTAGATATGTTATTGTTATGAAGTTTGCAAAATAGTAAATATGTATTATACTAAAAGTAGTTTTCATGTTCAAAAGCCAAGGGGAGGACTCTCTGACTCATAAACCCACATCATTATGGTGACACCCTGTTTTCTCCTCCAATCAAGGGAGAGGGGAGACTCTAGCCTATAGCCAGCCTAAGGGGCGCACTTAGGATAATCCAGCATACACACCTCTTTACCAAATGCATAAAAAGAGACCGCTGAGGACTTAGAGAGGACACACAGATTCACCCACTAACCGATTGCTGGCGGAGCACCCTGCGAGAGGACCAGACATCTTCCTTGCTCCAGACTCCAGAAACTTGGCAAGCAGAAAGGCCCATTTCTATAGCTGAACTTTTCTCAGCTTGGCCTTAAAATTCCAGAAACCAGAATTACCACACACATCTAAGGGGAACAAAAGAACAGCCAGGTTGTGCTGTAACTGCTTTCCTGCTAAAAAATTATTACCAGAATCAAAAGACCCAATCCAGTTGTACCGTGCTGTGCCATGCTGTGACCAGATAGCCGTGACCAGATAGCTGTGATCAGAGCCATTGCCGACCCAGTCCACTCCGGTGTGCCCAGCAGCCTGTCCCTGTCCAGTGTGCCCAGCAGAATTTATGAGCAGAATCCCTGATCCTGACAGACCAGAATTCCTGACGGTTCTGTTCAAGCCTATATATTGAGTATCCATAGTATAGGACTGTCACTAGCCTATGTACTGTCCATAGCAATCCCTTTCCAAATCCATCCTATCTTGTCTTCAGAACTGCATTGTTAGAAATCTTTTTGAATTTTCACTGAACTCTCTATCTTATCCCTACTATCTTCCTTCTGTACTAGTATTGTTAAACATATCTTTGCACTGATATATTTCATCTGAAGAAGGCAAGCTCCGCGGCAGGCAAAAACCTGATCCAGAGGCGCCCTAGTCTAGTGGCTGTGCTTCCGTGTGGTATTTGCTTCTTCATAGTCACCCCCTATTGTAAAGAAATCCTGTTTGTCTTTTGAAAGCGCATCCCTGTTTTCTCATTTTGGTGCATATTTGAAAAAAAATGACCTCCAGTAAAACGTCCATAACTTCCTCAATTTTTATGCTCGAAACAATGTTTAAACGTCTGCTTGTAGCTAACCTCCACAGCTTTCCATAGAACCAAAATCTGCATCTCAAATCCCTATAGTTTTCCCACAATCGCGATTACCGTGCATGGAAAAGTTTGCCGCAAACTTTCATTTTGGCAAAATATTACACTTGTAAAACAGCTTTTCATTGCACCCGACCTCAAATTTCAGTTTGCACATTACTTATTTGTGTCAAATCATTGCTAGTGTTTGTCTGCAACGATATAAAGTGGCTCCCATTAGAATTTAAACAATTGCAGTCATTTAGCCCATATTTAGTGTTTTACCCAATCCATTCTCAGACAACTTTAAAAACCATTTTGACAGTTGGCCAATAAATTCTGTTTCTCTCTTGTGTTTGCTGGGGGGATATTGGGATTTTACATTTGCTAGAATTCTGCATTCCTGAAACCTATTCTCTCTCCTCCTTTCTTTCTACATTGCATATTGTGGGGGGGGGAGGGTTGAGGGGTGTGCAGGAGGAAAGAGTAACCAATTTGCTATTTGATTTGAACACCCACCCAAAAAAGTATTATTGTTGTGCTGCATTGATTTTGCTCATTATTACTCCTTCTGATTAAAGAGATTGCTTAGTGTGACATCACCCCATTGGTGATTATTGTATCCCCATTAAGAATAGTGTGATTATATTGTGAATATATAAATAAATATTTTAACTTTGCAAACCAGCCTGATTCCTGGTTCAGTGGACCGGGGGGTGGGGGAGTTCCAAGAGAGGGGCGTGATACAAGTGGTACATCGTTCAGAATTAAAGAACTTTTAGACACAACAAATAAATATGGATTTCAGTTGTGCATTACACGCTAGGCGTTGACTTAGGTGAAGTGCCGGATTGAAATCACTTACAACGACCTGACAATGCTCGCAGAGACACTTGCAGATAATGCTGAGGTTGTCTTTGCCAACAACCTCAAGAGGGAGGCACAGATTAAGAAAAAGGAGATCTGGCAACTTGTTGCCCAAAAAGTCAGTGCAGTAGGGAACACCCCCCGCACAATCATCGATGTGCGCAAGCGATGCGACGACCTGCGCCTGAGAGTCAGGAACATAATGTCGGTAAACCGGAACCAGGCCATGGCTACTGACGGTGGTCCTAGCTCACGTATCAAGCTAAGCCGGTGGGAGGGAATCTGCGCCAGCACTATTAGCATCGAGCAATAGAAGGTGTGGGCGAGATGGAACGTGGCGTTACCTCATCGCCGGATGAAAGTGAGTGTCCTAAGAAAACACTGTAATGCAAAGTATGATGATAGTCCACCAATTTGTCCATCCAATGAGACAATGCATGCCCCAAATCATACACATTGACACATCCCTGCCTAGATGCTGTCTTCAGCACAGACATATCCACATGCATGCAGCATAGCAATGCCATACCTGACACACACCACACAAATATGAAAAAGTCATACTGCACGCAGCCCGCAATAGAAACGCATTCACCAGCTCCTACATGAGTGAACCTGACAAATGCTTGCATGCTCCACCCATGGTTTATAGTGATGTTTTCGAATGGCATATTTTCAAATGCCATTTTCTCGACACAATTTTGCTGAATTTTTTTTTCTGATTGTTTCTTTTTTTATTTTATTTTTTAAATAGGGGGTTCCGCCAAACCCCCTTTTTTTAAACACTTTTTTTAACTTACGAAACCAAAAAAACATATGAAATAAAAAAAAATTGAAAACATTTTTTCATCAAAATCTTTTCGACAAAATGGTGTTTCAAAAATACGTTTTCGAAAAAATGACCGGATACCTCCACCCATATAGCAAGCAATGTGATTGTCAATCTAACCATCACTGAACCCGTCCCTCTCTCGGTCCCGCACAGGATCAGATCCTGACATCGAGGCCTGGGACTCAGGCCCACAGGCAACAACTGCCCGGAAGAGGGCCAGGGAAGAAGGCAACAGGCCTTCAACTTCGAAAGGGCTTGCCAAGCCACGACAGGCACAGAAGGGGCAAACACCACCAGATGCCATGGCACTGGTGCCGCTAAGGGTGTCTGCTACAGTCCCCACAACACCTGTGTCCCCCACACAGGAGACAGTGGCCGATGGGGCCCTTTCAGCTGCGACCAGCTCTGTTGGGGAGGTGGCAGCTCCGGCACTCCAGACAGACGAGGACACGCAGAGCCAGGGCCAGGTGTGTGTCCCTGTGGATGATGACTCTTCGGACTTACCTGCCACACCCAGTTCCGCACCATCACCCCAGGTCACACCTATGTACTCCTACCATGACACCACACCAGAGCCACACAGATTTGGGGATGTGACACATGCACCATCCACCTCCACTGGTGTCCGGGCAGGGGTGCAGCAGATAGAACATACAGTGCAGCGCCAGGAGGAGCTGACTGCCCTAGTCAGGCAGTTTGTGTCATACGGTGCCCAGGCAAGGCAGGAGGGGTGCGACAACACTGCGTCCCTGAGGCAGGCCATTGAGGCCAGCACTACGCGCATATGCGAGGAGGTGTCTGCTCTGAGGCAGGTCCTCTCCTGCATAGTGGATTCCTTGGAGGCTGAGCATCCAGCCCCCAGACTGGAGCAAGCGGGCACTCCATCATCATCCAGCTCCTCTCAAACTAGCCGCCTTCACAGGTCAGCGTGCACCTTGCAGAGATCTGACATGCCGCCACCAGGTGCGGGATGTGGACGAATGTAGATGGGGCAGCCTGATTAAGACAATAGACGCGGACACCTGCAGCATTTACTTGGACACCATGTGTGTGGGAGTTGTGGGGGGAGTGGAAGGGGGAGAGGGTGTGTGGGGGAGTTGTGGGGGGCAGAGGGTGTGTGGGGAGTTGTGGGGAGAGGGGGAGGGGAAGAGGGTGTATGGGAGAGTTGTGGGAGGGAGGGGGGGAGGGTGTGTGGGGGAGTTGTGGGGGAGGGGGGAGAGGGTGTGCGGGGGAGTTGTAGGGGGAGGGGGGAGAGGGTGTGTGGGGGAGTTGTGGGGGGAGGGGGACGGGGAGAGGGTGTGTGGGGAATTGTGGGGGGAGGGGGAGAGGGTATGTGAGGTGGAGGGTTTGAGCACATTGTACTATTGAACAGTTTAATACACCCATTGTGTAGCAGAAAAAATACTTGAGTGGACATTCCTTATTGCATATGTGTCATTTATTGTTATACAGTGCATAGTGTACATGTACTTCCACACTCAGTGCCCTCTGTCCCACTTTCATGTCATCCTCTGCACCCATGTGTGTTAGAAATATTGTGCAATCACTAACTGACGCACAGCACGTCCCTCCTGCGCATCGGCACCGCAATGATGTGCGCCCACATCTTCTTCATCCATCATCATCACCTGGTGGTTGCAGTTCAATGTCAGGGGGCAGGGAGACGTTCCGTCGGACACACATGTTGTGCAGCATGACCCATGCCATGATGAACTTGGCCACCTTCTCATGCCTGTAGAGGAGTGCCCCACTCAACCGGCTAAGGCAGCGAAAATGTGCATTTAACAGGCCAAAAGTCTGGTCGATGACCACACGGGTACGGGTATGGGGACGATTGTAGTCCTCCCCGTGCCTGTTCTACGGCTTTCAGACAGGGGTGAGGAGCCACGGCTGCAATGGATAGCCACTATCACCTGCGTGTGAGCAAAAAAAGGTATGTGTTAGTCAATTCATGATGGACACCTGTACTTATCACACATGCCTGCAGATGTTTGTTGGTCACATGCACATGTCCCTGGTTGTATGCAATGTTTCCTTCCATCAATGTGTTCTGTGTGTAACGCTCACCTGATTCCCACGGAGGCGCTGATCTTGGCAGGAAGGTGTCTGTGACTCGAAAGGTGATGTGCAGAACCCGATGGGCTTCTGGGGTCGAACCTCTTCGCACTGTGTGTCGAACTCGTAGGGTGAGGTTTCTGCAGGTGAAAGAATATGGGGGTTAATGGTCTGGGTTGTTCAATGTCCCTCTTCCTCTCTCTCCCTCTCCGTAGAGCCCCCAGGTCAACGTGCTCACCTTAGATAGGTGAATGCTGGGCTCTCCATCTGCGTCTGGTGCAGGGCGCTGTTGCCAGTTCCTTCACTGGTGAAACATAGGCCTCTTGGACTCAGAAGACCGTTACCGTCGTTAACTGCACGAGCGGTGAGTTTCCAGACACCTTTTTAGTCTTTATAGTCTTTAGGTGCAAGGCACGTTAACATTGAACAGGACTTCGTATAATGCTTTTCTCCCTTTTGTCTTGCAGGACTCTTGAGGAAGATGGAGTGAAGCGCCTGGAAATGTGTGAGTAAATGCAAGCGCTCTAACTGTCTTTTCCTTGCAGCGTAGTTCGTGCTGAAGAGCAGGCGTTCTTTTTCGAAGAGCGCGATGGGCGTAAGTAAATACCTGTCTAATGTCTCTTCTTTTGTCTTTCAGAAGTTGGTTTGCAGCGCCGGAGTCCGCGGAATGTCCGTAAGTAGATACAATGCTTTTATCTCCGCAGGCGGCGATGCAGTGTGAAGAAATCCAGAATTCACAGAGTGCCGGTAAGTAGTGACAATGCTTTTGTCTTCGCAGGCGGAGGTGCAGCGTGCCGAAAATGACCGCAGCCGATGGATCAGGTGAGTAGCACTGCGAGTTAAGGCTGCCTTGCTAACCTGCTGTTTCTTGTCTCTGCAGGTGCTGCTGTCGACTGGATGCAGGAATGGTGAGTATGCTTCTTGCAGATTCAGGAGGCAGGAATGGTGAGTATGATTCTTGCAGATTCGGGATCGTAAGAAGAAAGGCTGGAACAGACTCGGTGAGTGTTCTGCTGCAGATGCAGAATAATGCGAAGCACGTTTCGTCTATCGGGTGTGGTTTAAATAGCCTTGGAGTGATGAGGCGTCTTCCTCCACGGCCCCGCCTAGGTAAGAAAAGAGTTCCAGTTCCAGAAGCTTTCCAGTGCTGAATCCAGGGAGTGGAGCTTGCCCCACCCAGGTAAGAAAGTAGTTCCTGTTCACAGAGGTCTTCTAAGAGGCTGGTAAGTAAGCAGCATGGTCTGCTGCAGGTAAGTCCACCCAAGCATCTGCACACATATTATGAGCCCGGCGCTTCCAGTACCGGGACCGATGATTCTGATGAGCCAGGTGCCACCGGCGCCAGGACAAGGTCCAAAAGGTCCCCGTGGGGACCGGCTGGTGCCTAGGATTAGGGTTAGGGGCCTGCTTCCAAGGACGTTGGGCTGGTCCTGGCTCCTTGGAAGCAGTGATCATGACAGTACCCCCCCTCAAGGCCCCTCCTAAGCGTGTCTTCTCTGGGGGTTTTGGCTTGTCGGGGTGATTCAGATGGAATCTCTTGACCAGACGAGGTGCGTGGACATATTCTGAGGGTTCCCAAGACCTTTCCTGGGGGCCGTATCCTTTCCAATCAACCAGATAATATAACTTAGATTTGGAGATCTTGGAGTCTAGAATGTTCTTTACTTCGAATTCGAGTTCTCCGTCTACCAAAACAGGTTCTGGGAGTTCAGTCAATCGGGTTTCTGGTTGTACTGGTTTTAATAAGGAGACATGGAATACTGGATGTATTTTCATATGCGCAGGTAATTCCAATTTGACCGCCACCGGATTATCTATGGTAGAGATGGGGTAAGGTCCAAGGTATCTCGGGTTGAAGGTGCGGGGTCCTTTTAGAGGCAGGTGCTTAGTGGATAACCAGACCTGATCTCCTACTGCGTAGTGAGGGGCCTCTTTACGGTGTCGATCTGCTCCCTTTTTGACTTGAGCTTTAGCTCTTTGCAGATGGGCAGTGGCTTCTTTAAAAGCACGGGTAATCTCAGAGTGCAAATGATCCACAGCAGGTGTTTCGAATTCTTGGGGAGGATCCAGATTAGAGGTTCTAGGATGATGTCCGTATAATAGGAAGAAGGGAGTCTTCCCGGTTCCAGAATGAGTCGAATTGTTGTAAGCGTATTCAGCGATCCAAAGAATATCCTTCCAAGGGTTTTCAGTTTGTTGGAGCATGCAACGCAGATATTGCTCTAGAGTCTGATTTGTCCTCTCGGTTTGTCCGTCAGTTTGGGGATGGTGACTGGTTGAAAGTCTTACATCAATTTGGGTTAGACGACAGCAACTTCGCCAAAAGTGGGAAATGAATTGACTTCAACTATCAGAGATTAAAACCGAGGGAAAACCGTGTAACCGAACAAAGTTTTCTAAGAATTCCCAGGCCAATACCGGAGCCGAAGGTAGGCCCTTCAGGGGAATGAAGTGAGCCATCTTGGAGAATAGATCCACGACTACTAAAATGGTATTATACCCTGAGCATGGAGGTAGGTCCGTGATGAAATCCATGGACAGGGTATGCCATGGACAGGGAGGAATATCCAGAGGGTGTAAAAGGCCGGCTGGTTTCTCCTTCTGACTTTTATTCTGGGCAGACACACCGCAGGAGATTACAAAGTCTCTAATATCCACCTTCCATGATGGCCACCAGAAATGTCTCTTGATCTTTTCCATGGTTTTGGTAATGCCAGGGTGACCCTCCATTAGAGAGTCGTGATAACCGGAAATTACTTGTTTTTGTATTTTCTCACAGGGCAAGTACAATCGCCCTTGGAAATATGGTAGGTCTTGATCCACTGAGAATTCTTTTCCCTTTACTTGCCAATCCTGCAAATCGGCCGGAGTTAGGAGTGACTTGACTGTAGTCTTGATGTCTTCAAAGGATTGAGTGCTGACCAACCCCAAAAGCCTTTGTTCTGGGATTATGGGTATTGGTTCTGGATTGGTCAAATGTTCATCAACTCCCATACGAGAGAGGGCATCTGCTTTTCCGTTTTTACTGCCGGGTCGATAAGTAATTATAAAGTCAAACTCAGCCAGAAACAGAGCCCAACGAAGCTGTCTGGAAGACTGAGCTTTGGCCGTCTTCAGATATTGTAGATTGCGGTGATCAGTCATTACGGTGACTGTGTGTCTGGCTCCCAAAAGATAATGCCGCCAGGCTTTGAAGGCCGATCTGATAGCTAAAAGTTCCTTCTCTGTAATTGAATAGTTGATCTCGGAAGCCGAGAATTTGCGGGACCAAAAGGCTACTGGATGTAATTGGTGTGTGACCGGATCTCTTTGTGATAACACTGCACCCATAGCAAGACTAGAAGCATCCGTTTCCACGATGTAGGGGAGTTCTGGGCAAGGATGTTTTAGAACAGGAGCAGAAATGAATTTAGCTTTTAAGTCCTGAAAAGCTTGTTCTGCTTCAGTAGACCATTCAAAACGTTTGTTCTTCTTTAACAGAGCGGTGATGGGCTGGACTATCCGAGAGAATTCAGGAATGAATCTGCGGTAAAAGTTAGCAAAGCCTAACATGCTTTGAACTCCTTTTACCGAGGTTGGTGATGGCCACTTGATGATTGCATCGACCTTCTTTGAATCCATATGAACCCCATTAGGTGACAATATGAATCCCAAGAACTCAACTTCAGTTACGTTGAAAACGCATTTTTCAAGCTTGGCAAAAAGGTTATGTTGACGCAGTCTCTCGAGAACCTTTTTAACGTGTCTCTGATGTTCCTCGTCAGATGATGAATAGACAAGGATGTCATCAATGTAGACAACAACACACTCATCTATGAGTTCTCTAAGGACATCGTTCATAAAATACTGGAAAGCGGCAGGAGCGTTACAAAGTCCAAAGGGCATCACTTGATATTTGAATAGCCCATACTTGGTGCGAAAGGCCGTCTTCCACTCATCGCCTTCTTTTATTCGTACCAAGTGGTAGGCTCCTCTGAGATCCAACTTTGTATATATGCATGCTTCTTTGACTTGGTCCAGGAGTTCAGGGATCAAAGGTAACGGGTATCTGTTTTTAACGGTGATTTGATTCAGGGCGCAGTAATCTATACAAGTTCTAAGGTCTCCTTCCTTTTTCGGAAGGAAGAACAAAGCCGAGGAAGCTGGAGATTTAGAAGGACGGATAAACCCGTTAGCTAGGTATTGGTCCGGATATTGCCTGAGGTGAAGATTCTCAGGCTCGGTGAGGGCATAAATCCTACTGCAAGGAGGAGTTGTTCCGGGTATCAGGTCTATTTGACAGTCGTAAGATCTATGATGAGGCAGGGTGTTAGCTTGATCCTTCCGAAAGACATCTTGGAATTCTTGGTAGTCGGGAGGTAATGTGGGAACCTCTGAAGAGATCGCCGCCACTGAAACTTCAGGCCGAGGATAACAAGTGGTAAAACATTCTGGAAACTGAACCGTCTTTGCTCGCCAGTTGATCTGAGGATTGTGCTTCTCTAACCAAGGGATTCCCAGAATGATCTGGAACTGAGGGGCCTTGATCACATTGAACACGATTTTCTCCTGGTGTCCATCTTGGCTCACTAGCGTCACTTCTTGGGTGGCGTGCGTTACTGGTCCGGAGGCTATCTCAGTGCCATCCACTGTAGTAATGACGTCTTTTACTGCCTTAGGGACAAGGGGTAGATTCATCCTTGATGCCATTTCACGGTCCACATAATTGCCGATTGCTCCGCTGTCGATGTAAGCTTCAATTGCATGCAAACGATCCGGACGTGCAGGATTAATGAGGACCATGGGCACCACGAAATGCGAGGTCACGGGACAGATCTTAACGCTCGGCAAGAGGACCTCTACACTTGCCGGGCTAGGTCGTTTCCCTGCTCGGAACTTAAGGTACTGGAATCTGCGGCTCCTACAGCCTTCTTAGCTGGTTTCACTGGACAGTCTCGAAGAAAGTGCCCCGAGTTCCCGCAATAGAGGCATAATTGCAGCTGTCTTCTTCTTTCCCGCTCCTTTTGGGTTAAAGGACCTTTTATCCCCCCTATTTGCATGGGTTCCACAGTGTCAGCTCCCTTAGTAGAAGTCTGTGGTTTAGAAAACACTTGGGTATCAAATTTAGAACGATCAGCCTTCCTGTTCTGTAATCTGTGGTCCAATTGGACGACTAAGTCAATATAGTCCGAACATTCTTGTGGAGGGTTCACAACTTGAGCTAACACATCCTTGAGCTCACCACGCAGGCCTCTGTAGAAAAGCGTTATTCTCTTATCCTCGGGCCATTGAGTTTCCACTATGAGTCTGTTGAATGAGGCTATATAGGTCAAGAGGTCTTGATTACCCTGTCGTAATGAAAGAAGTTCATTGTCCAAGGCCTGCCCTTGTGCATGTCTTGCAAACAGCTTCTCCATGCTGGACTGGAAGGCCTGGAAATCATGTAAAACCGGATCATCCTGGGTGACTAAAGGGATCGACCAATCTGCGGCGCTGCCACTGAGATAAGAAAGCACGAAAGCCACTTTGGCCTGGTCTGTTGGGAATGCAGCTGGTCGACATAAGAAATGTAAGCGGCACTGGTTGAGGAACACTGCAAATTTCTTTGGGCCACCAGAAAAACGTTCGGGCGGAGCCAAGGGCACATTACCAGGTAGATTGATTTGCACTGGATTTACAGATGATGCAGAAGGATAGCTTCCTCCTGGAGCGGGCAGGGGTGTCTGTCTTGCCTGCGTTTGTAGCAATTGCCTAGCGAGGTCCTCTGTTCGCTACTTGGAACGTATCAGTTCTCTTCTTAGAGAGCTTGTTTCCTGACGAGCTGCATGTACTTCTGCTCTTAATTCCCCAAGCAACTGGGCTAAGTGATCAGTGTCTGAGGTTTCCATTGCACCTGGGTAGGAGTTTTGCGGTGGGCTTCGCGTTCTGTAACGCTCACCTGATTCCCACAGAGGCGCTGATCTTGGCAGGAAGGTGTCTGTGACTCGAAAGGTGATGTGCAGAACCCGATGGGCTTCTGGGGTCGAACCTCTTCACACTGTGTGTCGAACTCGTAGGGTGAGGTTTCTGCAGGTGAAAGAATATGGGGGTTAATGGTCTGGGTTGTTCAATGTCCCTCTTCCTCTCTCTCCCTCACCGTAGAGCCCCCAGGTCAACATGCTCACCTTAGATAGGTGAATGCTGGGCTCTCCATCTGCGTCTGGTGCAGGGCGCTGTTGCCAGTTTCTTCACTGGTGAAACATAGGCCTCTTGGACTCAGAAGACCGTTACTGTCGTTAACTGCACGAGCGGTGAGTTTCCAGACACCTTTTTAGTCTTTATAGTCTTTAGGTGCAAGGCACGTTAACATTGAACAGGACTTCGTATAATGCTTTTCTCCCTTTTGTCTTGCAGGACTCTTGAGGAAGATGGAGTGAAGCGCCTGGAAATGCGTGAGTAAATGCAAGCGCTCTAACTGTCTTTTCCTTGCAGCGTAGTTCGTGCTGAATAGCAGGCGTTCTATTGCGAAGAGCGCGATGGGCGTAAGTAAATACCTGTCTAATGTCTCTTCTTTTGTCTTTCAGAAGTTGGTTTGCAGCGCCGGAGTCCGCGGAATGTCCGTAAGTAGATACAATGCTTTTATCTCCGCAGGCGGCGATGCAGTGTGAAGAAATCCAGAATTCACGGAGTGCCGGTAAGTAGTGACAATGCTTTTGTCTTCGCAGGCGGAGGTGCAGCGTGCCGAAAATGACCGCAGCCGATGGATCAGGTGAGTAGCACTGCGAGTTAAGGCTGCCTTGCTAACCTGCTGTTTCTTGTCTCTGCAGATGCTGCTGTCGACTGGATGCAGGAATGGTGAGTATGCTTCTTGCAGATTCAGGAGGCAGGAATGGTGAGTATGATTCTTGCAGATTCGGGATCGTAAGAAGAAAGGCTGGAACAGACTCGGTGAGCGTTCTGCTGCAGATGCAGAATAACGCGAAGCACGTTTCGTCTATCGGTTGTGGTTTAAATAGCCTTGGAGTGATGAGGCGTCTTCCTCCACTGCCCCGCCTAGGTAAGAAAAGAGTTACAGTTTCCAGAAGCTTTCCAGTGCTGAATCCAGGGAGTGGAGCTTACCCCACCCAGGTAAGAAAGTAGTTCCTGTTCACAGAGGTCTTCTAAGAGGCTGGTAAGTAAGCAGCATGGTCTGCTGCAGGTAAGTCCACCCAAGCATCTGCACACATATTATGAGTCCGGCGCTTCCAGTGCCGGGACCGATGATTCTGATGAGCCTGGTGCCACCGGCACCAGGACAAGGTCCAAAAGGTCCCCGTGGGGACCGGCTGGTGCCTAGGATTAGGGTTAGGGGCCTGCTTCCAAGGACGTTGGGCTGGTCCTGGCTCCTTGGAAGCAGTGATCATGACACTGTGCCATGGTCTTATGGTGTGGACTGCATCTTCAAGATGATACACGGTGTACACTGCCTTGATGTTGCTCAAGTAACGAGAGAGAAGGGGGGGTCACGTGAGTCAAACCATTGAACAAATCAACAGGATAAATTGCTCTCTGTGTAGGAGCTCAATGAGGGGATAGGCCAGGTCAAGGATAGTATAAAATCAGTCAATGTTTAAAGTACACATATCTAATAACATTACATATAGTGCTGTAATCACAATAAAAACAGCATAAAAACAGACAGTCAATATTGGGTATGTCCAATTAAAGTGCATATTGATCTAGTGAGCGTCCTGTAATATAAAGTGGACATGATGTGCATAACATAATTCAGAAACATACTGCACAAGAACACAATTCCAATCTCAAAATAATGCCCAGTATATATTCAAGAACAGAATTATATAACCAGGAAAAGGCAAAAAAGAGAGAAGGAAAAAAAGGGGAAAAAAGGAGGAAAAAGAAAAACGAAAAAAATAGTAATATACATATATATATATATATATATATATATATATACATATATATATATATATATATATATATATATATGGGGCAGCACACAGCGCACGTAAGAGCAATAATTGTTTCCTGTGGAGTTAAATAGATGTGCCCAATAGAAAAATGTACTGTAAAATTTTCAGTAATCTGTCAAGTTGATATTGCATCAATGACAACCAAGATAGATGCAATACTTGTCTCCAATCCGACCACAATAGTTGTTGACGCATACCGCTGTGTATGTGTTAAACATGTGATGTGTAGTGTTCTGTATGATTTTCTAACTGCCAGCGTTGGCAGTAGTCTCTGCATTATTTGGCATTCAGCGCTGATTATTCCCATGGTGACATGCTGCACTTCTGTGGTGGTGGCCCTGTGACAAACAAGCAGTGGATTCCTTTGGGGGTTTTGTTTAGTGCACTCTCATGGATGCTTGTCCTGTGTGGTGATTTGCTGCAGACATTTACATAGTGAATACTCACAACATGTTGCTGGATTGTGTTACGGAGGGTGAGGTCCGATGATGGGTGGTGCACGTGTTGTGGGATGTGGGCTGGTTTTTAGTTTGGCATGTTGTGATAGGTGTGCAGCTTACTTCATTGCTATGGAATTAGTTGTCATGTTCAGTTTGGGATGCTTTAGGGAACAGTGTTTTAGGATGTGAACATTGTGCTGTCACCACAACAATGACACCATCGTGGTGTGTGCATCTATCCCCCCATTTCACTGCCATGTGCCTGCCATGCAACTTACCAAGCAGCCAGGCACGTCGTCCTGCATGTCGCTCCATGTAGCATGGTATCATGGAGTTGCGCAGGACCATTGAGTCATGAGTTGATCCGGGAAATCGGGCACAACAATGTGTGGTGATCTTGCTGGAGTCACATACCATCTATACATTGAGTGATTTTGCTTATGATAGCTGTACGCCAGCTCCGTTGCATGTGGAACCACCAATTCCACATTGATGCAGTTAAGGGCACCAATACAATTTGGCATGCCTGTCAGTGCATGGAAGCCGACTTTTGTTTCAAAGATCTCCTGGGGAGTCCGTGGTAGGGATATGTAGTCCCTTGTGTGCTTCAGGAGGGCATACAGCACTTGGTTTAGCATACGTGAAAATAAGGGTTGTGATATGACATGTATGTGCCCCATTGTGTGCTGGTAGGTACCTGTGGCCAGGAAGTGTAGCACCGACACTACCTTCAGTAGAGGGGGGATGGCGGCTGACAATGTCGTCGTGTATCATGTCCACAATGGTGGTGATGGTGTCCTGGTCCAGACGGTACAGGGTGTGGATCTGCTCAGGGTTTAGGTTGAATGGACAGGCTCTGATGCAAGGGATTGGGGGCTGCCTGCGTGGTACCACTGGCTGCACCGGTGGGGCTTGCTGGGCCTGTCACACCCTCCTTCTCCTCTTGTGTCTCCTCTGTGGTGCCTGCTGTTGTTGTTGTTGCTGTTGCTGGTGTAGCAATGCAAGCATGTCCTGCAGCCCCAGTATTGCTAGTACTAGTGTGCTCCTGTTGTGCTGGGCCAGACTCCATTGCCTCCACCTGTGCTGATTGTGTGCACCTGTGGCAGTTGGGAACACTGCACATAGCTGTTTACGGGTGGTTCGCGATGCCGGTATTGCCGGCATGCTGGTATCCCGTTTTAGTGCCTTCATGATGCCGGTATTTGCTTGTCCGCCTGACTTGTGATGTCCTCCTGTTAGCGGCATCTCGCTATTGCCGGCACGAAGGGTCGCGTGTCTGCGCCCATGCCGCTATTAGCGACCGTAGTATTAGCGGTGCCGCTAATACCGGGTTCTTGAGTCGGAATAGCCCGGAGCAGTATGCGGTGCCGGTATTATTTTTCCTGCATCGTATTTGCATTACCTCCAACCATGATTTTAAGTACACACTGTCTATGTGGGGACTGTTTCATGATTATCACAAACAATCTCTGTGGAAAATATCACTTTTCCATAATCAAACATGACTGCTATAGTAAAGTTAACTCTGCTATTATTATACACATTCCAAAAGAAGAAAGCAACATCATTTGCATTACACCATTTCTGAAGAGGAGATATGAGTTAGCAGGGAAGATGCCTGTGAAAGAATGAAATCTGAATTTGAATTCTTTATTCCTTTTTGCCCACAGTGTGTCCGACTGGGTCAATCAAGTCATCTCCTTTGTCGCAGTTATCTTTTCTGAAGAGTGTTTATAATAGTGTTTAATGGCAGAAACTAAGTGCCTTTTAAAGTTTTGCATGCAAATTTGACATCTTGTGGGAAATGCCAAACCATCAAAATGAATCTGTTGCGATAGCTATAATGCAGGCAGGTACTCACATGTAGAATAGAATTGTCTAATGTATATTGAGTACTATAAAGTAAGCATTCTTCCATTTGCTTATGGTGCAATCCATCCCAAGTAAGAATAATAAAATAAGGATCCACAAGGATGGTAACACGCGTTCAAGTCCCCACAAAGACGGTACCATACACGCAAGTAAAAATAAGCATGTCTGCAAATATGAAATTGATCCTGTGTTATGAATTTTTTCTGAACATAGTTCTGCTATTAGCCCATTTCTAAAACATTGAGAAGGGTTAGTCCACATAAGGCAGGAAACTTTGTGAAGAAAGTATATGACCCTGTCAGATTGATTTTGCAAAGTTCGTTGAGGCTTCGTGCAAGGTTTTTGAGGGGGGTCCCAAAATGTGTGGTTTTTCCCATAGATGCAATGGAAAACAAATTTTGTTCACTCCTACAGTCAAAACCACTGGACAGATTTTCACCAAATTTGTGGCAGGAGCGGCAGCTTGGTCCTGAGTGTGTGCTTTTGTGAATTTGGTGTAAATCTGTCCAGTACTTTTTTTAAATGGCCAAAAAGTAGGAAAAAAATATTAGTGATATCTAGGTTCAGTCCGCGGACTAACTTCCCTGTCTGGTCCATGGACGGCCCTCCGCTTGGTTCAGGGGCCGATGAGAGACATGATTGGATGATGAAAAGTATGAGGTGCGTCATATTTCTGGGAATCCCCCACCATGCTGGATTCACGGACAGTTGCTATGTGTCCGCGGACATCGCAGTAAACATTTTTTTAAATAACACCACATTGCACTTGCCAAACCATGTCTAGGGATGTGAGAGGTGATGAGGATGGGATGGAATATGGCCTTATAAAGCTAAAAAATGGGCATGTTTCTTCTCTGATGTTTGCAAACATCTGAGACGTTTGGGGGCATCTATGCTTATTGCATTACAGGGTTGGTGAAAAGCAGTTTTTGGATGGTTTATAACTTTGGCGCCACTCAATGAAATTCATTCTAGACCTTATACTGAATTTTGCAAAGTGTGGTGCTGTTTTGTCAAGAGGCAACAACATTAGAGAGGGGTTCCAAAATGTTGCAAATGATTATAAATATGGTGCCATTTGATGAATCTGCACAAAAGTTTGCAAGATAAACATGTCTTTCCAAAGTTTGGTGGGATGATTTTGTCAAGAGTGGGCAAATTTAGAGGGGGTCTCAACATTTTTAGATGGCTTATAACTTTGATGTTGTTTGACGATTGTGGACAGAAGTTTTCAGAAAGATTATAGACCTAGCCTTGAATGTGTGTGCAAAGTCTGAATGGATTTTCTCAAGTGGGGGCTAAGTTATATGACGGTTGTATGTATGTGTATTTTGACACTTTGGAAAAAATAAAACATGGGCGGATTGCAGCAAACTTGTGTAAGGAGCATTGGCAAGGACCTGAAAGCATGGTTTGCAAATGTGTCCATGTTTTATTTTTTGACAAGTGTCATAATGTAGGTAAAGAAAATTGTGATATAGCTTTGGTGACTGAGGTATAGCCTGTAGCAATGAGCAGTGGCCAGATTGTTCAGGTCATGGCATGACCACGAGGGACCAGCAAAGGATTTGGAGACTGGCCATGGTTGCAAGCCATGAGCACTGGCCATTGGTTACATTATTATGGTATAGTGGACACTGAACTAGGATGCAGGGTGGGTGTAGTGAATAATACGGGAGGTTTGGTTTGGTTGGGGTCATGGTGGAGCCATAGGCAATTGAACAATGATTTCCATCCCCAGCATGCACTACTGATAACAACAAACATAAGTATGTGTTGCACAAAATATGTTTCTTAAAGGAGCCTTATAGTCCTTTCATATATGTGAAAAGAGGAATTATTAATAACTTATATACAGTGATGCAACACCATGAAACTTTTCACTTATGAAAATCTATTAAATTGACAGAAACAACTTTGTTGAAGGGGTGTTATGGTTAAGATGTACCCCAACTTTGGGACCCCTCTGCTCCAGTAGTTACCCAGTGCTGTCCTACCTTGACATACCTTGGTATTCCCTCCTGGGTTCTCATGACCACTTCCCGATCGTACTGCCCTTTGTTGCAAAAAATGGTGTTCCTTAAAGGAGCTTTATAGTTCTTTGTGAAAAGAGGAATTATTAATAACTTATATACTGTGATTTAACACCATGAACCATTTCTACTTACATAAATCTGTTAAATTGACAAAAGAGAGTGTGTTAAAGGGATGTTATGGTTAAGATGCATTCCACCCTTGGCACTCCTCTGCTGCAGTAGTTACCTAGTGGCGTCCCACCTTGGCATACCTTGGCATTTTCCGCCTGGGTTCTCATGAGCACTTGCCCATTCGTACTGCCCCTTCTATATATGCACTTCTCTCACTGCATGATGCATATGTGCATTTATAGGAGCATTGTTTAAACATGTTTGGGATAAGTAAGGGAAATGTAGATGGGAAAGATCTGTAAAAGATTGTTACGTAGTGTGTGGAAGCTTAATATGTTCATAGGGTTCTTTTTCGCCTTCTGCAGGCCGCCATGGAAAGAGAGGAGTGGCTCTGTATGGAGCCCCACCTTCCTTTTCCATGGAGGCCATCTTGGAAAAGGAATGTCCTTCCTACAGCGGGATGCGCACAGCATCCTGCTGCAGGAAGGAAATTCCTTTTTTTTAGCACCCCGGGTAACCGCTTTAGCTACGCGGGGTGGTAATGGCCTTCATCCCCCGGTGCAGGTGCTGGAACAGGGGACAACGGTCCGGAGCCCTCGTTATATGCCCTTGGTTAGCTTGAGCTGTTAACTTGGGCTGGCGAGCTGTTATCCCCTGTTCCTGTCCAAGGAACAGGGGATGAATGCCACATTATTTTATATTAGCATAACAGAAAATGCTAATGGAAATGTTTGAAAATCATATTGAGTCTATGTATTTTACTGAGAAATGTAAAGTAGATGGAGTCTATAAAATAACATTTTAGTTCTATTTTTGAAGTGTGAAAGGTGGTTCCGAAAGGAAACTTTTTTGTGTTGGTTTTTGATATTCTTTTGCTAGAGAGGTTAGAAAATAAGGTGGGGAGGGAAATGAGGGTGGGGCACCAAGCACTAATGTGGAGGGGCAGGTGGACAGGGGGAGATGTTGCACATGTGTTACATCTAAGGTAGGGGGCAGTGTTTCCCATGCTTCTTGATTACAGCTTTAAAAGCACTTTGAAATGACTCCCCCTTGCAAAGTGGTGTGTTTCAGTATATACAGAGGACTGTTGTCTTCGAAAGATATGGATCAACAACCTCTTTTATTGCTTGCAAGGTAGCTGGTGGGATATTGTGTCTCACAGAAGTAGGCTGTGTGGTTACAGTATTGGTTGAGGAAGATGGGGTGGCGGCGCATGGAGGTGGTCCCATGGGAGTACTGTCCAGGTAGTGTGCGATTAAGTACAACGTTGCACTCAATACATTTCACTTTGGCAGCTTTAGCTTTTGGTACATTCCCAACAGTGGTGAAGAACTGCCACACCCATGATTCTCTCTGAGTGCTAGAGTTAGGCACTACCTCTACCTCATCTTCTTGGTCCTCTTCATTGTCTTTGGATGTATTGCGCTTTTTTTAATTCTCTAGGTCCTCCAGCTGGTGGTGGTGCGAGGAGGGATGGCAATAGCTAATTTCATTTTTAAAAGTGTACATGTCGCTATATCGAGGTAATTTATAGCCAATGCCCATATATCGAATCTTTTATCTTGAAAACTTTTTTAGTGAATACATTTTATTTTTGTGGGAGTCCCCCCAAACCCTTGTTTCCCACCCCTAAAAATTCATCCCGACCATTTCCCAAAAATATGTAACCCTAAATACATTCTCTATAAAGGTTTTCAAGATAAAAGATTTGCTATATGGGGATTCAATATAAAGGATTCGATACAAACACCTTTATATACCTTTTAAAATAAATAGCAGTTTGGCTAATATTCTTCCAAGTATGTGAAGTATGTTATCAACAACATTTGTGATGTCATCTTCATGTCCTAAGTGTTAGTCTTAGCAGTGAACGGTGGTGGCCGAGTTATGGTTGCTTGTTTTTCAGTTTTACTTGTAACCATAACGTTACGTTTTTTAATTGAATTTCATAGGTTTTTATTAGTGCAACTTAACCATAACATTCCTTAAACAATTTTATTTTCAGTGAATATATCGATATGCATATGTATATTATGTATGTATAAACATACTATGTATGTATGTGTTTGAATGTGATGCATTGTATGAGTGTGTGCATGTGCTGAATGATGAATTCAGTGAGCCTAGCTGTGCATGTATGTGTGTATGCAAGCAGTGCCGGATTATCCATTAGGTCAAGTAGGCACCGGCCTATGGGCCCCACTCCTTTTCAGGGTGCTGCCATAAAGGATCAAAATAAAGAGGTGCAGAAAATTAAAAAGGTAGTAGGAGATCATTTGCAAGGAGGGCTCGACATTTCAACTGCTTAGGGGTCTCCACAGGGTTTAATCTGGGACTGCATGCATGTGTATGTTGGATCATAGTGTGTGTGTGCATGTGCATGCATCATCTCTGCAAGGGATTTACAGTGACCAACCAGTATGATTGGTGACTGTAAATGTTCTCCAGAGATGATTATTGGCACAGACAACCTACCTGTGCAAGAAATGATCACTGTAAGTAAATCACATGCATGAAGCTGCTACCACAACCTATCTAAGGCACCTTGTTTTCTATTTCTACTCTCCTGGCATTTACCATTACATATTCTTTTCTTGTAGATTGGCCCCTTTTTCATGGTTTTACCAGGTACTTTTAACATCGTTACAAAGGAGTATGGGAGCCCCTTGCTCAATGTGCCTTACAGAGAAGCTCAGTTTTACCCCACTGAGGAGGCACAACAAGGCCAAAACATGTGTCTGGGGTTACCGATGGTACTCTTGTTCAGAGGAGAATTGCCTAGCATTTCGGTGCTGGACTGCCCTGTGGGTGGGACAAAGACTGATTTGCAAATGGATATTTCTCCTCTGAAGGTTGCAGTGAGCTAATACTTGACTGTAGACCCTCCTGAGTGCACATCATTCCAAAGAACAGGGTAATTGACCCATCTTCATTCTCATTAAAGGGACTCCTTTGTAACTTTTAACATCTTGCCTCACTATGGATGTAATTAATGTTGCTTCCCAATTACTAATTTTGGCATAGTCCTTTCGTTTTAGATTGGTTATTCTTGAATATAGAAGACAGATGTTCGTATATCGTGGTCTTATGAGGTAGTCTCTATGTTTTGGTTCACTGCGGGTGTAATATAATCTTGCTTTCCAAACACTTATCTTGATGTGTTGTTCTCTCTATAGATTGGAGTTTTTTGACTTCCTCAGGTACTGAAAACTGTTTTCCATATAGGGTGGGACAACATTTTACTTTTCATCATGGTGTGAATGTTTCTTCCTTTTTTGGGGGTTTTAGAATTCGTTTTTGAACAATTTGCAAACATTTGACGGGCGATATTCAGGTATTTCTTCTATTAGTACCCGGCGAGAGTCAAGCAGAATGCAACACGTATTCTGATTGGCTCTCGCCGGGTCCTTACCCAGCCGGGAATCCCTCCGTCAGGGTTCCACGGCCTTTGTCCCCAGCAGGGGGCATGGCAGCCCCTCAGCCAATGAGGAGGCTCGAAGCGGGGACATCCCCGCTCCGAGACTCCCCGCAGCTTTTTCTTCCCCCGTCCCACTCCCGCCCTCCCAACCCCACTTACCTTCTTTTTGTTCCTTTTTCGGGAGCGGTCGCACTGGGAACAAGTGTTCCCAGCGCTTCCGCTCCTGATGGCTGCCGCCATGGAAAGGGAGAACAGACTCCGTTTTCCCTTTCCATAGCGACGGCCATTTTCTTGCTTGTTTTTTTTTCTGTCCCGAAAGGCTGCAGCGTTTCGGGGCAAAAGAAATGCTTTTAGTGCCCCGGTCACGCACATAATGCAGGACGGGGTACTAATAGCAATATAACTTCGCTCAGGGCCTTACCTATGGGCCCCGGGGCATAACCTGAGTCGGTAATGCCCCGCCGCTCGGGTTATATTGCTTAAATGAATCATGTTTTCAGCGTCACTTTACTTTGTATAAGGACTTGAATTCCATTCATGGATTAGAGAGAAAGTGTGATTAACTTGATGACCTTTAACAAACCATGAGTCTACAGACCGTTCGGAATAGACCTCTGAGACTCTGATTTTGGATTATACTTACTGAATGATGAACTAGGAAACATAGTTTAAAATATGAGTTCACATTAATAATCGCATTTTGAGTTTGGTATGTTATTTTCCTTCCTTGCATTAATTATGCAAATGTTCTGTTTGATTAACCATGAAAGGAGTTTTCTCCCGAAATGCATTGGGTTTTGATTTTGAAAATTAAAGTAGATGAATTTTATGAAAATGAGGACTATGGCCCTCATTACGGGGTTGCCGGAAAACCTGCTGTCAGGCAGCGGTTTTCTAGCAACCCTGTAACAGCTGTACTACCGCCTGATATCCCAGTGCCACCGGGATATCCCAAACGGCGGCGGTAATGGTTACTTCCCATTTCATGGAAATGGGGGCACGGAAGCACTGGCACCGTTACTAATGGGGCCGGTGCTTCCATGAAAACCATGGCCAGGCCTGTCGGGTGATCCGTGGCCCCTACCGGTATCATTGTAGTATGGCAGTCCGGAAAGGGTGCCGGTACATTATTACCGGCACCCTTATTTCCAGACCACCGTATTTGTAATGAGGCCTTATGAGTTGTTCATGAACACACATCTACATATGGAAACTCTACTGTATTTGAACGTGTATTGATATAAGACTAGGTTATATACAGAAACGTTATTGTAAATATTGCCTGTTTTATACAGAATTAGGGTGTGCAGGGGATGGGGATCTCCATTTCTTTTGGTGACTATTTCTTTCTTTCGCCACAACCTATTTATGTGGGTAATGGCCACTTTAAATCACATGCATTTAATTTGACCGTTAATGGCGTAAATAGGTTGTGGCACTAGTTTCATGCATGCAATTTAAAATGACCATTAGCGTCAGAGATAGGTTGTCCCACCTATGCAGGTAATGTTCCCAACTATACCAGTAATGGCCACTTTAATCATAGGGATGGAGCGCAGCAGCCTTCGTGCATGTGATTTAAAGTGGCCATTAGTGGCATACATAGGTTGTGGCTTGGGCGGCTTGTCCATCATGAGTGTGGGCTGCTGACCAACCAGAACTTTCGCCCATTATGGACAAGCCGCGCCAGCCAGGTGCGCTCCCTCAGCTGCTTGATGCAGCTGATGGAGCGCTCCTGGGCATGCTCCAACTGTCAAAAGGAAACACTGTTTCCCTTTGACAGTTCGTACCCCAGCCACGCATGTCCTATGGGTCATGCAAGACCAGAGGCATTGTGCTTCCCCAGCTCTGCATAACCCTTTGGGGAAAAAGGTTGTGGGTACTGCACGTTTGTATATGCAATGGGGTGCTGTGCACATGCACCTCCCTACATATTCAAAAGGAGCGGGTGCCGTGTCATCATTGCTCCAGCTCCTCCACGCATGTGCATGAACCAGGAAGCATCTCCTGTTTGTGATGCACTGGAGTTGAAGGTGGTGGCGGAGTTTGTGAGTATCAGTGCTAGGTGCAGGAAACATTTCATTTGTTGATGTATTATGTGTGTGGATGAGTGAGAGTACGACATATGGGTTCGTGTGGGAATGTTGTGTGTGAATGTGTATGAGTTTGTGTGATTGTACTGGGCCAGGGAGCGGGTGTCCAGGGTGGGGTGCATTAACAACACATTATTTACTGGGCATCTGCCTTAGAAGCCCAGTGAAAATTCATCAACCTTTATTTTATCAACCGGCGCTTTATAAAAGAAAGGATGTTATGTTATTAAGTCGCTAAATTAGCATTTTGGTGCAGGCAGTCTAGCCATTTCTTACTGTGGCATGAGATTCTTTTTACTGTGCACCAAGAATACAGCAACAATGATAAGTGCTAGTACTTGTCTAGAATGGAGTACATTGTGCAGGCAGTTTAGACATGTTTTTCTGTTGTGAAATGGTATTGCTTAAATGCAACGCCAACATGAGTATGTTCTTTTGTTGAGATGCTGACATACACTGGTCGAGCCGATGTGAACATTACTGGCATTATGTGCAAAGCAAACATGAGTGTGTTCTTATATATTAATTCTGACAAATATTGGTGCATCCAGCATGGAAATGTGTGGGCACAGCCAGTGTGAAAATGTTTTTATACTGGCATATATCGTGAGCGTTGTGAAATCCTCCTGTGCACTGTCGGTGGCTTGCATTTGTTGCATTTATGGATTGGAAGTACTCTACAACACCAATCGCAAACTGTTTCGCTTTTTGCCCAGTTCTTCCACAGAAAGTGTGCTGTATAACGCAACATTTTAACCCAATATTATGCCCTCCCACCCCTGAAGCACCCTGGTTGGTACAGGCTCCCTCACTATAGCTACAGCTATAGTTATTTATTTATTCTATTTAAATGTACATAGCGCGCAAACAGTCCTTAGGCATCGAGGCACTGTTACATGTGATAACTTAGTTACAGGAGGCATGTCAATGGCATTTTAACATACTTTAACATAATATAGACTTTGCCAGTAATGGTCTCTTCAAATCACATGCAGGATGCTGCTGCCACAACCTTTCTATGCCAGTAATGGTCACTTTAAATCACATGAAGCGCTTCATGCATGTGATTTAAAGTGACCATTACTGGCATAGATAGGTTGTGGCTGCAGCGTAATGAATACAATAGAAAGTGCTCCTAAGTAGTGTACTGTTGTAGGCATGGCATTTCCAGAATTTATTTTCTTTGGAACCAACTGTACATTGTATGGCTTTTTACCTCTTTTGTCAACACTTGTACTGCAAAATCAGCACATATTTTTTAAATGGTGCACTTAATTATTCTGTGCTCTCTCACTACACTTGGTTCCTGTCGCTAAGTTGAGGAAATATTTAAGCCCCTCCGCTAAAGATATTCACCAGGCATGACTGCCCATGAATCATGAAATTGACTGAATGTTGTTGTTGCCTCCATAGTGAAACAATTATAGATCCTATTTTTCTTTAAAATGTGCCGCAAAATGCATACATTCTGCAAATTATTGAAAAAGAATTCTTGGGGAAACCCCTCATAACCCCCTTTCATTGTTTAGGCTTCCCTCGCTATGCTCGTTTGCTCAGCTATTTTGAGGAAACATTTCAGACACTTCACTGAAAACATTCACCACCCCCCGGGAGCGCTCACCCATGAATCATGCAGAATTCTGGTGGCCCTTCAGGTGGTATCCACCACCCTGGCACCAAAAGCTGCCTCTGCCACTGGGCTACACCTGTACGGTGGAGATGGGAAACGAGATCCAAAAGCAAGAAATAAAGCAAACATACTTGTACACAGATCTAGGGCAATGTTTGTAAATTACGCTAATATTACACACTGGCACAGGCAAATGAGAAAAGGAACGTCTTTGTGGTTGGGTAGACTATTGGTAAATAGCAACTGCAGACAATGTAGGTATGGATGAGAAGAAAAGAGCCAGGATCAGAGCGACCACATGGAACATGAGAGGTCTGAATAATGTAGTAAAAGCTAGGGAAGTATTGGCTTACTTGAACAGGCATGACATCAACATAGCTATAGTAAGGTTGATGAAGTACGAGACTGAGACAAGGGTGGCATGCTGACTGCTATAAACTTTTATTCAATCGATAAAGAAAGGGAAAAGCTAACTATCCCTTACTCCTAAGAAGGGTTTCCCTGCCTCAATGAAAATATGAAGGGTTATGTCAGAATGTCCAAGCAACTCAAGAATTTCCACTGTTGATGAAATATGATAGGTTATTTATAACGTGCGTATTACTCAGAGGTTTGAAAGCGCGGTCCCGGGGATAGAACCTGTATTTCTCTGTGTCGTCTTGCTTCAAAGGCGAGCACGTTGCTGCTGAGCTATCCTTCCGAGACACTGTTGTGTCAAAAACATATTTCTTTCCATTACACTTAATCTAAATAATAAAATAATGTCTCTTCTTGGTTCAGAAGGATCTATCCCTTCTTCTGGATTATGGATCAGAGTTCCTGGTTAAAATGTCCTTATTGGAAAAACAAAGTTTGTAAATTATAACCTGTCCGACTTGAAAAACCATTCCTCATTGCCCGTAGTTAGTGTCACCACTGGGTTCCCTGGAGAATGACTCCCTTCTGTAGGATTCCTGATTTGTCGTTTCCTCAACACCAGGGGGTATGCAGCTCTTCCCCTAGTCTTCTTTAGACTTCACAACACCAGCAGGAATGTAACCCTTCCCCTGGTTACTCTTAGCTTTCAAAGTTCATAAGGATAGTCGGTGTTGCTTGCCTTACCCTGGCCTTCTCTCTCTCTCAGGTTTCCAAACACCAGGGGGTACTGCCTCCCTTCCCCTGGCCTTCTTTGGACTTGCCTGTGTGGGCCTCTGCAACCGCCTGTTTTCCTCACCCTCTTCTGAGAGCTTACCAGTATTTCTCAGTTATCTGCGGGCATCTTCTCTCCTCTCCGGTGTCTTCTGATCCACCCAGGGACTGCAGTGTCTCTGCAGCGGCACCCTGTTGCTAGGCTGCGCGACCCAGCAGGCTCTCTCTCTCCAGCCTTCTCACCCAGCTAGCTGCTCTGCTTCTGGTCTTCCTGTCCAGCCTAACCAAGGCGTACCTTCTGGGGACGTCTCAGCAGACGGTACCCTTCCTATCCTCTTCTGCTTCTTCCTTCTTCTTCCCAGAGGGTTCGAAACTCCCAGTTCCTCCAGGGAGGATCTCTCCCATTGGTGAGTCCTTCTTTCCTTTATATGTTGCCACGTGGACCAGATTGTCTAGTCTGCTCTTTGTGAATGGGAGCACTGATCTGTGCAGCTCCGCACCTCTTCTTCATCACAGTGCTGGGACATACGGACTCCCTTGGGTAGTTACTACTCTCCCTCATCTCATTGACCTCCGGGTGCCATAGGTACATGGAAGTTGAGGGAGAGGAATTGTTAGTGAGGGAGTGGCTAGGTGTGAGGACAAGATAATGTGTTTTCGCAGATAATTGCCCCTCACCCTTTAAGGAGTTTCCCCTCCCATGTGATCTTCCCTCAGTGCACCACCCCCAGGGGACTATTGGGTAATGTCAGTATCGCTCTGGCCCAGTGGGAATGGACTCCCCCAGGGGAAAAGGGATGACATCCGAGGATTCGTCACATCCATTCCCCTAGAGCCAAAGGTTTTTCCACTTGTGTAAAGCCAAGGTTTTTCCCATCTTT
This sequence comes from Ambystoma mexicanum, assembly GCF_040938575.1. NCBI lineage: Eukaryota > Metazoa > Chordata > Amphibia > Caudata > Ambystomatidae > Ambystoma > Ambystoma mexicanum. Next base: position 624,428,866 of record NC_090921.1, read on the forward strand.
GTTCGAACAAGGGTTTTGCTGGTCCCTTCCACTAATGCCATTAACTTCCCCATCTAAATTTGTATAGGGGTATTTTCTACTCTGGTCTGTTCTAGGATCGTTTTGGAGTTGGTGTCCCATATCCATATAGGAGTTATGGTATTAACCTCTTCCCATGCGTCAACGGGGGAATATATTTTAGATGTTTTATTGATTTCTGAAACAAGATTTCCAAATTTAAGGATGTTGGTGCCGATGATGGTTTCCTCGGGTAGTCTGGGGATGACGGCTGAGTTTATGTGTGTTTTTCTACCTCTGCTATTAATATTCACTGGAGTTTGGTGATATATCTCCTGATCCTCATGTACACACTTTTTTTTACCCATTTCCCTTTCTGCAATTTCTCAGGGTAAATTAGCGGAATTTGTGCCTATAAAACATTTCGGTCTGTCCTACTCTATGAAACAACCCCTGTTTGATATCCTCAAAAGGGGTGGTTCCTAAGGGGTTGAGGTTCTCTTAAGATGCCTGCATCTTACCCTTCAGTAAGAGAGCGAGATAGCATGTTTTTAGCTCGTCACCCCAATGAAATTTCTGAGCCAATCAGTTGAAATTCAGGAAAATGTTTACCAAGTCTTCCCCCTCTCTGTATAGTTGTAGAAACCCATTGGGAAGAATGGGTCTCTGTTGAGCAGCCACTACTCGTGACAGTCCTTCCTGTAACCAAACCTCCAACTTGATTTGTTGCCACAGCAGGCGATCCAACAGGGCTTCTAAAGCACTCATTCTGCCTCTCGGGAAGGGGGTATAGATTTCCAGAGGACTATATATTTTTTATTTTTTATTTTTTATTGAATATAGCTGAACAATTCAACTTTTTCAATAATTATACAAAATTAATTTAAACATTAACACAATAAATACATCAGAAAATTGAATTAAGATTAAAGTCAAAAGGAGTAAAAAGGAAGAACAGAGGACAATGCATGTATAACAATGGTATGAAAACTAAATAAATAAATAAATAAATAAATAAATAAATACATTACAAAATATATATATAATAGAATATATTATATCAATTTCTTTTCTAGGGATGGACGGAAGAGGTTTTACTTGTTCTTCTACCTGTACTGCAGGAGAGAAGGGTAATTTTGGTTTCCCAAAGAGGAACATCTGCTCTTCAAACGTTTTGGAATATTCAATAGTCTGCACCAGTTTAAATAACTGTTTAAGAGACTTCCCGGATTTCTGGTGGGATTTCTTATAACACTTCTCGTATCTATGGGTGTTTGGACCTATCAGACAAGGAGGTGTAAGAAAGGATTTTCCCGAGATTAGAGAGTGAGGTTCTTTTCTAACTTGCTTTAATGCCCAGTGAGCCTTTTGGGTGGAGATTTTTATTGGGCTTAACTGTAAGGTTTAACTTACTCGTGAGGCAAATCTAATAGTCTGATAGCTGTGCCCCGTCTTCTAATGGTCTTCTCTTAAAGAGTATTCTTTGTTGGCCTAATTCAGGCATTATAGGACTGTCTGTCTGATTGAACATATTGATTCTCCTGGGGAAACTTCTAATTGTATCTCGATCCCCTGCAATTCCTTCATGATTATTAGCATGGATGAGTGGGAAGGGGAGAAAGAAAAAAAGTGATCTTCTACGATTTTATCAAGTTGATCAGAATCCCACTTCTGACACCAGAAGGGTGCACAAGTATAAGTCTGACACAAGGTGGCATTCTGATTGCCGTAAACTTGTATTTAGTTCAAAAAGAATGGGAAAACCTAAATACCCCTAACTTCTAAGAGGGGTTTCCCTACCTCAACGAAAATACATTGGGCCTCATTACACGGTAGGCGGTGAGCCATGGCGCTATTAGCGCCATGGCTCATGCCGGTAAAATACCGGCACCGCCTTGGCGGAAAGGGGATTTACCGCCCCATTCCAAGGTTGGAGGGGCGGTAAATCCCCTTTCCGCCATTGCCCTTCCCCATTCCCATTTCTGCCCCATAGGGCTCTATGGAAATGGGGAAGGCGCTAATTACGGCACCGCAATTTTGCGGTGCCGTAATTAGCTCCGAGGTCCCTTAGCGGGTTGGATTTTAACGCCTGAAAGAAGCAGGCGTTAAATCCTCCAACCCGCAAAGGGCCCTCGTAGTACGGCGGTAAGGGTTAACGGTCACCGTTGCCATTAACGGTGACCGTTAACCCTTACCGCCGTCCGTGTAATGAGGCCCATTGTGTCAGAATGTCCAAGCAACTAAAGAAAGACCAACGTTGTGTCAAAAACATATTTCCGTCTCTTACACTTAATCTAACTAAGGAAATAATGTCTATTCTTGGTCCAGAAGAATGTCTCCCTTCTTCTGGACTATAGATCAGAGTTTGTGTTTAAAATGTCTTTAGATGAAAAAACAAAGTTTGTAAATTACAAAATGTCTGACTTGAAACACCATTCATATTGCCCATAGTTAGAGTCACTATTGAGTTCCCTGGAGAATGACTCCCTTCTCCAAGATTCCTGATTTGTTGTTTTCTTAAGGGAAGGGGGTATGCTGCTCTTCCCCTGGTCTTCCTTATACTTCACAATGCTAAAGGGAATGTCTCCCTTCCCCGGGTTACGCTTAGCTTTCACAGTTCTTAAGACTAGGGTGCTTACTCCCTTACCCTAGCCTTCTCTCTCCCTCAGGTTTTCCAAAACCAGAGGGGAATGACTCCCTTCCCCTGGTTACTTTCAACTTCTGCACTTATCAAGACTAGGGGTAATGCTTCCCTTTCCCTATCCTTATTTGTCATATCTGTATGGGTCCTTGACCCAGATTTGCATCCTCTTGGCTTTGGCAAACCTGGTTGACTATCCTGCCAGGTCTTGCTTTGCCTCTAAAAACTCTTTGCGGTTTGCTTTCCTGGATGGGGTTGCCAGACCCGTACTTGGTTTCCTCTTGGTTCTGGCAAACCTGGTTCACTATCCTGCCAGTTCTTTTTCTGCATGCAACAATGCTTCTGTATTGATTTTACTTTATGTGGGTCCCAGACCCGTGTTTCCCTTTCTTGGGACCTTGCCAGCCCTGGCACATTATCATTCCGGATACTGCCACAAAGAAGATTACTCTGGATGCAAGTTTGCATGAGATGCAGGTCCCAGAGAGGTATTATATTGCATCTCTGTCTTTTGAGGGCCCCTGCAATCGTTCCGTTCTTCACACCCTCTTCCGGGCACTTACGGGTAATTCTCAGTTTTCTGCGGGCGTTTTCTCCCCTCTCTTGCAGTCTTCCGATCTTCACATGGAATGTGGCGGCTCTGCAGCGGCTTACTGCTGCTGAGCTATGTGACCCAGGCAGCTGTCGCTCCCCTGCCTTCTCGCCCGGCTGGCAGCTCTGTTTCTGGTCTCCTGATCCAGCCTAACCTTGGTGGACCTTCTGGGTATATCTCGGCAGATGGGTTCTCTTGCCATCCTCTGCTGCTTCTTCCTTCTTCTTCCCATGGGGTTTGAAACTTCTGGTTCCTCCAAAGAGGATCTCTTTCATTGGTCAGTCCTTCTTCCTTTTTTATGTTGGTGTGTCAACCAGGTTGTATACTGCTCTGTGTGAATGGGGGCACTGATTTGCACAATGCTGCATCTCTTCTTCATCTCATTCATGGGGCATACCGACTCCATTGGCTAGTTACTACTCTCCCTTGTCTTAGTGATTTCAGGGTGACATAGGTACATGGACGTTGTGGGAGGGGAATTGATAATGAGGGAGTGGGTAGGTATGCGGACAACATACAGCGTTCTCCCTGAATAACTGTCCCTCATCCCGTAAGGGTTTCCCATCCCATGTGATCCTCCCTTGGTGCACCACCCCCAGAGGGACTATTGGATAATGTATGCACCACCCTGGCCCCATGAGAAGGGTCTCGCCTAGGGGAAAAGGGATACCATCCGAGGATTTGTTACAGTTACACCATTCTACAAGAAACACACCGATTGAGAGAAGGTAGTAAGAGATTTGAAATCATTTGGGGTGGACATAGACAGTTCGCTTGACACAACACTCAATCAAGGGGAGTGATGATTATGATACTCCATACACTAGATTTTAAGTGACAACAAACAAGAAGACTACGAACAGAGATAGTTGATAGTAGACCGAGTAGCGAATAGGAATACATTTCTCTGGTCAACATTTATGAACCAAACATAGACACTACAGATTTCTTTGATGGTATGAAAGGAATAATGGTGAGATTCGCTTTCTTTCTGTGTTTTTTTATGAAAACATAAAAAAAAACAGAAAGGCAGGTCTTCCTGCATGGATCCCCATGCTTTTATTCGTGTCCCAGATCAGCTGCAGTCACAGGAGTAGCCATTTTCTTTTCAAAGTATGAATGCGGTTGGATTTGTCTGAAAGAAGCAGCTTCATGTCTCTACTGGGTGTTAGTGGGTGTGTGGGGTTTTTCTAAAAATACAAATTTTTCCATTTTAATAAATATGTGAAAATACCAGTTACAAATTGTTTAAAAAAAAAACAATAAATGTGGTTAAACACAGAAACATTTATCAAAACATTTATAGATACAGAAGGAAACACTGAAAAAATAAATACCATCAAACCGAGAGGCTTTATTATCAATAGACCAAGATAGCACAGGTCAATCAAAACCTTAACAATAAGAGGAATGATAGAGTTGTGAATTGGACTAGCAGATACACAAGATATGCCAAACGTCCGGTAGTAAAGCATCACACAGATGAAATTAGATGCCTTCACGAACAGCAAATTCTGACTGACAATGAAACACAAACAGCAGAAGGTTGCAAATATGTTGGGCCAGTCAGATCTGGGAACAGTTGATATTGTAGTTTTAATGCTCGAAATGAGAAAAAGAAAACGTTGACATCACTGGATCATAAAATGAAGTCTCTTACCACCAAAGTGAAAGCATCATAGCAGAAAGTTGTACAGCTATACGGTTGCATCGCATAAAATTAAAAGAGAGTTGGTGACATGTCAGAAACTGTGTACCAAACGGAAAGAGATATGGCATAAATGAAGAAGGAGCTATATGCAGACAAAGGTAAGACGGAGGACCCGGAGTCGAGGTCACAAAGAATTGACATTAGAATACTTGGGACACCAGTATCAGGAAAAAATGGGTCTGAGGAACCTTTTCTTGAGAAACATCTACTAGAGATACTAAAGCATCCAATTGTTTCCAACTCTCCTACACCAAGGTCAATTCCATACTCATGGGAGATGATTATTTTCCATGAAAACCCAAGGAAATAGAGGGCAGCAGCAAAAGCATTGACACAACACTGTGATTTATAAGCAAATTGATAGATCTCTGCAGGAAGATACATAAAGATAAGAAAGAATACACCTATTAGTTCAATGTTAATGTTAAAGTATATTTATACCGTGCACTACCACCACTGGAGTGGTCCCCTGGCACTCTGGCGGTCCTGGAAGGCTAGGTGGTGGGGTAAATTAGTAGGACATAGCAGGAGAAAGAGCAAGAAAGCTGTTAAGTGCTGTTGGCAGCTTCAGTTCGGTTTTCACTGTTCGCTGAGCTTAGGTGTATTTTTCATTTGCTAGCCTTCATGTGCTGTTGTGCTAGCCTATGCGTGGTTTGTTTCATTGTTGCGGTATACATAGTTAAGTGCTTGCGGTTTGTTGTGGTTTGAGGATATGGTTGTGTTTAGTTCAGAGTTTGAGAGGTGTATGCAGAGGGATGAGCTTTTTTATTTGTGGGGTTTGTTGTAGACATTACTATCTAGGTGTGCTGTAAGCTAGATGTTCACATTTCTATCTAAATGTGACACAAACCAACAACCACAATTCAGTCTAGATGTGACACAGGCCAATAATGACAACTCTGTTCAGAAGTGATGCAAGCCAATAATGACAATTCTGTCTAGATGTGACAAAAGCATGATTCATCATCTAGTATAGATAAATGGTTGATAACCAGGACATTGGTATGTGAGCAATTGTAATGTGACATACGGTTGAGGACCAATGGTCGAAGTGTACGAAAAGAAGTAGTGGAACTATGTTGCCTGCTGGCCCGCTCCTGCCTCCACTCCCCAAAAACCCCATCACCACTCCCCCTCCTACGTGCTATACAAACTCCATACCTGGGTCCAGCCTTTCCTCCATTCCACCCCCACCACTGTCTAAAGGCTGAAAGAAACAAAGTGAAAGAAAATGGTAACTGCATTTTAAAGGACCCCATTACCTTTATTCACTGCCCCACACAGCATGTAGCTTTGTGGACCCTCCCCTTTCTAATCACCCACCATTTGCACCTCTTAAGGTGCATGCTAAAGGTTAAAGCCACCCCTCCCACCTACCCACTAACTTAACGTACAGCTGTGCCTGCAATATTTTCATGATTAGTTGCTTAAATGCAAAAGAAACATTTGGATTACTTCCGGAGCAGGGCTATGATGGTGATTGGGAATAGACATTGTCCCAAACAGGATACTAAAAAAAATAAGTGCAGCCCAGCAGTTCTACGATAGCTCACAGCGATATGTGGTTGGAGCTCATCCAGCATGTCCCAGGTTCCTATCCCCAATTAGGCGAACATAAAAAAACAAACGTGCATGCTATTTAAGGGAACATTGTAGCTCTGGCAGCGTAACCCCGCTTCGACTTCTTCCTACAATTTTATTTTAAACTGAAACCATTCTGGAGTGGTTTCTTTTTAAAATAAATGTATGGGAAAAGTAAAACGTAATTTAAAAAAGTAGAGGAGCACTGTTCCTTATCGCTCCTGCCCACTTCAACCACTGCCGACAGCAATCTCAGATCCCTCGAATCGTGCTAACTACCGCCCTATCAGAACTGACCCATTTGGACTATAATCTTAGACAGGGTAGCCTAACTGCAAATCCAGAATTACCTGGAAGTTAATCACATTCCAGGGATCCGTCAGCCTGGGTTCCGCCCGGTCCATGGTACGAATCAGCACTACTGGACCTGAAGAATCAGTTGGATGACTTCAGAGACATAGGCAAACCTGCCCTACTCCTACTACTCGACTTATCAGTTGCCTTTGACTTGGTGGATCACAAGATCATTTGCCATCACCAGACCACAGCAGCAAACATTGCACCTGAAGCATCAAGCTGGATCTCCTCCTTCCTAGAGAGAGATCTATGAGAATACTAGCTTAAGTACCCCGCTTTGCGTGGGGGATGTCCATTCTTCGATTTTATTTTAATATTCATATGAAAAAGAAGAACAAATATTGTTGTTTGCCACAAAGGAAAAATGTGATGCGTGTTAATTTCACTAATTAATTGAACACCAAATTTCCATTATTCTCCGATTTGAATCCTCACATGAATATCATATTTGTATGCTTACTATGATTATTCGCAGTGTTATTAGCTGTGGTGACCATTTTCACTGCTAAACACACACTGCAAATAATCATACAAATATGATGTGAGAATTGAAATTGGAGGTAAATAAAAATGTGGTTGTTCAATTAATTAGTGAAATTAACATGTATCGAGTTTATTGCAAAACAAATCAATGAAAAGAAAGAAACACTAACTCTCTTCTAAAAAAACACAAACAGCGCGACGATGAGCACTTCCTACAAAATGACCTGTAGATGGTGCGTGGAACACCACAAAATGTATTGCGAAAAAACAAAACATTAATTATCTCGGGAACGGGATGACTTATTGAGCTAGAAATGGCTGCATTAATTCAGCAATGAAATAAAGAATAATCCATGCAAACTACATGACACCACGGATCCACCAGGGGGCGCAGAGATGGACTGACGCATCTCCGCTCGTCTCCTAAGCAGGGCACAGATCGCGGGACCTGAGCCCCCCCCGACACCCCAGGAGTGAGGAGCTGACACCACCCCCGCCTGTATGAAGGTGTCGAGCACCCCTGGCCCGAATTTGAGCCCCAGAGGTGGAACCGATCCGGAGATCTGAGCTCTCGAGTCCCTGAGGGACAGAAGCGCCTCCTCCCCGCGGCACATTATCATTCCGGATACTGCCACAAAGAAGTCCTACGGCGAGTCCGGGCCCGAGTGAGGCCTGCAGAGGGCCCAGGCGTCCACGGCCGGCGGCTCCCTCCCCCTGCCTGGTTCATTCTGGTGGGGGCAATTTGCGATTCGCTCCTGGGGGCAGACGCGGCAGGCCCGGGGGCTGGAGATGAAAGCACAGTGAAACGGGAGGCCAGGACGAGGCCCGCGCCAAAAGGAGCGGGGGAACATCCATTGGAGTAAGCGGATCCCGGTAAGCCCGAGCGGGGCGCAAGAGGTGGGCCTCTCACGGGCCTGAACACACAGACTCCCTCAAGCCGAGTGACGCCGAGTGACGCACCTGAGCCTAGGAGGTAAGGAGTACCGGGCCTGGGCTGGGCAACCACCGAAAGGGCTATCAAGGTTGAATGCAGGTGAGCCACCGGTATACACTTGGGCAACGGGGCACCCACCGAACAGTACAAGCCCCAGGCAATCTGAAGGGGCATATGGAACCCCGCTGAAAGAGATCACCCCCAGCAGGCCGCATAAAGGGAGTGTCAAACTGTATCACCGATTCGACGGCAGGGAAGTTGAGCTGTTCAAGGAGTGTGAGGCGTGGGGGGTACCCAGCAGAGGAAGAATCCTCACCTACAGGAGGAAACTGGTCGGAGACCCGGCCCCCCCAGAGCTGAGTTGCTGCTCCTTGCCCCGAGGCAGACACTGGCCCCCACCTCCGGCGACGCTGTCAGCGACTCGGGTATGCTGGGGTAGGGCCCTATGAGCTGGAGAGATTCCTTGCAGAAGTTTCGTCGCACACCTCCCGGGCCCCAGACGCCCCCTGAAATGGCGGCCCATATGCAACAGGAATCGGCGGATGCAAACACAGTCACCAGGGGTATGGCGGCCCTATTGGAAGAAATTAGAGGCTTCAGGGCGGACATTACCCTACGACTGGACACTTTAGACAAAAAAGTGGACAATATAGACGATAGGGTCCAGGCATTGGAGAACAATACAGCCTCGAGCGACGTCTTCGAGACGCAATTTGACATGCGCCTGTCGGAGCTCGAGAGAAGAGAAGAGAAGTGCTCCCTAAAAATGGACGATTTGGAGAATAGGGAACACTGCTGTAACTTACGTTTTCTGGGCTTCCCGGAACACGATGGTGAAACGCAAGCAGACATCATCAAGGCCGTCAATGCGGTAATAGGAGTGCTATTTGGGGGGGCCAACACCAACGAACCAATGACAGGGCTCACAGAGCAGGGGCATCTTCCAGAGGCCCCAGATCGGTCTTAGTCCGCTTTCACTACTTCCCCGAAAAAAATAGGATCCTCGAACTGGCTCGCAAGAAAGGCCCGGTGGAGTGGGAAGGAGCCCAGATCTCGATATACCAAGACTTGTCAGCCTTCACCCTAGCGAGACGCCGCCTCTGCTCTCCGCTGACAAAGATGCTTCAATCCAAAGGAGTCCGGTATAGGTGGGGGTATCCATTTTCACTCTCCTTTGAGTTCGAGGGTTACAAGTACGCCCTGATCACTGAGGACGAAATCCAGAGAGTGTCGGGTGAACTATTAGACAATCCATGCATGAAGATGGGGGACCAGGATCGTGTGCGATCCCCGACAGGCCCAAAAGGGAATAAAGCTCCGAAGGAAAGGCGCAGAGTCCGAGGCCAAAGGAAATTCAGGAGAGTGGCTCCAGCATCGCCGGCCCCCTCGAACGGCTGAGGCGAGCCTCTGGTGACCTACGAAGAAAGTGACATTTGTCTATGTGAATGGAGGGTGATGTGACAGTTTGTGAACCGTATTGTATCCGGGGATAGGGGGGGGGGCTCGAGTTGTGATTTATGGAGAGGTAATGAGCCCGGAGGGGGAGACATCGGTGGCCTGGTTTGGGTTCTTGGATGATGCCACAAATCAACCAGACGATCAGGGGGAAGGGGGGCGGGGGGTGGGACGAGGGGGAGTTAGGTTGTTGGGGTTACAGTTATAGCGCGCCACGTTTTTGGGTTTCTCGTGCGCCCCGGGGGCTGTCTCGAGCCAACTGTGGGTTGCAAATGCAATGTGGGAGCTACAACGCTTGCAGTTCTGGAAGTGGAGTTATGAGCCTTGACATGTCCTCTAATGGATGATTCACTCCAATCCTTGACAGTGGGGTCATTGAATGTCCGTGGGCTTAACTCGCCTACAAAGAGGTCGCTGATCATGAGGGAATTTGCGAGGCTACAACTACATTTCCTCTTTGTGCAGGAGACCCATTGGGTTCGGGGAAAAGAGCCTAAGCTCTAAGCCAAAACCATAGACCAGGTGATCACGGCCTCTACACAAGCAAAGAAGCGGGGAGTAGCCCTGTTGGTGTCCCCCGGGGCCCATTTTAGGTTCAAAGCATCAAAGGCAGACCCGGATGGTCGGTATCTCATGGTAAAAGGGGATGTGCGGGGCCGTTTGTTCACACTGGTTTGCATATACGCCCCGAATGAGGCGCAGGACACCTTCTGGGAGGGTATGAAAGAGACAATAATGGCATTCTCCGAGGGCACCCTTCTGGTGGGGGGGATTTCAATATGGTACTTTGTCCCGAGCGGGACAGGAAGTCTGTAAACCCCTGCCCCAATACCCATCTCCATAGGAAGCTGGCGATGGCCTTTCAGGAAGTGAATGGGGTACTGGGTTTGTGTGACAGGTATGTCCCTGTGCAGGGCCGGAACCCCGATTATACATTCTACTCAAAGCCACATGCTGTTTTCTCGCGCATAGACTACATTCTGGTGGACTCCTCATTGCAGGGAGAGGTCACAAGCTCAGGAGTAGAGACCGTCCCCTGGACAGACCACGATATGGTAAAGATTAGGAACGGCCTCCCCCCCGCCCAAGCAGCTGAATCCCGGCGGAGGTGTAATGACCTCCTTTTGCAAGACAGGGAGATATGTCAATCCCTCCTGGTAGCCATAGAAGACTACTTTGCCCTTAATGATAACGGGGAGGTCGGCACCATGGGTGTATGGGAGGCATTTAAGGCAACTATTAGAGGCACACTTATTGGTATTGGGTCCGGGAGAAAAAGGGAGAGGGAACGTGGAGAGAAACTGTTGAAAGACAAGATAGTGGCTATCCAACCAGGGGGAAAGTTGAAAACAAAGATGTTTCCTGGGCAGTGGGAGGAACTGCAGGGGTTGCGGGCTAAGCTGGCTGATCTTCAAGTGGGACAAACGGAAAGGAAGCTTTCATTTTTGAAACAAAAGTATATGGAAAAGGGGGAAAAGGCGGACAAGATATTGGCCTGGAGACTTCGGGAACTTAGGAATAGTAGGAGGGTCAATTCAATTCGCACCCCGGAAGGGGACTCAACCGCGAGGGACGCCAAGATCGCAGAACAATTTAGGCTATATTATGAAAAATTGTATTGCTCAGAATATTCGGGGGATGGGAAAGACGTTGATAGATTCTTGGACTCCCTCCCCATCCCGGGCCTTCTCCCCGAGAAGGCCGAGGCACTAGAACACCCCATTTCCCCAGAAGAAATAATTGATACTATATCCTCTTTAAAGAGCGGCACCGCCCCGGGAGACGATGGCTTTACAGTCAAGTTTTATAAGACCTATAGGACTGCACTTGCCCCATTCATGGCTAAGATGTTCAATGCTGCGCTGGACCAGGGCACTCTCCCACCCACGATGATGTCAGCTTTAATTGTAGTTCTGCCTAAAGAGGGCAAGGATCCCACGCGTTGCCAATCCTACCGCCCCATATCTCTCCTTAACTCTGATGTTAAAATACTGGCCAAACTCCTAGCAAATAGACTGGCAAAGCTCCTCCCTACCCTAGTGCACGGGGATCAGGTGGGCTTCATTCCGGGGCGCCAGGGGTCCGATAACATAAGAAAAACCCTCGATCTTATGCACGAGACATCCAGACAGGGAGTGGAAGGGTATCTCCTCTCACTTGACTCAGAAAAGGCTTTTGACCGTGTCGAGTGGCCTTATATGGGCAGGGTTCTCCGAAAGATGGGCCTGGGAGACAATTTCTGTGGATGGGTAGCGGCACTATATAATGCTCCCTCAGCGAGAGTGTTGGTTAACGGAGGCACTTCAGAGTCCTTTTCCCTTTCTAGGGGCACCGGCAAGGATGCCCCCTGTCGCCCCTATTGTATGCTTTGGCAATGGAACCCCTAGCCATAGCGGTTAGGAACGACCCAGAAATCACGGGAATACGATGCGGAGAGTGTGACTTTAAACTCTCCCTATTTGCAGACGACATACTGAGTTACCGGATAAACACTTCTAAATCAAGCATCGTGCCCATGGGCCAGAGGGATCGAGACATCGGGAGCAATACCGATATTCTGGGGGTCAGAATTGAACGAGAATACCAACGCAACTATACCAATGCAACTTCCCGGGGATCCTTGCTCAGGTCAGCAGCGACCTCAAAAGATGGGATCCCCTCACGCTTTCCTGGCTAGGGCGCATGGTCACGGTCAAGATGAATGTCTTGCCACGCCTCCTCTACCTCTTCGCAGCGCTTCCCGTTGTGATACCCAAGACTTTTTTCGAGGTGCTTCAGTCCCGTATCCTCCATTTTATTTGGAGTGGTAAGAGGCCTAGGATCAAAACCTCCACCCTGACCCTCCCGAAGTCGCATGGTGGTTTTGGACTCCCGGACTTATAAAGCAGCTCAGCTCAGGGTGATGCTGGAGCATATGCGAGACGACATGGGCACATACTGGACATATGTTGAGGACATTCACGCCCACCCGAAAAAAGTTAGAGATTTTTTTTGGGCCTCTCCTAAGGTTCTCCCTCCCCAGCTAAAAACGCATCCTACCTTGGCAGCCCTGTGGGCGCTATGGAAACCCAGCAAAGCCAATAAACACTTATCCACTTGGCCCTCCCCGCTGTCCTCACTCTGGGGCCCCCCCATCGACCTGGACACAAGGGGTTTCCGAGACACGCAAGCCTGGTCGGATATGGGCCTGGAAAGAGTCTCCCAGCTGTCACGTGAAGAGGGCTTCATAGAGTATGATAACCTGCTTGAGGCCCTGGTAGATAGACCCCCCACGATTTTCAAATACTTACGATTGAAGGGGATATTGTCCCAACCCGGTGGTCCGAACAGCTTAGTCGCCCCCTCACCCCATTTGAATCCATCCTGGCTAAAAGTACATCACGTAAGGGTGCACTGTCCAAGTTTTATGGTGTATTGATAACGTCCGACTTAGAGGGCAGACAACCCTTCAAACGCATATGGGAAGAAAGGCTGGGAATGCCATTGGATGACCATACCTGGAGGGCCGTTTTTAAATTTATTTTTACGGGTTCTCTGTATACGGCTGCCATGGAACATAGCTTTAAAATCCTTCAATCTTGGCATCGCCCCCCCAGCCTTGTTATCTAAGATGTTTCGAGATGTGTCCCCCTTCTGCCCCAGGGGCTGCCACCAGAGGGGAACCTGGTTTCACATGTGGTGGGGTTGTCCAGCTATACAGGTTTACTGGTCGGAACTACTTAGCTGGATCAAAGATATTGAGGGGTTCGGTCCATCCCTACACCCGTTAGAAATCTTGCTGGGCACCCCCTTGCCGGAGACGGAAGCAAATGTGTATCCCAAGGTCATTGGTGCCATGCTGCGAGCAGGGAGGTTGGCGCTCGCTCAAAAATGGAAGAGCGGCCTGGCCAAGGAAGAATGGCTCCGCAAACTCAGGGTGATATTTTCATATGAAAAACTTACTGCAATAGCAAATGATACCATGACGGATTTTGTACAAGAATGGGCTGCAGTTCTTTTGCATGATGACTGTGTCTCTATGCGCTTGTAGAAGGGACATTGAACTGGATCTGAACAGGGTAATCCTGATCTATTAACATTTTATATTACTTATCCCACCACACCCTGCAGAGTTAATTACAGTGGCCAGTGTTGCTAGTCTTTCATGACTACTCAGTGTAGATATTTGGTAGCTGATTGGTTAAGCCGTATGCATCAAACTCACTTTGTAGTCACCTGCTGCTGGAGAAAGTGGGAGAAGTGTTGTATCTCTGTTCCATAGTTCGACATGCAGACCAATGTAACTGTGCAGATTTGGCATGCATCCTCATACCCCTCATAGACCTGGTCTAGCCTTAGCTCAGCTGTTTCTCAGATGCACCCCACTGTCTCAAGTGCTAATCTTAATAACCGAGTGGCTAGCAAGTGTTCTCCCCGGAATTTCTATAAGCTTGCAACATCTCTAAACTTGGCATGTTAATTGTTTGGGGGGTGGGGTGGGAGGGGGTTAATGGGTAAGGGTGTTAAGGTAAAGTAAAAGAAAATGTTACCGACAATGTGATCTATATTGGTGATTTTGTCGGTCGGGTCGGATATCCGGCCCAGCCTTATTTTTGCTTATTGTCAATAAAAACAAATTTGAAAAAAAAAATACATGACACCACACCTCACCGTTCATGAGCAGTTACGTCCCAAATATTAACACCATATACAAACCCACAAAAAACAGAACTTAGTTTATATATATATATAGATTCGCAAAAAATGCCAGCACTCTCCTGCACCCATTTCATGTGGTGGTCTTGTTTCTCTCCAACCCTGTACAGCATCTTTACAAAACCTCTATTCACCCTCCTCGACTCCATTGGCATATCGTACACAAACTATGTCAATGACAAAAACATTTTACTCCCCCTCTCTGGCAACTACACTGAAGACTGCACCTCACTCAAGTCGGTCTACTCGACCATTCAAGCCTGGATTGCCACACACCATCCTTGCCTTAATAATGAAATGACTGAAATCTTTCTGATACCGCCTTCAGCAATGCTTAAGAAACTTGACCCTCAATAACCACCTTTGCCATTGAGGGCATCCCGATTACTGTCTCACAGTCTGTGAAGACACTGGGAGTTTACCTGGATGCCACACTCTCCCATGCACCATGTGAACTCCATCACCTCTGCTGGTAGCCTGTAGGCTAATTAATACATCCAGACCTTTCCTGCCTTCCGAAAAAACAGCCTCTCTATCACCCGAACCACCATCGATTCAAGACTTGACTACTGCAATGCGCTCTTTGCAGGCACCTCCAAGCACAACATTAGAAAAATGCAGGTCATCAGAACAATGCCCTTAGAGCAGCACTGAACATAGCCAGTTATCAATCACTCACAAATGTATATCCGAGGTGTCCCCTCCTTCTCTTATAAATTTTTACAGCCAACTCATGGAGACCCACTAGATGGCCTATGCTTGCAGCCTTATTCCGCCCAAATTCAAGCGAGCCAAAGCAGAAGGCACTGGCTGTTACGCTCACCTGGTATCCACAGGGACGCCACCCAGCCGGGTTACTCACTGGAATGCTTAGCAATTTTGACCTGATGTGGTCTGCTGGGAAGGTTCTGCCTGAAAATACAGGAGGACTGTGTTCAAGACTGACCGACTAGGTTAAGTATCCTCCTCCCACCGCCATATGATTTCAGTTCCTCTGGCGCCCTCTTCTCACCTTGTGGTAGAATTAGGCGTGCTCTCCATCCTGCCTTCTTTGCAGGGGCGCATTGTCTTTCATGGGCGAGTGCGGTCCAGTTACCACACTGACGCCGGCCCGTTTGATATTGTTCAGGTAGGTCTTATTGCTGTTCTTTAGTTTTGATGCTATCCTGCATGCCTTTCTTTGTTTAAAATGTCTCTTTTTTCTCCCTTAGGTATGCGGAGCTTCAGCGCGGCGAACTGGGGTGGTTGAGCCCCGCTGGTAAATGATGGCGCATTAAGAGCGCTATGATGTGGTAAGTAAACGCTATGCGCAGCGCTGCGAAAAAAAAGTCTTGCCTTTGCTAACCTGTGTTTTCCTTCCTTGTAGGTCGCAGTGTTCTTCGGTGCGAGTGGAATGTCCAGAGTGGTGCCAGCCGAGAACCGACCAGCCAGGTAAGCCTTTTGAGCAGTTCGTAATTTGTAAATGTCTCTACTGCTTTCTTTAATGTTGCCTCTATCTTCCTCTTTCAGGTCGTTCTGTCCGGGAGGCGTGCAGATTCAAGGAAGCTGTTCTCAGTAGCTGCAAGTGTTTAAAGATGAAGACTGCAGATAAGATGCTGCTGCTAATCATGTTTCGTTTGTCTCCTTGCAGGTTCTGCTTCTCCAAGGTTCGAGGGAATAGCTGGACACGGTGAGCATCACGTTGCAAGCTGCAAAGTAACGCGAAGCGTGTTGTCTTGCTCGGGTGTGGTTTAAATAGCCCCAACAAAATAGTCCAGGTAAAGTAGTCCCTAAGATACCACACCCAAAACACTAGACCGCATAGCTTGGTTCTTAGGAACCAAGCTATGTGGATGACTCCATGTTGGCTGACAATACAATAAAGTCGTTTCCAAGCACATTGTTTTTCATGGTGTATGAACCTAGCGCCATAGGCGCCAGGACTGGCCCCATGAAGGCTTTTGAAGAGGATGCCCGGCTCTAGAGTCCCGAGTCCTGGCTCCACCTGGCCAAAGGGTTTGCCAGAGGGGGTTTTGGGTGAGGGTTGTGACAGCACTCCCCCCTAAGGCCCCTCCCATGGTGTTCCTTCTGTCTGGCCCAGGTTCGGTTGGGAAGTTCTAATGGAATTTCCTGATTAGACGTGGTGTGTGGATATTCTCACTGGGCTCCCAGGATTTATCTTGTGGTCCAAATCCTTCCCAATTGACGAGATAATATAGCTTGGTCCTAGAGTATTTAGAGTCCAAGATATCTTTGACTTCGAATTCTGGTTCTCAGTCAACAAGTATGGGCTTAGGTGGTGTCCCAATCCATGTGCCAGGTTGCGTTGGTGCCATGGTGCGAGCTCCGAAATCCCTGGAGCTGTTGGGCCCATCCCAGTCTCCACCACCCAGAAGAGTTTGTCAGGCCCCAAGGTAGCGCCCCAGAGCCTCATGGACTCAGTCCTGGCGCCGTTGGCGCCAGGCTCATGAAATGGGCTGAACTCATGGAACTATTTCACCTGCCTAGTGAGGCTGGGCCTTGGTATAATCCAGGGAGGGGCAGAGGGACTATTTTTCTTGGGAATACAGGGTGTGGCAAAGGGACTACTTTACCTGGAACTACTTACAAGGCTATATAAGCCACACCCTGCATGCAGAACACGCTTCGGGTTATTCTGCCCTCCTGCAGCATAACGCTCACCGTGTCTGCTCTGTCCTCAAGCTTCTACAGCCACGCTAGTCAGTGCGCCCCTAGATGAAGAATGGAAGAACTGCTCCAATGAAACCAGGAGGAACGCGGAATCCCGGATGAGTATCGGCACCTGCGTGGACGTCCTTTCAACAGGGGCGGCGATCAGGAAACCAGCTGGAGATGTGACCGATGGACCGGATTGCAGGTAAGTGTTTGGTCGATGAAGTAACACCTGTTCTTCTCTTTTTCTATTCCAGGCTCCGATGGATGGACGCACTGACTAGAGTCGGGCATCAGGTGGTGGCAAGTAGTGGGACTAATCCAACCCACTCATAGCTAACATCCTGTTTCGCCATTGCAGGCTAACGCCTCCTGGGGAGGTTAAAAGGGAGAGGATGCCAACATACCATCAAAACTGCGCCAGTACAGATATCGGTCATACAACTACGTGCTACGCCCCCGTGGAGACCAGGTGAGCGTGACAATTGGTTTCAGGAGGGACACATGCAATACCGGGTGGATGTATAGATTAGGTGGTAAATCCAGTTTCATGGCTGCTGGTTTGATCATTGCCTTAATGGTATAGGGTCCTAAGAATCTGGGATGAAAGGTCCGGGTTCCCTTGATGGGTACGAATTTAGCAGCTAACCAAACTTTGTCTCCTACTTGATAATCATGGGCCTTTTTCCGGTGTTGGTCGGCAAATCTCTTTTGTTTTTCTTTGGCATGAATAAGGTGTTGCTTTGCCCTTTTGAAAGCCTGAGTAATGGTTATGTGTAGTGTCTTTACCGCTGGCATTCCCAAGCTGGCTGAAGGTCTAGTTCAGAGGTACATGGATGTCTGCCATAAAGGGTATAGAAGGGTGTTTGTCGCGTGCTTGAATGCAAAGAATTGTTATATGCATATTCGGCTATCCATTGTAGGTCTTTCCAATTCCTTTGTTCGTGGTGCAGCATGCACCGTAAATATTGCTCGAGTGTGTGATTGGTTCTCTCGGTTTGGCCGTCCGTTTGGGGATGGTGACTGGTAGATAGCCAAATGTCGATCTGCGCCATTGCACAACATTTTTTCCAGAAGTTTGAAACAAACTGGCTGCCTTGATCAGAGACCAGAACTGAAGGGAAGCCATGAAGCTTAACCACGCCCTCCAGGAACACTTTTGCTAAAGTGGCTGCATCTGGGAGGCCTTTGAGAGGAATAAAATGGGCCATCTTCGAGAATAAGTCCACAACTACAAGGATGGTGTTGAACCCTTGGCTTGGAGGTAGATCAGTGATGAAGTCAAGGGAAAGAGTGTGCCATGGAACTGGAGGAATGTCCAATGGTTGTAGGAGACCAGATGGTTTTTGTTTCTGTGATTTATTTTGTGCGCAGACACCGCAGGACTAATAGACTGAATGATGTCCTTACGCCAGGTAGGGCACCAAAAGTTGTCTTTCACCTTAGCTAGGGTTTTGGCGATCCCAGGATGCCCTTCGATCAGTGAATCATGATAGTTTGAAATAATATGCTGTTGTAATTCCTTCTTGGGTACATATAGGCGATCACTAAAAAAGGGTAGGTGGTCCTTGATGGTATATTGTTCTCCTTGAGTTTGCCATGCGAGGCAGGCATCAGGATTCATTGTCCGTTGGATTTCTTTTCGTAGTTCTGCTTGTGTTAAGGCTGTCGTGATACCCAAGAGTTTGTCTTCAGGTATAATAGGTACTGGGTCTGGAGTTGTATATACTATTTCATCTATGCCCATGAGAGCTAAGGCATCCGCCTTTCCGTTTCTGACTCCTGGTCGAAATGTGATTACATAATCATATTCGGCGAGGAAAATGGCCCACCGTAATTGGCGCGAGGACTGGGCCTTGGCTGTTTTGAGATATTGCAGGTTTCGGTGGTCTGTGATGACTGTAATGGTGTGTATGGCCCCCAGAAGGTAGTGCCTCCAGGCTTTAAAGGCGGATTTGATAGCCAGGAGTTCCTTGTCTGTGATGGCAAAATTAATCTCTGGAGGTGAGAACATTTTCGACCAGAAGGCCACAGGATGTAGCTGCCCGGTTTCCGGGTCTATCTGTGAAAGGACAGCCCCCATTGCAAGACTGGACGAATCAGTTTCAACGACATAAGGGGGGTCTAGACGAGGATGTCGCAGGATTGGAGTGGAGGTAAACCTTTGTTTAAGTTCCTGAAAGGCTTCTTCTGCTTCTTCAGTCCAAGCAAACTTTTTATAGTTTTTTTGTAATAGTACTGTGATTGGGTGCACAACCTGAGAGAAGTCTGGGATGAACTGGCGGTAGAAGTTCACAAAGCCCAGCATGCTTTTTACCCCTTTCAGAGACGTTGGTGAAGGCCATTTCAGAATAGCATCTACCTTGTGCACGTCCATTCTGATGCCTCCTGGAGTAAGGATAAAACCAAGAAATTCTACTTCGGTGACGTGAAAAAAGCATTTTTTAAGCTTTGCAAACAAGCGATGTTGACGGAGCTTGGTGAGGACTGAACGAACGTGCCTGACATGATCTTGTTCCAAGGCTGAGTATACTAAGATGTCATCTATGTACACTAAGGCACACACATCAATTAACTCCCTTAAGACGTCATTCATGAAATACTGGAATGCCGCAGAAGCGTTCCATAACCCGAAGGGCATGACTTGATATTCAAACAAGCTGTACTTAGTATGGAAGGCGGTTTTCCATTCATCTCCTTTTCTGACTCGGACCAGGTGGTACGCTCCTCAAAAGCCCAATTTGGTATAAATCTGGGCATCTTTAACTTGGTCTAGCATCTCAGAGATAAGTGGAAAGGGGTAGCGGTTCTTCACGGTGATCTGGTTCAATGCGCGGTAGTCAATACAGGTTCTGAAGTCTCCTTCCTTATTCGGTACGAAGAACAAAGGACTGGCTGCGGGGGACTTTGAAGGACAGATAAATCTGTTTGCAAGGTACTGGTCTAAATAGGATTTCAAATAAAGGTTTTCTTGTTCTGTGAGAGCGTAGATTCTGCCGCAAGGGATTTGTGCACCAGGAACAAGGTCGGTCTGACAGTCATAGGGCCTGTGCGGTGGAAATGTATTGGCTTGGTCCTTTCGGAGAACATCCTGGAAATCATGGTATTCACTTGGCAAGGTATTAGTTGCTCCCAGGGTTCATATTGTCGCTCCGGGAGTCATGGGGATACAGATGTCGGGTTTCTCCTCTTGGTAATAGCAGGCAGGGGAGCAGTCACCAGGGAAGGTTAATTTTCGTGCCCACCAGTCTATCAAAGGGTTGTGAGCAACCAACCATGGCATCCCTAGTATTAGCCCGAACTGAGGTGCCTTGATGAGATTGAATGAAATAGACTCCCGATGTCCGTCCTGGCACAGCAAGGTCACCCTGGCTGTGCACTGGGTTACTGGTCCGGAAGCGATTTCTGTCCCATCCACGGTGGTTACCTTGTCCATATTTGGCTTAGAACACAAAGGAAGCCCCATCTCTGCTGCCAGTTTTTGATCAATATAATTTCCAACTGCTCCGCTATCAATGTATGCTTCAACGGCATGCATTCTTGACGACTGTTGGTGGTTAATTATGATCACTGGTATTGCAAAGTGCAAGGTCAGCAACTCTTTCTCCTCACTCGACAAACTGACCTCAACGTTTGTCGAGCTTGGTACTTTTCCGATTCCTTAGCTTCATCCTTCTCTGTGGCCCCGACTGTTCTTCTTGGGGGTTTTACTGGACAGTCCTTCAGGAAATGTCCTGGTTTCCCACAATACAAAAAAAGCTGTTGTTGTCTTCTTTTGTCCCGCTCTTGTTTTGTTAATGGAGGCCGTATCCCTCCAATCTGCATGGGTTCTACAGCATTTTCAGGTACACGGGGTGTGTTTTCCCTTGGTCGAACACACACGGTCCGAGGGTCTGTCTTAGAACGGTCTACCTTTCGGTCCTGCAACCGGTGGTCTAGCTGCACAACCAGATTTATGAATTCTGCACAGTCTCTGGGTGGATCAACCACCTGGGCTAAGACGTCCTTTAATTCGCCTCGTAAGCCTCGATGGAATAACGTGGTTCTTTTGTTTTCTGGCCACCTAGCTTCGTCAACCAGTCTGTTGAAGGTAGCAATGTACCTTAACAAGTACTGATTCCCCTGTCGGAGGGACAAGAGTTAATTATCTACTGCTTGTTCCTGGATATGGCAAGCAAAAGGTTTTTCCATTTCTCTCTGGAACCCCACCAAAGTCATGTAATAGAGGATCGTCATGGGTTACCAACGGCACCAACCAATCTGCTGCACTAAAACTCAGGTATGATAAGACAAAAGCTACCCGAGCTGGTCGTTTGGAAATGCTCCAGGCCTACAAAGAAAATGAAGGCAGCACTGTTTGATGAATGCTGCATACTTCCGTGGGTCACCTGAGAACCTTTCTGGTGGTGCCAGGGGCACTGTTCCAGGTAACGTGATCTGTACCGGAGTGGGTGGTATGGTGGGATTTTGCATCGTTGGATTGCTTCCAGGTAGAGGCGTCTGTCCTGCCTGTGATTGCAAGTATTGCCTGCTAATCTCTTCAGTGCGTTCTTTGGTCACTATTAGGTCTCTACAGAGGGCATTAGTCTCTTGTTGGGCAGAATGAACCTCAACAAGAAGCTCTCCTAGTAATTGGGCCAATTGATCAATTTCTGATGTCTCCATGGCACCCAGGTGAATTTGTTATGGTAGGCTTCGCGTTCTGTTACGCTCACCTGGTATCAACAGGGACGCCACCCAGCCAGGTTACTCGCTGGTATGCTTCTCATCTTTGCCCTGATGTGGTCTGCGGGAAAGGTTCTGCCTGAAAATACAGGAGGACTGTGTTCAAGACTGACTGACTGCGGTAAGTATCCTTCCCCCACCCCTGTATGATTTCAGTCCCTCTGGTGCCCTCTCCTCACCTTGTGGTAGAATTAAGCGTGCTCTCCGTCCTGCCTTCTTTGCAGGGGCGCGTTGTCTTTCATGGGCGAGTGTGGTCCAGTTACTTCACTGAGGCCGGCCCGTTTGATATTGTTCAGGTAGGTCTTATTGCTGTTGTTTAGTTTTGTTGCTATCCTGCATGCCTTTCTTTGTTTAAAATGTCTCTTTTTTCTCCCTTAGGTATGCAGAGCTGCAGCACGGCGAACTGGGGTGGTTGAGCCCCACTGGTAAATGATGGCACATTAAGAGCGCTATGATGCGGTAAGTAAGTGCTATGCGCAGCACTACAAAGTCTTGCCTTTGTTAACCTGTGTTTTCCTTCCTTGTAGGTCGCGGTTTTCTTCAGCGCGAGTGGAATATCCAGAGTGGTGCCAGCCGAGAGCCGACCAGCCAGGTAAGCCTTTTGAGCAGTTTGTAATTTGTAAATGTCTCTACTGCTTTCTTTAATGTTGCCTCTATCTTCCTCTTTCAGGTCGTTCTGTCTGGGAGGCGTGCAGATTCGAGGAAGCTGTTCTCAGTAGCTGCAAGTGTTTAAAGATGAAGACTGCAGGTAAGATGCTGCTGCTAATGATGTTCCTTTTGTCTCCTTGCAGGTTCTGCTTCTCCGAGGTTTGAGGGAATAGCTGGACACGGCAAGCGTCACGTTGCAAGTTGCAAAGTAACGCAAAGCGTGTTGTCTTGCTCGGCTGTGGTTTAAATAGCCCCAACAAAATAGTCCAGGTAAAGTAGTCCCTAGGCTACCACACCCAAAACACTAGACCGCATATCTTGGTTCTTAGGAACCAAGCTATGTGGATGCCTCCATGTTGGCTGACAATACAATAAAGTAGTTCCCAAGCACATTATTTTTCATGGTGTATGAGCCTGGCGCCATAGGCGCCAGGACTGGCCCCATGAGGGCTTTTGAAGAGGATGCCAGGCTCTATAGGCCCGAGTCCTGACTCCACCTGGCCAATGGGTTTGCCAGAGGGGGTTTTGGACGAGGGTCGTGACACTAGCTTCCCAACCATTGCAGCAAAACAGTGGAACCTACTCTGGCCTAGCTTATTAGGTGAATTATCTTACTGGAGCTTCCGGAAATCTCTACAAACTCTCCTATTTGCATAACCTTTTGATCCATGGTCGGACTTACCTGCTTATTGTATTTCTGGACTATGTGTTACACCAATTATGTCTCTTCATTCTGTATATAACTGCTTATGAAAAAGTACATTGATGCCTCAGGGTGCAGTGCGCTATTCAAAATGTAAAATTGAATAACTAAATGAATGTGCATGTCATTATAAAGCGGTGCTGCAATGATACTCTAGTCAAATGACTTAGATGAAGGTTTAGGTCTGATGCACTCTTGCCAAGAGTGTTATGAATGCGCCTATCAGAGCAGCTAGTGAATATTTTGGAATCCCGGGTGAGTATCGGCACCTGCATGGACGTCCTTTCAACAGGGGCGGCGATCAGGAAACCAGCTGGAGATGCGACCGATGGACCGGATTGCAGGTAAGTGTTTGGTCGCTGAAGTAACACCTGTTCTTCTCTTTTTCTATTCCAGGCTCCGATGGATGGAGGCACTGACAGGCGTGGCTGTAGAAGCTTGAGGACAGAGCAGACACAGTGAGTGTTACGCTGCAGGAGTGCAGAATAACGCAAAGCGTGTTCTGCATGCAGGGTGTGGCTTATATAGACTTGTAAGTAGTTCCAGGTAAAGTAGTCCCTTTGCCACACCCTGTCTTCCCCAGAAAAATAGTACCTCTGCCCCTCCGTGGATTATACCAAGGCCCAGCCTCACTTGGCAGGTTAAATAGTTCCATGACTTCAGCCCATTTCATGAGCCTGGCGCCAACAGTGCCAGGACTGAGTCCATGAGGCTCTGGGGCGCTTCCTTGGGGCCTGACAAGCTCTTCTGGATGGTGGGGACTGGGATGGGCCCAACAGCTCCAGGGATTTCAGAGCTTGCACCATGACAGCACTCCACCCCCAATCCCTCCCTAAAGGTGGGGTCTTCCCTTGGTCCTGGTTTGTTCGGGTGGCTATGATGGAACCTCTTTAACAATCGTGGTGCATGAATGTGTTCACTAGGTTCCCAAGATCTTTCGTGTGGTCCATATCCTTTCCAGTCTATTAGATAAAATAGTTTTGATTTGACGATTTTCGAGTCCAGGATATCCTTGATCTCAAATTTCGGTACGGCTACCGGATTGATGATAGCCTTAATGGTGTATGGACCTACATATCTGGGATTGAAGGTTCGGGTTCCTTTCATGGGTTTGTGTTTGGATGCCAACCAGACTTCATCTCCAACTTGATACCTTGGAGCTTCAATCCTATGGACGTCTGCTGACTTCTTGTACCTTTCCTTGGCTTGTTTCAGCTGGTCCGTTGCTTGCTTAAAAGCTTGAGTTATGGTAGTGTGCAAGCTTTTCACTGCTGGCATTTCCAAAGCTTGAGGAGAGTAAAGATTAGAGGTTCTTGGATGCAATCCATAAATGGTGTAGAAGGGAGTCTGTCCGATGCTGGAGTGCAGGCAGTTGTTGTAGGCATATTCGGTTATCCATAAGATGTCTTTCCAACTGTTTTCTGATTGGTGTAACATACATCTGCGGTATTGTGCAAGAGTCTGGTTGGTTCTCTCGGTCTGACGATCGGTCTGGGGATGGTGGCTAGTAGAGAGTCTTACATCGATTTGCGCTAATTCGCAACACTTTTTCCAAAATCGAGAAATAAATTGGCTGCCGCGATCTGAAATTAGGATGGAAGGTAACCCATGTATTCGGACTATCTGTGCTAAAAATTCCTTACCTAGGGTTGAGGCTGAGGGTAGGCCCTTCAGTGGAATGAAATGAGCCATCTTTGAAAACAAGTCTACCACCACTAGGATTGTGTTAAACCTGTCACAAGGAGGAAGGTCAGTTATGAAATCAAGAGACAATGTATGCCAAGGCACAGGTGGAATATCCAGGGGTTGCAGTTGACCTGGTGACCTCTTCTTCGAGGCCTTGTTTTGAGCGCAAACTCCACAGGATAAGACAAATTGCTTGATGTCCTTACGCCAAGTCGGCCACCAATAGTATGGCTTGATCTTGGCTTCGGTCTTAGCAATCCCAGGAAGGCCTTCAACTAGTGATTCATGGTAAGTCGAGATGACCTTCTCCTGAAGTTCCTTGCTGGATATGTAGAGACGTCCTTGAAAATAAGGTAAATGGTTTGCGACCGAATGATGAACACTTTTAGTAGACCAGTCTTTCAGAGTGTCTGTGTCCATGAGATGTGTGATTTCTTTGTGGATGTCGTCTAAGGTTAGAGACGTTGTCACTCGTAATATCTTTTCTCCGGGAATGATGGACACTGGGTCTTGGTTGGTGGATTTCTCTTCTACCCCAATGCGAGATAGGGCGTCTGCCTTGCCATTTCGACAACCAGGTAGGTAAGTAATTACAAAGCCAAATTCGGCGGAAAATAATGCCCATCGGAGTTGGCGAGATGATTGGGCCTTTGCCACCTTTAAATATTGTAGGTTGCGGTGGTCAGTGATTACAGTTATTGTATGTCTTGCTCCCCGTAGGTAATGCCGCCAAGCCTTGAAGGCCGCCTTGATGGCTAGGAGTTCTTTGTCTGTAATGTCATAATTCAATTCTGGCGCAGTGAATTTCCGTGACTAGAAGGCCACTGGATGGAGCTGACCTGTCTCAGGATCTTTTTGCGAGAGGACTGCTCCCATTGCTGAATTTGAAGTGTCGGTTTCGACCACATACGGTAGGTCTGGACGTGGATGTTTCAAGATCGGGGCTGAGATTAATTTTTGTTTTAAGTCTTGAAACGCCTTCTCGGCTTCTTCTGGCCATTGGAAACGGTTGTTCTTTCGTAGTAGAGAAGTAATCGGATGAACAAGCTGTGAGAACCCCGGAATGAAGCAGCGATAGATGTTTGCATATCCGAGCATGCTCTGAACACCTTTAATCGAGGTTGGAGAAGGCCAGTTGAGAATGGCGTCTACCTTCCGTGAATCCATGCGTACACCATGTAGGATTAGGACAAACCCAAGGAACTCGACCTCCGTAACATGGAAGAAGCATTTTTCCAGTTTTGCGAACAATCTATGTTGACGAAGTTTGGCCAAAATTGCACGGATGTGTTTCACATTTACCTGGTCCGACTATGAATATATCAAAATGTCGTCTATGTATACTACGACACACACATCAATCAATTCACACAGGACGTCATTCATGAAATACTGGAACGCCGCTGGGGCGTTGCAAAGTCCAAAAGGCATCACTTGGTATTCGAATAATCCATATTTGGTGCGGAATGTGGTCTTCCATTCATCCCCTTTTTTTATTCGTACCAGATGATATGCCCCTCTAAGATCTAGCTTGGTATACATTCGGGCATCTTTAACTTGATCCAGGAGCTCAGGAATCAGAAGCAAGGGATAACGGTTTTTAACTGTGACTTGGTTTAATGCGCGGTAATCGATGCAAGTCCTAAGGTCTCCTTCCTTTTTTGGCACGAAGAACAAAGGCGAGGCTGCAGGGGACTTGGACGGGCGGATAAAGTCGTTAGCCAGGTACTGGTCCAAGTATTTTTTCAAATGCAGATTTTCAGGCTCTGTAACTGCGTAGATTCTGCCACATGGAATCTGAGCGCCAGGTATAACGTCGATCTGGCAATCATACGATCTATGGGGAGGAAGGGTATTCGCTTGATCCTTCTGAAAAACGTCTTGATAATCTGGCTATTCTGGAGGTAGCGGATTAGGTTGATCCATGACTGTTGCAACCTTTTTAACCAAAGGTTCCTTTATTCGGTAAAAGGTACGAGCACATTCAACAGCCTTTTAGCACGCCAGTCGATACAAGGATTGTGTGATTCTAACCATGGCATTCCTGGGATTATTTGAAATTGTGGAGCCTTGATTAGGTCGAACACGATGTCTTCCCGATGCCCGTCTCGGCACAAAAGTGTCATTTCAGTTGTCGAGTGCATTACTGGGCCCGAAGCAATTTCAGTTCCATTGACAGTAGTGACTAAATCTGTAGTTGCCTTTTCAGACAGGGGAAGATTCATCCTTGTAGCCAAATCGTGATCCATATAATTTCCAATGGCACCGCTATATATATATGCCCTGACGACATGCATTTTGGAAGGCTGCTGGTGATTTATGAGGATCATTGGCAAGACGAGGTGCGAGGTCTGAGAGTCCTTCCTTTCGCTCGACAAGCATAACTCTACGCTTGTCGGGCGAGGAAGTTTTCCGGCTCCGTTTCCACCTTGCAGGCAACTCCAACTGCCTTCTTAGGTGGCTTAACAGGACAGTCTCGAAGGAAGTGACCGGTGGAGCCGCAGTACAAACATAGATGCTGTTGTCTTCTTCTGTCTCTTTCGGCCTTAGTTAATGGCCCTCGCACTCCCCCAATTTGCATGGGTTCGGCCAAGTCGGAAGTCTTGGATGCATTCTCCTTTGGGCGTACAAACAACTGAGTGTCCATCCAAGCTCGAGCCGCCTTACGGTTCTGTAGTCTATGATCAAGCTGAACCACCAGATCAATGTATTTCGCACAATCACTAGGAGGATTGACCACTTGAGCTAAAACGTCTTTCAACTCCCCTCTTAACCCCCGGTAAAACAGAGTTGTTCTCTTATCGTTGGGCCAATCAGTTTCTACTATCAGCCTATTAAAGGTTGCAATATATGTTAACAGATCCTGGTTGCCTTGGCGCAGAGATAAGAGTTCATTATCCAATGCCTGACCCTGAGTGTGGCGGGCAAACAACTTTTCCATGTTCATTTGAAACCCCTGGAAGTCTCGCAAGATGGGATCATCCTGATTGACTAGAGGCACCGACCAATCTGCCGCGCTGCCATTGAGGTAAGACAATACAAAGGCTACCCTTGACTGGTTGTTTGGAAAGGCCCCTGGCCTGCATAGAAAATGAAGTCGGCACTGGTTCATGAAAACCGCATTCCTTTTCGGGACTCCTGCAAAATGTTCTGGAGGTGCCAAAGGTACGGCTCCTGGAAGGACCACTTGAACTAGATTGCTGGGTGCAGACGGAACCGTTGATCCCAGTCCGGGTAGCGGTGTTTGTCCCACATGGGATTGTAGCAATTGCTTAGCAAGCTCATTGGTACGTTCTTTAGCCACAATCAATTCCCTCCTTAAAGCATTAGTCTCCTGCCGGGCTGAATGTACCTCGGCCCTGAGTTCCCCCAAAAGCTGGGCCAGTTGGTCAGTCTCTGAAGTCTCCATAACGCCCAGGTAGAGAATTTGTAGAAGGCTTCGCGTTCTGTCACGCTCACCTGGCCTCCACGGGGGCGTAGCACGTAGTCGTATGACCGATATCTGTATTGGTGCAGTTTTGATGGTATGTTGGCATCCTCTCCCTTTTAACCTTCCCAGGAGGCGTTAGCCTACAATGGCGAAACAAGATGTTAGCTATGAGTGGGTTGGATTGGTCCCACTACTTGCCACCACCTGATGCACTCACCTCTCCTCCTCACCTTTGAGTTTGATGAGTCTGGCTCTCCGTCCTGCTTAACCTTCAGCAGGGGCGCGGTAGGCACAGTCATTTTCTGGGCGTAGTTGCCTCACTGTTCCAGAGTGCTGTTACTGTACGTTTTGGAATGCTGGGATTATCGGGTGAGTATCTACCTCAATAGCAGCTTGGTATAGATGCTCAAAGTCTTATTGTCCCAATGTTTAAACATATTTGTTTTCTCTTGCAGATGCAGTTTTGGTGAAGAAATCAAGTAGAAGATTCGACTGTCCCAGGATGCTAAATAGTTGCCTCCAGGTGAGTATAACGCGGATGAAAGGCGCTGAGTGACTGGAATAAATGTTTGTTCAGTATTGTGCGCTGCTAACCTGCCGTTCTTTTTCTGTTCCCTTTTGCAGGCGCGGCGCGGCCCCTAGATGAAGAATGGAAGAACTGCTCCAATGAAACCAGGAGGAACGCGGAATCCTGGATGAGTATCGGCACCTGCGTGGACGTCCTTTCAACAGGGGCGGCGATCAGGAAACCAGCTGGAGATGTGACCGATGGACCGGATTGCAGGTAAGTGTTTGGTCGATGAAGTAACACCTGTTCTTCTCTTTTTCTATTCCAGGCTCCGATGGATGGACGCACTGACTAGAGTCGGGCATCAGGTGGTGGCAAGTAGTGGGACTAATCCAACCCACTCATAGCTAACATCCTGTTTCGCCATTGCAGGCTAACGCCTCCTGGGGAGGTTAAAAGGGAGAGGATGCCAACATACCATCAAAACTGCGCCAGTACAGATATCGGTCATACAACTACGTGCTACGCCCCCGTGGAGACCAGGTGAGCGTGACAATTGGTTTCAGGAGGGACACATGCAATACCGGGTGGATGTATAGATTAGGTGGTAAATCCAGTTTCATGGCTGCTGGTTTGATCATTGCCTTAATGGTATAGGGTCCTAAGAATCTGGGATGAAAGGTCCGGGTTCCCTTGATGGGTACGAATTTAGCAGCTAACCAAACTTTGTCTCCTACTTGATAATCATGGGCCTTTTTCCGGTGTTGGTCGGCAAATCTCTTTTGTTTTTCTTTGGCATGAATAAGGTGTTGCTTTGCCCTTTTGAAAGCCTGAGTAATGGTTATGTGTAGTGTCTTTACCGCTGGCATTCCCAAGCTGGCTGAAGGTCTAGTTCAGAGGTACATGGATGTCTGCCATAAAGGGTATAGAAGGGTGTTTGTCGCGTGCTTGAATGCAAAGAATTGTTATATGCATATTCGGCTATCCATTGTAGGTCTTTCCAATTCCTTTGTTCGTGGTGCAGCATGCACCGTAAATATTGCTCGAGTGTGTGATTGGTTCTCTCGGTTTGGCCGTCCGTTTGGGGATGGTGACTGGTAGATAGCCAAATGTCGATCTGCGCCATTGCACAACATTTTTTCCAGAAGTTTGAAACAAACTGGCTGCCTTGATCAGAGACCAGAACTGAAGGGAAGCCATGAAGCTTAACCACGCCCTCCAGGAACACTTTTGCTAAAGTGGCTGCATCTGGGAGGCCTTTGAGAGGAATAAAATGGGCCATCTTCGAGAATAAGTCCACAACTACAAGGATGGTGTTGAACCCTTGGCTTGGAGGTAGATCAGTGATGAAGTCAAGGGAAAGAGTGTGCCATGGAACTGGAGGAATGTCCAATGGTTGTAGGAGACCAGATGGTTTTTGTTTCTGTGATTTATTTTGTGCGCAGACACCGCAGGACTAATAGACTGAATGATGTCCTTACGCCAGGTAGGGCACCAAAAGTTGTCTTTCACCTTAGCTAGGGTTTTGGCGATCCCAGGATGCCCTTCGATCAGTGAATCATGATAGTTTGAAATAATATGCTGTTGTAATTCCTTCTTGGGTACATATAGGCGATCACTAAAAAAGGGTAGGTGGTCCTTGATGGTATATTGTTCTCCTTGAGTTTGCCATGCGAGGCAGGCATCAGGATTCATTGTCCGTTGGATTTCTTTTCGTAGTTCTGCTTGTGTTAAGGCTGTCGTGATACCCAAGAGTTTGTCTTCAGGTATAATAGGTACTGGGTCTGGAGTTGTATATACTATTTCATCTATGCCCATGAGAGCTAAGGCATCCGCCTTTCCGTTTCTGACTCCTGGTCGAAATGTGATTACATAATCATATTCGGCGAGGAAAATGGCCCACCGTAATTGGCGCGAGGACTGGGCCTTGGCTGTTTTGAGATATTGCAGGTTTCGGTGGTCTGTGATGACTGTAATGGTGTGTATGGCCCCCAGAAGGTAGTGCCTCCAGGCTTTAAAGGCGGATTTGATAGCCAGGAGTTCCTTGTCTGTGATGGCAAAATTAATCTCTGGAGGTGAGAACATTTTCGACCAGAAGGCCACAGGATGTAGCTGCCCGGTTTCCGGGTCTATCTGTGAAAGGACAGCCCCCATTGCAAGACTGGACGAATCAGTTTCAACGACATAAGGGGGGTCTAGATGAGGATGTTGCAGGATTGGAGTGGAGGTAAACCTTTGTTTAAGTTCCTGAAAGGCTTCTTCTGCTTCTTCAGTCCAAGCAAACTTTTTATAGTTTTTTTGTAATAGTACTGTGATTGGGTGCACAACCTGAGAGAAGTCTGGGATGAACTGGCGGTAGAAGTTCACAAAGCCCAGCATGCTTTTTACCCCTTTCAGAGACGTTGGTGAAGGCCATTTCAGAATAGCATCTACCTTGTGCACGTCCATTCTGATGCCTCCTGGAGTAAGGATAAAACCAAGAAATTCTACTTCGGTGACGTGAAAAAAGCATTTTTTAAGCTTTGCAAACAAGCGATGTTGACGGAGCTTGGTGAGGACTGAACGAACGTGCCTGACATGATCTTGTTCCAAGGCTGAGTATACTAAGATGTCATCTATGTACACTAAGGCACACACATCAATTAACTCCCTTAAGACGTCATTCATGAAATACTGGAATGCCGCAGAAGCGTTCCATAACCCGAAGGGCATGACTTGATATTCAAACAAGCTGTACTTAGTATGGAAGGCGGTTTTCCATTCATCTCCTTTTCTGACTCGGACCAGGTGGTACGCTCCTCAAAAGCCCAATTTGGTATAAATCTGGGCATCTTTAACTTGGTCTAGCATCTCAGAGATAAGTGGAAAGGGGTAGCGGTTCTTCACGGTGATCTGGTTCAATGCGCGGTAGTCAATACAGGTTCTGAAGTCTCCTTCCTTATTCGGTACGAAGAACAAAGGACTGGCTGCGGGGGACTTTGAAGGACAGATAAATCTGTTTGCAAGGTACTGGTCTAAATAGGATTTCAAATAAAGGTTTTCTTGTTCTGTGAGAGCGTAGATTCTGCCGCAAGGGATTTGTGCACCAGGAACAAGGTCGGTCTGACAGTCATAGGGCCTGTGCGGTGGAAATGTATTGGCTTGGTCCTTTCGGAGAACATCCTGGAAATCATGGTATTCACTTGGCAAGGTATTAGTTGCTCCCAGGGTTCATATTGTCGCTCCGGGAGTCATGGGGATACAGATGTCGGGTTTCTCCTCTTGGTAATAGCAGGCAGGGGAGCAGTCACCAGGGAAGGTTAATTTTCGTGCCCACCAGTCTATCAAAGGGTTGTGAGCAACCAACCATGGCATCCCTAGTATTAGCCCGAACTGAGGTGCCTTGATGAGATTGAATGAAATAGACTCCCGATGTCCGTCCTGGCACAGCAAGGTCACCCTGGCTGTGCACTGGGTTACTGGTCCGGAAGCGATTTCTGTCCCATCCACGGTGGTTACCTTGTCCATATTTGGCTTAGAACACAAAGGAAGCCCCATCTCTGCTGCCAGTTTTTGATCAATATAATTTCCAACTGCTCCGCTATCAATGTATGCTTCAACGGCATGCATTCTTGACGACTGTTGGTGGTTAATTATGATCACTGGTATTGCAAAGTGCAAGGTCAGCAACTCTTTCTCCTCACTCGACAAACTGACCTCAACGTTTGTCGAGCTTGGTACTTTTCCGATTCCTTAGCTTCATCCTTCTCTGTGGCCCCGACTGTTCTTCTTGGGGGTTTTACTGGACAGTCCTTCAGGAAATGTCCTGGTTTCCCACAATACAAAAAAAGCTGTTGTTGTCTTCTTTTGTCCCGCTCTTGTTTTGTTAATGGAGGCCGTATCCCTCCAATCTGCATGGGTTCTACAGCATTTTCAGGTACACGGGGTGTGTTTTCCCTTGGTCGAACACACACGGTCCGAGGGTCTGTCTTAGAACGGTCTACCTTTCGGTCCTGCAACCGGTGGTCTAGCTGCACAACCAGATTTATGAATTCTGCACAGTCTCTGGGTGGATCAACCACCTGGGCTAAGACGTCCTTTAATTCGCCTCGTAAGCCTCGATGGAATAACGTGGTTCTTTTGTTTTCTGGCCACCTAGCTTCGTCAACCAGTCTGTTGAAGGTAGCAATGTACCTTAACAAGTACTGATTCCCCTGTCGGAGGGACAAGAGTTAATTATCTACTGCTTGTTCCTGGATATGGCAAGCAAAAGGTTTTTCCATTTCTCTCTGGAACCCCACCAAAGTCATGTAATAGAGGATCGTCATGGGTTACCAACGGCACCAACCAATCTGCTGCACTAAAACTCAGGTATGATAAGACAAAAGCTACCCGAGCTGGTCGTTTGGAAATGCTCCAGGCCTACAAAGAAAATGAAGGCAGCACTGTTTGATGAATGCTGCATACTTCCGTGGGTCACCTGAGAACCTTTCTGGTGGTGCCAGGGGCACTGTTCCAGGTAACGTGATCTGTACCGGAGTGGGTGGTATGGTGGGATTTTGCATCGTTGGATTGCTTCCAGGTAGAGGCGTCTGTCCTGCCTGTGATTGCAAGTATTGCCTGCTAATCTCTTCAGTGCGTTCTTTGGTCACTATTAGGTCTCTACAGAGGGCATTAGTCTCTTGTTGGGCAGAATGAACCTCAGCAAGAAGCTCTCCTAGTAATTGGGCCAATTGATCAATTTCTGATGTCTCCATGGCACCCAGGTGAATTTGTTATGGTAGGCTTCGCGTTCTGTTACGCTCACCTGGTATCAACAGGGACGCCACCCAGCCAGGTTACTCGCTGGTATGCTTCTCATCTTTGCCCTGATGTGGTCTGCGGGAAAGGTTCTGCCTGAAAATACAGGAGGACTGTGTTCAAGACTGACTGACTGCGGTAAGTATCCTTCCCCCACCCCTGTATGATTTCAGTCCCTCTGGTGCCCTCTCCTCACCTTGTGGTAGAATTAAGCGTGCTCTCCGTCCTGCCTTCTTTGCAGGGGCGCGTTGTCTTTCATGGGCGAGTGTGGTCCAGTTACTTCACTGAGGCCGGCCCGTTTGATATTGTTCAGGTAGGTCTTATTGCTGTTGTTTAGTTTTGTTGCTATCCTGCATGCCTTTCTTTGTTTAAAATGTCTCTTTTTTCTCCCTTAGGTATGCAGAGCTGCAGCGCGGCGAACTGGGGTGGTTGAGCCCCACTGGTAAATGATGGCACATTAAGAGCGCTATGATGCGGTAAGTAAGTGCTATGCGCAGCACTACAAAGTCTTGCCTTTGTTAACCTGTGTTTTCCTTCCTTGTAGGTCGCGGTTTTCTTCAGCGCGAGTGGAATATCCAGAGTGGTGCCAGCCGAGAGGCGACCAGCCAGGTAAGCCTTTTGAGCAGTTTGTAATTTGTAAATGTCTCTACTGCTTTCTTTAATGTTGCCTCTATCTTCCTCTTTCAGGTCGTTCTGTCTGGGAGGCGTGCAGATTCGAGGAAGCTGTTCTCAGTAGCTGCAAGTGTTTGAAGATGAAGACTGCAGGTAAGATGCTGCTGCTAATGATGTTCCTTTTGTCTCCTTGCAGGTTCTGCTTCTCCGAGGTTTGAGGGAATAGCTGGACACGGCGAGCGTCACGTTGCAAGTTGCAAAGTAACGCAAAGCGTGTTGTCTTGCTCGGCTGTGGTTTAAATAGCCCCAACAAAATAGTCCAGGTAAAGTAGTCCCTAGGCTACCACACCCAAAACACTAGACCGCATATCTTGGTTCTTAGGAACCAAGCTATGTGGATGCCTCCATGTTGGCTGACAATACAATAAAGTAGTTCCCAAGCACATTATTTTTCATGGTGTATGAGCCTGGCGCCATAGGCGCCAGGACTGGCCCCATGAGGGCTTTTGAAGAGGATGCCAGGCTCTATAGGCCCGAGTCCTGACTCCACCTGGCCAATGGGTTTGCCAGAGGGGGTTTTGGACGAGGGTCGTGACACTAGCTTCCCAACCATTGCAGCAAAACAGTGGAACCTACTCTGGCCTAGCTTATTAGGTGAATTATCTTACTGGAGCTTCCGGAAATCTCTACAAACTCTCCTATTTGCATAACCTTTTGATCCATGGTCGGACTTACCTGCTTATTGTATTTCTGGACTATGTGTTACACCAATTATGTCTCTTCATTCTGTATATAACTGCTTATGAAAAAGTACATTGATGCCTCAGGGTGCAGTGCGCTATTCAAAATGTAAAATTGAATAACTAAATGAATGTGCATGTCATTATAAAGCGGTGCTGCAATGATACTCTAGTCAAATGACTTAGATGAAGGTTTAGGTCTGATGCACTCTTGCCAAGAGTGTTATGAATGCGCCTATCAGAGCAGCTAGTGAATATTTTTGCAAAGTGAGCGTGAGATCATTGGGTTGGTGCCGCATTGGCCCGCTTGCTTCTAATTTGAATAGAATTTTAAAAATTGTAACTGATTTAGCTACCTTTTCAAGTCTGCGTGCAGTTTTAGTGTAATTGAATTACTTTTAGGTGTGTGATTGTTATTTTTAAATGTGTGGGCTAACCTTTTCTGAGGGCGTTCGATTTTGAAGGAAAGACGTCCAAGTCTTTCTTCCATTACCTTTACCAATGCGGTCTTGCGCATCATTTCCTGGTTTCTCCCTCACAGCATTTATGTGCTGGAGGGACTGCCCATGCAGGGCGTGGGGGTGTGCCTGCAGCACACCGATGGCATGCTAAAGGCAAGACCATCCGTGCCGCCTGTGCCGCAGAGGGGGCTGTGGCCTCACAAACTGAGCACCCATTGTTGCAATGGCAGTACTCCAGGTCACTGCTAGTCCCTCAATTTTACCATGTGTTACCCAAGATGTCAACAAACTTCAGTGCCTATTATTAAATGCTCGCTCAATTCCTGCTCACGCTCATGATCTGTATGAGCTGTGTAGTGTTGCAGCTCCTGATCTCGGTTTTATAACTGAGTCCTGGCTGCGTGACAGTAAATCCGTAGAACACAACGAATGTAAAAAAAAAGAAGGAGAAAAGACCACATTTTTCCCCCCGAAAATGGTAGGTATTTTAGTATATGTAAAGTAATTAATAGGGGGGGTGGGGTAAGGGTATAAGTTAGTGTGGGAGGGGTAAGAGGCAGTGCGCAGGGGCTCCCCCACATTATTAAAAAAAAGTTTTAATTTTTCAGTCAAACAAATTAGGTCATTTCTCCATTCGTTTTTTTTCTCAAAATGTTCAAGGATATCCATGTGACACATCTGGCCCTAATGTTGCTCAAGCCATGCCTTCTGAATATGGTATTTTACGGGTGGACAGACATTGATTTCATCCTGGTGTAGGCTTACCGAACAACACAGTCTAGTGTTTTAATAACATTGCAGCATGAGGTCCAAATGGAGTCTTTGCTCCTGCGTTTTACTCTGTCACACACTCAAACTGCTTATGCGCTTTTGGTTTATCGTCCACCCACCCCAGATGGGACATTTTGCTCCGTGTTTTAGGATTTGGCCGCCAATCTTAGACAGCGGCACTCCGAACTTGTGATTTGAGGGGTTTTTAATTTGCCATTCCTACAAACCACTCTTGATACGTTGGATAGTTTTCTGCAGTCTATGAATAATTTAGATCTCCTGCAACATATCTTCGGCACCACTCGTGTACAGGGCAATAGGTTGGATCTGGTGCTTTCATCCCCCACTCTGATCACTCACCTTTTGTCATTTAAGGTTCTGTGGACAGATCACGTTGTTCTACATTTTGCTATGAACTGTTCAGGTCCTTCTGCTCCTATTACTCAACCTTTAACATTGAGGTGCAGATGGACTGCTGTTTGTCCCTATGTCATTTCAGCTAAAGTGAAATAACTATGTGATAAGGAAAATAATAACTTCTCACAAGTCCTCCCTTGGCCCTCCTCCTACCGTCACCTGCGAGGCTAAGAACATCGGGGTCATCTTTGACTCCACCCTTTCCCTCTCCGCCCACATCTCTGGGGTCTCTAAAAAGTCAAATTTCCTACTGTACCTCCTCAGAGGTTCTCTCTAGCTTAGACTACTGTAACAGCCTCTTTCTAAATCTACCTGCCTCTACTCTCCGCCCTCTGCAACTAATCCAGAACAGGACTGCGAGACTTGTCCTTGGCATCAAGCCCTGGGATCCTATCTCTCCATTGGCTATCAGTGAATGCAAGGATTAAATTAAAAACCCTCTGCATTGTCCACAAGGCTTTCTGGGGACTGGGTCCAAAATACCTTCAGCTGTCCCTCCGCAAGTGCCTCCCCTCTCGAGCTCTTCGCTCCTCTACCTCCAACTCCCTCAGAGTCGGTAGTTCTTCAAAGAAACGAGCTGGGGGTAGATCGCTGTCTTCGGCTGGGGCCTCCCTCTGGAGCAGCCTCACTGCCACTCTAAAACTTGAGGAGAACCATCTCTGGTTCTGGAAGCACCTCAAGACCTTCCTCTTTTCTTCTGCCTTCGCTCCCCCACTCCCCTGCTGATCTGTTCTCTCTTGGTACCTGCTTACCCTGCCACCCTCTCGCACTGCCTCCGGGACACCCCTTGCACTGGGGTCTGTATCTGTACCCATGCAGCCCCCCCTTTTTCTTCCTACACTTATCAGACCTACCCTGTCTGCTGCCTTAAACCTAGCACTTGCAAATTGCTGGCTGCCCTACCACTGTTTGTTGCCTTTATTATTTATTTATTGTTATGTATCTGTTTCTCCTCTGTTTCACACTTTCCACTTCTCCCCCAGTCCATGCACTTTTCCCCTCCCCCTCTTCCATGCACTTGCGCGTTCTCAATGTCACTGGGTCTAGTAAGATCGCTGTTTTGTTCTCCCCTGTTCCCCTTCCTTGCCTTGTCGCGATCTGAAACACTTGTGTACGAGCACGATAGAAATAAAATATCAATATCAATATCAAAGTGGTATTTGCTCTAAATGCCATGACCCATTCTCTAGCTCCTTTAAAGCATCTTAAAACCCGGGCACAACCTTCCGAGCTATGATACTCACTCCATTTGGCAGAGCTTCGCTTCCTCGGCAGGCAAGCTGAGAGAAAGTGGCGGGCGGACTACTCTCCCCTCACTAAACTCAATATTTGCAAGGCAACATGCACCTACCAGCAGGCCAATTGACCCATGGAACTTTTTAGAATTGTGAGGTTGCTGTCAGTTGCTCTTTATCCTCCTAGCAGCACTCCCCCTACTCAGTCTCTGTGCGATGCATTGTCTGATTTTTTTTATTGACAAAATCAACCACATTTGTCAAACTATATCTACATCGGTACTCAGCCATTATGCAGAGAGCCTCACTTTAATAGCAGCATCTACCAAGTCTTCATCCTGGTCCACTTTCTGTTTGGTGGGCCCCGACGACATAACTCAAGCTACTCGTAAACTCAAGTCGACATCTCCATTGGATCCTATTTCTCTTAGAGTCCTAAAAAAATAAGACCGGATATTGCACCACTAGTTGCTAGGGCTATTAACAACTCTCTCTCTTCAGGTTTTATCCCGGCCTCTCTGAAGCATGCTATAGTGATTCCTCTCCTGAAAAAAAGTTTCTCTTGACCCTCTGCTTCTATCAAATTATCATCCTATTTCTTTGCTCCCCTATCTGATGAAACTGTTGGAGTCATACTTTACACCCATGATGAGCTCTTTTTTGGAATGATCCACTTTTTAAAATCCATTTCAGTCAGGCTGTAGGTGTGATTGGGGCACTGAATCAGTCTTGGTATCGGATATTGAAGATCTTGCGAGGCTAGCTGACCTGGGTGGAGGAGGCGTCCTAATATTATTGAATCTGTCGGCTGCCTTCGACACTATAGCTCATACCATCTTGCTACACAGCCTGTCGCTGGCTGGCAGCTCTACAGTGGTGCTGGATTGGTCTAGTCCTCATTGGACGATCGGACACAAACTATTTTTTGTGCGTCCCTTTATGGTAGCTCCCTGTGAACTCTCTTGTGGTGTCCCTTAAATTGAACTGTGAAAAAACAGAGGTTCTAATCGTTGGACCGCCATCGGTCATCTCCCTCTGGACTCCTGACTACTGGCCCTCAACCCTAGGCCCTTTTCCACTACCTGTGACTATGGTGAAATATGTGGGTGTTAAGCTACTGGCTTCCCTTTCTATGGAGTCACAGGTCAGTACAGTTTGTCAGCAAGGGCCTTTCAAACTTCGAGTGCTATGTAAAGTACTCCCGTTCCTCCCTACTTCCTCACGGGCCCCTGTGGTGGCCTCACTGTTTTTGAGTGCATTGGAATATTGCAATGTCCTCTATTTATCTGAAACCACCTATCTTCTGTATTGGCTACGGGTGATTCAAAACACTGCAGCACGGGTCGTCCTCAGGCTTTCTTCCTGTGACCATATCACGTCAGGAAGATGCAGCCTCCATTGGCTCCCGTTGGCTCAGTGAGTTGAGTTCAAGGCACTTTGCCTTGTACATCAGGCCCTTAATGGCAAGGGCCCGATTTACGTGCAGCAAAAATGTTGTTGATATATGCCAGCTCCGTTCTTCCTTGGGTTTCCGGTCATCAATGCCACTATTCCACCGAACTAGATTAGGCGGTAGAGCTTTTTCCGTCGCAGCTGCACGATCTTGGAATGAGCTCCCTCTGGAAACTCCAAAATATTACAGATCACCTAGCCTTCCGCTGCCAGTTGGAAACTGTCCTATTTCAGTGAATGTCATTGGTAGGCTTTTGGCTATGCTCCCACTGGTTCTCTTTAGCACCATGATGCCCTCGGCTGAAAGGGCGCTTTTTTAAATTTGCTTAACAATAACATTCGGTGACTCATTGGGGCAGTTAACAGTCCAAGAGTGTGACTTGAATGGTTAACTCCACTTTTAAGCAAGGGAGGACTGGGGGTACCAGACTTAGAAGTATACTCTAAGATCCCCCAGATAAGACCTATCATAGGATGGAACAGCACAGCACACTATGCATAACACGTGCAATAGCAAGCGTGATTGTCCACCAGTAAAACTAGCAGCAGCTATTAACGGGATTCTGCACTCGAATTGGACGTCCATCAACACAGTAAAAGTTGCAGTTAATGCACTCCGAGATTTATTAAAAAAATGTAATCAGCAACACCCAACTGCAATTAATTGTATTGTATTTTTTATTAATATAGCGCCTATACACAGGAACGTTTTTCAAAGCGCTCACGCAGGGTGGGAACAATGGGAAAAACGTTGTTCAGCGCCCTTGACATTCTGAGACAATAATAGTCTGCACAGGCAGAGTAAGTGCCTAAAATACATTTAACATTTGAGACACAGCAAATAGGCCTGACAGCGATTCTGCAGTTTTACCAGTGCAAAAGGGGAGAAGACAGGGGAGAACAGACAGACGATCTTTGGGTACATTGCATTTGGATCGTGCAAGTGCATAGATGGTAACACGGAGGGAGGTCCAAGTGCACCCAGTCGGTGGAGACTGAGGTAAGTGCAGAGAGAGCCACTCTCTTGGAATATTTCTAAATGCCCTACATAACGATGGCAGGTACAACTAAATGTGTGAATTCAACATCATACAAAATGTTGGCAGGATGGAGACAGAAGGCAACGATCAGGGCTAAAAGAATTCTGGAAATTAGTCTGAATATAGACATAAAAGAAGATGTATGGCTACAAAGATAGCAAAATGCAAAATTACAGATACCAGTTGGTTATGATATGACATTTGGTATGATATGACATTTATAGCGCACCCCTACAGAAGTGTTTCAAGGCACAACGAGGCAGGGGAGGAGAACAAAGGGAGGACAAGACAACGATCTTACTAGGCCAAGTGACATTGAGATCGTGCAAGTGCAGGGGAGAGGGAAGGGGAAAGTGCAAGGGGAAGGGGAGGGGAGCAAGTTCAAGACATGGGGCCTCATTACAACCCTGGCGTTGGACCATGGTGCTCTTAGCACCATGGTCCATGCCGGATTCCGCCATGGTGGATGGCGGATTTACCGCCCCATTCCAAGGTTGGCGGGGCTGTAAATCCCCATTCACCATGGCCCCTTCCCCATTCCCATTTTTGGCCCATAGGGCTCAATGGGAATGGGGAAGGCGCTAATTACGGCACCGTAAATTACGGTGCCGTAATTAGCACCAAGGTCCCTTAGCGGGTTGGACTTTAACGCCTGCAAAAAGCAGGCGTTAAAGTGTGAATCGGCGTTAAGGGTTAAACGGCGCAGCAGCCTTTTACGGCTCCGTCAACTCCTTAACGCCAGGGTTGCAATGAGGTCCATGGGATCATAACATTGAAAAACAAGAAGTGCAGCCAGCAGGTGGCAGTGCAGGGGATTAAGTGCAGAGAAAAGTGTTAGATAAGAGCAGGTAGGGGTTCTGTAGGGTTGCAGATACAGCCCCAAATACAGAGATGCCAGGACGCAGTGCAGGTGTGCGCCTGGGAGTGCAGGGACCTGGGCCCATGATTCAAAGGGTAGCCAGGTAACCAGTGCAGTATCAAACAGGAAATCAGCAGGGAAGAGGAGAGAAGGCAGAAGCAAAGAGGAAAGTCTTGAGCTGCTTCCGGAACTGGAGATGGTTCTGCTCACGTTTCAGAGGGGCAGGAAGACTGTTCCGGAGGGAGGCACCAGCTGAAGAGAGAGATCTGCCCCCAAATCATTGCTTGGAAAAGCGACTGACCCTCAAGGAGTTGGAGGAGGAAGGAGCAAAGAGCTTGTGGCCTTGTGGTCAATGCAAAGGGTCTTGAACTTGATCCTTGCAGCCACTGGGAGCTAATGGAGAGATGTCAGTGCTGGAGAGATACAATCCCTGGGCTTGAGGCCAAGGACAAGACTCACAGTCCCGTTCTGGATGAGTTGCAGAGGACAGAGAGTAAAGGTGGGCAGTTTTAAAAAGAGTCTGTTACATTAATGAAGCCTAGAGAGAACCAGAGCTCTGGAGACAGTGAGCTTATGTGGGAAGGAGAGAAAAGGAAGTATACCTCTGAGGAGGTGCAGTTAGCAGTTTGACTTCTTAGAGACGTTGGAAATGTGAGGAGAGAACGAGAGTTGAAGATAACCCCCGAGGTTCTTATCCTCACAGGTGGGAGCAGGAAGAGTGCCAAGGAAGGCCGGCCAGAGAGTGGTGGGAAAAAGGGGTGCAGATGTGCCAATGAGGAGGATCTCAGTCCTACTGGCATTCAGGCAGATATCATTGGAGGCGCACCACTCTTGGATAGCAAACAGACAATCCAGGATGAGAAAAGGGGAAGGGAGGCCGAGGGGAGCCTGAAAGTGAGCTGGGTGTCACCCGCACAGCACTGAAGGTTGGAGCAGAGAGCAGCAATGCGGTGGGCGAGAGGTGCCAAGTATTGTGTGAACAACCAGGGAGAAAGGTTAGACCCTGGGAAACACCACAGGTGGACAGAGAGATAGAGGAGAGGAAGGACCCAAGTTGGACCTGGGAGGGTCGGTCAGAGAGAAAAGAAGTCAGCCAAGCCAGGGCCTGATCAGTGATACCCAGGTTATCGAAGAGCCAGTTGAGCAGGATGGCATGGTTGACCATGTCAAACGTAGAAGAGAGATCAAGTAGGATGAGGACAGAGGGGAGATTACAATCAAGGTTAGAGAGCAGGTCTTCAAGGATGTTCAGGAGAGCAGTTACCGTGCTTGTGGCTGCTCTGAAAGTCAGACTGATGGTCATGGAGACAACCAACAGATTCAGTGTGAAGATTAAGCTGGGTGATGGCCAGCTTTTCCAGGAGTTGGCCCAGGAAAAGGAGTGATCAGCGATAGTTAGCCAGAAGGGAGGGGTTGGCTGAGGGTTTCTTGTGGAGAGGGTGCACAAGAGAGTGCTTCAGGGGGGAGGGGAAGGTTCCGGAGGCGAAATAGAGTGGTTGCAGAAGTCAGCCAAGGCTGGAGCGAGGGTGTCAATGTGATCCTTGATGGTTTTGGAAGAACTGTGAAGAACAGGGAAGAACATGTTTTGATGAGGTTTTCATAGATCAGACTTGTCTAGAAACCTTGCCAGGGGAGAAGAGAGGAAAGGTAGAGAAGGGAGTGGGTGGCCGCAAGGGGGCTGGAGGAAGAGGAGAGAGTGGAGGGAGAAGCAGGAGAAGTTCGAGAGGGTGGATAGGATGTCCTGGGTTTTAGAGATGAAGTGAGAAGTCAGGGCCATACAGAGAGCCTGGGAAGGGACAGGAGAGGTAGAGACTGCGGTAGGATTGGCCAGTTCCTTGTAGATTTTAAAGAGTTTGGCCGAATTGTTAGATGCTCCAGAAACGTGGGCTTGGATGTGAGCCCTCTTCTTAGTGGAGAAAGAGAGTCAATATTGCCTTTGGAGCAGGCACCCAGCCAGTTTGTCAGAGGATATACGAGATGCCA
Organism: Ambystoma mexicanum; assembly: GCF_040938575.1. NCBI lineage: Eukaryota > Metazoa > Chordata > Amphibia > Caudata > Ambystomatidae > Ambystoma > Ambystoma mexicanum. The sequence goes on from NC_090921.1 coordinate 624,472,013, forward strand.
TCCATTTCCTCTCAGCCACCGTACACTTGTAATTAAGGGTGACGAGGTATGAGTTCTACCAGGAGTTGCACTTTATTTCTGGCTTCATTCGGATCCTCATGAAAGGGGCAAGTAAATCGAGAGTATCAGAGCATGGAGAGGGCTGTGTCAGGGTGTGAGTCAGCCAGAGGTGCAGGAGGGGAAGAGAAAGAATCGGCGAAGGCCTCAAATGACACATGCTTAATGGGTCAAATGTTTGAGAAGTTGGGTGGCAGTGCGGTGTAGGTTTGGCCTGAGGGGTAGAGAGAGAAGGATGAGAGGAGAGGAGAAAGTGGTCACTCCAGGAGTAAGGAGTGATGAGAGGGTTAGAGAGGGTGAGGTCTGAGGAGATCAGGACATCAAGAGTCACAAAGGCCGCGAAAGAGTCCTGTGGTGGGACAGGAAGCATCCAGGTGGATGTTGAGGTCTCCAAGGAGGAGGAGTTGAGTGGTTGAGGCCAGGAGGGAGGAAGAGAGTTCTGCCCACTCAGAGCGGAAGGAGGTGATCAGACCAGGTAGCCGGTAGATATTAGCAACTGTGAGAGAGTGGCCAGGAGAGAGAGAAAGCCTACAGACCAGGCATTCAAAGGAGGAGTAGGTCTGCATAGGAATGATAGAGGTAGAAATCCACTCTGGTAAGGTCAAGGCTACACCCCCATCAGAATGGTTGTATCTGGGTACAGAGAGGAACTTGTAGCCCCCAGGAAGGAGAGTGTCAAAACTTGTGACAGAGATGGCCGCGAACCATGTCCTGGTGAGAACAAAGTCCTCACGGTTGAGTTCTTCCAGGAGACGGCAGACGTCATAGCTGAGCGAGAGTTAAGAGTGGCGAGGTGGAGAAGGTTGCCATCCTTGAAAGACCTCTGCAGAGGGGTACAAATCAGAGATACTCCCTGCAGAGGCGTTGAAGGATCCCGAGAGAGGGCAGAGGAGGTAGGAGGAGACGGCAAGTTTGAAGAGGAGGAGAAAGAGGGAGCCAGAGAAGTAGCAGAGGGTGGAGGCAGGCAAGCCGAAGAAGGGGGAGAAGAGACAGCAGGAGAGGAAAGGAAATTGATAAGGTGCGGGAAGCGTCTATCAAAGAGGAGGAGGTTGGCCCGAGGGCCTTGGACCAAGACGGTGCCATTAAGGTAAACATTGATAATGACCTTGGAGGAGTGAAAGGAGGCCAGGAGGGCCTCCCACCGGGTGCCGCCATTAATGGGAGAGGGAGAGCGCACAGAGATCATATGAAGAGTCCATAGTTCTGGAGAAGGAACGACAAAGAGGATGTCAGTGAGGGTGTGTCTGGAGGAAGCGCTGATGTATGTATCAGTGACAGGGAGGCCTGGGTTGGAGGCCCGGATATCCTATTTGAACTTCTTCTTACCAGACTAAATGAGAAGGGAAGAATAGTCGATAGAGAAACATTTGGAGAAGATAAGAGAAACAGAGAGCACCATAGGTGATGTGGAGGAGGAGGAAGAGGAGAGTGAGGAGGGGGTGGGTGGTGAATGAGAGAAGAGTGGAGGGGGGACCAGGCAGCAGACAGAGCCTTAGAAAGTGGGACTTTGAGGGGTGGGCCGGCTAAATCCTGCCGGTCCACAATAGGCCAGATATGTTTAGCCACTGGCCAATAGTGTGTAGCTGATGGAGTCCGCGGAGTGCCGCTTATTGATTATAAGACTCATATAACACCGGTTAAAATCAAGAATTATGACCCAAGTGCTAGCGAGAGATGTCCCAAAGGCAAAATTGATTCAGCTGACTTCGTCCTTTTAGAATGGACCTACCCAAAAGTTGTGCTATTTTGGGAACTAGACTTAGAGAAATTTCATGAAATAACAGAGGCGGAAATTATATTTTATTGGGATGAATGTCTGAAATACCTAGGAAACTTAGAAATTGTGTTTGTGTTCCAGTTCTTATTGCTGAGAGGCACATTGACTGTCAAGTAATAATGCTCCAAACGTACAGAATTGCTACAGAGATCTCCTATGATGCAACACAGACAAATCCCCCATAGAGTCCTATTCCACTCCATGGAATGGGGATTAATGCCATTTAACGACACTTGTAATATGCTGGTTATTCCGGCAGAGCAAGTGTCAGAAATAGTAATTTCATTTGGTGATATCCTGGCCGATTTACCATCAGACATTGAAGGACGACACATTGGCCCTCATTATGAGGTTGCCCGTACGCTGCCGCTAGTACCTGCGGACTACCAAATAACTCGATTTACCGTTTCCGCCGCCCGATATCCCTGTAAGTACGGGCAACAGCAGAACAGCAAGTTCCCATTCCCATGCAGTCCGATATAAATGGGAACACTGAAGCACCAGCACCATTAGTAAAATTGCTGGTGCTTCAGTGAATTATCTGCCGGTAGGGGCATAAACCACCGGCAGGTCAGGCCCGCAAGTAGTTCACAGGCCCTACCGGCAGACTCGGAGTGACCCGTCCAGGAAAGGTGCCGGGAACCATTGTTCTCAGCACTTTTTTCCAGACCAGGTCACTTGTGATTCATTTGCTTGAATGACAGTTCTTGTGTCTGAACAATGTTGAACAAGGTTGAACAAGGTTGAACAAGGTTCGGGTTGCGGAGTCAGGTGATGCATAGAAACTAAGATTCATTCCTATGTGCATATGATCTGCATCCACTTAGCATGCAGGACATGGCAACTGTTGTGCTGGACATAGCAGAATTAAAAATGAAGGGCTTTTCGCAGGGGATTGTGTGTTAGGTTTGGAAGATTGATGTGGATAATGATACAAAAAAGTGTACAGGGTGATGGCAAGTAAATAGAAAGGCTTAGGCAGAGATTGACAAGCACATGCATGGACCCAGGGTGTCTCAATTGCAAAACAGGGCCTCAGGCAGTTGCGAAGCTGTACCATGCCTAAAATGGCCATCTTCCCCTCTTATCACTTTTTCCTTGGATTGTTGGTCCTAGAACTGCCTCCCCTCCTCCCCCTTCACATTAGGCTTCAGTCAATTGCAGTCCATAGAGCACCATGGAGAAGCATGACAGACAAAAGACCATCCCGCAGAGTCCCATGCATCATCGCGCTTCTACATGATGATGGAATGTTACAGCAGGGGCGAACGCACGCACAGGTGAGTGTGTCCAGCAATGTGTGGGCTAGGGGCCACTGAGCAGAAACTGGTGGTGCCGAGGCACCTCCCCAAAAGTGAGAAGAGGGGTGTGGAAAAAGGGTGAGACCTTGAGGGGGTGTCGCTGAGCCGGTGGCCGCATGCATCGTCTCACTTTTGTGAGCTATGTCGGACTTAGATCCAGCTCCCATACTCTGCACATTCTGAGCCTAAATACCTTGTCATGCAGCAGGTGAGCGAGATTCCATGTGGCTGTCTCGATTGGTTTTTGGTGTCCTGGCATCGCACAACCCAATGTCTGGAGGTTTCTACAACTACCTGTCTTTACAGCATCCTGGCACATCAGATTCTCTGACTCTTGAGCACTTGCTTCAGCTTGACAGACCTCCCAACACCATCCACTCCTGTCCATATGTTTATGGTTGGTGCACATTGTTTAACACAAGTGTCATAATTAGAACACTGCTGAGTTTGCCATGTGGAATAATTGTCCTTTGTCATTTACCACTGCTGGTATTTATCACAAGACATGTGTTAGAACACTAAGTAATTGCATGATCTTGTTAGATGATGTTAGAAACCTCTAACACTATGAATTAAGGTACCATAGACTACCAATGTTTCTATAAAAGTAAACCTGCTGATAATGCGAGATAAAGGAAGAGATGTTGATTAACTTGATCAAGTATGATATAAGTAGAAACCTGTGATTATGAGATCACTTCAGAAGCATTCAGAACCATCAGCTAATGTAACATATATCCTAAGCCAAATCATCTCTGATAGCTCAGTAATGACTGTGGGATAAGGATATTTACCAATAACAAAACCACTTACAGTACCAGCAAACCCTACACAATGTCACGCATGATGTGAGAAAAGAAATAAGAAGTTTTTTGTTTTTAAACTTTTCTTCTTTTTCTGTCTGGTGTGGATCCTGTCTTAGTGCTCATTGGTGCCAGAAGAGAGCATTTAGATAAAGAAAACCTTTCTATATTTCATAACTGCCATTCATAGCACATTGCAGGTCACAGACCAGGTGCTACTTTGAGTATCAAAGTGCTTAATTCATTGATCTGGAAGGACCCAGGAAGAAAGCAGATATGTCAGGCCCCCTTGATATTCATTTTATATGGTTCTCTTGAAGGAGTTTGGTATGTATAAATCTAACATTTAAGCTGAAATGGGAGGATGTGTGTGTGTTAAAGACCCCCAAGTCCAACAATGAATGAAGGAATGACGGTAGAAGACTCTAATTGTATGATCATGTGTGGTGTATCCAAGGAAAACTAGTTCAGGCGAACTAAGACACATTATCACTTTTAAAATTTTAGGCGAGAGTGAAACTGTGCACCACAAACTCAGAATGGTGCATATCCAACTTCTAGGCAGACTGGAACAAAGTTATCTACAAAAATAAACATTGGTGGACCTGGCATCTTTGTTGTCCAGGATCCTAACACTTATGTCTAGCATTCCACAAGTGCAGCATTCTCTAACCAAGATAGCCATATCTACTACAGCATGCTGGCTTACCTACTCCCTATAATAACACTCATCGAGGTCTGGTGATGCCGCTGGATTCATCTGATACATATCAGACCTCGTGTAGAGACATCACGCCTGCTACATTAGAAACAAACTTAAGGATTACATGTTGAATTACTCCTTGTAAACCATTCTGAATTCATTAAGACATAATAACCTACGTAATCCACACAAGCAATACTTACCATCGACTCTAAAAGAGACCAATATTGGAACCACAAGATCTTCACTTTCAGTGGAGCTCTTCTCATCAACATCCATTCTCCTCCTGAAGAACCACTCCAAACCTGGAGTGGGAGAACACATGTCGAGGACCCTGAGGACCTTTTCACGACTGGAGGACCTCTTAACAAATGAGAATTTCAAATCTATAACACCAATATCAGAATCTTGGGTAAGGAGATTTGGTATCTACCAACTAAAAGGGCTACCCATCAACTAATTCAAGAACCTTTCACAAAAATCAGAAATCTACCAACCAAAAGGACCATCTAGTAATCTATTCAAGGACCTCTCATAAAAATCAGGAATCTGGAAATTAGCTAACTCAACCAAATTGAATCGAGGATTCTATAATAACAAGGAGTTTCTTTGGTATCCACATACCTAAACATTTGTACTCAAAGCATCTAGAACATTCAAGCAACTCTCTTTTTTTATTTGTGGGACCTAGACAAAATACTCAGCCTCAAACTGGCCAGTTTGTGCAATCACCATTCTGTTATTTATCTTCTTAGTAATAGTGAATCAACTATATTGCTCTCAGTTTTTCACAACCTTTGTTTTCTTAAATGAAGTCTTTTTTGTTTTGTTGTTATATATTAAAACTCTAACTTACCTCACAACATTGCTAAACTTGAATTAATTAATTGACTTTCAGAGAAGCGCAACCTTGGGGCTTTAAATTCTAGATTTGTCATTGCCGAGGTCAGCCTCTCTGGTAACCCTTAGTTGCAGCATCTCTGTTGCTCTGCTAGAACCCCTTTTTTCCCTTTTATTTCCTTTTTGTGTGCCTACATAGACCAACCCAAGAGGGCGCCAGCACTGTCCAAAAGGCTGACAATTTTTCCATTAATGATGGCAACTATGCAGGAATTGAAGGGCTCCCTTTGTGAACTTTGTCAAATGGTGCAAGCGACCGATCTGCGGTTAGGTGAACTGGAAACTGAATTCTGTGAACAAGCAAATAATCAATCTACTCTGGAACAGAGAATCAACAAACTAGTGTAGATCCATGGAAGAGAACCTTGTGGATGGTGAAACTAGGCCAAGGAGGAATAGCATAATACTTTGTGGAATCTTTTGAGAAATAATGGATCAGGAATTTTAGGGATATGTTGGAGATTTCTTTTTTGAGAACTTGGGTAGTAGACTCTGAATTGAACTCATATTGCATCTAAGGAGTTGATGATTCAGTAGGTGAGATCACAAGCTGGGATTCAGTTCAGCGGATCCTCAATCATCCCTTTTCAAGACCTGGCCTCATCAACAATAATGAATAGTTCATGAAACCATTGATGGTATGGCTACAACAGAAAGGAGTCGCCTGTCGGTGAGGAATCCTTTTAGGATCATGTTCAGACATGGGGACATGGAGGATGAATTTACTTCACTGCAGGCAGCAGTGGATGCACTCAAAATTCTCTCAAGTGATATTAGGATGCCGGACTCATCTTGAAGTTTTAGTTCAGGCCAGTGCCTAGGAGGGGCCCATGCTGGCTCTCGATGAGCCTGCAGTAAAGAACGCAGGATACCATCAGCAGATACGCACAGGAGGAGTTTGGAGTCTACAATGGCAATTAAGGGTTGAGGAGGAGGGTTGATGTTCTTTGTACATGGGGGGAACTCAGATTGGTGTTTGATTGGGAAATACAGAGAATAGTTTGTATAGATTTAATTGGGTATGGTTTTCTATTTGATCTTTCGTTTAAATGATGTAATGGCAATAGATGCAGTGTCAATGTGCACAAACACCCAGTTTTAGGTATATTACCTAATGTTTCCCGACAACAGGATTTTGTTAATTTCATGTTTACTGGAGCATATCTGGTTCAACAGTCTTATACACAATAAGAGAGCATACATTTTCCTGAGCGTCATCACATCTACACTACGTGGCAAACTAACTTTTCTTTGGACAACATGGATGTTTGAGATTGCACGGGTACAGGTACAGGATTTGATGAAAGGGTGCTTGAGTTGGAAGGGAATCAGGTGCATAGTATCCCCTCTTTACATCAAATGGTAGAAACAACAATCTATAAGGTAGTTTCTTTAAATGTTCAGGGGTTGAACTCCCCCATGAAGAGGAGAATCATTCCTACCAAACCTATAGCATTAGGGGCGGACATAGTGATGCTGCAAGGAACGCATCTCGTTCAAGCAGATGGGCAGAGACTGAGGTTGCACTGATTCCCACACCAATTGTTTGCATTGACTCTGGAAAACAAATCAGGAGTAGCGATACTGATCATTAAGACGGACACTTCAACCCCCAAGTGCGTGATTACAAGCATTTTTCACATGTTCACCACAGTTATCTCCGCATAGACTACTTTCTAATTCCACGTTAATTACTGCCCATTGTCACCATGACTTTGGCGATTGTTAGGAAAAATGTTCTGCAGTACCCTCTGTGAGACTGCACCAGCCTTGTCCTCTTGACAATAGCTAACACAAACTTTGGTATAAGCATGTACTACACAAGTTGGTAGAGTGACTGAGCACCCAGGATTATCTCAAGAAGAGGGGTCAATGTGAGCTGTAAGGTTGTAACATGGAGATTCACAGTGACAGGTATTCAAACAAACACTTACTCTCAAGGTTTCTTGATTAAACAATTATTTATAAATGTAACAGTCTGTTGAATAAGCCTTCTTTAGAAGGGACCAAATATATGTAACACAAACATATACTTGAAAATACACACTCTCAGTTTCTTTAAATCAGTAGATACCCATTTGGGTTGGCACAAAGACACTTCCTACATCCTGAGGTGACTTAAATAACTAGGACACTGTGGCCATTAATATATCACTGGCACATTTAGAGCAATACTGAGTTTGGTGTCAAAAGGAAAAGATGAGGGAATAAAATAATGGTTAACAAATATTCTTAAACAGGTAAGGACTTTTGCATCCCCAATGCAAAGTAAATTAACCCTTTCCCAGCTACACAAGTTATAGAATGTGTGACTTTTGTTGAGGGATAGTTAAAGCACAAAGTCAGAGGTAGGAAGAGTCTTTCAGGAATCCAGGACAGCCAATGTTAATTGAGCAAAAGTCTAGGTGAGCTGAAGGAATCAGAGTGATTTGCCTGCGGCTGAAAGTACAGCGGGCAAATCGTTTGCATGAGAAAGGTGCAAACTACAAAAAGTTCACACCTTTCTCATGCGAAACACATACATTCTCACACCCATCCACACACACCCACAACACATCCATTACACACCCCACACCCACACCCTCAGCACACCCCCACCCACACCCCCAACATAAACAAACCCAACTTACCTTTATCTTCACGCTGGTTCCTGCAGCGCCAGTTCCCTTTCACTTCCGTGATCAGGAACTAGCGCTGCAGGGTCCTTTTCTTTTCCTTTTTATTTTTTTTTGTAATGGAAGGCTGCAGGGGTGTCCCCCGCAGCCCCCGCTCACTATACCATAAAGTATAATGAGGAGGGCAATGCGGGGGACAACCCTGCATCCCCTTTTTTATTTTCAATGTTACCACCAAAGGTTCAAACTTTTGGTGTTCGAACCTTTGATGGTAGCATTTTTAGAACTTTTGGTTCATGCAAACCTTTGGATGCGGGAAAATCATCCTAAACCGAGCTGAAGCACTTCTTGAAGGTAAGTAAAAAGACTTGCACAATGTTTTAGAAGTCTTTGTAGAAAATGAAATCACTGTTGGGCCACAAGCTGGGAGGCTTGTAAGGGGTAAAGCTGCAAGCAACTGTGCAAAAGCAACCAAGACAAGTCTCAACTGAGAGCCAGCAAGGCTACATGACAAGAGGTAAGTACCCCTTAGTTTAAAGTACCTTAGGTCTGAAGAAATTGATTCCAGCTGGCTCTGTTCTAGTTGTAGTATGGCAGATCCTGTTGTTCCTGGCCTCAGTCGTGGGGACAAGAGGGAGGATGTCTGGCTACTCCTGCACTATGGTTTGAAGGTCGGCGGCAGCAATGGGCAAACCTCAGATCAGCAGCACTTCGCGGTTTCAGCTTCTCGCAAATAGCACCACCACGGTTCTTAGATACCTTATGGACTTTCCTCGCATCTGGGGTCCAGCACAGGCTTGGTCATTCCTTCTTCATGGGAGTCCGGAGCATCTTCCTGTAGCTCATGCCCAACTTAAAGATGAGACACTCAATTTAGGTGTTCCTCTCCCTGGCAATCGTTCATGCAGCAGCAGTAGAAGTACAGCCAGCTGAGAGAAGATGTCCAGATGAGTTTGTCCTGTGGTCGATTGGTCCCACCAACCCAAAGGGAGACGTCGTCCTTCGCAGGGCTTCTCTAGTCGAGGTGATTTCGGAGCTTCAGCACTGCAGCAGGACTTCACCTGGCAAACCAACAGTCCAGGAGTTGCAGCAGGCATCTCTTCCAAGTTCATCTTTGGATTCCTTCGTCCAGTGGTCCATTCTGCCTTCCAAGCAAAAAACCTTTCCTTTTATGCAGGTTTCTCCCATTTATTTGCAGCCTTGCTGTCACTCACACAGCAGGGTGGCTGTCCTCCAAGGACAGCCAGCCAGTCAATCACCTTTTGGTGCATTCCTGTATCCAAGGGGATTAAGCACAGGGAGTTTCGGGCACCTCCCTCCTGCCCTGCCCGACACGCGTGAGCCAGAGGCGAGCTTCAGCCATAAAACATGCCAAAGACACAACAAACAAAGGGACCAAACCTGGTTTGGCGCACGGAGTAAATCTCAAGAAGGACCTTTCCAACAAGAAATGGTGAAAAAAGAAGACCATGGCCATTTTGACAAATTGGGCACCCATGGGTGCTTTACTGCAATTGCAGCACGCGGTAGAAACACTCAATGATAGTAAAACGTAAACCACTGCCACAATCCCTTAATTGTAGAAAGGGTAACATAAAAATGTTACATGAGTAACTAGACAAAGGGGATACGAAGTCACCCCTCCAGCACCCTATGGTAAGATAATGTGTGCTGGGTCTAGAAAGTTACACATGTAAGTAAAGTTAATTTCACTTCACTGCTCTTGGAAACAGTAGTTTATCCAAGAGAAGGTATTTAAACCTTTGGGAAATCTGGAAGACTTCCATGTGCCACTGCACTGAAGGTGCTGTTTGTCACAATGTAAAAAGATGATGCCCATGGAGTTTGTCAGACTCCAAAACCAAAAGAAACACAGTGTTTAAATGAAAGAAAAATACATGAGAGAGTGGGAAAAAGGTCTCACTCTCTCTAGGATAAAAATTAAAAATCCCAAAGTCCAGCAAAAAGAGGTAGGGGTCTCTAAGGTAGAAGGGAATGTGTACATTTCTGACAATTTTCCTTCACCTCCCCAACCCCCCCAGACTAAGGGACAGGAGGACTTAATCCACTCCTGGATGAATCTCCTTCCTCCAGTCTGTCATTCTTTCTGGAGAGACCATCAGCATTTTGGTGATTACACCATGACCTGTGTTCTATGATAAAATCAAACCCCTGAAGACTGATTGACCATCTCAACAATTTAACAATTTTAATCTCCCCCTTCATCTGCATTAACCATCTCAAGGGTCGGTGGTCTGTTGGAATTACAAAAGTAGATACATACAAGCATGGTCTAAACTTCTTCAAAGACCACACAATGGCAAAACATTCTCTCTCAATTGTTGCCCACTTTGTTTCACGGTCCTTCAATTTCCTACAGATGAAGCAGATAGGGTGTTCCCTGCCTTTCTCATTCAGCTGACTCAGAACTGCACCTATTCCTGTATTTGAAGCATCAGTCTGCACAATAAAGGATTGATTGTAGTCAGGAGCTCCCATGACTGGAACTTGACAAAGGGATGTCTTAAGTCCTTCAAATGCCCTGGTGCACTCCTCATTCCACCTGACCTTCTTGGGGAATTTGGGTGAGGAGATCGCATTCAAGGGAGAAGCTATGGCCCCATAGTTCTCAATGAAATTCCTATAGTAACCAATCAGACCTTAGACGTGATCTCACTTGGGGTGGATTACTAGGGGTGTCCCAGTCTTGTACAGCTTTTACTTTGCTAGGCAATGGCTTTATTTCACCTCCTCCTACCTCATGTCCAAGGTAGACCACTTTACTCTGACCAATTTGACATTTGCTTGCCTTTATGGGCAGATGGGCCTGCTTAAGAGCCTACAAAACATATCCAAGATGGTCAAGATGCTCTTCCCAAGTGTGGCTGAACGCTGCAATGTCATCCATGTATGCCATGCAGAAGTCCTCCATCCCATTCAGAACATGATTTACCATCCTTTGAAATGTAGCATGTGCATGTTTTGGTCCAAAAGGCCTAACCTTAAACTGGTAGAGGCCTCCTGGCATGGAAAATGCGGTTTTCACCTTGGCATGGCCTGTCAGAGCTATTTGACAATAGCCTACTGTTAGGTCAAATGTACTGAGGAACTTGGCTGAACCAAGTTTATCCACCAGCTCCTCTGCCCTAGGTAAAGGATGGGCATCTGTCGTGGTGACTGCATTAAGAGCTTTATAGTCCACACAGAATCTCAACTGCTTGGATCCTGCATTTGGCACTAGCACAACTGGACTAACCCATGGACTTGTAGATGGCTCTATTACCCCGAGATCAAGCATCTTCTTGACCTCTTCCTTAATGTGGGTTCTTACATTGTCTGACATTCTGTAACTCCTGCTTTTTTTTAACCTATTTTATTTGCATTTCCACACAAAACAAAACAATTAACAACTTAAACAACAACACACATTACTTCTCTACTGGCACATTCGCTTGGAGTCTTCGATTCTCTTATTTGCTTGAGTCATGGCGAGGTCCCTTCATCCTTAGTCCATAATGCTCACCTACTTCTCTTTGTGTTCCTCCCAGGAGCAGGTGGGCCACGCCATTCTCCCCTAGGCTCCTTTCACTTCCTGTACGTCGAGCTCCCTCTGTCGGTTGGTTAATCCTCGTCTGAGCCTCTAGTCTCGCCTGTGCTGTCTCTTCCTTCCCCTACGAACAGGTCTTGCACAAGGGCCTTCCATGCCAATAACTTAGCCCCACTATCGCCTTCCCCTCTTTGCGTTGCTCTTGTCCACACTGTAGTTTTGGCTATCACCCATTTTTGCAGATCTGCCCACCACAGTTCTGCTGAAGGTCCTGTGCTTGTGTTCCACGCCATTGCTATGCAGCGTTTTTCCAAGATTGTCATCTGGTCTTTCATTTTTGCCAGGTTCTTTCTCTGTTTGCCCCTCTCGGGAACAAGCCCAGCAGGTAAGACTCGGATTTGGATTCCTCCCTTCAATGCTTTTTCCTTGATAGTGTCCGAAAAGTGCGTTATCCACGGGCATGACCAAAACATGTGCAGCATGTCCGCAAGCTCTGTCACGCGGGCAGCTCCGGGTCTGTCTGGTCCCCATATTCAACATCCTCTTAGGTGTCAGATATGCTCTGTGTATGAGATAGAGCTGCATCTGCCTAACCTGGTGTTCCTAGAGACTTTCTTTGCATACCGGAGGACTCTACTCCATTCCTTGTCCGAGAAGGGTTTCTGAAGCTCTTCCTCCCATTTAACTCATGCTAGCAAGTCTCTCTTGTTGTTGGCGCCTTGTAGTTGTTTGTAAAGTCTGGACATTGTGTGCCCCCCCTCCGAGACATTGTACAATGCGTCCAGTGCCCCTCCTGCATCATCTGCCTCTGGTATGGTCTTCCATCTGTTCCTTATCGTTCGGACCATGTTGTTGTAAATTATGAATTGGCCATTTTGTATGCCCTCTTCTGTAACCAGGGTTTGAAAGTCCACCCAGCATCCGTTTTGCCACAGATCCACTATCTGGGCCATGCCCTTGTCTTCCCACTGCGTTCTATACATTGCCAGATTTGTGATGCGAGCATCGACTAATCCTGCTAAAGGGATTTGTCTAGAGCAGGGGTCCCTTATGCCTTGGATTTTCCATGCTCTTTTCCACAGGTCCATGCCTAGCTTGACCATGTTTGGGAGTGTTTTTGTCGAGGTTTTGTCCATCCATATTACCTCCCTCAGGTAGTACCGCTTGATCACCGGTTGAAAAAGTATTGAGTCTATAGATGCGTCCTCACTCAGCCACTTTATCACAAATTGAAGTTGGCCTGCCAGATAATACCATTCAAAGTCCGGAAGCCTAATGCCCCCCAGTTCATAGTCTATTTGCAGTGTGCTCAGTGCCACCATGTTTCTCCCTCCTCCCCACAAGAACTCCCGTGCCCTGGCGTGTAATTGCTTAAAGAAAGACCCAGGGATGTTATAGGGAATGTTAGTGATATAATACAGGAGACGGGGTAACACTGTCATCTTCAACAAGGCCGTCCTCCATACCTTTCCCAGCGGTACTGTCTTCCAAAACCGCATGGCCTTCTCTGTGTTTTCTAGGGCCGCCTGTGTGTTAGCCTCGTGTATTCTTTAGTGTCATGGTAGATGTTCACTCCAAAATATCTCAAGGTGAGTGGGGTGCACGTGAGGCCTAAGTCTGGTAACTGGGTTAGGGTCGCTCCCCTCAGATCCGCCAGGGGGAACAGCGATGATTTTCCCTTGTTAAATATACCACTCCAAAATATCTTTAGCTATCCTTCTGCAAATACCTCCCCTCTCGAGCTCTTTGCTCATCTCGAGCTCTTCGCTCCTCTACCTCCAACTCCCTCAGGGTCAGTCGTTTTTCAAAGAAACGAGCTGGGGATAGATCTCTGTCTTTGGCTGGGGCCTGCCTCTGGAACAGCCTCCCTGCCACTCTAGAACTTGAGGAGAACCATCTCTGGTGCCGGAAGCACCTCAAGACCTTCCTCTTTTCTTCTGCCTTCGCTCCCCCTCTCCTCTGCTGATCTGTTCTCTCTTGGCACTGAGCACCTGGCCACCCTCTGTCCTCCGGGGCCAGGTACCTGCTCATCCCACCACCCTTCCGCACTGCCTTTGGGCGAACACTTGCACTGAGGTCTGTATCTGTACCCATACAGCCCCTCCTTTTTCTTCCTGCACTTATCAGACCTACCCTGTCTGCTTAAAGTAAAAAGAGAAAGAGTCAGAAGCTACCCCTGTTCACAAACCCATTGGAGGTAAGTGTGAGTAGCAGCAAGCTAGTTTTAAACAAATACTAGACAAAAAAACAACAAGGTCACAAAAAACAGAAGGAGCAAAGTGAATACAAAAACTTTTGACTTTAATCCAAATATGAACAGACATCTAAAAAATATATGCAGGCCTATATGCACAACACGAGGCCTTAAAAACACAAAGGCCCATAAGGGCCAAAACAATTATACGTTTTAACTACACATTAAAGTGAGGGTTAGTAGCATAGATATTTGTGCAGATTCATACACTATTGGTAGTAGTATGCTATTGTTGTCGACACATTAAGTAGTTGGTGTTTCTGGTTCGGAATGCTAGTGGCCCTCAGGAGGTGCTTTATTGTAGCAAGTTGTCTGAAGGGACTGAACTGTCATCAGGACGAGGTTGGTGGAAGAACAGGTAATGAAAACTACGTATAGAAATAGATGACAAGATGTGTGTCAGGGGTAAGTGACCAGAGGATATAAAGTGTATTAAAAAGCTGCAGGTCGGGGACCTATCTTAATAATGTCGGTATGTGAACTTAAATGAATGGACGTCAGCCGTTCTTGGTACTGGCGAGGGTTGATTGGATCCTTATTGTATAAGTTATCTAAGAGAGGGGGGGTACAGGATTACCTTACTGTCTGATGTGAATGCATCATACTGCAGCAGAGCGATTAATGTAGAAAAAACAACATACCTGCGAAAGTTAGTGGGACCAAGCGAACAGAGCCTAGCTGATGATGCCACAATGAGATAAATCATAAGGCTATGGATGGTCTGGCAGGGTCACCTAGACAGTGAACACAATAGATAGCTTAGTGGTATACATAGCTGTAACCGACATAATTAATTGTGTTGTGGTTCTTATCTACTAATAGTGCTGGTGACTGTGACCTAAAGAGGCAACAAAAAATGGAAAACACCAACTTGGGACAGTTAATGTAATTGCTGTCATACATTTGGCGTCAAGAGAAATTCATATATTAGTTGACTGTTACTGATCAGAAGTGCACGGAACGAAGGATGTGCTTAATGGCAGGCACATTTGTGCTGCATGCATTTATCTGAGGAAAAATTCATTTTTGACCAGTGCCTTGGGTTGTCTCTATTACCAGTGCGGGTTGTTGTGACCCAAAAAAGGTGGCCGCGTGGAAAGGGACAGTATATATGATTGCTATCCTATGGTTGAAAGATGGAGCCAGTGAGTGCACGGTGCCAAAAACCCCAAGTGCCTGCGTGCGTTTGAGTTTTGGGCGTTTCTTCACACGGAAATAAAAATCGCGCCGCAGAGAGGAAATCACGTCTAGTTGATCAGTAATGGGTACACAAGTTGCTTGAAAAAACATCTTAACTCATCTAAGGGGCTGACGATCTGTAGCTTAGTCGGCTGCCTGGTAGCACGTAAGTTGCTGAAAACAGCTTACTTCACCTAGGGGGCTGACGAGCTGTAGCTCTGTTTGTTTGCCAGGTAGTAGACAATCTGCGTGCATGCGTATCGTCTGGCCTATGCAGTGCGCATGAATTGTATTGAATGAAGCTTTATTGTGCTTCAGTAGATGACACCGGCCGGGAAGGACACAGCGTGTGAGTGGTTATTGTGTGTTAAAGTCAGAAAGCGGTTTCTTCATGACAATGAAGTGACACACTAGGGGATTAATGATTAAACATTAATTTATATTGTGTCGAACAGAGTGTTAATTGCCAACCATAACGTTCTCAGTACAATATCAATTTTCCATCGTGGTATGAAACGCTGTGACACAGTTCATGCTAATACAAAAGACAACATAAAATAGCCCAATATTTTGAGACATTTAACAACATAGGGCATTCAAAGTTATATTGAACACAATGTCCATCGTGGTTCAACAATTGGTTTCTATAGTACTTTTGTAGTGTTTTGTGATACAGTCTTCACATAAACAGCGGTATTGACATAAAAAACCAATCCGCACTATTAATTAACACGTTGTTGTTTTCATAAACTGTGTGGTACTGAAACCGGTAGGCTTGTTGTATGCCCTGACTGTGTGAATATGGAAAAGCGAAAACCCACAAGTCAGGCTGCAGTCTTTTCCCGTTCCTAATAATCACTAGGAGGGATTGTGTATCAAACCTGAGGATTGGAATTCCTAGAAGATATAGATCTCCGAACCCCAAAGAATAGGAGTTTTTTTGATCAGCCTTGGTCCAGAACTCCAAACTTTGTTCCTGAATATTCCGTGAAATAACATACACGTGAATTAACTCTGTTTCTCGACTTAGTTGTTTCTCAGCCGAGATACATTTCATTACCACCTTTGTTTTAATTAGTTGCATTCCATGAAACCAAAATAAAACTGATGATCACTTGGAAAGCAACAAGAAAAATCCAGGATATGTAGAATATCCAAGGAGAAGGATTACAGGAATACAAAACAAGGATTGAATTCTGAATAAAGAGCAATATCTAAATAGAATTGACTTGAATCAAATTGTTCAATAACGATTACTAGATCCCTGATTAGGTTCTATATTTGTGGATACCTGGTATCAATAAACAACACATTACACTGTACGATTTGTGTATACATACTGTTGTTTTGAGGCGGCAACATATCTGTCTATTCCAAAATGAAACAATGGGCCTCATTCCGAGTATGGCGGTAAGGGATACCGGTCACCGTTAACGAGACCGGTGCCGGTAATCCCTTACCGCCACATTCCGAGTTCCCTTTGCGCCCTCGTCCTTAACGCCTGCTTTTAGTAATTAAAAAATTACTAGATACGCCATCTCTGTTGGGCAATAAAACACCAACAGTAACGCCGACCAAAAATCCGGCTTCTAATGACCTCGACACTCTGTTTGCAAAGAAAATAAACTTGTAAGAACCGAATCACACGGACATTTAATGCTAGAATATCTTAAAGCCGGTGTAATCCCCAAAGGCCTACAGGTCAAAACATCCCATGTGTCTTCTTGGAAAACCCCAGATTTATGACTTAATTCAGTGGAGTAGGTAACAAGTGCTCACGTGACTGGGTCATTCTCGTCATAGAGACAGCAGAGGAAGAAACTAAAACCCAAAAAGAAGAACTTCAAGTCTTGGAAGAAAAATTCAAGAATGAAAATGTAATTCCGGACATTAAGATACGACTGGAAAAAATTGACAAAGAGATAACAAGGTTTCAAGTTCACCATAGAGAAAAAACTATAGAAACTCCAGAATGATGCAAAGAACTATAAAGAAGAAAAAACATATCCGTAGCTGGTCCCGGGCTTCTATAATCAAGCCAACCTAAACGCACAACAGAGCAGACAGAATCCATGTCATCCTCAAAAACAGTTTGTCACATTTTCTAACAGCTCAAACAGCAGTGATTCTGATTCCACAAACTCTGCATCCTCTACTTACAACCAAGCTCCTCAGCAACACTATTTTCAAGGGTGCTGTCAATGAGGCAGACCAATACAACAACGGCAACACCCAATGCGAACATGACAATGGATGCTTCCGGCGAAACAAACCTGGTAATACCTATCGTCAACTTAAGCGACTACAACCTATCAACCGACGAAATTAACATCTTGAGCAAAGGTCTCAGTTTCATCCCTACGACACCAGCGGATAGATTCAACACAGAAGTCGAGCTTCATAAAATTCTTTCATACTATCAGACTGAAATACTTCTTCAGAGACAGTCCAGAAAAACACCCCTCAAATCTTCGGGTCTAAAACCACCTTCTACGTTTACCCCTTTGTCACATATAGTATGCCCAGAAATCTTGACATACGAAAACCGCATCCTTATGGAAACTAGTCAACTTTTTGACAAACGCATAAGGTACCCTGATAATTTGAGCAAAAACTAACGCCTCGCTCTGAAGTCCCTGGAAAGCAACCATAATTTTCTTATAAAACCAGCTTGCAAAGGCGGGGGTAATGTGCTATGGAGCAAGACTCTCTCTGACACAGAAGTTCAAAGACAACTTTCCAACACCAAGTTTTATCTCTCAGAGATAGAAAGCTTAATGTGCCATGCCTGGCAAGAAGGATGGATTGATGATGATGAGAAGTATTTCCTCATGAAGTGCAACCCAGTATTGCAAGTTTTATACCAAAAATCCACAAAAGCACACAAACCCCGACTGGTAGACCCATAGTGACGGGTATTGGATCTGTCCTTGAACCCTTGTCCATCTTCATCGATCACTTCCTCTGACCATTATCAGCCAGATGCGCTCTTACGATCAAGATACCACGTCTACGATCAAGAAATTAAACACACTGACTATCGACCAGAATGATTTTCTAGTCACCCTTGATGTAGAATCACTTTATACTATCATCCCCCAACGCGAATGCATTGAAGTACTCTCATCGTACCTTGAGAAAAGAACCACCTTGGAACCACTGACCGCCTTCCTCCTCGAATGCATCCGTATTGCCCTCACAGAGAACTACTTCATTTTTGAAAAAACATTCTAATAACAGTGCCATGGAACCAGCATGGGAGCCACTTTATCTCCCGATATAGCCAATCTTTTCATGGACTCTTTCGAGATGAACTCCATCTACGATACCACCAAACCCTTTAGGATTCAAATCGGTTGTTTGTTTTGTTATATCAATGACGTCCTAATGATATGGAAAGGAAATGAAGCACAGCTCCTCGAATTCTTTACATGGCTGAACACCCGAGATACATGCATCAAATTTACCATGCAATATGCCAAAAAATCTATACCATTTCTTGACCTAACAATCTACAAAACAACCACTAACACCTTGGCCACCACTCTGTACAGGAAACCTACTTCCAAGAATACACTGCTGGAATTTCACAGTTTTCATCCAGCGGGCCTGAAAGAGAATTTACCTTTCAGCCAATTTCTCTGCTTAAGACGGAACTGTACCACACAGGAAGACTATGATTGTACTAGTCAGGAATTGTCCACCAGGCTAAAGGCAAGGGGCTACCCCGGACATATCATCCGTAGTGCCCAGCAAAGGACAAAGAATATAAGCAGAGAATCCTGTCTTACCCCCACGCCACATGAAAATTGCAAAGATAAGATCACCTGTGAAACCACCTACACTCCTCTAAGTAACTCAATTAAGAAAACCATTCTTCGCCACTGGGATACTCTACATATGGAATCCTTCAAACCAGCCAAACCTCGTTTTGTGTTTAAACGCAGCAGGAACTTGAAAGATTGGTTGGTAAACACCTACATTGAACCAGGCCTAGCACCTAATCCACAATTAACACTGTGGAACCTACCTCCAGTTACAGGCCAGCACACGTGCAGAGCCTGTTCTGCGTGTTGTCTTACCAAGGACCTGAAAACCATTGACCTGAATGGCAAAACATAGACATTTAACACCTTTACACATTGCAGAAGCAAATGGACCGTCTATGGAATCCAGTGCCCATGTAAATTATTGTATATAGGCAAAAGTAAACAAGAAATAAGACAGCGGATCTGTGAGCACAGATCATGCATTAAAAATTCAATACCGGACAAACCCATGGTGGCACATTTTCAGGACAAAAAAAAAAGCATAGTCACAACGACATCTTTTGGTTTATTCTTCAAACAGCCAAAAATCCATTCAGAGGAGGAAACAAAGACTTAACTCTTCGCAAACTAGTACAGCGGTGGATTTTTCATCTAAATTCAGTGAAACAAGGCTTGAATGTTTCTATTGAGTTGAATCTCTTTTTCAAATAATTACCCCTTAAGCACTGTGACCTTAAAGAAATCACTGTAGACAATAGATAAACCCACTGTGTAACCCCATGTTACTATAAAAACTAAGAAAACCAGAGACATTAGTTGCATTGAATAACAAAATATTCAGTCTCACATTTTCCTTACTGAATAAATTACTGTGATCATTAAGTAACACTAAAAATGTTAAAAACAGCGGTAAAGAAACATTGTTTCATTTTGGAATAGACAGATATGTTGCCGCCTCAAAACAACAGTATGTATTCACAAATCGTACAGTGTAATGTGTTGTTTATTGATACCACACAGCTTATGAAAGCAACAACGTGTTAATTAATGGTGCAGATTGTTTTTTTATGTCAATACCGCTGTTTATGTGAAGACTGTGGGGGTCATTCCGAGGTTGGAGGTAAGGGAAAAATGATGCCGGTAAAGGATTACCGGCATCGCTTACCGCTACGGGCTATTCTGACCAACCAGACTGCTATTTACGGCACCGTAAAGTACGATGCCGTAAATAGCGGTCTAGGGGTGCGCGCGCGACACACCATGCCGATACTAGCGGCATGCCGTAAAGCGAAGCTGATCCCAAGTAATGCGGACATGCAAATAACGGCCTCCTGAAGCCCGAAAAATACCTTACCGGCATGGAGTAAATACCGGCATCTCCGAGAAGGTGTTAAGAACCCTGAGCAGTGTTTCCAAGAGCCACAGGTGCACACAATCAGCACAGGTGGAGGCAATGGAGTCTGGCACAGCACAAAAGGAGCACACCCACACACCACACCCACTCCCACACCAAGATGATGCCAATAGTAGAAGCATTACTGGAGCTGGAGGCCCTGCTTGCAAGGCAGCAACAACAACAACAACAACAGCAACAACAACAACCACAGCCCACACCACAGAGGATACACAGGAGGAGAAGGAGGGTGAGACAGGCCCAGAGTGCCCCACCAGTGCAGCCACCGTTACCACACCGGCAGCCCCCAATCCCTCACATCAGAGCCACCCTCTTCAACCTAACACCTGAGCAGATCCACACCCTGTACCGGCTTGACCGTGACACCATCACCACCATAGTGGACCTGATACATGACGACATAGTGAGCCTCATAGAAATACGCACCACCACCCCCCCTCCACTGAAGGTAGTGTCTGTGCTCCACTTCCTTGCCACAGGCACCTACCAGCACACAGTGGGGCACATGCATGGCATATCACAACCCTTATTTTCCCGGATACTGAACCAAGTGCTGGATGCCCTCCCCAAGCACAGAAGGGACTACATATGCCTACCACGGACTCCCCAGGAGATATTTGATACAAAAGTTGCCTTCCATGCACTGGCAGGCATGCCAAATTGCATAGGTGCCCTTGACTGCACCCACATGGAGTTGGTGGTCCTGCATGCCATGGAGGTGGCGTATCGCAACCGCAAGCAATACCACTCCATCAACGTGCAGATGGTATGCAAAGCCAGCAAGATCATCACACATTGCTGTGCCGGATAACCAGGATCGACTCATGACTCTTTGGTCCTGCGGAACTCCACGCTACCACGCTATATGGAGCGACATGCTGGACGACGTGCCTGGCTGCTTGGTGAGTTGCCTGACTGGGCCATGGCAGTGCATCAGGGTTGTGAGGTGGGTGTGTGCATACTCCACCTGGGTGGGAAGTGGGGGGGGGAAATGCATACTCCACTTGGGTGGAAATGTTGATGCCAGTGCACAATGTGCACCTCATCGAACACTGTGCCCTAGAGCCAGTGAAATGGCACATGACTACCAAATCCCACAGTGATGACTAACAGGTGACCAGGTCACATCCCACAACACATGCACCACTCATCGGCAGCCCTCACACACTGTAAGGGCATCTAGCACTATGCACTGCATATGCACTATGTCGCTGCCTACAGCATATCACCACACAGGACAGTCATCCCTCGGAGTGCATTGAACTGAGCCTAACAGGGATACCACAGCATGTCACTGGTTCCGCACACCCATAGGAGTGCTGCAAGTCACCATGGTACTGATCAGTGCAGAATTACGAATATGCTACTGACAACAGCCAACACTCCCTACTACCAAATCTCACAGAACACAACACATCAATGATTTCACTCCAACACTGCTGCTTGCATATACAATGCACATGCAACAAGATGTGAGTGCACACCATAACTCATCCTTAGGATGCTACTCCCTCCATCATCCCATTGCACAGGACACATAGCGGGGCCAGAAATGGGGGCAATGCATCCAGGGACATGTGTGTATGGGCAGGAATTACCTGCTGCCATGTAAGACTAGTACACTTGTTCGCCATGAATGTACGAACACTTACCTTCATTCCCCTCTCATGCAGGTGATGGTGGCTATCCCTTGAAGCCGTGGCTCATGACCCCTGTCGAAACCAACAGAACAGGCACGAGGAGGACTACAATCGTTCCCATACCCGTACACGTGTGGTGATTGAGCAGACCTTTGACCTGTTGAAGGCACGATTTCGTTGGCTCAGCCGGTCGGGTGGGGCACTTATGTACAGCCATGAGAAGGTGTCCAAGATCCCCATGGCATGTGTAATGCTGCAAAAAATGTGCATCCGTCAGAACGTACCCCTGCACCCTGACATGGAACTGCTACCACCTGATGATGATGAAAGGGGAGGAGGAGGAATAAGTGGCAGGACAGCAGCATGTATACTGTATATATGTATATATTCCTGCTTACTTTCATTATTATTGTGCTTATGCCTTGTATATATTTTATTGTCTGCAACTAAGCTTCGCATATTCCTGTATCTGTTGCGCCCTGTTACCCTAGGGTATTCCGGCGCATTACAAATAATAAACAAACAAACAAACGGTGCTGATGCACAGGAGGGACGTGCCGAACGGCAAACATTGATTGGACAATATTTTGATACACAAGTCAGCAGAGGGTGTGAGGATGTTAGGACATCGGGCACTGGGTGTGGGGATACATGTACACCACGCACTGTGAGACATTAAATGTCACCTGCGCAATGATCATTGTCCACTCTGTTGTTTTTTGATGAACAACCAGTGCATTGAATAAGTAGGTTCAAACGTGAACAACAAAACCTCCAACTCCCAAACACACCCTCACCCCCCTCATCCCAAATCACAAACACACCCTCACCTCCCCTCCCACTCCCCCACAACAACCCCACAATAGTTCCATAAGGGCAACATAGGCCACATGTGTGTGCCAGCATAGTCAAGGTGTGCTCCCAGAGTCAGGGGGATCCATGTTGGGGCAGCGCAATGTACGCATTGAGCGACGGAGCGGGCTGGTCTGGGTGGAGGGGCTTTGTGAAGGCGTGTCCTCCCGCTGGGGCTGTCGTGTGGGAGGTGCAGCCTCCAGGGCATCTGCAATCCGGCCAAGGACTTCGCATAGCCGGTTCGTGCTCACTGTGATTACCTCGCCCAGTGCCCGTAGTTCATTGCGCCACTCCTCCCTGGACTCCCTATTGCCTCTGATGAACTCATCAATGAGGCCTGTGAGCCCGCTAGAGCGCTCTGCATCCATGGCCAATGTGTCAGATGTGCTTGGCCTGTTCAGAATTTGGCCTGCATGCATTTCCGGTGTTTCAGTAGGGGAAGCGGATACAGGACTGGCATGTTACACTCCTTGACCTGTAAGCCCTGAGGTATCACTCTCCCCGGAGTCGCTGTATGACACCAGGGGGTATGATTGTGCGTCAGGGGTGTGGATGATGTCATCGGTGTCTGCCTCGGTTGCTCCGCATATAGATGGAGGGCTGTCGGGAACATCGAGAGGGCCCATGGTTGCATTCCCCCCAGCCCGAATGGACTCCTCAGAGTGCGGCGTGGGGCATGTGTCCTGCGCCAGTGCTGTGTGGGGTAGGGGTGGGGGTTGTCCACCCTTCATGGGCCTTGCTGGTGCTGGTGGTGTGGCTTGCGGTGTCTTCCTGCTTGCAGGTAGACGGCAGGCCTTGACTTTGCCCCTGGAGGTACTGGGCCGGTTGCTTGGCTGGTCCTCGCTGTCATGTTCGCTGCCTGTGGGAGTGGAAGAGAGAGACGGCATGAGCAAAATGTTGAGAGTCGTCATTTGGACCTGCCTACGATATCACAATGGGATTCTTGTGGGTTGTGGCCATTTGGGTGGTGAGCGGCTCATTGATCTATGCTTGGAGGGTAAATGCATGCATATGTCTGGGTCACTCATGTTGGCCGGGTACTGTGCTGGCTCATATGCACAGAGTTTGCATCAACAGCCCCTAGTGATTCACGGAATAGGCCTCTTTGTGTGGTATGTGCCATATGGGTTGCAGCCTTGCACCTGGAATCAGCCTGGGTCCCACTTATTTCAGCATGATTCATTGAGGGGGGAGGTTTGGCCAACCATGATGTGACACCTTGCTCAGCCCTTAGCATGGACTTTCATAACAAATGCATTGTCAGTATTGACTTTGGACACTCACCTCCATCGACGGATGACGTTGCCCTGCACTCCATGTCGCCAACACCTTCTATGGCTTCTGGGCCTATCATGGCCGCACACGTCTCCTCCCACGGCATTAGTTTGATGGGGGAACCTGGCCCTCCTCCTGTCTCCTGGGCCTGGCTTCTGTTGGCCGAGAGGATGGCACGCACCCTCAGCCGTAGGTCATCCCACCTTTTTCGGCAGTCCTTGGTGGTGTGGGGAGAGTTGCCCACGGCGCTCACCTTTTGGGCTACCAAGGCTCAGATCTCTTTCTTTTTTATGATTGTCACCCTCCTCATGTCACCACTAAAAACGGTGTCTGCATGTTCGTGGAGAGTGTCCACCATCACCTGGAGCTCATCCTGGCTAAAGCGCTCCTTCCTGAGTCGTGCAGCTCCCTTTTTTAGTGCTTTCGGCATGATGGTGGAGTTGATGGTCGATTTCAGTATTCACTGGATGGCTCCGGGTCCTGTGCGGTGAGGATGGCAATGGATTGTGGTTTTAAAGATGGCCGCCGTGCTCCTTCCCGTTCCTGTGCGATGACGCTTTTTCCGGTTCCGCTTTTTAACGGTGACCATTAATAGCAGTGACCGCTACTTACGGTCACCGCTATTGCCGCTTTACTCTATGGCGGTAGTGTTATGCACGGTGCGCTGGATGCCGGTAAGGGCATTTTGGGGGCCTTTGCGGCATGGCGCAAGGTATATTACCGGCATGGCGCAAATCTCGTGCCCGCGAAGTCATAATAGGCCGATTTTAGCGGCCTATTGCCAGCTCGGACACGGTATTTGCTCCAAAGTCGGAATGAGGCCCATCACAAAACACTACAAAAGTACTATAGAAAACAATTGTTGAACCACGATGGACATTGTCTTCAATATAACTTTGTATGCCCTATGTTGTTAAATGTCTCAAAATATTGGGCTATGTTATGTTGTTTTTTGCATCAGAATGAACTGTGTCACAGCGTTTCGTACCACAACTGAAAATTGATACTGTACTGAGAACGTTATGGTGGCAATCAACACTCTGTTCCGACACAATAAGAATTAATGTTTTTTTTTTTTTAAATCAAATTTTTATTGCCATTTTTGGTTATTACATTATGCATTCTGCTTCATCAATATTCACCCCAAAGAACATTTTAACAATAACGCTTATCTCCACCCCCTCCCCCCACCCTCACCCTCAGCCGTTGATCGAGCATTGGTATCTGGTTTGTCCAACAGTTTCATAGAGAACGTTCCTAGACATAGTTTGTTAGAAAATGCTTGTGCACAAATGTCCTTGGTTCAGCTTGTTGAGGCCCCTCTGAGAAGGTTATCTGTCTATTGTCTCATGTCTTTGGGGCGTCGTCCCCGGTGTTCATTGGTGTTTGGGTAGGTCTTTAGGTGTGCTTTTATTGCTTCAAGCCGGGCGCTCGTACTTCTCAAAAAAGGGGAGCCAGAATTCCTCAATGTTAGACCTAGATTCATCAAGGACGTGTGACAAACACTCTATGTCATAGATGGCCCGGACCTTGAGACCCATTCCCTCTCCTCTGGCATGTGTGGGTTCTTCCACTTTTGGGCTAGGCAACACCTGGCTTCCACCAGCATGACCTGTAGCATGTGGCCCTGAGTTTCCTCGTGGTTGTCACCTACATCAATCCCAAAGAGGAGCAGCCAAGGGCAGAGGGGACTGCACACTCCATCGACCCCTTTGATCCATGATAGGACCTCTCCCCAATAAATCTGTACCCTAGGGCATGTCCACCAAATGTGTATGTAGTCACCTTTTGTTTTGCAGCATTTCCAACAGTGTGGGTCTCATTCTGGCGATCCTCTGGGGGGGATAATGCCACCTATGCAATACCTTTAGGGCTTGGTGTCGGTATTGAAGCGAGGTCATTAAGCGGTGGGCTCGGATGCACATCTTAGACCACCTCTCGTCATCTATTGCCCCTCCCAAGTCCCTCTCCCATTGTGTCCGGGCTAGTGGAGGTTCTCCAGGGGCCAAGAACAGAAGGAGTTTGTAGAGGCGAGAAATGACCACCCTGGATCCCCGGGTGGAGATGAGCATTTTCTCAAAATCTGTTAGGTCTCTCCTGAGGGTGTCTCCCCATGAGGGCTCAGTGAGGACACCCTTGAGCTGGAGGTAGCGGAACGGTGATAGTTTGCCCTGCCCCAGGGCCTCCTCCAGGTCTAATAGGAGCATAAAGAATCCCCCCACCCACAGGTGACCCGCCCTGGTGAGACCCGACTCGTACCATTGTTGGAAGGTGGCTGGTTCGACAACTTTGTCTATTAATGGGGGGGCCCAAATGCAGCTCAGCGGGGAGGGCCAGGTGGTGAGCCATCTATAGTAGCCTACTTCTTTCCAGATCGACCATTGAACCCCCAGCACTGGGTGTTGCAGGACCCGTCTTGGGACATGTGATCTTGGGACCCACAACCATTCATCCAGCGTGACCGGGGCAACTACCCTGTTGTCCATCACCACCCACTGCTTTTCTGTCTCAGGATTGAAGTGGTCTGTGAGAATTCTTAGCTGGGCTGCCTTATAGTATGTTTCAAGGTCTAGGAATCCCCCCCTCCGTCTTTCTTGGGACTTGTTAGAACATCATATGAAATCCTGTGCTTCAACCCGCCCAGAGGAATCTAAGAAGGGTGCGTTTTATTGCTGTTAGGAAGGTCTTGGGCACCTGGACGGGGAGCATCTGAAACAGGAATAGGAACTTAGCGAGGACTACCATTTTAATCAGGTTGAGACGCGCCATCCACGAGAACCCTGAGCCCACCCATCTCTTTATATCCCTCTTGACTTCTGTCCAGAGTGGGGTGAAGTTGTTGGGGAAGAGGTCCGCAGAGTTGGCTGTGACCTGGACTCCCAGGTATCAGAACCTCCCTCTGAAGTCGGAAAGGGACCTCTTCCACGTATTCTGTCTCAGTTTCCGATAAGTGTCCCCCTGGGAATGCTACCGATTTACCCAGATTAACCTTGAATCCTGAGAGATCTCCATAGCACGCCATACCCTGCAGGACATGAGGAACCGTTTGTGATGGTTTGGTGATATAGAGGAGCGCGTCATCTGCAAATAAGCAAATTTTACAGTGGGAGTCACCTATCCGTACTCCGTTGATTGCTTCATCATTTCGAACAGAGATTGCCCAGGGCTCTGTCGGGGGGAAATTCTGCCGGGGTCGGCCGGGCCGTCCGCAGACCTCCGGGCAGGGAGGCCCCAACTCCTCCCGTGTATATCTCGGATTGAGACAGAGTATGAGGCACACACAAGGAGCAAGGTGACTTCTGCTGTTTATTAGACAAACGGCAGGGATGGGTCAAGGAGCGTACGCGTTCGTCCTGACACACACACAATCGTGGGGCTCGCAGGCCCTTTTTACTGTATTATGACGCGCTACTTGCGTCACACCAGAAAGTTAACAAAAACCTATCGACACTCTTAATTGGATGCTCGAGTGATAGGGTTAGTATAGGACACATATAGAGAGCGATGCTAGTGGGTAAAGGGTAGTCAGGTGATATATCTGGGTTGTCCCTACAATTAGATACATGAGAATTGTTACATGAAGACTCCTGAGGATTGGCTAAAGCTATTGGCGTCAGTGATAAGAGCCCCATGTTCTGATTGGTGCACTTGTGAGCTCCCCAGCCTGGGACCACCGTTGTTCCCAGCTCTCGGTGTACCTTTAGTTTGCAACAACGTTTCACTATGGGTACATGCAGACATTGTGAGGATTTATTCATAGCTGGAAGGCTGACTGCTCCCACTGTCGCAAATGTCCATTGTGCCTTTCAATTGTATCTGCCTGTGTCTTGTGGCGCGGGATCCAGACGCCTCTTCTCTCCTGGACTTGGCATCTCGTCAGGTTCGGCTTGATCACGTGAGGCAGGACCGTGTTTGAGGCAGAATTCTGCACAATTAATATTGCTTTTCCACTGTGTGTCTGCTTTAATTTGTAGGTATGACTTTAACGCTGGTACGCGGAGTGCGAGGTTGCAACATCGTGCCTTTGATGGTTTGTTCCTTGAATGTGAGTTTGCAACATGACGACCTTGGCTAGTTGCTTCGCCAGGCTCATTCTTGCAGGATCAGCAACCTGACTTTAGCTTTGTTAACGTCCATGGGAACTCTTGCTTGAGGCCTACTTGGGCCTGGTGAAGCTATCCTTTTCGTGCATGGGTGCTTTTAGGTTATGGTGGCATATAGTTCCATGACCAATATCGTGTCTTCATTGTACTTCTCATGGTGGCCACTGGTTGCAAGGGAAGCGTGAGCAAGCTTTGTATAAGTTCATGACGCGTCTTGCGTTTCTGCATGCTAAAAGCCTATGTGAAAAATAATAAAGATGCACGTCCGTGAATATGCCTGTCGCCTAGTCATAGCACTGAGTATATTCTTCGTGTAGATTGGTGTGGGAATGTCCAGTGTGTATATTTGTACAGCTGTGCTTCCCGTTGTCTAGGTCGTCATGGCATCTCTAACGACGTGTAGATTTCAGTCTAGTTGGTCCGTTCCGCAGGTGTCGGCATGGCTAGTGCGGGCTGCTGGGCAGGCAGATGGACACATCCGTATGTTTCTGTACCAGGGTATTTGGTCATCTGGTAAATGGACAAACTCTTCTCGTGGCGGGTGTCTGGGTCGTGACCCTTTAGGCCAAGCGCGAGAGGTGAAGGACGGGAGTCTGGTCTTCCATTCTCCCACTTCAGTCCCCCCTCTGGTCGACTTGTCGACCACAAACATATCCTTCTCGTTATCTCCTCTTACTCGCCAGATCTTAGTTATTCCTCCTAGATGTCCATAATGGTTTACATGATCTTCAAATGACCAATACATATATTCACAGGTTCCTCCAGGAGTACAGTATACCCATTTTCCTATGTAGCTCCTGGGGTTTCTTGGGTTCTCGATCTTCACTGATGGTGGGTCTAGGTGGTTGGTTATGATTTGAGTGCGCAATTTCTCCCTCTCCATTATTATCACGCCTGTATGTTGGCCGTCATCTGCTGGCATCAAGGGGTGCATACCCACCATTTCCAACAACTCGTCAGTGGTACGTGCTTTCCGGGCTTTCCAAAATCTAATTATGATCAGCGTAGCTCCAGCCAAAATTGTGCAACCCACTATTATTTTCAGTCCATCTGACAGCCAAGAGGGCATCCAAGACCATAATAGTGAAAACCAGCTCTTATCTTTGTTTACACCGCTACTTTCATCCACCATCTTGGAGTGCAACTGGGCCAATTGTGAAACTGCTTCAGTCAGTGTACCATTGTCAGCATCGTTGGCAGGTATAAATGTGCAGCATGATTGTCCTATCTTTGCACAAACTCCTCCTACCATTGCTGTCAGCAGGTCCAGTACATATCTGTTCTGGAGTGCTACCATCCTTATAGCTCGTAGCTCCTCCTTTATTGCGTTAAACCCATTTACTGTAGAATTGATGGTCATCATTAGTTCCCATCTAGTTATTTGAAGCCATTTTGCGTTTGCGTAAGCCTGCAGCCCTGGATGTATTATTGAGGAGAAGAACATTGCTGCTCTGCTGAATAGTCTGTGTTCTGGCGGTATTGAGGTTAATGCCGTTTCTGACCTTCCCCACAGGTAATTTCCTGTCAACGGCTCTCCCTGTCTTTTTATTCTGTTTAGGACAGTATCATTGCTGTTGGTCCTGTTCCCTTGTTCCTCCTGAAGTGGTGCAGATCTCCTTTTTCTTCTGTCCCCTTCATCCATTTTGGGAAAGTTCGCCACATTGACATGCTTCTTAGGTACTACTAATGATGGTACGTTGACGTGCACCATTGTGCACACACCATTCCACAGGGGAGGCAGTGTATGGTATGCCTTTTCTCCACAGGCCCAATAATGGTCCATTATTACTGCTGTTCCCGCTCCCCCCTCAGGTAACTCCACCACATTTGCACAATTGGTATTATATCCTACGTCCACCTCTCCTTTATGCTGGTAGCATACCTTGGGTGCAGTCAACGGTAGTATTGTTATTGGGTCTTCATCTGTTTCTACCCACGTGAGCATTGGTACATACTTGATCCATATCGTCCAACATCGGTGATTGTGTGCCTCGATAGTTGAGATAGTTTCTTTTGTTACCATGTTGCTGCCAATCACCCCTATCTCCCAACTGTTGTCCAGATACACCTTCCCTGTTATCGTCAACAGCGGCCTCTCCCAACATCCTTGTTTACCCGGAACTTCAGTAGCGTACCAGTCACATGGTAGGTACTGCAGCGTTACCTTATTTGTTTCTCCTTTTGCAGGACCACTTGTTATGTATCTGAATGCTTCAGCATGTAAACTGCTCTTGTGGTAGCTCAAATAGGTCTTGAGGAAGTTGTTTTCATATGGGTATGAGTCTCGCGTTTTCCATGTCATGTGTACTACTGTCCCTTGAAATCTTCCTTTTGTTTGGAACAGTGCCAAGTATATTATGCACTGTGCTGTCTTTTCCTCTATTTCTGTGGCAACAAATGTTCGTGAAGCACTCATGGCGTATGGTATTAATGAGCAAACGTAGCAGCTGTCCTCAGTTGTCTGCTTACCAATGCGGGTCATGTGTTGGTACCATATGTTGTTTGTAACGTGTGCCGAATCTTGTATATAATTATCAATACCTTTATTGTCTGAGTATGTGCTGCGTTTACCTCTACGTTGCTTGGGTGCACTATTACTAATATCACCTGACATACCACTTGTTGCAGCAGGGGACGGGGGTACATTAGGTTTAGGAGCAGCGATAAAATTAATAGCATAGCTGTACTGCCATACAGAGGCAGCCACGAACCCGGTGATCATAAAAATCCCTACTATTTTTATTACAGATGCTAGTCTCACCGGCATTTTGCTCTTACCTTGCTGCAGTCCAGGCAGCGTATTCTTGCGACGTTAAAGTTGCCCGCCTGGAAATTCTCAAAAATGCTTGTTATGAAATGTTAGTTTGTTTTAAGCTCTCCCTATCAAATAGTCATTCAGTGCCCAGGCGAAGAGCTGCTCCCACGCTATTCTAAGTAATCGGTCTCTTAGCACCGGTAAGTAGGGTCGAAGGTGTGGCATATAATGTTCTATGGCCAGGAGAAATGCTGTGTAGTAGACACGCACCCTCCTCTTCTTTAGGTACGTTGGCCTTTTTATTTCGTATACAAATTGGTGTGACAATTCTTCCGGGTAACTATCGTCTGGGAGTACCATCTACGCCCGGACAGCGAATTCGTTAGTTAACTTTTCTTAACAATACAATAATACGCAGTTCCTGTATGTGCGAGAGAAAAAGAGAACATTCACTTGTTTACATGTGTATTGGTGCAGAAAAATGTCTTTTAATTCAGTTTATTACTATAATACTATGGGGGGTCAAATGGGCGGGGGTTCGTGCTTCAGATGGCGGAAGTATTTTTACTCTTTGACCGAGTGACCATGGGGTGGGCAGTATGGGGATCACCCCTTTCTTCGTCAGTTATTGTCTCCGGGGAATCTGGGTAATTACACGGTAAGGGGATAATTGGGACGTTGTCTGTGGTGGAACTGTCTTCCGCTGTCGGGGATGTTGTTGTTATTCTTCCAATGGACCTGTCGTTGGCGCTGGGGCGGGTCTGCAGTTTGTAGATCTTTACATCATGTAGGTAGTTCCAGGCACGCTTGTCTTTTAATTTTACTGCTCTTGTTGATACGTCCTCTACCAGATGGGGGCCAGTGAACCTCTTGTCGTTCCACTTTCTATTGAAGTTGCGTAATAGCACGTGGTCACCCTTTGCAAGTTTGCCCAAGTTCTCTTTTTCCAATTCTGTACTGGCACCTTCTTCTTGATTGCTGGTAGACCCGCCCCGTGTGCGCTCGAGCTGTTGAGACACAAACACAACACTAGTAACCAACGAAGACACATATTGATACATTTCATCTCCCAATACATTTGCTGAACTTTCGTGATCTGTGAATGCCCTTGACGTTGGCGTTAGAGGAAGGCGCATTTGACGTCCAGTAACCACCTCGTGAGGAGTGAGGTGGTGGTCGGACCCTGGCCTATTCCTTAGTTCGAATAGGGCTAATGGAAGGCAATACAACCAACTTTTCTTTGTTGTTTGTTGTATTTTTGCAATTGCCTCCTTTAATATGCCATTCAGGCGTTCACATATACCGTTAGCCTGTGGGTGGTATGCACATGCAAATTTGTGTTTTATGCTCAGCAATGATGTGATATGCTCGAACATTTCGTTTGCGAAGTGCGGGCCATTGTCTGACCTTAAGACCTCGCACACTCCCCACCTGGGAAAGACCTCCCTTACTAGGAATTTAGCTGCTCTAAATGCATCTGGGTGTGAACAGGGCCCTGCTTCAATCCACCTAGAGAATGGGCATACCACTACAATCATATACCTATTTCCTTGACATATGTTGATCATATCAACATAGTCAATGTGAAGGTGTCGAAAAGGTCCTTCTGGCCGGGGTATGGTACCTCTTATCACTTTTAGGGTATGACCGGCCGTAAACTGTTGACATGTGAGACAATTGCTGATAAAATTAGACACATGAGAATTTAACTCGGGACAGAACCAATCTTCTTTAATTCGTGCTGCAATTATTTCCTTGCCTGTATGGGCTGGATGATGTAATTGGCTTAGGGCGGTGTTTAAAAGTGCCAACGGTATCACAATTTTTCCAGTGCCACCCTGGCGCCATAGTGCGTCGGTAGGTGACATTGTACATCCTCTCTTTACCCATATTTCTTTTTCGGCCATTGGTGCAGCCGCTTGTAACTCCATAATCTGTGTGGCTGGGAGATGGGTGTAACCTTCTTTTATCAACATCTCCCTCGCCACTCCCCTCCCTCTCCCTCTCTGTGACTCGGGGGGGTTCCATATCTCACCAAAGTATGCAGCATATTTCGCATGTGCGTCTGCTGCTGCATTCCCTTTTGAGACGTGGTCTTCACCATTGGTGTGTGCGGTACATTTTACTAGGGCTAGTTCTTGGGGGTCGTTTATTACTTCAATTAGTTCAGCCAATAAGAGGGCGTGTTGCACTGGAGTGCCATCAGCTCTCCTAAATCCTCTTCTTCTCCATTTTGATAGTCCTGAGTGGACAGTGGATGTAACATATGCACTGTCGGAATATATTGTAACTCGCTTGTCAAAACTTTCCTTTAATGCCAATATTAGAGCAACAAGTTCCGCGGCTTGAGCAGAGTAATGCTGTGGTAATTGTACACATTTCATAGCCACACATACCGGCGCCTCCATCATTTTTACCACTGCTGCCCCAGTCCTTCGTATCCCATCCCCTTGATCAATAGTTGATGACCCATCAATAAACAAAAGCTCACCTCCCTCTAGTGCGTTCTCTTCAACTTTTCTACTACATGAGTATATTTCAGTTATTTGGGTGCAATCATGGGCATAATCTCCTTCCTCAATTACTTCTGCTAGGAACCTTGCAGGGTTAACCGTGCTACACCGAACAATTGCTAGTTCAGCTCTAGACAGGATGATCTCATACCCCGATGCCCTCTGCGTTGTTAGCGTTGACTTAGGTTTATTCAATATTGCAAATAGTGCATGTTCCACAAACAGTGTAGTTGGGCACCCCATTGTTATTGCTGATGCTTTTTCCACTGCAAAAGCAGCTGCAGCGAGACCTTGTTCGCAAGGGAAGTGACCTAACATCACAGGGTCTAAGTGGCCGCTGTAAAATGCTACTGGTTTATAGCCCATGCTCGTTTTTTGGGCCAATACTGCTTTCATCACTGCTGAGTCGCAATGTGAAAATATAAAAAATCGTCGTTCATAATCTGGGGATGCTAGTACTGGAGCAGTTGATATCGCATCCTTTAATTCGTTAAAGGCTTCCCTCATTTCCATAGTCCACCCCAATTTTTTCTCCCCTTTATTTGCTTCCCTCAAACCCTCAAGCAGGGGTCCTATGTACGAACTGTAGTCAAATACCCATGCTCTACAGTAGTTACACAGCCCCAGAAATTGCTGCAGTTCTCTCACAGTCTGTGGCGTTGGAGTGCTTGAAATTGCCTGTGCTCTTTGTGGTGCAATCTTTCTTCCATGTTGGGATATCAGTTGGCCAATGTAAAGAACCTGCTCCTGACAGTATTGTATCTTTTCCATGTCTACCTTGTACCCCTTTTCAGCCAATATAGTTAACATTTTTAAGGAGTCCTCTCTGCATTTACTTTCATTTGAACTGCAAATTATTATGTCATCAACATACTGTAACACCGTGCTTTCCACCTCAACATTACCCAAATCCATCTGTATTACTCTATTGAAAATTGATGGTGATTCGCAATACCCCTGTGGCAATCTGGTGTGTTTCCACTTTGTATTTCGGTAAGTGAAGCTTGTCAAATCTTGTGAGTCTGGGTGCAATGGTATTGAGAAAAATGCATTTTTAAGGTCAATCACTGTAAATCGTGATGCTTCTGCTGGAATGCCACACAATATCGTGGCCGGGTTTGCTGTCACTGGATATTCTGCTTCTACTATATTGTTCAAGGGCCTGAGGTCCTGTATGAAGCGCCAAGATCCCCCTTTAGCCTTGCGCACTGGGTACACAGCCGTGTTACATGGTGATTCCGAGGGGACCAATATCCCATTGTTTATAAGGGCCGTTATAGTTTCATATATCCCCTCGTCTGCCTCTTTTGACAGTGGGTACTGTTTTACTCTTGGTAGTATGGCGCCTTTTTTTAGTTTTATCCTTACGCCCCCTATGCTTTTTATGCATCCCACGTCATAAGGGCTAATAGTCCATAATGATTTGGGCACCTTTGCCATATCCTCCTTAAAGAAGGGAACTGGGGTGCATGCGGGTGCTTCTAGTGCCATTGCAATTTTTTGTGCTACTTGTTTGTGAGCCACCCTTAGCCATATTTCTACACTCATCATGAACACCATTTCACCTTCCTCCTTTTCTTCTGAGAACAGTTCTTCGCCTGATACCTGGGTCAGCCTGCAACCTTCTGCTAGTGCTATCACTGCCCTCCATGCTCTCCCTTCCTTATCTTGGGCGTGCACAGCAATGTAATCAGCTGTTGCAATAATGCTCTCAATGTCCATTACTAGCACTTTTCCCTCTGGTTCATTAACAGGTGTTTCTGGTCGGAACAGATAGGCTGCTGGCCTCCTCCATATTCTCCCTTCTATCCCTGGCATCCATGCAAATGCCATGTCCGTACCATACTGGAATAGTTCGCCATCTATGGGTTCTGCCCTAATTGCAGTCTGTCCACAGTATGCTTGCATAATCTGTCGTGCTGCAAGCATGTTAATCCCTGGAGTAGAGCATATTATGCCATCCTCTGTAAAAGAGATAGTCATATTCAACCTGTTCATTATGTCCCTCCCCAGTATATTTACTGATGAGGCACTATAATACAAAAGTGGAACTGAAAGATCGTAATCTCCTATAGATAAGGGAACGTTATCAGTAAAGGGAACCAACCCTTTAGCCCCAGAAAATCCTTGGGTGTTCATGGCTTCGCCTGACATCTTAAATTTACCTTCCCTTATGCAAGACCGGGTTGCCCCGGTGTCAACAAGGAATGATAATTTTTTGTCACCTATCGTTACCTCTATGCGTGGCTCCTCCGCACTATTAGGTGTTACTGACAGGATGGGACACACCAAGGCCGTCTGTGGGCTGTCCTATTGAGGGTACAATGATTGGCCGTTTCCTGTGTAAGGGTTGTGTCCCAACACCGTCACCCTTCCCAATTGCGTTTGTTGCACTAGGGGTTGTTGTGTTAGTGCTACTTGTTGTTGTGGTAGTTGCTGTTGTTGTGTTATTTGTTGCTGTGGGTCAATTCCTTGTTGTAGGGTCTGCTGTAGTTGTATGCCCTGCTGTTCTTGTGACATCCTAGGTTGTGCCTGATCATTCCATGCTGGTGTTCCTGGCCTGACCCTACACGTACGTGACATGTGTCCTAATAACCCACAACTCCAACCCACGGGTGGTTCCCTGCTTTGCCATGGGAAGCTCCCTGTGTTGTCCTGGTATACTGGTTGCCCTGAGGGGTATGAATTTCTAAGTCCCCCCACCTGCTGTTGGGTATTGTATCCGTATCCTTTCCCTCTCATAAATCCTCCTCTCCCCCTGTTATAATTATAATACCCAGTTCCTTGCATTTGGTACCCTCCTCCCATGTTTGGTGCGTGTGATTGTAGTTGCGGCACTTGTTGTGTTATAGACTGTGGAGGTGCTATTTGAGCCGGATCTTGTGCAGCTACTACTTGTATGGGGCTTTGGGCTATTGGTGTGGGCGTAGTTATTAGTGCCCCTTCCATTGTATATTTAGTAAGTTTTTTCTGTACTAGTTTAGCCTCTTCTGCTTTTCTGTCCTCTTCCTTTTGTTTCATTTTTCCTTGCCATGTCCTGCAGTGATGTACTATAGTCAGTTGTATTTCTGGCCATGGTTTTGCTTCCATTCCCACTACTTTCTTTAGTTGCTTCTGAACTCCTTCTGGGAGCCCTTGTACTAGTATGTGGTAGAATATAGCTGGTGTTTTGTCCCATTGTTCTCTAGTTTCCATGCGCCACTTCTCCTGAATATCCTGGATATAATCAACAGGATCTTCATTCTCACGCATCTTGCGGGAAGTAATGGCTCCTATGTCTGATGTGTCTGGGTACTGTACTCTCAGGGCTTGCCAGAGAGCATGTCTGCAGTTTGCGAATGGTGCCCCATCATGCGATGTGTTTGTTATTGTTACCCCATGAAATCCCGCTCTCTTCCAGATGTCATCCGCTCTATCCCCTAGTATTGATATTAACAGGCCTTTCACATCTCCTACTGCTAATTTCTGTCCTGCGGTGTGTTTTTCCATTTCATATATCCATTTACCCGCACCTCCGCTTAGTGATGGGAGCCTACATTTTATATTTTCTTTGTCTGTATGCTTCCAGGGGACGTACTGTGGTCTAACCCCTCCTCTCTCCAACAGTGGCATCAAGTTGTGTCTTGTGTCCCCCTTTACGTTCCATAATATCGAGTCCTCACACTCCTCTTCCCCTTCTGTTTCCCTTCCCTCTTCAACTTCATCCTTATTACCCCTTTTCCCAATTCCTTCTCCATCCTTTTCCCTCCTTTCGTCATTTCCTGTATTTAATGTGGGCATGTTTATCTGTCTGACTTGCCTGCGACTAGGGAGATCTCTAAGCCGACATCCATAAGGTGTAATTACGTCCATGAAGGGCGCGAGCTTTATTTTGTGCAGTGAGCGTGCGGTGGTTGGACAAGTAGGGTGTGATGTGGGAGGGCGCGATGGGGATGTGGGTGGTGTGGTTTGTGGCGTGGTTTCATGGGTTTGTGTTTCCCTTATTCCTTTCACTCCCTCCTTACTTCTCTCCAGCTCCTCCCATCTTCTACTCATCCATGGCGAATCTATGTTTGTTCTAGTGAGGTATAGTTTATCTAAGCTTTCCCTTCCACTCTTTCTTCCCTCCTTCTCCATCCCTTCTTCCTCCTCACTGCAAAAGTCATTTATAAATTGCAACCCCCACTCTGCCTTTTTTCGTTTTATCGTTACTGTTTTTAAGTCTATTAGGTCTCTTTCCCCCTTTCCATTGCTACCAACTGTTCCCCCTAGTGCTGATGTTGTTGCCACCTCTCTACTCTTATATACATCTCCCCATCTTTCACTCTCCCTACTCCTCCCTTCTCTTCCCCCTTCACTTCTCTCCTCCATTTCCCTACTATTTTCCTCCCTTTTTCTTTTCAATTCCTCCATTACTTCGTTGCTCATTTGTTCCAATATTCTTTCATCTTCTTTCTTCCTTTCCCATTTCACCCTTTCTCTTTCTACTATACTCTCTATCACCTTCCCCTCTTCATATCTCTTAGTTGTTTCTGATAGTACCCTCCTCCTCCATAATTCCATTTCCTTTTCCTTTTCTTCTTCTTCCTTCTTCTTCTCTCTCAGCACTACTCTCGATACCCTATCTGCTGCTGCTTTTACCCTTTCTGCTTCTCTCTTTTGCTCCTCATTTCGTTCCCTTAATTTTTCCAATTCGTTCTTACCCTCTTTCCTCTTCCTCACTCTCTCCCTTTCCTCTCTCTCAAGTTGTTTTATCAATTCATTCTGCTCGTCCCTTAGTTTTGCTAATCTTTCCTCCAAAATCTCTTCCTTCTGCCGTAGTAGCTCCTCTCCCCTCATTTCGCTCTCTTTGGCACTATCCTCGTTTGATCTCTTTACCACCTCCCTCTCTTCTCCGGTTAGTGAGCCTCGTAATTTCAATAATATCTGTGCAGCTACCCACTCATCATTTCCTATCTCTACAGTCTGCTCTTCCCCAATCTTCCCCTCCCCCTTTGTCATCCCCCTATGAGCCCCATATGGTGGAGGGCTGTATGCCGGGTTTGAGTATCCTTCAGCTGCCCTTAATTGTCCTTCTATTTCTTCTAATTCTCTTAAAGGGTACAACCCTCCCCCCTCTGTTTTCACTCCTGTTGTTATGGGTACCTTGTTACTAAGTTCCCCTTTAATGCCGTTTAAGTTATCAATTTTATCTCCTCCCTTTCTGTCGTTCCCCGTATTCTTTGTGCTTTCACACACCTTTTTCCCATCCTCTCCTTCTTTCTTAATCTCCTTTTCTTCCGGTGTTTCCCCCATAGTGAACATTCCATTTGGTCCTGGCCGGGACCCCTGGAACATCCTCCATAAGTTAACCACCTCCACATGGTTTGCCAACTTCTTCCCCTTGTATGTATTGTGCAGATGGTTTAGCAGTGAATGTTGGGCATATGGGTCGAAACTTCCATTAGGCGGCCATGGTGTCAACATTTTGTTATCAGTCCCCTGGGTCCACTCTATGCTGTACTTAATTAATTTCTCCCTATGGGGTGGCAGAGTGGTACATATGTGTTGTAGTGGGGTAGTGAGGGTGTTCCCCCACCCCCCTGACCCTGTCTCGTATGACATAGTGGAGCTCCTCTTGTTACTCTCACCTTCACTGGCAGTTTGCAATATACACCCTTATATCGTTTACCTTGCCCCGCAAGTGTGGGGACTTACGACAATCCTTTGACACAATATGCAATAAAAATTATAGTAAAAATTATATATATATATATACAAAAAAAATAAAAATATATGTATATGATTTTATATTTATATTCCTTCCCATACGGCCCCCTGCGGCTGAAGCGCACGCAGCCCCCTGCAGCTGCGTACCCCTTATGACGCTTTTATATAGTCGCCCTTTTTCCCCTTTCTCCTCCCCCTTTTACACTTGCCGTGGCCGGCGTTCTCCGTGCGCAGCCACGCCCCTTTCCCCTTCTACTTTTGCGATCCTCTAGTCTATCCGTTATCTCCGCGTCCGCTTCCTCATCATCTTTCTCTCCCTTACCACTCAACCAAGTTCCTTATGCACGCGATGTCCTATTAAACCCTATTGGTGACGTCACCGATTTCTTCGAATTACTGGTACATTCTTCTAATGTTCTTTAAATTCAAAATACACTTGTAATCTATCCCCGCTAACCCTACAGCTGTCTTCCTGTCTCTCCTGGAACAAGGTAATCAAACCAATAATATAATCGGACTGCGCACGCTGCGTCGCCTCGCGTGTGATACGCCCCTCAACAGGTGGGCTTAACCAGCCAACTATCTTCCGTATTGGGCAACTAGGCAACTAGCTACCGCCTACAGGGAAACGTCATCTACCTATCGAGTTTCTTGCTCGAACAATAGGGATCCTCATCTACTCATTGATCAATAAATCACAAATCGTAGGAAACCACACACCCCCACCCTTACACGTAGTCGCTACTTAGACCAATCAGTGGCTTACGAGCGGCCGCACGTGATGTTTTCGTGCTCCGCCCCCCTCTTTCGCGTGACGTAGCCGACTGCTCTCGCACTCGTTTCGCTACCATTCATTCCATTGGCAATACTAAGTTGTTAGACTTTCGCCGTGCATCTGTACAACACCTCCCTCCTCCCTTATTTAATTCTTCCCCCCTCCCTCACAATTTCGCATTGCTCATTGTGCGCGTCATGCTCACCAAGTTCTCTCGATGCAGGGTCGCTCGACTGCGTGCACCCCTCCAAGCGGCCGGGCCTCCTCGCAACGGCAGTGCTTGGAAAAATAAAAATAAAAGTTGATCTTAAACAGATCTCAGCAGTGCCTCCAACTTGTCGGGGGGAAATTCTGCCGGGGTCGGCCGGGCCGTCCGCAGACCTCCGGGCAGGGAGGCCCCAACTCCTTCCGTGTCTCGGATTGAGACAGAGTATGAGGCACACACAAGGAGCAAGGTGACTTCTGCTGTTTATTAGACAAACGGCAGGGATGGGTCAAGGAGCGTACGCGTTCGTCCTGACACACACACAATCGTGGGGCTCGCAGGCCCTTTTTACTGTATTATGACGCGCTACTTGCGTCACACCAGAAAGTTAACAAAAACCTATCGACACTCTTAATTGGATGCTCGAGTGATAGGGTTAGTATAGGACACATATAGAGAGCGATGCTAGTGGGTAAAGGGTAGTCAGGTGATATATCTGGGTTGTCCCTACAATTAGATACATGAGAATTGTTACATGAAGACTCCTGAGGATTGGCTAAAGCTATTGGCGTCAGTGATAAGAGCCCCATGTTCTGATTGGTGCACTTGTGAGCTCCCCAGCCTGGGACCACCGTTGTTCCCAGCTCTCGGTGTACCTTTAGTTTGCAACAACGTTTCACTATGGGTACATGCAGACAATGTGAGGATTTATTCATAGCTGGAAGGCTGACCGCTCCCACTGTCGCAAATGTCCATTGTGCCTTTCAATTGTATCTGCCTGTGTCTTGTGGCGCGGGATCCAGACGCCTCTTCTCTCCTGGACTTGGCATCTCGTCAGGTTCGGCTTGGTCACGTGAGGCAGGACCGTGTTTGAGGCAGAATTCTGCACAATTAATATTGCTTTTCCACTGTGTGTCTGCTTTAATTTGTAGGTATGACTTTAACGCTGGTACGCGGAGTGCGAGGTTGCAACATCGTGCCTTTGATGGTTTGTTCCTTGAATGTGAGTTTGCAACATGACGACCTTGGCTAGTTGCTTCGCCAGGCTCATTCTTGCAGGATCAGCAACCTGACTTTAGCTTTGTTAACGTCCATGGGAACTCTTGCTTGAGGCCTACTTGGGCCTGGTGAAGCTATCCTTTTCGTGCATGGGTGCTTTTAGGTTATGGTGGCATATAGTTCCATGACCAATATCGTGTCTTCATTGTACTTCTCATGGTGGCCACTGGTTGCAAGGGAAGCGTGAGCAAGCTTTGTATAAGTTCATGACGCGTCTTGCGTTTCTGCATGCTAAAAGCCTATGTGAAAAATAATAAAGATGCACGTCCGTGAATATGCCTGTCGCCTAGTCATAGCACTGAGTATATTCTTCGTGTAGATTGGTGTGGGAATGTCCAGTGTGTATATTTGTACAGCTGTGCTTCCCGTTGTCTAGGTCGTCATGGCATCTCTAACGACGTGTAGATTTCAGTCTAGTTGGTCCGTGCCGCAGGTGTCGGCATGGCTAGTGCGGCCTGCTGGGCAGGCAGATGGACACATCCGTATGTTTCTGTACCAGGGTATTTGGTCGTCTGGTAAATGGACAAACTCTTCTCGTGGCGGGTGTCTGGGTCGTGACCCTTTAGGCCAAGCGCGAGAGGTAAAGGACGGGAGTCTGGTCTTCCATTCTCCCACTTCAGCTCCATGACCAAGGCATATATAAGGGGGGATAGTGGGCAGCCTTGTCTCGTTCCTCTCTCTAGTGGGAAAACCTCTGATTCTGTCCGATGCATGACCATCTTGGCTGAGGGGTGGAGGATAATGCTGACATCCATCCCAGCCATCTCTGTCTCATCCCTACCACAGAGAGAACCCTGTCGAAGGCCTTCTCAGCATCAAGTGCCAGCAGCAGAGCCCCTTTATCCCGGACCATCCTTGAGTTTAGTACGTGGAGGGTTTTGCGCATGCTGTAGGAGCCTTGTCTGTTGAGGATGCATCCCGCCTGGTCTGGATGGACCAGGCTGGGTAGGCATTTCTCTAATCGGGTGGCCAGGATTCTAGCAAAAATCTTGGCATTGAGGTTCAGGAGGGAAATGGGCCTGTATGATCCGCAGTCTGCTGGGTCTCTACCCGGTTTGGGTATTACAGTGATGAGAGCCTGGAGAAAGGTGGGCGGGATTGTGTCTTGATTTCTTATTTGGTTGAACAGTTTAGCTAGGGGCTCTGTTAGGGTGGGTTGGTATTGTTTGTAGAAATCCACCATGTACCCATCTACCCCCGGTGCCTTTTCCACTTTTAATCTCTTAATGGCGGGCTCAACCTCTTCCCCTGTTATATCCCGCTCCAAATCTTGTAATTCCAGCTCGGTCAGTCGGGGTAGTGGGTGTTCCGCTAAGTATGCCCGGATCTTCTCCACTGATTCCCCCCCCTGCTTTGTATAGAGTTCCCTATAAAAGTCAGCGAAGCAGTCTACTATTTCTTCCTTCTTGTTGCGCACGTTGCCCCCCCTATCCCTGGTGTGTCCCACCCTTCTCTCCATTCTAAATCCCCTGGCTCTGCGCGCAA
Source organism: Ambystoma mexicanum (assembly GCF_040938575.1). Taxonomy (NCBI): domain Eukaryota; kingdom Metazoa; phylum Chordata; class Amphibia; order Caudata; family Ambystomatidae; genus Ambystoma; species Ambystoma mexicanum. Next base: position 624,514,683 of record NC_090921.1, read on the forward strand.
GTAGAGTCCCCACTCTGTCCCCCCTTTCATTATATCTTTGCTGTGTGTATCACAATTTCTTAACCACCTCCCCTATGAGGATTGTATGCAATGCTTGTCTCTTCTCTTGCATTTCTACCAGGAGAGTTTCCCTGTTTTCCCCAGTGAGGTTGAGTTTTGCACACAGAGCCTTCAACTCTGTTAGTATCTTGTTTTCAATGAGCCCTCTCTCCCGCTTGCGCCTGGAGCCCTCAGCTATAAGGAGACCCCGGAAGGTGGCCTTTGCCGCCTCCCACACCGTCACCATGCCGGTTTCCCCGTTGTCGTTTGTCTCAAAGTAGGCTACCATTTTGGTCCTTAAGAAGTCTCTGAAAACTGGGTCTCTCAAGAGTGTGTCATTACAGCGACAGCATGAGGATCTCGGGGATAGGGGCAGTGGCCAACTTGCCACCAGCAGTCTGTGGTCAGACCATGTTATTGGTTCCACCTTGGGGAGCGTAGCCACCCCTCCCCCTTCCTCCAAGGTTAAGAGCAGGTTGATTCTCATATAAGTGTAGTGTGGGGTAGAGAGGAAAGTGTATCCCCCAGGCACGGCAAAGCCGTGCGCCATATGTCTACCCAATAGTGTTCTTTTAGAAGGGTCTGTAGTGCTAGGTTGTCTTTGGTGGCCCCTTTTGACCCCCCTCCTCTCGCCGTCCACCAGTCCAATTTGGGGTCAATTATGAGGTTAAAATCTCTGCCCAATATCATGGCCCCCTCTGCCCATTCGTCCATTACCCCAAAGATCTGGGACAGAAACCGTATTTGGCCTGAATTGGGGGTGTATAGGGCGGCCAGAGTGATGCGTTTGCCCTCGCAGGTGCCCTTGATCCCCAGGAATCGCCCCCCAAAGCCCCTCTTAGTTGCTATGTTTGTGAGGTGGAATGTCTTGTTCAGAAGAATACCCACCCCTTCCTTCTTCAAGCTCCTATGGGATGCCCAGAAATTGCTCCCGATTTCCTTTCCTTTAATGGGCGACTCTTTCCCCTGTTTATAGTGGATTTCCTGTAGGAAGAGTACCATTAGCTGTTCTTTGCGGAACATGTTGCTGGTCAGTGATCTTTTGTTTTGGGAGTTTAAGCCCTTGACATTGAGTGTGCCTATCCTGCCTTCAACCATTGTCGTCCTTGGTATCGTTCCCATTCTGCTCCTTCACTCGGTTTCGATAAAGGACCCGTTGTGAAGCCCGTAACCCTGTCTCGATCTGGCTGAACCCCCTCCCCTTGACCCACCCTAGGTGTCTCCCCCCTACCCCTTTTCGTTTGTCTCCCCCACCCTCCCACCCTATCCCATCCCCACCCCGAACCTCGTTCCCTCTCCCCCCCCATTTTAAGGCGTTTGTCTACATCACCCAACGCTTGTCAGGGTTGGTCAACGAACCACCAAGGACTCTACCCCAGCCCCAGGTAGATTAAATGCTCGGGATTGCCATCCCTGTCATCATATGTGGGGTGATCCCATGCTATCCTCAGCGTAGGTGTCTGAAGCGGGATCTTTCATCTGTGACCCGCTCCCTCTGCCCATATTATTGAACTTGGACCCCGTGTGTGGGTCTTTAAACAATTTTGTTACCATTCAGGAAACAACCACTGGCCCCAAAACCTTGAGAGCCAAACATGGCGCCAACGTGGCGCGTGGCCATAGTGCCTCAGTGCCCCGTATCTCAACACCGTAGGTGCCTCCTCTTAGCGCCGTCATCCAAAAAAGGACCTCGCCCATTTCTTGAGAAGTGGTCCCATGGTCACTTCAGGTGTCCCTCAGAGGCCGTTGACGAGTGTCTGTTTTTTTTAAACTTGTGGGCTCCCTTCACCTTTGCTTTACCACTGGGGTTATCCAGTCTGCTAGGACCCCGTGGTGGGTTTCGAGCGCCCCCTTCTTGGCTGCCTGAATAGCCAGGCCGGTCACTCACCAGGTCCTCCGTGGCACGTTGAATGTCCTCCTCGGAAACCAGGTCGTGTCTCTCCCCCATCCATTCAAATGCCAAGTAAAAGGGGTGGCCCCAGCAGTATCTTACCCCCTTTCCCTGGAGCCATCTGGTGAGATTACCGCACTTTTTCCTCATCAGCAAGGTGAGGGCTGAAAGGTCCTGGAAGATAGCCACCTTGGAGTCTCCATATTGTATGTTTCCGAGATTCCTAGCTTTTTCCAAGATCTTGGCTTTGTCCTTGTAGTAGTGCAGCCGGGCCAGCACCAAGTGAGGGCCCCAACTGCCCCCCCTCCAGCGCGGTGGACTCTGTCAAGTTTGATCTCCCCATCGGCGTCTGCACCCAGGTCAATCCGTATAATGTCATGCACCTTGCCCTCTAGGCCTTGTGGGCTTTCGCCCTCGGATTCTACCAGGCCAAAAATGCACAGGTTATTTCTCCTCTCCCTGTTTTCCATGTCGTCCACCTTGAACCGTAGTTTCTCCTCGCGACGTTGCACCTCTTGGAACCTAGCTTCCATTTGAGTTTCCAGGAGCGCCGTGCAGAGTTGGTTATTTTCGACTCCCTCCATATGGTCCTCCAGGGTGGTGACTTTCATTGTAAGGTCCGCCAGCTTGCCTCCCATGTCAGTTCTCATACCCCTGATTTGTTCCAGGATCGTCTGGATATTGTTTTGGATGGCTCGAGATCCGGGGCCAGGGTGGACGGGCCTCCGGAGGCCCTCCCGCCCTCAGCTGACTGGAATTGGTACTTGGAAAGAGCTTCCTTTCAGTTCATGGGAGTCGTATCTGACTCAAGTGGGGCCGCAATCCGATGTCACACACGCAATGGCTGGTGTGCCAGTCGCGGCTCCACAGGAGTCTCCTCTGGGATGATTCAGTGGTGTAGGGAGCAGGGGCATTGCACCTGCCTGGGGTGGCCCCGGGGACGGGACAACCCTCTAAGCGGGTAGCTAGGTGCTCTTATGGTGCTCGCATTTGGGTCTCCAGGTGGGGGCTGCAGTCTTTTATTGGAGCAGTTGGGGAGGTCACAGCGTGTGCCTGGGCAGGTGGAGTCCACGATGTAGATATGGGGGGCACCAACCGGCGTGGGCAGGGGTGACACCCGCCGTACCTCCAGGGGCTGCACCGGTCTCAAACCGATAGACCCACCCCCCCGGATCCGGGTCTGTGGGTTCACTGAGTTACTGCTCCACGATGAGGCCCTTGATAGTCCCCCCCGGCAGCAGTGGAAGGGGCGCGCTCCCACAACGGCCCAGGTTGGGGGGGACTCCACCGGGGGTGTGAGACCTGCTGGTCGTGTCACTGATTCCTTGCGGTTGCCCCGTGATCAGTGGGGCGTGTATAGCGGGAGTCCCCAAGGGGAGAGTCCCAAGTCCCAAGTTGTGTGCTGAGGGATCCTCATGTGGGCAATGTGTCAGTGTCAACAGGGCAGCGTCTTTATGGTCCGGATGGGCCCCGTCTGCAATGCGGGCCCCAGGAGTCCAGATTTATTCTGGGACACAGCCCGCCCCTCTCCTCACCTGACTTCTGATGGTTCTTTGTGTGGGGGCTGTACGGGCGCGCTCCCGCATCGGCCCAGGTGGTGATGAGCCTCCTTATGAATGGAGGGGGTCACCTGGCGACCGTGGGTCTGCGGGCCCGCTTCAATGGTGTAGGGTGGCGGCACTGTGGCCCCCCCTCCGCGGCTCGCAGGTCCTCACTGCTGTCTCCGTGGGGCTGCGGTTGCAGGTCTCGACACGTGCGGCCCAGAGCGGAGGGGCCCCTCCCAAATCGGAGTGGCCTCACAAGCCGCAAGTTGTTCCCCTTAATGTCCGGCTCCAGGGCTCCTTTTCGCTCCGTGCCGTAATGGCCTGGGCGTGCTAGCGGCCAGTCTGCTTCACCACACTGGGCTTCCCAGGTCTGCTGCGGGTGCCGGCGTTGCTGTGCGTTGCCTGGGGCACGCTGGTGGGGGAGGGGAGCTCCAAAGCTCCATCAGTGTTTCTCCGCTTTGGGGGCACCTCCAAGCCTGGGGATTGTTTTGTATGGTGCGTTGTGGGTTCACAGAGCCATATCTTGCCCTCTTTAACAAGGTGGGGCCCGTTCTCCGCCGTTTCTCTGCCGTTTTCCCAGGGCCGGAGGAGGAGTTAATGGCTCAGGCAGCCATCATGCCTGCGCCCCCTGGTGGCCTCTTATGAATTAATGTTTAATCATTAATCCCCTAGTGTGTCACTTCAGTGTCATGTAGAAACCGCTTTCTGACTTTAACACACAATAACCACTCACACGCTGTGTCCTTCCCGGCCGGTGTCATATACTGAAGCACAATAAAGCTTCATTCAATACAATTTGTGCGCACTACATGGGTCAGACGATACGCATGCGCGCAGTTTGTCCACTACCTGGCAACCGACGGAGCTACAGCTCGTCAGCCCCTGTGGTACCTGGCAGCCGACGAAGCTACAGATTGTCAGCCTCTTAGATGAGATATGCTGTTTTTCAAGCAACTTGTGTACCCATTACTGATCAACTAGCCGTGATTTCCTCTCGGTGGCGTGATTTTTATTTCCGTGTGAAGAAACGCCCGAAACTCAAATGCACGCAGGCACTTGGTTTTTTTGCATCATGCACTCCCCGGCTCCATTTTTCAACCATAGGATAGTAATCATATATATTGTCCCTTCCCACGCGGCTGCCTTTTTTGGGTCACAACAACCCGCACTGGTAATAGAGACAACCCAAGGCACTGGTCAAAAATGAATTTTTCCTCAGATAAATGCATGCAGCACCAGTGTGCCTGCCATTAAGCACGTCCTTCGTTCCGTGCACTTCTGATCAGTAACAGCCAACTAATATATGAATTTCTCTTGACTCCAAATGCATGACAGCAATTACATTAACTGTCCCAAGTCGGTGTTTTCCATTTTTTGTTGCCTCTTTAGGTCACAGTCACCAGCACTATTAGTAAATAAGACCATAGCACAATTAATTATGTTGGTTACAGCTATGTATACCATTAAGCTATCTATTGTGTTCACTGTATAGGCTACCAGCCCATCCATAGCCTTGTGATTTATCTCATTGTGGCATCATCAGCCAGCCTCTGTTCGCCTGATCCCACTAACCTTCGCAGGTATGTTGTTTTTTCTACATGAATCGCTCCACTGCAGTATGATGCATTCACATCAGACAGTAAGGTAATCCTGTACCCCCTCTCTCTTAGATCTCTTATACAATAAGGATCCAATCAACCTCGCCAGTACCAACAACGGCTGACGTCCATTCATTTAAGTTCACATGATGACATTGTTTAGGTAGGTTCCCGAAATGCAGCTTTTTAATAAACTTTATATCCTTTGGTCACTTACCCCTGATACACATCTTGTCATCTATTTCTATAGGTAGTTTACATTACCTGTTCTTCCACCAACCTCGTCCGGATGACAGTTCAGTCCCTTCAGACAACTGGCTACAATACAGCACCCTCTGAGGGCCACTAGCATTCCAAACCTAAAACACCAACTACTTAACGTGTCGACAACAATGGCATACCACTACCAATAGTATATGAATCTGCACAAATATCTATGCTACTAACCCTCACTTTAATGTGTAGCTAAAACGTATCATTGTATTTGCCCTTATGGGCCTATGTGTTTTTAAGGCCTCATGTTGGGTATATAGGCCTGCATGTATTTTTTAGATGTCTGTTCATATTTAAATGAAAGTAAAACGTTTTTGGATTCACTTTGCTCCTTCCCTTTTTTGTGTCCTTGTTTTTTTGGCTAGAATTTGTTTAAACATAGCTTGCTGCTACTCACCCTTACCCCCAATGCGTTTGTGAACAGGGGTAGCTTCTGACTCTTTCTCTTTTTCCTTTATGTAACCCACCCTCTTGAGTCAGGCCCCCCCTTAAACAAAAAAAGAGGGTCCCCCCTTAGCCCCACTTATCTTTTGCTACCCTGTCTGCTGCCTTAAACCTAGCACTTGCAAATTGCTGGCTGCACTACCACTGTTTATTGCCTTTATTATTTATTTATTGTTATTTATCTGTTTCTCCTCTGCTTCGCACTTTCCACTTCTCCCCCTTCCATGCACTTTTCCCCTCCCCCTCTCCCATGCACTTGCGCATTCTCAATGTCACTGGGCCTAGTAAGATCGCTGTTTTATTCTCCACTGTTCCCCTCCCTTGCCTTGTCGCGCTCTAAAACACTTGTGTACGTGCGCGATAGACATAAAATAACTATATCAATATCAATAGTGATTCCCGAAAGCCTGCTGAATGCTCCCAGGGCCTCTAGCAGATCTGGCAGATGTGTCCCTGGGTTCTGGACATAGAGCAGCATATCATCTGTGTAAATTGATATTTGGTGTACTTCCCCATCTATCACTATTCCTGTGTCCCTGTACTCGGCTCTTAGCAAGGCAGCAAATGGTTCTAGGGCCAAGATATACAAATTTGAGGACAGTGGGCAGCCCTGCTTCGTACCCCATGGAATGCTTAATTCCTCCAAGGTGTGCCTCCCCGTCTTCACCCTGGCCTATGGATCTTTGTATAGGAGCCTAGTCCAGCATAGGATCCCTTCACCTATCCCGCAGTGCGCTAGCACTCCCAAGAGCCAGTGCCAGTTCACTGAATCAAACTCCTTAATGGCATGCAGTGATGCCACTGCACTCTCCCCCCTTCTCTGATTCGTACGGTCTATGACGTGGTGGAGTCTGCGAAGATGCCACGTTGTGTTCCTTCCTGGTATGTACCCCGTCTGGTCTGGGTGTACCAGCGTAGGTATAATCCTTTTTAGCCGGTTGGCCAGAGCTGCTGTCAGAATTTTGGAATCTTGATTTATCAGAGAAATTGGCTTGTAAGAGCCACACTCCAAGGGCAGCTTCCCGGGTTTTAGTATTGGTACGATTATTAATTCCGACATACTACTAGGGAGTTGTCCCTTCTCGTACGCCTCCTATAGCATCTCCAACAATCTCGGGGCTGGACTGTCCTTATATTTCTTGTACAATTCCCCGTGTAGCCCATCAGGCCCCAGGGACTTGCCCGTCGGAAGCCCAGTTATGACCGCCGACAGTTCTTCCACTGTGTGGGGCGCATCTAAAATTTGGCTTTGCTCCTCTGTCAATTTGGGGAGGGTGATTTCTGCCAGGGCCTCTGCTATGTCTCCATCTTCTGACTCCTAGACTCGGGAGTACAGTTTCTCATAAAATCTCGAGAAAACCGTCTTGATGCCTTCCTGGGTCCTGATCTCCTCCCCCTGCTCTTCTTGAATTGCATTTATCGCTTCCCGCTTACCCTCTTGTCTAGTCAGCCAGGCTAGAAGCCTGCCGGGTTTGTCTCCCTCTGCCTGTAGCCGCTGTATATACTTCCCATAATCCAGCTTTCCCAATCTCTCCCAGATCGCCGTGCACTTGTGCCTCAAGGTAATGAGCTCCCCCAGTTCTACACCCATCTCACCTGCCCGTGCCTCCATCCGTGCCACCACCCTATCCACTCCGTCGAGCTCTGCCAAGACTTCCCCCCTCAGGCCCCCGGTTTTCCCCATTGCCGCCCCTCTGACCACCACCTTAAGGGCTTCCCAAACCAACCGAGTGCTCTCCACAGTCCCCACATTATGCTCCAGGTAATTGTCTATCCTGCTCTGAATGTGCTCCTGGAATTCCCCATCCATCAGTGCCTCTGCTCCCAATCGCCATGTGGGTATGGGGGCTCTTCTGTGTGTGTGTGTCCAAGCCCCAACTAGCGGGGCGTGGTCAGATAGCGTTCGTGCATGAATGTGTGCCCCGGTGAATTCCCCCTGTGTTCCCTTGCCCGTGAGCAGGTAGTCAATTTGAGTGAATGTCCCGTGTGGGGCACTATCATGTGTGTATCCCCTAGTACCCAGGTGTTCCTTCCTCTAGACGTCCTCCAGCTCCAGCTGATCCATTATCTTCCACAATGCTCTGGCTGGCAGCGCTGGTTTCATGTGCTTGGAGTCTGATCTGTCCAGCCGAGGGTCTTATGTGCAATTGAAATCCCTGGGCCAAAGGACCGATGCTGCCCTATATGGGGCTAGCGGGGCATGAGTGTCCTGAAGAACTCTGTGGCTTCATGGTTGGGGGCATACGTATTCACCAGGCACAACTCCCGGTTCTCCAGCATTCACTGAATGATCAGTACCCTGCTTTCCGGAGCTGTTTCTTGTTTTATGAGTTGGAACGGGATCCCTGGGGCAATCCACGTCAACACTCAACTTGTGTAGTTAGAGTGCGTTGAACTGTACATTTGGCCGCCCCACTTCTTGGCTACCTTAGCTTGTTTCTCAGTCACCAGGTGTGTCTCTTGCAGCATGGCGATGTGGAGCTTCACCCTTTTGAGCCAGGCGTAAACCCTTCACCTCTTAACGTAGGCATTTAGGCCTCTGACGTTCCCTGTGACTACATTTACCACTTCCAGGCCCATTTGCTTGCTGAGTCCGGCAACCCGCTCTTTCCCATGGGCTAATAGATCGTCCTTCTTCTGGTGCTTCGTGCAACCGGGCCTGTCCTCCCTTTCCTCCAACCGTTGAGGTGGATTTGGTCCCTCCTCATCTTGTCAATCTCCTCTTGCTTCTGGTCTGTGCTGGCCCCCCTCTCTACTGCACCACTCCACTTCACAGTGTTCCGTTGTAGTTCCAATTGTCTTCCCTCTTTGCCTCTGCCGTGCCCTTGTCGTTTGATGCGTCCTACACCACTTGTGCCTTCCCCTAACAACCCTACCCACACAACTACTACTACTATTAACAAACGCCCAGCCACGCTCCCCCTGCTCGGCCTCCACCGTTTCCCAGGTACACTCATTACGGCGTGGTGCCTTGAAACTGGCATCATAAGTTCTGCCTTCCTATGGGGTCCAATCTGTGGGTCTTTGCTGCCTGCTCCGGGGACTTTGAGCTCCCGCTTCCTGTTACTGGTTGAAATCTCTGTGCTGTTACTTTGCTGTTTGTTTCGCTTTTTCGTGTTATATCAGGGTGCATCCCCCGGTACCAGTCCTCTAATCTGTTCTTGTGGTATCTGGCGGTCTGCTCCCGCTCCCCGGGTTATCGGTTTGTGTCTGGGGTGCATTCCTGTTTCTCCCGCTTCATTCTCTTGGTTGCAGGATCCCTTGCTGGTCCATCCACTCTTGGGCGTCAGCTGTAGTCTCAAAGATGTGTGGCCTCTCGTTGTGCAGCACTTTTATTTTGCCCGGGTACAGCAGCATGAATCTCACATCTGCTTCCTCAAGGAGCTCCTTGGTCAGCCAAAACTGGCCCATTGTCTTTGCACTAGTGCTGTGTAGTCTGGGTAGATGGTTACTCTTGCGCCGTTTCTTGTTATCACCCTTCCTTCCCTCAAGAATGTTAAGATCTTCTCTCTGTCTTCAAAGTTCATGATCTTCATCATAGGCCTTGGGGGTGCCCCTGGATGGGGTCTCCTTGTTAGGGCTCTATGCGCCCTCTCCACGACAAAGCCTTGGGATACATTCCCCACTCCCACTTCCTGAAGCAGGACGTTTTCTATGTAGTCCGTGAGGTATCTGCCCTCCTCCCCCTCCGGCAGTCCCACTATGCGCACATTGTTGCATCAGGCTCTCCCTTCCGCGTCTTCAGCTCTGCGTTCCAGCGTGCGAATCCTGTCCAGCGCCTCTGATATTTGGGATTTGGAGGTCATCACATTCGCTGTGTTGCTTTGCACCTATTGCTCCACCGTCGTCACCCTCTCTGCTAAATTCCTTGTGTCCTGTCTGAGGAGCCCCACATCTACGATCAATGCATCTAACTTGCCCTCTACCGATGCTTTAAGTGCTTCTATGGCCTCCGGGATGCTGCCTTCCACTTGACTGATCTCCCCTTGCATGGGGTTCGACGTGGCCGTGGGAACCTCCGTTGCGGCGAGTTGCGTGTCGTCATTCTTGCAGGTGAATGATTCCATGCTGGTTTGCCACCCTTTACCTCCTTTCTGTTTGACTTATTTACAGCCTTGGCCTGTGTCTTGTTGCCGAAGCCCCCACTTCTCCCCTATCAGGTGCAGGTGCTATGTCTCTGAACTGTCTCACTCATGGCTGGCGTGCTCGCTCTCTCACTAGCGGCCCTTTTTTTTGTCCCAAGGTTGCCCACCTCGAGGCCCCGTCTCCTTGGGTCTTGCTTTGTGGGTCTCCCCAGTGGTGTGTACTTTGTGGTTTGTCAATGGGTTGTGGCCTCCCTCGTATATTATTATTCATTCAGTTTGCTCTTCCTCTTTCATCGCCCTGTACCCAGGTGTTGGCATCTGCGCTGTTATGTCCGGGCTATTGGTAATGTCTTTGCAAGGGGGAGCCCTCTCTACGACTCTCTTTATGCTGTGTTTTGCACCCTTCACTTTGCGCATTGCCTCAGGGGTGGTGGCATCCCTTATTGTGGTATGGGGTTCCCTGGGCTCACTCTGCTTGCCCCTTAGTGGTCTGGGTATGCCCCTATTGAATACTTTAATAGTCCCCTCTGTGGGGTTGATGCTGCTTTATTTCTGGAGAGCGGGCTCTGCCCTCTGCTTTGTCTGCGTCCCCCAGTGGAGCCTCTATGCTCCAGCCGCTACTCTGTAGTGTCCTGCTACTGTGACCCAGCTTTTGGCAATGTTTGTGCAGGGGGGAGCACTCTTCCACAGCACCTTTTATGCTTAGTTGCGTCATTCGTGGTTTGCTATGCCTCAGGGCTAGTGGTGCCCCTTTTTGGATCTTTCAGGGTAGGTGTTGCTGCTTTTTTGCAGGGGAGCAGTCTTTGCCCCTCTTCTTGTCTGCATCCCTCTGCGGGACCTCTGTGCCCCGGCCACTGCACCGCAGTGTCTCCCTGCCAATGCAGTATTTGCCTACTCCCTGATTGCGCCGGTCCTACCAATCCTCTTGTCGCCTCCAAGCCACCTGGGTGGGGGTGAGGGGTTTCACATTATTAATGGTTGGCTGCTGCGTGGGTCTGTGTCCTACGAGCCCCCACCATTGCGGGGGACTGTGTTACTGGGCAGATGTCTGACAAGTGTGACAGCTACTACAGAATTTATCTACATCAGACCCCATATTAGGGCGTAAGAGAAATCCTTTCCTTGGTCTTCTTATAACTTAAGTGACCAGCTAAAGGAATCTGATGGGCTAACTGTAGAAACTTGGGTCTCACCACCTGAGGCACTACAAGTCTTGTTTAGCCCCCTGGGGTAGACTCAATAGGCTCACTGTAAAGGAGGCCATCCTCCCAATACAGCCTATGCTTCCCTGGCTCTTGCCCATCCAGCTGGGAAGCTGCCTGTTGGCAAAGTCCTTCAAGAGTAGGACACTCTCTTTGACCTTTTCTGAAGTCTGCCCTAGAGGGTCCACCTTCTACAGGCCACGTCTGCAGCTCAGGATGGTCTTTAGGATCCAGATCTCCAACATAGGGAAAGGCTTCTTCCAGCTCTGTTTCACCAGTAGCTTATTCACCATTCTCTGGTTGTTCCTCACACTCAGCCTCAGCTGGTGGAGCGGTCTAAGGTGTGACCTTGGAATGTCCTCTAAGGGATGTCCTTGTCCTTTGGGTAGGTGTGACACCTTTCTTCCTTCCTGAGACCTTGGGTTTCCACTTTGTCTCCTTCTTTGTCCTAGAAGTAGAAGGGTGTCCCTCCTGTGGACTGGAAGTTATTGGTTCCTTTGTAACTTCCTATTTAGAGTCATATATAGTTGCCTCTCTGGACAATCATGTTTGCTCCTGCTTCCTTTTACTGGGAGGCCTGGGGGTGCTCGATTCAACTCCAAGAGTTTTTAAGTCATTCCCCCACATGACTCTCCCAGCCACCTCACTTTGTACAATGACAGGTGTTCTTACAGTCATATTGTTGCACTGGATGAGAGATGGCAGACCAGGAATCATCTGGAGAGGGCCTCAAGCAAAGTTAGTGGGAGCCTTAGGTGCCTTAGCAACATCCTCTGGCTTGAAAAAAGTTTCATTCGCTACTGTAATGCTTGCCCCAGTGTCTCTAATGGCAGGGGTGGCCTGTCCATTCACAAGTACACTGTCCTTGTAGTATTCTTTTGTGTTGGCTGGAGTAGAGTTATACACATCTACATTATGATGTTCCCACAGACCCAGGGACACTAAAGAAACACTGGCTGAGACTCCAATGGGGTCTTCAGCCACTACTTGAAAGTTACCACTTGCCATATGAACTTCATCCTCAGGGATAAAGGCTAAGGACGCAGTGGGGACCCCTGAAGGTTTATCCTTGCATCTGGTATCCCATTTCACATGGTCAGTTGACCCACAAGCATACTATTTACCAAATGTTTTCTGCAATGGGGGCTTCTGATGACCTCCCTCTGGTTTAGCAGCACCAGAGGTTTCACTAGACTGGCCTGGTTTCCCATGGGTATTACCCTTCTTCTGTTTGTATCCCTCCTTTGGGTGGTTGGAATTTCAATTCTCTTTTCCATCTTTCTTGTAATGCTTCCCCTCATCCTTTTTGTGAGTTGCCCGAGAATCCTTGTGAGTGGCCCTGTTGGCAAACCACAAGTCAGCAGATTTTGCTAACTTCTTGAGATCAATCTCTTTTGAGTCAGCCAAGTGCTGTCTCAGCTCAGGAGAGTAGGCATTAAAAATAGACTCTAATAAAAACAGATTTCTCATTCCTTCTAAGGTGTTCACTCTTTAACCCTTAACCTAACCATCGAAGTTTTTCAAACATTCACACACCCAGGTAGCACAAGGGGTACCATCAGTCTTTTTGAGGGTCCTAAACCTCTTAAGGTACTGGAAGGAGTTTTCCCAAATCTGGCTATCAAGGCCAGCTTCATATTCTCATACTCCTGCCTTTCAAGTTCACCCAGCTTTGTTACAGCATCAATTGCAACCTGGGGAGGCCTAGACAAAAGCAAAGGAATCAGCTGATTCCCTATGAGACCCTGAATCCCATGATTGTACCCAAGGCACCCAATCAATCCAAAATATAAATTTTCACATCATACATACTCAATGCTTCTTTAGGCAGGCGAGGCCTCTTGGGACTGAAAGACCTAGAGGACTCTGGGAGGGAAATTATTTCAAGAGAATTTTTTTTTGTCTTTTCAAGAGCATGTTGCATTTCCATTTCCCTTAGTTTGATGTCTTGATGTTTGGCTTCAGTTTGAGCTTGTACCCTTTTGAATTCCAATTCAAGTCTCATTCTCTCAAGAGCCACATATTCTGGACTCAGTGATGGACCTTGTGGGGTCCCAGTGGCCATGGTTTGAGGCAAAAGGGCAGTCTGAGGAAAAGAGGGACTCCTATCCTGGGACTCCTCTCCCTCCTCTCACTCTTCTAAGACATTAGAGTTATACTCAGAATTATCATCCTCATTATCAATTTACACATGTCCTTGGTTAGTAGATGTGATGGGCCTACTACCAATACTTTGGTGATTCAGCAACCTTGTAATCAATTCATTTTTCTGTCCTTTAACAGGGAGATTCCTGACTTTGCATATTTCTTTCAGTTGAGCTACTGTTAAAATGATCAGGGCTTTCTCACTAAAGGTATCCATATTTGGCATGTTACAATTGCTGTTCTGATAGAGCTTAGCCTTGTGAAGGTTTTAGTTGAACAAAAGCAAAGCAAATACTCAATGTAAACACTCTACAATAGATGCTTGCGCTTGCCACCAGTGTTAGGAAAGATTGGATGCAGTACCCTGTAGGACACTGCACCAGTCTTGTCCTCTTGGCAATAGCTAACCCAACCTTTGGTATAAACACATACTACACAAGTTGGTAGAGTGACTGAGCAGCCAGGCTTATCTCAACAGGGGGCAATGTGAGCTGTAGGGTTGTAACAAAAGCAAATTAATTCAGTAGTAGAAATGATAATTGCAAGTCCATGTAAGGACATATTCCCTATTTTCAGAGAGTTAGAAATTCTGGCACCCCCTACTCAAAACATCATAAAGCATGAAGCATGGTGCACGAACATTCAATCAGCTATGCTCCACAAGCTTAATACCCTACAGAACAAAATCAGAACCAAACAACTTAATCCACTCCACTCCAAAACTGCCCTAACATCCATCCCTATCCAGCGGACCACCGACACAACACCCTTCTCATTCAGAGATGTCAGTGAGACAGAGGTCGCTGCGATCATGAAGAACGTCAAACCATCTGTTACGCTCACCTGGTATCCACAGGGACGCCACCCAGCCGGGTTACTCGCTGGTATGCTTCTCAGCTTTGCCCTGATGTGGTCTGCGGGGAAGGTTCTGCCTGAAAATACAGGAGGACTGTGTTCAAGACTGACCGACTGGGGTAAGTATCCTCCCTCCACCCCGTATGATTTCAGTCCCTCTGGCGCCCTCTCCTCACCTTGTGGTAGAATTAGGCGTGCTCTCCGTCCTGCCTTCTTTGCAGGGGTGCGTTGTCTTACATGGGCAAGTGCAGTCCAGTTACTTCACTGACGCCGGCCCGTTTGATATTGTTCAGGTAGGTCTTATTGCTGTTCTTTAGTTTTGTTGCTATCCTGCATGCCTTTCTTTGTTCAAAATGTCTCTTTTTTCTCCCTTAGGTATGCAGAGCTTCTGTGCGGCGAACTGGTAAATGATGGTGCGTTAAGAGTGCTATGATGCGGTAAGTAAGCGCTATGCGCAGCGCTGCAAAGTCTTGTCTTTGCTAACCTGTGTTTTCCTTCCTTGTAGGTCGCGGTGTTCTTCAGCGCGAGTGGAATGTCCAGAGAGGCGACCATCCAGGTAAGCCTTTTTGAGCAGTTCGTAATTTGTAAATGTCTCTACTGCTTTCTTTAATGTTGCCTCTATCTTCCTCTTTCAGGTCGTTCTGTCCGGGAGGCGTGCAGATTCGAGGAAGCTGTTCTCAGTAGCTGCAAGTGTTTAAAGATGAAGACTGCAGGTAAGATGCTGCTGCTAATGATGTTCCTTTTGTCTCCTTGCAGGTTCTGCTTCTCCGAGGTTCGAGGGAATAGCTGGACACGGTGAGCGTCACGTTGCAAGCTGCAAAGTAATGCAAAGCGTGTAGTCTTGCTCAGGTGTGGTTTATATAGCCCCAACAAAATAGTCCAGGGAAAGTAGTCCCTAGGCTACCTACCCAAAACACTAGACCGCATAGCTTGGTTCTTAGGAACCAAGCTATGTGGATGCCTCCATGTTGGCTGACAATACAATAAAGTAGTTCCCAAGCACATCGTTTTTCATGGTGTATGAGCCTGGCGCCATAGGCGCCAGGACTGGCCCCATGAGGGCTTTTGAAGAGGATGCCAGGCTCTAGAGGCCCGAGTCCTGACTTCACCTGGCCAATGGGTTTGCCAGAGGGGGTTTTGGGCGAGGGTCGTGACACCATCCATATGCAAAGGTGACATCTGCCCAGCCTCCCTTATCAAGGAATGTGCAGACCTGCTCACACCTTTCATCACAGCGTTCATCAACGCCTCTTTTGCTTCAGGGTCGGTTCCTCCTAGCCTAAAAGAAGCATGGTTCCTCCCCTTCTAAAAAGAAAACGCTTCACCCATCCAATCCCAATAACTACAGACCTATAACCACTGTGCCCTTCTTGCTCAAGATTCTTGACCGAGCAGCATACCTGCAAGTCCAGGAATTCTTAGAATCAAACAACATTCTAGGTGTCTGTCAATCTGGTTTCTGTCCTGGTCATGGCAATGAAACGGCCCTACTGGACCTTCAAAGTCAAATGGATGATATGATAGATTCAGATAAACCTGCCCTACTCTTTCTCTTAGATCTACCGGCAGCATTTGACGTTGTGGATCACAAACTATTCTGTCAACATCTCTAAACCTCAGCCTTCTTCTCACCTAACGCAATCACTTGGATTGCCTCATTCCTACAAGGAAGAGCCATGCGTGTCTTCTCAGACCAAGTAGCCGCAAATCCGGACTTTGGAGTCCTGCAAGGATTGTGCCTATCCCCCATGCTGTACAACATTTTCACTATCTCCCTCTTCAACTTACTAACTTGCTCGGCATTATGTACACCAACTATGCCGACGACACTCAAATCCTCATTCCTCTCTCCAGGAACTATGAGGCTGACTCTTTCACTCTTAACTCCATCTGTGCCACCATCCACACATGGATGGCTGAAAACTGGCTATGCTTGAATGGGGACAAGACAGAAATACTTAATTTAGCCCCCACTGACTCACGTATCATTCTGAATGACCAGTACCTATCATTCACCATCGACAACATGACAATCCCATTCTCCCATTCAGTCAAAACACTCAGTGTCTACTTAGATACCAACCTAACTATGTTGAGACAAGTAAGTGCAATCGCCACCTCTGCAGCCTACTACTCCAAACTCCTCAATGCCCACAGAACGTTCCTCTCCACTACTAACTGTCTCACAGTTGCTAGAGCCTCATAGGCTCAAGGCTGGACTACTGTAATGTACTCCACACAGGAACCTCAGCGAAAAACCTAGACAAATTACAAACTATTCAAAATAACGCCCTCCATGCAGCATTGGGCATCTCGAAAAGAGAACATCTCTCATCAGCGAGACAACAAGTGCACTGGCTGCTTGTCCGCCAGCGCCTTTTATTCAAAACACTTGCCATTAAGCATAAATGCATCCAACACACTGTGCCTCCCTACCTCTCTCACAGAGTCATCCTGCCTCATGTTGCAAGACCTACTCGCACACCAAATACCAACTTATTGCCTGTCCCAAGAATCAAACGTGCAAGAGGAGGTGGCGTTAGCTTCCCCTTCATTGCTTCCAGGCACTGGAACCCTCTGCCCCACTCCATTAGAGTGGAACCCTCTCATCTCGCCTTCCACAAAGCAATAAAAACCAGATTGTTTGCTTAAAAATACCCACACAACTGCTAAAGCAGTACCCCATGAATATGTTTCAATGAATAACCACTACATGAGGTTTACCTCGGGCTCCCTAACCTAACTTTAGCCTGTGCATGATTGCAGCTCAACATGTAACCCTGCTGCATATCAGACGTGTGGAACCATTGTAATTAAGCTTACATACTGTAACCACTCCTGTGTACTGTAACCAAGGCAAGAGCGAATGTAACCAAGCCACCTTCCTAAAGATATAAATAAGACAAGTATCCTATGGGCTAATGTAACCTAAGCGCCCTCCTATGTTTTCTGCAACTAGTATGTAATCTTGTAACATTGCCTCGAGGCCCCTGGGCTGTGTGAGCACTTTAGAAATGCAAATAAATAAATAAATAACATGGGGATTCACAGTGACAGGTACTCAAATAAACACTTACTCTCAAGGTTTCTTGATTAAACAATTGTTTATTAATTTAACAGTCAGTTGAATAAGCCTTCTTTAGAAGGGAGCAAATACACACTCTCAGTTTCTTTAAATCAGTAAATACCCATTTGGGATGGCACACAGACACTTCCTGTACCCCGAGGTGACTTAAATAACTATGACACTGTGGCCAATAATATATCACTGGCACATTTAGTGCAATACTGAGTTTGGTGTCAAAATGAAAAGATGAGGGAATAAAATAATGGTTAACAAATATTCTTAAGCAGGTAAGGACCATTGAGCATCCCCCCCAATGCAAAGTAAATTAACCCTTTCCCAGCTACACAAGTTATAAAATATGTGACTTTTGTTGAGCGATAGTTAAAGCACAAAGTCAGAGGTAAGACGAGTCTTTGAGGGAGCCATGGCAGCCAATGTTAATTGAGCAAATGTCTAGGTGAGCTGAAGCACTTCTTAAAGGTAACAAGTCTTGCACAATGTTTTAGAAGTCTTTGTAGAAAATGAAATCACTGTCGGGCCACGGGTCCGACTTAAAGACGAGGCACTCAATTCTGGTGTTCCTCTCCCTGCCAATAGGTTGCTGCAGCAGCAGTGGAAGTACAGCCAGTTCCGAGAGGATGTCCAGATGAGTTGTCTTGGGGTCAACTGGTCCCACCAACCCAGGGGGAGAAGTCATCCTTCACAGGGTTTCTGTAGTCGAGGCGAATTATGGAGTTTCAGCACAGCAGCAGGGCTTCATCCGGCAAACCAATGGGCCAGGAGTTGCAGCAGCCGTCTCTTCTAAGTTCCTCTTCGGATTTCTTCATCCAGTCATCGACCGTGCCTTCCAAGGAAAAGACCTCACCTTTTATGCAGGTTTCTCCTATTCTTACACAGCAGGGTGGCTGTCCTACAAGGAAAGCATGCCAGCCAATCACCTTTGCGTGCATTCCTGTTACCAAGAGGATTAAGCACAGGGAGTTTCCGGCACCTCCCTCACTTCCTGCCCTGCCAGACACGCTGGAGCCAGAGTCGAGCTTCAGCAGTGAAACCTGCCAAATCCAAAATTAATAAAGGGACCAAACCTGGTTTGGCGTGCAGAGTAAATCTAAAGAAGGACCTTTCAAACAAGAAATTGCAAAAAAAGAAGACCAGGCCATTTTGACAAAATGGGCACCCATGGTTGCTTTACTGCAGCTGCAATTGCAGCCCGTGGTAGAAATACTCAAAGGTAGTAAAAACTAAACTACTGCCATCAGCCATTAATTGTAGAAAGGGTAACATAAAAACTAGACAAAGGGGCTTCTAAGTAACCCCTCCAGCACCCTATGGTAAGATAGTGTGTGCTTGTCTAGAAAGTTACAAATGTAAGTAAAGTCATTTTCACTTCACTGCTCTTGGAAACAGTAGTTTATCCAAGAGAAGGTATTTAAACCTTTGGGAAATCTAAGAGACTTCCCTGTGCCACTGCACTGAAGGTGCTGTGTGTCACAATGTAAAAATATGATCCATACTGAGTTTGTCAGACCCCACAACCAAACGTAACACAGTGTTTAAATTAAGGAAAAATTACATGAGAGAGTGGGAAAAAGGTCTCACTCTCTCCAGGATAATAATTAAAAGTCCTAAAGTCCAGCAAAAAGATCTGGGGGTCCCTAAGATAGAAGGGAATTAGCACATTTATGAGAACTCTGCCAAACAGCATTCTTGCTTGCAACTGCCTCAGGCCACTCCCCAATTTCAATACACATGGACATGGAGGACTGGAAGATACAGAGGCCCACTACGTGGGGAGTGAATGATTCCTTTTCATAGATGCCGGCTTCCGGGATATGATATCTGAAGAGATTGCTCAATATTTCCTCGACAATAGCACTGGTAACACCTCAATTGAGCAAATATGGGAAGCCCTGAACCCACAATCTTAGGTGAGCTAGTTAGCTTGGCCTCAGCGTGAAAGAGGGCATTGACTGCACAGACACTTGAGATTGAGAAGAGAATAAACAATTTTGAGGCACAATACAAAGTCAGGGGCTCATGCAAGTATAGGCAATTACACCCATCGAGGGCTGAAATGAAAGCGCTATGGGCCGCAGATATTTCATATAAGTTGTTGAAAACAAAACATTTTTATTTCAGCACTTCTACTAAAGCCTCTGTCGATTGGCTTTTAAGCTAAAAGCCCAATGCACCAGAAACATCATACAAGGCCTGCAGGAGCAAGTTAAGATGCACATTTACCTGCAATACTATTCGCAGTTATTTTCGGCAGAGCATCTGGATGAAACTGGCCAAGAGGCATTTGTCCAGTCAGCAAATCTTCCGAAGATACAGGGCGCAGCATAGGGACAGTTTGGAAGCACTGATCTCCTCAGACCAGGTAAAAAGGTTTATAAAAACGCATCCTAATAATAAGATTTCTTTTCCCAATGGGTTCTCAGCCCTTTATTATAAAAACTATGCAGAGAATTTGGTACCACATTTCACAATTTTATATAATAGTTTTGTAACAACAGGGGCAGTTACGCCTTCCATGGGGCAAATCAATGGGCCTCATTACGAGTTTGATGGTGTAGGAAAAAAGAGGATGTAAGTCCATTTACCTCAATTGTTCTTGCACCGCCAAACTACAAGTTTGGCAGTATTACCTCTGGAGGAATTACTGGATGGCAATACCACCGATTTTTGGAGGGGAAGTGGAGGTGTTACCTCCAGCTTCAAGCTGGAAGCTCCACTTTCACTCCAAAAATCGGTGGTATTACCATCCAGTAATTCTGCCGGAGATAATACTGCCAAAAATCTCTGGACACGATAAAATGGGGATTTACACTGCCAAACCGCCACTTGTAATCCAGAGGTATTTCCACCAGAGGTAATACCTTCGGTCATAATGCCACCAGACCCAGTGGCAGTAAAGGTCCCATTTGGTGGTATCTTGGAGACTGCTAGAAAAATGTTGAGGTTTGGGTTGCCGGACCTGGAAAGTTATCTGTATGCAGCACAATTAGCCCCCACCTTGGAAAACACCTCTAATCCGAATACTAAACATCGAGCAAGGATAGAAAATATCAAGCTGAGGGCATCAATGCAGGATTGGTGGTGACTTACTCCGAAGCCTATATGGCAGTCAGGAAGAGTGCTTCCAACGACTAGGGTGACAGTGGCATATCGGGACCGGGCAGTGGGGAGATTTAATATAACTACACACCCCTCCCAGCTTACTCCGATCTTGAACAAGCCAGAATTTCCATAGGGTCAATGGTCTAGGTGATATGGGCAGTGAGTGGAAGGGGGGGCTTATCCTGGCCAACTATTTACAGATGAGAGACCACTATCATTTGAAAAATGCAAACAAACATTCCTTCTCACTGATGCAGCTAAATACGAATATATACACATACAGAATTGGATTAGTGGAGCTAAGGTCACACGATGAAAACAGAGAACAGCGATCTTTGACGATCTCTTTATTGGGGCGCATCCCCTGTGAGGGGTATCTACACTATACAAGGTCCTTACTTCTAGTTGATTTAAACCGCCTCACACATATATGGTGAAATCGAAGGAAGACTTGGGCTCTCCCGTGGATGAGATGGCGTAGTATAACATTTGGACCAGGACCGCGAAAGCTTCACAATGTGTGCAGTTGAAGGAAAATGGTTATACATAATTGTAATACAAACAAAGAGGAGCTCCAACTACCTCGGGAACAAAATGGAGCATAAAGCTACGATACAACAATGGGCGTTCCCGTGTGGCTGAAGTTAGAAAATAGCTTAGGAAGCTATCAGCGATTATTCAACTGGTAGCTAAACAGAATAAATCATTCAATTTGACATATGCACTATACCACCTGTCATGCTAAACTTCAATTGTGCCTATTGTTGATAGCACATATCACAAAAAACTCAAAAATATAGATGAAAATATAATTATTTATGAAAGTGAACATAAAGATAACAACTTGTTGATTTTGTTAATAAGACAATTTACGCAAATAAGTAAACATATATAGACAAATCTTCAAATATATACAAAACACTTTAACTGTTTTTGGGAAGGAAAAAAGGATGGAGGGAAGAAGAGGGGTAGAAGGGGAGAGAAACAAACAGAAGCACTGAGTTTGACAGAAAACACTTGATCTAATAGAAGCCTTTATCTATCCGTACAGTTGAGTGAGCTGAGTTGATCATAAAGCAGACAGTAGCTGACTGGCCCTAACTAAATCGAGGTTGTTATTTTTTGACCTTGAGATTTAGTTATAACATAGGTGGCAATTAAATGGTAGCCCTATTCATGGGAAGAAGCAGAAAATTAACTGGAAAATTGTACAGCAGGCTGAAATGATGTACAATAGCCTTATTTTGATAAAACATTTTTTATTGTTTTACATTCTCATTGACACAACAACAACATGTGTGGACTAGCATGTCCTTTCAAAATTCCATCATTAACACATCAGTTATCAATCACCCATGACATTACCCCGGGTCTTTAGTGCGATTAAACCATATCCCCCTCACTGCATACAACAGGGTCCAACAGGATCTAAGGTCCATCTTCTTCCCACCTCCCCCATATCTTATCCGCCTTGGTAGGGCAGCCTCTGGCAGTATATACTCTGTGCTCTATAGTTGCACAAATGTTCATGTCCGTTGCCCATTGCTCCATCGTTGGGGACTCCGGGGCTCCCCATTTTTGCGCTATATTGCACTTCATCAATCCTGCTGCCGTGTTCAAGAGCAGTTTGCCCCATTTGTTAAGTGCAATCTCATCCGGAACACCCAAAATGAGAATCTTTGGGTCCAGTGGTATACGGCACGCCAAAACATTGCTAAGTACAGTACAGCATTCATTCCAAAAGGTACGGATTCGGGGGCATGCCCAAAGGATGTGAAAGAAGGTCCCCTCCTCTTCTCCGCATCGGAGACAGTTCGGGTTCGAGGCCCTCTCCCACCTATATAGTATCGTCCTGGGGTAATAGACCCTGTGCAGGATCTTTAATTGGACCAGCCGAAGCCTGGAAGAAATGGCCATCTCCCTTGGGTGCATTAGTACTTGGATCCAGTCTTCTGGATCTATTACCCCTACATCCACCTCCCATTTGGCTTTCAGGGTCGTGAGTTCTGGCGTAGCAAAGGATGTAATAGCATTATATAGGATGGAGGTGCATTTGATGGGGGTGAAAGCTGGCAATATGTTGCGCTCTATTGGTGTATAGTCTGGGACATTGGTGCCTGCAGGTATGTGGTTTCTTAGGGCGTGGGCCAGCTGTACATAGTGGTATCGCTCAGTGCCCGGGAGTTGGAATTTTTGCTGGATGATTTCAAACAAGGCTATATCCCCCTCCTCAAGAATATCCCCGACCCTCAGAATCCCGGCCCTTACCCATCGGGGCCATGGTTGGAGTTTCTTTATCTCGGGCAGGTTGCAATTTCTCGACAGGGGTTGTGCCACAGTTACGTTATGTTCCCACCCAACGAATCTGTGCACCTGCTTCCAAACCGCAATAATATGAGTCATGGTCGTTGGTGGAAGGGGTCTCGGAAGGGTTTGGTATAGCAGTTTCCATGGGTCGGTACCGTGCATGGCCGCAACCTCGGCCTTGATGTGGGGGAGTTCCCTATCTCCATGAAGCAGGTCATTGACCACTGCCAACTGTGCAGCCCAATAATAGGTTTGGAGGCGGGGAGCTCCTATCCCACCTTCCCAGATCGATCTTTGGAGCGTGGTTAGCGCTATCCTCGGCTGGCCTCCCCCCATATTAGTTCCTGAAAGAGGGATTCAACCCGTTTAAAGTCGGAGTCTGGGATCTTTAATGGGGCATTCTGTAAGACATAGAGAAACCTTGGGAGAGTCATCATCTTAAAGAGTGCAGCTCTCCCCATGGGCATAAGCGGGAGAAGCCTCCAGTGGTGGACGTCATTGACAAAACGATCAAGGACCGGTTGGAAATTGTGTAGTTTGTATTCAGTCAGGTTTGTAGTCACCCAGATCCCTAAGTATCGAAAACCTTGCGGTTCCATTCGGTACTGACATTCCTGGGGGTCAACCTGCACATTGCCTTTCACTGGGAAGAGAACTGATTTTCCCCAATTAATTTTTAGCCCACTAAGTTCTCCAAAACGAGTAAGCATCTGTGTCACCCTGGGGCAGGATCGAGCTGGGTCCCCCAGGTAGATCAGGAGGTCATCTGCGTACAAGGAGACGCGGTCCTCATGTCCTTCAGGCCATCTGAACCCTGCCCATGCGGCATTTTGGCGAAGCCAAAGGGCAAGAGGTTCAATTGCCAGGGCAAAGAGAAGGGGAGAAAGGGGACAACCCTGTCTCGTGCCCTTTCCCAGTGGGAAGGACCGGGACGGCCAACCATTCACCCTGACCTCTGCTTGAATGTTAGTGTAATTTCACCCATCCCAAGAAGCTGTCTCCGAACCCCATACGTCTCATGACCTCCCAAAGGCATTCCCACCTGACCGAAGGCCTTTTCAAAATCTATTGCCAGTAGAACGAGAGAGATATCAATGATCGGGGCCCGCTCTAGCGCCAAGTGGAGCCGACGCAGGTTCATACGAGTTGATTTGTGTGGCATAAAGCCACATTGATCCGGGTGGATCAAGGTATGGGTCACTGACTGCAGTCGGTTGGCAAGGAGCTTGGCAAGAACCTTGGCTTCACTGTTAATTAATGAGATAGGCCGATAAGAGGCGCACAGTTCCGGGGGCTTATCGGGTTTGGGAATGACCACAATGGTGGCTTTACATAGGTCAGGTGGGAGGGTGCCTTGGTCGCGGGCGCCGAGAAACATCTTGTAGAGGGGGGTTGCTATTTTATTCCCTCCAAGTTTTTGCCAGGCCTTGGCCGGGAATCCATTAGGGCCTGGTGTTTTCCCTGTTTGAAGTTGCGCTAGGGCTTCGGCTATTTCAGATTCAGAGAGATCCGAGTCCAGCTCCTCACGTTGTTGTGGTGTCAGTGCTGGGAGTGTTACTTCGTCTAGTAGGTTCGGGTCGAATGGTGTTGTCGGGACTCGGTAGAGTTCCGCATAGAACTGGGCAAAAGCCTCTGCTATTTCAGCATCCGTCTGGTACCCGACACCATTCGGGGCAACAATTTCCCGGACATGCCGTCTCCCCTCCTCCCTCCTCTCCAGCCAGGCCAGCATTTTGCCTGCCTTGTCCCCCAATTCGTATATCCTCGCTCTGGTGTCCCAGTGGGCCTGCTTGGCATTATCCAGCATAATATTTCTGAGGGTCTCTGTGGTTCATTTGAGGGACCTTTGAGTCTGCGGGGTAGGGTCAAGAAAATGCGTGTTTTCGGCCTGGATCATTTCAGCCTCCGCCTCTACTATTTTTTGGAGTCTCTCCCTCTTTTTGTTCGCTACCCAGGAGATGATTTCCCCACGCAGCACCGTTTTATAAGCCTCCCACACCACTACCGGGTCATCCACTGCTGGTTCGTTTATGTCGAAGTATTCATCGGACACCTCCGTAAGGTGGTCCACCAATTCTGGGAATCCAAAGTGGTAGTTGTTTAGTCTCCATGTTCTAGGGGAGGTCACGGCGTGCGTTCGTATTTCTATTATTAGGGGGGAGTGGTCCGAGATTCCACGAGGGAGGAATTCTGCGGATATCGCCCTATGTAGGTCTGTGTTCGGGACGAGGAGGTAATCGAGTCTAGAGAGGGAGCCATGGGCTCCGGAGTGGAACGAGTAACCTCTGCCTTGGGGGTGTAGCTCCCGCCACACATCTCGGAGGCCTAGGGCGGACACAAAGTTGGAGAGTTTCGTGGGAGCATCCGGGTTATGCCCTCTATGGTGGGTACGATCCATGGTATTGCACATAACATCGTTAAAGTCTCCCCCCAGGATCCATCGATCTGGGTGGTGTTTCCCTAGGAGAGTGCTGACATCCTCCAGTAATCCCTGGCCCAGTCCGGGCGGGGAATATATTGACACAATGGCCAGTGTTTCTCCCCAGAGCAAACCCAGGATGAGTACATAGCGACCCCGTGGGTCCAATTCCACAACTTGTGGGTAGAACGGGAGCCTCTTGTGTATAAGGATAAGGGTGCCCCTGGATCCCATTGTGTACCCCGCATGGAATGCGGCCCTGTAATTTGTTCTCTGGAAAAGGGTGCAGTGTGTTCCCGCTAGGTGCGTCTCTGATAAGAGAGCCAGATCGGGAGAGTGTCTATTCAACAGTTGCTTAATCAGACGTCTCTTAATCCCAGAGCCCATTCCATCACGTTCCAAGTGAGCAGGTTAAGGGACCTGGGGCAGCCAGGCGGTGGTGGGTGTGTTTGTGGGTGTTTCACCTAAAACTTCCTGTTGGAGGGCATGCAGGATACTTTGGTCGGGAGAGCTGCCTCCCCTTGGTGTGTCTGTCGGGAATACGGTCCTGATACGTAGTGCAGCAGGGTATAATGTGCAGAGGGTTGTATTTGGGTCGGTGTTTGGACATGCTATAGATCCGAACTAACAAAACAACATAAAAACTTTCCCTTTCATCCCCCTCCCTATACTCCACCCCAACTTGAAGTACCTGTCGCCTGAACATACAAATGCAACACACTGTCAAAGGACAGTCAACTCATCAACTAAGAACTTTTCCGAAAGTAGTACTGCTATACTTATCAGAGATATAGGCGGCTCCCCTTTGAGAGATGCAACAAGGGGGGGAGTGCCGCTGCTGGCGCTGGCGTGTAGAGCTCAAGAAAGTGTGAGTTCCTACCGGGGGGTGGGAGGAGCCCATCTGAGAGTCCCTTCTCCTGCGCCAGCTGTTAGAGTCATTCTTGGTGGATTACTGCGTGCTGTAGGGCCGGAGGTCTTGGGTCGGCGTATCTTGAACTGCAGTGGGTCACGCCTTCCTTTTTGTGTGGGCTTGTGGCCTGGACATTACTCATTTCATTCTGCTACCTGTTCCGGGGCGTCCTGACCGGCCCTTTCCGGGTCCCTCCTCGGGGAGGCTCTTCTTGGCCCGTTTCGGGGTCTTCCATTCTGTCTCCTTGCTCCCGCAGTCCAATCCCCTTCGATGTGGGTTTCCGCCAATTTCCAGGCCTCCTGTGGATCAGAAAAATGTACTGTTGTTCCCTTGTGATAAATCTTAAGTTGCGCCGGGAAGAGCAGGCCGTATTTTACATTCATGTTAGCCAGCTGTTTCTTGAGTGGTTCAAACAATTGTCTCGCTCACTGTACTTCACAGGTATAATCAGGAAATATTGCGATTCTCGAGCCATTATATGTGATTGTCCCTCGTGAGCGCGACATCTGCAGGAGAGCGTCCCTGTCGCGGTAGTTTAGTAATCGGGCAATTATAGTTCGAGGTGGAGCCCCTGGGATCCTTTTGCCCGAGGGCATTCTATGGGCTCTTTCCACTGAAAAGAATTTTGAGAAGGGATAGTGTTCATAGAGGTCCTTAAGCCATTGTTCGAGGAATAGTTCCATGCATTGCCCCTCCTCTCCCTCCGGTAGTCCGAGGATACGCACATTGTTACGGCGAGACCTTCCCTCTCCCTCATCCACCCTTGATTCTAGGGTTTTGAGGCGGGTTATGGCTTGTGATAGCTTCCTGTTGATCCCAGTGATGTTGTCCTCAGCTTCAGAGATACGGTGTTCTGCTTACCCGGTTCTGGCGGTTAATTTCTGCAGGTCATGGCGCAAGAAGGAAACATCCGCCGCTATGCTATCCATTTTTATCTCCATCGAGGAGCGGGAACTAGCGATCGCCGCCATCACATCACGAAGTGAAAGAGCCTCTTCTCCTGCAGGGGAGTTCGATCGCGTTGATCGGTCGGTCGGAGCTGGGGCGGTGGCGACCGCAAACTGGTCCATGCTGCTTTGAGTGGAAGTTTTCTTTTGTCTGTCTTTGACCATTTTGCGGAGGTTATGAAGCTTGAGCTTGGTAGCTAAACCGGTGTGGGGTCTCCTGCAGTGTCAGTCTTGCCGGATCAAGGGTGGCAAGGATCAACAGCTCTCCCTCCTCCTACTTTTACCCTCCTCCGGTCCGCCGGGATGTGCTCTGTCTCTACTATGGATTAACTCCTTGTGTCCCGGTATCGTGTTATGGGCTTTGACATGGCGGGTTATTGAGGCGACTCCAGGCAGAGGTGACAGATGGGGGAAGCTCTCTCCCCAATGGTGGCTGTGGTACTCCCGGACAGGGCCTTGCAGCCGGTACCCCGCGCTATTCGCTGGCCGTCCTGTCCTGATTAGTATGTATGGAGTCCCATTGCACCTGTGCGTCTTCCCAGAAAGGGGATGGCCTCCCCCAACCCCGATATCTCCTCTTCTGTGTCACAGGTCCAGCCAGGAGGATCGTTCAGCTGGGGGGGGGGAGGAGGCCCAGTTACCTGCCGTGTGTTACGGATACGTCGTCGGATCCAGTCCCGCTTTCTCCGTTTCACGGGTGTCGGGTAATCGTCTCCTTACTTAGTCCCTCTGCTCCGGGCCGCCGGCAGAGAGGCGGCCCGTAGTTGTAGCCGCTGCGGGTGCTAAACTCACGTATGGGCAGCGGACGTGTGTGGATGGTGCACGCTCCGCCACTGTTCTCCCGGTGGGGGGTTTGGGTCGCCTACCCTCTGCCTCTTGAGTCCCGTACTCAGCGCTGCCTGCGCGACTCCGGAAGGGAGTCTGTTTCGGGGACATACGCTTCCCTGCGGGTCTGCGGTACGTGGATGTTTGTTGCCCCCCACCTCCTGTCCCTCGGATCGTGCTACGAGGGAGGTCCATGGGAGGTGCGTCGCTTACCCTCCGCCTCTTGGATCCCGCACTCCGCGCTGCCTGCGTGACCCCGGGAGGGATTCTATTTCGGGGACATACGCCTCTCCACGGGCCTCCGGCGAGAGGATATTTGTAGCTCCCCCCCTCCTGTCCCTCGGATCGAGCTTCGGGGGGAGGTTATTTGGCAGGTCCTGGTGCCTCCTCTGCTTTGCGGCCGCGTGAAGTCGCTGCTGCACTTCCAGAAGCTGGAGGGGTATCGCTCTCAGGCGGCGGCGGCCATTTTAGGTGTGCAAAGAAACAAACAACTAGAAGATTGTACAACAGACTGAAATTATGTACAAAGTTTCTTTTGATGAAACAGCAAACTAGAAGCCTGTACAACAGGCTGAAATGATGTACTACGCCTTCCGCTCTCCAATGGTATAGTAAGTGTGAGTGGCCGCGTCTTTTGGTCAGAGGTACGTGTGCACCTATGCCTAGGGCATGGCGAAGTTGGCGTTTCGGTGGTGTGTTGACGGATAAAGACCACCTTCTTCAGGAGATTCCTAAATTCAGCCCCTACTAATACAATCAAATGTCATCCCATCATTTTAGATGGTCTCAAAAAAGATGTTTTATTCAATATAAAGTATTAGCACGAAAGGTGATTTGGGAAAACCAACAAATGGTGTAAAAAATCAGGCAACCAGCCTTTTTGTGATGACAGGTGGTCCCCAGCCACCCCACTTCTATTACCTTTGACCAAAGTAAAGTAGAGGTAAAGCCACCTACTTGTGAAAAACCCATATCCATCGTGCGGAAGTATTAGAAATAAAGGGATAGCGGAGGAAAAAATAAAAATGAATATGAATGTAAACACCCATACATAGTGCTTAGAACAATTAATGATTACAAAATAATAAAATGGGAAAGAAAGGAAAACAAATCACCAAGAGGATAGCTCACATAACCACTTGCAGGGATACTGAGTCCATACCTAAAGTTATACTGTGGATGCCTCCTAGACAGGCATTCTGAAGTCATTAAACAGATCACAGAGAACGGTTGACTCAAATTTGCAGATGCCGCCTCTGGGGTATGAAAACACATCTGTAACAAAATGTGTGGCATAACAGAGTTGAAAATATTTACTATTCATCAATTTTGAATGTAAAATACTATATATTCACTTGAGTGAACGAACCTGCCGCCGGCAGTGGAGTCGTGTGGAAAGGAGCGCCGTGGAACTCCGGCACTGGTCAAACCGGGAGCATAATAGCTCTGAAACCAACTTGGCCACCTTTGTGCACGATATTTAGATTGCTAGGGGACCAAGAAAATATATTGGTATCATCGAAGGGCGCTAGGCACAGTCAGGTGCATAGAAGCAGTCTCATAAGCGCTTACCTTCAATTAAGTCATCACCTCCAGGAAATTATTCGTACTGTCCTGAGTGCGCATACTGAACGGGTGCGTGGCTATTGATGCATTAATGTGCATAGAAAGAGGACTCAGGTCATTGTTCCCCAGGCGGCTGGATACGCAATGAGACACCGTAGGTTACATCGCAATGAAATGTCCAGAATATAGTCAAGGAAATAAATTAAAAATTATCAGTTCAATGGGTAAGAAAAAATGAATGAAACAAAGCAAAGGGATGAGCAACAGAGCAGAGCTGCATGGTGCATCCTTAGGAAGTCGCATATAGCAGGGACAGCTCCCTCCTCATGCTATAATGCATTGGGAACAGCCCCAGGGCAAACACGGATGTAGTGTATGGGGCAAAAAGTTTTTTCATGGGAAGTTGGTTAGGAAAAGAAAATATTGTGGCCGATGATTATCACCAAACTGGAGATGCTTCATTGAGCCCATGTTCAATCGTGTCCAGTGCAAAAATCCAGCGTGCCTCCTTGTTTGCCAGTGTTTGGAGAGGGTTGGATGCGTTCTTAACAACGTCAATCACCCACCAACGTAGGTCTTCAGTTGTGTGACCATATTCCATAAAATGGCTCACTAGGGGTGAGTTGATGACTTTACAGCGGATCCGGGAGCGGTGCTCCGTGATGCGTTTATGGGCAGGCCGTGTGGTTTTGTCTATATATTTGAGCCCACAAGGGCACTCAATACAATAAATCACCCGCAGTGTCTTGCAATTATAGTAATGTTGTATCTCCCAAGTTTAACCTCCAGGGGGAACGCTTTTGTTTTGACAGAAAATTTACAAATGGAACAAGTAGTGAAGATCCCAGCTTGATGTGATGGATCTTGAGGATTTACTTTGCATGGAAGCATGGACCAATTGGTCCTTTAAGTTCTTCTGTCTTTTCATAGCAAAGATCGGCAATGGTTCTTCCGGTAGAGAGAGTTGTGCCACAGACCAATGTTTTTTAATAATCTTTTTGATTAGAAAGGTGTGTGGGCTATACGTAAGGGTGCACACTAGTTTATCATGTGGTGCCTGATCCTTAGGTTGTATCAGAATTGCACGGGGGGTAAATCTTGCCCGTTTGTATGAATTTGAAACCAATTTTGTAGGGTAGCCACATTGTTTAAATTTAGTGGTAAGGGTCCGCGCATGGTGATCATAGTCCAATATGGATGTGCAGTTTCTCCTTAATCTCAAAAATTGGGAGTATGGTAAATTTTCTTTTTGTGTACATGGGTGATAGCTGTCAAAATGCAATAGTGTATTGTGATCTGTAGGTTAAGTGAATAATGAACATACCAGTTTGTTAGTCTGGTGCTGGATTAGAAGATCAAGAAAAGGAATTTGTGTATTGCTCTTGGAAAGTGTGAATTTGATGGTATGGTGACATTGGTTCAACCATAGCAGAAAGGCATTCAGGTCGTCAGTGGTGCCGTGCCAGATGAAAATAATATCATCTATGTAACGCCTCCAGTTCTCAATGTGCTGGCGAAAGGGGTTGAAGACTGAAAAAATGAATTTGGTTTCAAAGTCGGCCATGAAAATAATGGCCAGGCTAGGGGCAAATGCTGCCCCCATAGCTGTTCCTTGGGTTTGTTCATAGAACTGGTCCTGGTATTTAAAGTAATTTTTGGTGAGTGCTAAAGAGACCAGTTCCATAATAAATTCAACCGGGGCTTTGTTACACAATGTGGAAAGAGTAAGATTCGCACATATGGATTCCATAGCCTCATCATGAGGAATATTAGTGTAAAGCACTATGATGTCAAGCGTGACCAAAAGACTAGTAGTGGGGTCAAAAGGCTTCCCTTCAAACAGTGAAATAACCGAAGTACTTTCCCTTAGGTATGACGCTGTTTGTTGACTGATCGGTTGAAGGTATTTGTCAATGAATTGACAGATTGGTTCGAGGATGGTCCCACAGCCTGCTAAGATAACTCTACCTGGTGGTTTAGTTGCATCCTTGTGAATTTTGGGAATCGCGTAAAATTTCGGAGTGGAACAATTTGGTTTATAAAGAAATTCTGCTTCTTTTTGAGTAATCCAAGTGTGTTGAAGGGCGTAGTCCGTAATCTCTAAAATGGTTTTCTGAATGTCCTTGGTGGGGTCTTTATGGAGGGGGCGGTAGCTACCTGGCACATTAAGAACTTCTGAAACCATAGTATGGTATTGCGCCTGACTCAGGACTACTATTCCCCCGCCCTTATCTGCAGGCTTTATGACAATGTGTGGATTAATACTGAGAGATTTAAGAGCCTGTCTTTTTTGTTGTGTCATATTGTAGCGTATGGACCTTTGTTGTTTTTGTAGTTTCTTAAGGTCTCTAAGAACGCATTTTTCAAATGTGAGTAATTAATTTGGCATAGTGTTATCTTCCGGCGTAAATATGGATGGAGGATGCAGACCTGTTTCACTCTCATTTGGTGAATTTTCCTTGTCTAAGAAGAAGATCTTAAGCCTCAGAGACCTAAAGAATCTTCTGATCTCTGGCTGTACATTGAACCAGTCTGTGGGGTGAGTAGGAATGAATGTCAACCCTTTAGCCAGAACCTGGATTTCAACCTCAGACAATGGAATTTGGGAGAAATTAAATATAGGCAGGGTTACTGACTCGATGTTGGTCTAGTGTTCCTCCTCCAATAATTGTGCCATTGGTATCTCAGCCCATCAACGCTTCATAGATTCCCCCTGATTGCCCTCTCCACCTGCTGGAGACGTGGACCGCCTCAAGGCACATTGTTCCATATATGGTAGTCGTGCAGTCTAATCCAACCATACTGGAAGTAAGTACTAGCACATATTAAAGTGATTACAGGGACAGAGCTGGCTTTTATGACACACTCACATTACTGTTGGGTAACACAGACCCAAAGGGTCAATATAAATTGTCAGCAAAAAGCTTCAATTTACTGACACACCTCCTAGTGGCAGCCAGGATCACAAGAGCCCGGCATTGAAGATTGAATAATACACCTGATATGAGAGAATTCTGGTGTAGAATATAGATTGGAGCAGCCATTGAAAAAAATGAGCCTCTCTCAGGGGTGAGATGCCAAATTATTTTGTGTATTCTCTTTGTGCATCAACATGATTTTCCATGTATACACCACAGACCCCAATAGCTAAGATCCTTCACAGGGTTATAATTGTTAGCCTAACGGGCATAAGCATTTTAGGCCTGCCCACGTGATTGTGTTCAATAGTAATTGTTAAACTGTGTGATGTCTTCAGATGGACACGATTTGCTCTGGAAGTTGTTGTTTAATTTTCATGTTGAAGAGTTTCTTTATCGTAGAGATATGCAAATAATGTTGAGTTATGATGTATGTGACATTGTGGAATTGTCACCAGGACACATAATACTATGTACTGTCAATACTAAATAAAAAAAACGTTAAATATTTTTCAAAAATATTTTTCTATTGTTACTGTGACTACATCATCTACCTGCCATCCAATATGCACACACATGCCCCCATCTCCAGGGAAACGCTCTATCATAGGCTAGAGAGTGGGGCAGAGGCCATCAGGTCTGCCACATTCTGAAGAAGACCCCACATTGCACATCTTGCCTATGTTGACTATGAAATCAGACCAGCCTGTTCCAGTATTCCAATATTGGCATTGACAGATTCGGGGTGCATGAGGCATTTTCCTGATCTGAAAACCAAAACATCACCCTAGTATTTAAGGATGCAGAAGAACCTGTAAGGTGGGGATGGTGCACTGCTCACATAATCATCACACAGATATCCTCACCCGTATTATCCACTGCAGTCAGGTGGAAAGACATCAGCTTTGTCATAGATGCCCCATATTTACCTATAAGCTTAAGCACTATATGGTTGGGACTTCTTGAGACCGTTACTGGCTAGTCTAACAATAAAATAGTATTTTTTTTAACAACTGAGCAGATTATTGTTGGCCAATTATTGTTGGCTAATAATTGCTATTAAGTCTATTAGTTGACGCAGTACACACGGTTTCTTGTTGACCTGTCACTTATGCAAGTTTCCAGGAAGGTTTCCGTGAAAGCTACATCCACATAGAATGTGGGATTATCGGATTAATTATAGGCGTGCAGATCAATGAATATGAAAGGGAAGATCTATGCCCTCCCTCTATGAAAAGGTGAAGAATTGAAGCGACACATTGCAGAAAGCATGAAGGTAATCCTCCTTTTAATTCCCTGGTGGGCTCCAATTTTCTATGTAGTAAGACCACTTGCAAATCCTAGCCTCTGCATTGCCTAGGGTTACAATTCATTTACCATAGAAAATCATCTTATTTTGCCTGTAACTTCCATGTATCAAGACTGAATATGTATAGCCAGGGATATTTTTCGAGTTAGACCTGGGACACACCTACATCTGGTCCATCCCTCTTCTGAGTTGCATTTGTAACATTGATTGGGAGCTGCATGCCCAGACTGGGCCCCAGGTTCGCCCAGCCTAAAGACCCACTCTGCACCTTACTGACAAGGCCAAATGAGGCAGAAACATGTTTGGTGTCGCTTGAGGCCTCATGCATATTTATTTTATTTTATTGTTAATTTATAACGTGCTTGATACCAGCGAGTGCTTTCTAAGCGCGGGGTTGGGATTCGTGCCTGTAGTGCGCTACGTTGCCTTGCTTTCAAGACAAATGCAATGCCCCTGAGTTATCCTTCCAATTTGGACTGACTGCCCCTTTAGGTTGGGACCAAGCCTGCATGCATAACGTTTTTCTCCTTCTGTAATTGCATGGCAGGCTGAATAATGATGGCCTGGGGGCCGATGGGAGTGGGTGAGGGGGTAACCAAGAGCTTTCTGAGTGTTTTTTTATTCATTCAGAACTTTCCAGACATCACGCTTCTGTGTTACAAACTGGTCCATACAAGAAGTGGAGACAAGTGGAAAACATGAGGTATGGCCATTTCTGATACTTTGTGATGGCGTTTGGGGTTTGTAATCCCCATGCTGCCCATCAGTTCCTCATAAATTATATCTTTTGGACCTCTTAGATTGTCCTGAGGTCCTGGGATACCTTATACGCTAGTGGATCTGGAAGCGGGAAAACACGTGGGAATGTTAGTTCTTCATGTTTTGTCTCCCCCACAGTTTCTCCCAGAATCTGAAGAAAAATTTGAAGAATCACCACCTGCAGATCCTCAGTGTATATTGTTTAACCAGATGCGTTTTAAGAAAACACGCAGAGAATCCACATATATTATCTGCGCACTTCCGGTCGGAAAAGGCCTGCAAAGCATCTGCAGGTGAGTATACTGTTAAACTCAGGAACCATAAAAACCTGTGTAAACACCTCGAAAAATGCGCACCAATCAATTAGGGAGGCACTATAAAAGAGTCAAAATTGCTGCAAACTGTTTAACACTACACTGTTGGGCAAGCAAGATGTCGGTTCATTACAGTGCAGCAAATGTCCGTTTTCATCAAAGTAGCCCAGATGGTTTAGGGCAGCAGCCAGCCTATCAACTTACCCAGCAGGCAACGCTTCAGCCACTAGAGCAGGCGGCGGGGCACAAGGTTTAAGAGAGGAAGATTTCGTCAAGGGCACACAAATCTAGGTTGTCATACCAGGATTTTGAGGGACCGACAGGCACTTCACACCTACTAATCATGCTAGTCATGGCAACAGTACACTCAGTCTTGAGGGGCATACAAGATGCCCTGGCATCCAACTGGGAGATCGTAAGAGCAACACCTCTCCTTATGAAACTCATCACTCTGTTGAACCTCTGTTCAAGTGACTCATTTCACTGTACTGCAACACTTACAATAGTATCATTGAGTCCGTTTTTGAAAAATACTTTTGTAACGCATTCCTTACAAGTGACCCCGTCCAGAAAAAATTGATGGTAACAATGGTTAGCTCCACCTTTCCGAACTGGGTCACTGCAAGTCTGTCGATAG
The DNA here is from genome assembly GCF_040938575.1 of Ambystoma mexicanum. Lineage (NCBI taxonomy): Eukaryota > Metazoa > Chordata > Amphibia > Caudata > Ambystomatidae > Ambystoma > Ambystoma mexicanum. The sequence continues at coordinate 624,549,857 of NC_090921.1, forward strand.
AGGCTGTGAACTACTGGCAGGCCTGACCTGCCGGTAGTACAGGCCTCTACCAGATGATAATTCACTGAAGCACCGGAGCCATTACTAACAGTGCCAGTGCTTCAGTGTTCCCATTCCCGTGGAGTCCTATGGGAATCCACGGGAATGGGAACCTACCGTTCCACTGCCACCCGTAATACCCCGATATTACTGAGATATCGGGTGGCGAAAACGGTAAGCTGAGGATGCCGGTATTCCGCTGGTACTACCGGCGGCCTACTGGGAACCTTGTAATGAGGGCCTTGAATACCATAATGGATTGCATAATGAAGCAAGCACATAATCTTCACATTGGATCCAGCTGCTCTAAATGCATGAAGAAGTCTTTTTGCATTTGCACGCTAGCCCAATGTGGTTGGAGGCCTCAAATGTACCCATGTGCCCCTTCTACCGCCCTATGCCAAGGCGTAGACATTCCAGAACAGATACATGCAGCATTGCATCAATGTGAAAGCCATCTGTGGCATGGACAACATCTTCATGCATGTCTGATGCATGCTTCACTGGGTCAACCCACGACTCGATGGATCTTCAGTAACAACTTCCTGGCGCGGATCATTGAGGGACTGCACAAATGCAAGACATGGGCCCTATGTCTGTGTGCATGACATCACTTGCACAGAAACACATGTCACCAAACACATTGCCTATAGGAATGATTACCAGCAAGTACTTGAAGATTCCTGCATCTCTAATTGTGTTGATGAGTTAAAACTTTGAGGTGATTGGACACAACCTGTACGATGGAAATGGAGACATAACAATTTGACAAAAGGAATGTGATGTTGCTGCTTCAATTTTATGTAAATGGCTTCTTCTGCCGGCCTTACCTTTTCTCACTTACTTCATTTTGGTAAAATAAATACATTAATAAATACATTAATTTGTGTTCTTATATCGAACTTCATGCCAGGTTCCAGCCTCTTAGCGAGAGACCAGGTTTCGAACATGTGCTGCCCAGAGTTTTCTTGTTTTCAAGACAAGCACATTACCCAAAAACAATCTTAAATTCTCGAAGAAAACACTCCATCCCCCTAAGCATCCAAGTTAATCCAAAGAAATCATCTGGAATCTTACAAATATGCTTATTGTGATGCATTTAAATAGCATCTTAGATCCCCATTCCTCATTCACAAGCAAGTGGAAGAACATACACTTATGTTATGTTATATGGCATTTGCACAGCGCCCAATGCCATTGGTATGGCCTCAAAGCGCTGTGGAGTGATCACCCTTGGAGGACCAAAGTCCAAGGTATGAGAATTGAAAGGAGGATGTTTAGAAAGAGTGTGTGCACCTTAGCCAGCACAAAGGTAGGGTGGGTGGTTAAGTCCCTGCTAGCAACCCATGGAAATCTGGCTAGCGGATGGGTGCTGTGATAGAATGTCAGGAAGTAGGTGAGTAAAGGAGACTGATTATGTGCACAGCTGGACTAAATTCTTTCATGGGACTCACCAGCATTCTAATGGCAGTGGTGATGTACGTTATGATGTCAAGTAGTAAACTGTTGAAGATATATGCGGGTGAGTGGTTGTGCCCTTGGAGGGATGCAGCTATGTTCCATTCAGATGGAGTGATATACAAACCAGGGAGTCTTTGTAGGCTTTGTAATGCAGGTCTACAGAATCATCAATGTGGGAAATGATGCAGACTGTGGCACCAGACAGCAGGTTAACTCAAAGCACAAGCCCACAACACCATCCCTGCACAAAATGATGCAAGGCAGTGGCATAGAATAGCAGAAAGTCTCAAAATACATCTAGATTCAAAATATAGGCCTACTACATTATCCCTGAGGAAAAAGATGCAGGGTAGAGGCACAGAAAAGTAGCTAGATTAAAAATAAAACTATATTCAACATAAATCTAGACCCAAAATCCAGGCCTACAACAGTACTAGATGTACGTACAAATTGGCGCACCTTACTTGATTCTTGCAGCAGAATGAGGATGTGGCATGGCAGGGTTGCCCATGGCGAACAGGCAAACAGGTGATGGAGGTGCCTGAGGAGGTGCCCTTTGCCTCGGCTTTTAGCCGGCTGCCCAGGCAAGACAGCCCTGGGTGGAACGCTCAAATAGGTGTTCCAGGTCTCGTGACCTGGAGCACCAATCAGTGGCGGTGAGGGCAGGCTTTGGGTCGGGGAAGGAGAGGCTGATTCTATGTTCCGAGAGCGTTTAAAATAAATAGATAAATCCTGTCCCGAAGCGGGCAGTGTACCTGGGGACTGCAGGCCCTGTGCTGTGTGCGAGGCCACAGGAAGCGAAATGCACACCTTTCAGGCCCCCTTCGCCGTCTCTCGTGACCCAGAGCACCAATCAGAGGCAACAAGGACGGGTGTGCGTAGAGAAATTAGAGGCTGGTTCTATGGCCCGAGGGCCACTGAAAGGGAGTGCTTTAGCACTTAAAATAAATAAATGCATCCTTGCCCGAAGCAGGCAACATAGCTGGGGGCCTGCAGGCCCTGTAATGTGTGCAAGGCCACGGAGTGCTGCATCTACTATCTTTGCTTATTCTGTGTTCTTTCCTCAGGGGTGGGTTTTGTGTAGTGTATTTCTAGTTATTATAGTACATGGTGTGTTTAATTAAAGTGTATATATTTTTATAGAACCTTGATTGGACATTCCTTTTTTTTGGACTGTTATACTCTGCTGTTTGGGTTCTACTGAATCACATTCACATCCCTCCTAAGAGTATAGCCTTCCCTCGGCCCACGTTACCACAAAAGGTGAAGCAGGTATCTCATGACTGTACCTGCTTTACCATTATGATTATGTTGGCTCTTGGTTTGTAGAAGTGTCAGGCCTGAGTGGGTGTTTTAGCCTTTACTCCTTGTAATCCTTCAAGTCAGAAGTCAATTTGTCACATTGGTGGGCAGCGTTGGGATTTGGAACAGACTGTGCCTACAGCCTAGTCATCCAAAATAGGAGTGTACATTTAAAGTTTAGTTTTACTGCCCGGGCATTTTTTTTTTTCTTTTTTAAAATTCAAATTTTATCATTTTCAATCCATTGAATACAAGCAGTATACAACAGTGTTGGCAAAATATAACACAAGTAAAAAACAAAGAAAGGGTAATGTAAGTAATCCAATGAGAGATCTTGCAAAAGCAGAGCACAGCAAACAAATCAAAACATTTCATAACCAGGGAATTTTTTAACTGATACGATGTGGCTCACAATGGACATTGTGCAGCTTCTGAATACTGTGTGCCTGCACAAGGTCTGTGAGAGATTGGGTCTCCCACGTGGTGGTGAAGTTAGTAAGACTGAATTGCTGAGAAACCAAAGAACATTGTTAGCTGATGGGGGAATTTCATTTGTCTGGGAAATTAACAAAACATCCAGTGGGGAGGAAAGTATCTCAAGTGGTGGTGCCCAAGGACATCCCCAAGGGCGTAGTGCCAAAGGTTCTCCAGGAATCTGGGGTGCAATCTAAAGAAAGGGCATGGAAACACCAATCCAATGATATCTTGGCAGGTATGGTTGCAGCGGAATACATTTAAAGTTGCATGGCTGTGGCAATATCAAAAACCTAAAGTTATTCAGCCATGGTCCGGGCACAAATACCAATACAAATCCCACTATGTTAAAAAAGCCCTCCCTGATACATCCCAAAAAATCTAAATTATAAAATAGTTGACCCTTTGTATGGTGTTGGAGCTTCAAATGCCAGCTGGCTATTGGCAGTCTTGGTGACAGAGCTCTAGAAGTGTTCGCCTACTGCTCTGTGAAGTGATAAGTAAGAGAAGTGAGAGCCGGATATTGGGTGTTGTCCTGGCAGCAAAATATGTGCCCTGCAGACAGTGAATGCTCCTGGCTTATGTGAAGAGCCAGGAATAAGACACAGACACAGAGAACTCATGGTCTTTGCCCTAAACATTTATTAAATAAAAAAGGTGTTGGAAAATGCCTCACTGTCCCAAATCTAGGAGGTTTTTCCCTACCTCAACCAAAACTAAGGGCCTGTCATGCCTCAAGATGTCCAAAGCAAACATTTCCTGTGTCAAAAATCCTATCCTAGCCCTCACACTCTAAAAGTAACTTGAGGGTTCTAAGAGTAATGTCTCTAGCTTGAAAAGTATGCACATGTTCAAGTTCAACAAAAAAGCATTAATCCAACAAAGGTTCCAAATGAATAATGTTCACAGTTCCAGGGAATGACTCTCTTCCCCAGGTTTCTCCCATCAAAACAAAAGTTCAAAAAATATTTCAAGCTCAAGAGGACAGCTCCCCTTGGTGTTGCAATTTATTCCAGGGGAGATGTCTCCCTCCCCCAAGTTCTTTTCACAGTCAACATAATCCAGAACTCCTAAGTGCATGAATCTTCCTTGGGATTCTCTAACTCACAAAACAAAAACTGGTTTACTCCCCTGACATGTTCTTTCATATAGTTCCTTGATACACCTTGGGTGTGGGTCCCAGACTTTCAAAAGACCTGGTATACTCTCCTGCCAGGCTCTCTCATTTCCACATTCACTGCAATTCAGAATCCTTAGAGCATGGGTCTTCCTTCTTGTGATTATTTAACTCACAATATACCTGGTATACTCTCCTGCCAGGTTCCCTTCCACATTTACTGCAGTTCACTTCACCCACTTGGCTTTGCCTGGTATGCTCTTCTGCCAAATCTTTCTTTATGTAGTTCATGTTATATACACTTGGCTCTGCCTGGTATATTCTCCTGCCAGGTCTTTTAACATTTATTTATATCATGTCCGTCCTTTCTGCCACACTGTTTTCCCCATGAGTATTTTCTAATGTGGCTATGGGTCTCAGAACCTTTCTCATGGACCTCTTAGCCTGTAATCAAATGTCCCAGGGGCCCTATTATCCTGCTCAGTCTACACCAGCTCTCACGCTGTGTTTCCTTTGGGTCGCGGTAAACCCTCCAAAGCACCCCGGTGGCCCCATCCCTCTGAGCGGGCTCATCGGTTCTCAGCAGCGCATTTGGGGTGCCTTGCATCTCACGTGTCGGTCTGCGTTTTGTCATCAGGTCTGAGGAGGCTTGTTCACATGTCAGCCTCCACCACGCCTTCAGCTCCCCTTGGCAGCTGCTTCTGTTCTCGGCATCTCTGTGCAGTGCTTCGACCCATGAGCTTCTCTGAATGACGTTCCCAGGCCTGCCACGACTTGGAAAGACTGTCTGATTCATCTGGCTGTTCCAAACCACATTGGAAGCAGTGAGTCTCCTGAGCCGCCAGCCGCCTTACTCCCAGTCTCTCTCCTCGGTTGTCCTCAACATATCTGGGTAATAAGACAACATACTCCATACTTCTTTTCCCGGCATGGTTATAAACCATGTCGGGCCAATTGGATTCTTTCAGCTACTAGACTACTGGTTTTGGTTCTCATCAGGAGTATTCATCATTGCTCCTTGCCTGTTCCTCGTCTGAGTTTTTGTTTCTTTATTTGCTATCTGATATTGAGGAGTACTGTCAGTTAAATGTTCATGTTGTTGAATGGGGTGATGGCAGTATGCCATTAGGGCATGAGGAATAGAGTGAATATCCGTAAAAGGGAAAGGGGAATGCCATGTCTCACTGGATGATGTCATGTTATCCCCTCGTGGGTCACCTACCCCATGTGGTCCTCCCTGAAATAGCCACCCCAGGGTCAGGATCAAGTTGCAGCCGCCATCCTCTGGCCACATAAGGAGAGGCTACCTCAGGGAAATCACACTTACCACAAGCAGATTTAAGGTAGAATGACAATGGGTGTGAATGACCATGACATGGACCATGTGGCAGCTGAAGGAGAAGTTGCATAGAAGTATTCTGCGCACTGACACAGGAACCGACGACACTGACATTGGACCCGTGGATGCTGGTGGGTGGGAGAACAGGTACCTGTGTGTTATTTCGAGCCCCGTCTGCACCCTTGAAAGTGTGCCCCAGTACAAATTTGAAGGGATCTGGAGCAGGCTGACCAACACTGAGCAATGTCCGCAGTGTAATGAAAACATATGGGAGCAGCAACTCCAACACCTGCAGGTCATTAGGGGTACTGTTCAGAGCTCAACCTGATGCATGTCTAGTGCAATGTGCAAGCAGTGCCACCACTTCACAGTAGCAGCAGCATCCAATAGAGAGGTGGGCCAGATGGTATGGGAGTTTACAGAGGCTCTTTCGTCAGGAGCTAAGACCATACAGAGAAATATGCATCTGCAAGTTCCAGGGGCAGAGTCAGAATATTCCACTGCTGCCACCTCCATGCAAGCCTCACTGGCAGCAAGCCCTGGTCATTGGCCCCAACGCGCTGCTGCATTCACACAAGCTGAGCAATTTGGCATGGTGAAACGGTCACGTAAATAATACAGCAGTACATGTGACGCTCATTCCGGAGATGAGGGAGAAGAAAGGGCAAGGGTGTTAGCGATAAGGGATGAGGGAGGGTAAGGATGTTAGGGATAAAGGAGGATCAAGGGTATAGTATGGTCTGAAAATAAAGTCACATACAAATATGAAATGAGGAATTCTAAGTCATCTTTTAGTGGGTGTGAATGATGTACTATTTGACACAATACAATCATGTGAGTTCTATGCCTTCCAATGTCCTGATAAGAAATGTTCATTCAGTTGCCACACAAGTCATCTGCCCCTGCCTTCCACACGGTCAATGCGTGGCAGCAATTGTTCTCCTCCTCTTGAGTGCCATGTCGACATCAGGGGTCATGGGGACATGTCTCCAGGCTGAGATGTTGTACCATGGCACGCAATACAAATACCTTCCTCGCTTTGTCTGGCCTGTAATATTAGGGCTCCACTTATCAGATGGATACACTGGAACCGTCCCTTCAGCATACAAAAGGTAAACTCAATACAGCACCTTGTCCTCCTGTGTGCCTCATTATATTACTCTTCCTGTGCAGTCCATGGGTTCCGGTCAGTTGTCATCAGCCAAGGGAGATGGTGATAGCCTGAATCACCTCCAAAGGCAATGGGGATAGGTGTTGACTACGGAACAATCAGAGTGTATCCATTAATCATGGTCTAACTTTCAGGTAATGTACATGTGGCAACATTGATTTTTTCACCATTGATTTCTGAGTTCCCCAATTATGTCAGGCCTCGTGGAACGCGGGGTGGAATGCTTGATGTCACCAGAGAAATCCTCCATTTCCAGCATCACTGACTCATCAGAGGTAACATATAGAGCCTATAACTGGATTGCTAATGAACATGTAATCTTCGACCACTGCCACTATCTTTTATTTCACATGGGAGCCGCAAAGATGCAACCTTGGCCGTCCTGCTGCCCTGTTGTGCTAGGCTTCCAAAGGGGCAAGGAGGAAACACCCCCCTCCCCTTGTTAACAGTTTGTCCTCGCATATAGTCTTGTTGCGCATTACCAGTCGCACACATCCATCTTCAAAACAGGCACAGGTAAATGCTTCAGCAGAATGGAGGTGAGGGTCGCGGCAGGGTAGAGGGGGGATGCAGCAGGAAAGTTTGGGAAAGGGAACGGGGAAAGGAAATGATTCTCGGAAAGCAAGAGCGATCAGGTGAAAGGCGTGGTGTGACAGAGGTCAGAGGTCAGCAGAGTGTAACAGAGGAACTGTCCCGGTGATGGGACGAAAAGAGAGTCCGACCCTACCAGTGAAAGGGCTTCTATGGGCAAGCGGACAGAAAACCAATTTCCAGTGAGGGGGAACGCCCCCCTTCCAAAGGAAGGGCCCTGATATCCAAAGGGAGTGAGTGCCTAAATCAGTTATCTTACTGACTTATGTCTATAGACTAAAGTCTCCTTGCAGTACCAGTTATAAAAGGGTAATATGTGTTCTTCACTATGACAGCTTTACGTCCAGAGACCAGCCAAGACCAGGACGACCTTTCCGTGTTTCATAGTCATAGTGAAGAACATTGATGATGGCACAATCAGACAGACCTTACAGTCATGCCCTGGTGGCTGGCATTGACCATTGCCCACGTAAGGTAACCGCTACAATGGGTAAGAAGAAGATTGCAAAGCGATTGAAGATTAAGACTTTTGTGAAGGTTTGCAACTACAACCACCTGATGCCAACCAGGTACTCAGTCGATGTTCCCCTTGACAAAACTGTAGTCAACAAAGATGTTTTCAGGGACCCAGCTCTAAAACGCAGAGCCAGACGTGAAGCCAAAGTGAAATTTGAGGAACGATACAAGACTGGCAAGAATAAGTGGTTTTTCCAGAAGCTGAGGTTCCAAATTGGTAGCAGTGGAACATTGGTGCATCAATAAAAGTTTATGTAAAATCCCCCCCCCCCAAAAAAAGGGTCATATGTATCCCATAACCTTTGTAGGACAATATAGTCAGCTTGCCTATTCTATAATTTCATCCCCCTACATTACAAAATGGGAAGTTACTTTGTGGTATTATTGTGGTGATAATATAGAGATAGGTAGAGGGGCAGTAGATGTGGAAGGGTGGTGGTTGTTAGGGGGAATAAGGGTATTGGCGGCGCAAAATGGAGAAAAAAAGAAAAACCCACGAGGAAATCTTCCATCAAGTAAAATACTAGTTTGTAAATTGCTGCCATGAAATGAGGTAGAACCGCAAGACGCTGCTTTCTGCACTTTTTTTTCTTTTTTTTGTTCTAGGTTTGCACAAAACCTTTACAAAACATATTTGTGAGTTTTACAAAAGACTAAAATACATTTTTTGAAGCTAAACATGCACAGGAAATATGCATATATAAAAAACTTTCTTCATAAAAACAACATTAAAAGAGAAAACCAATGTGCAATGTACAATCAATGCTAGACCTCCACTGTGAGAAACTCCATACAGTCCAATACAATGAGAGAATAAGCTCAAAATACCGACAGTGCACTATTTCCATTATCAATATGGCTAAGCCTTGGCAATTTCATGGCCACTCATACTTTATTGCATGCGGATGTTTGAAGATTGAAAAACATATGCATTTTATCATCAGAGAGAAGGTTACAACTTAATTGAGTCATAGAATTGATGACATAACATTGATAAACAATCCCACTATTACTGTACCCACTGCAATGATTTTCTCATTATCAGTCAACGAAAAAAGAGATACAAGAGACCTGCGTGCTTTTGCCGTGAAGCTCTACCATACAAGATATTTTGCAATATTCGTCGTCCAGGAATTTAGCAAACTATTCATGCTGACTCAGGAGAGACATTCAAGTCACCATCGATTATTGTCAACATGCGAACCATAGAGAGAACAAGAGAATTGTTTGTTGCCCACATGCATATTGACCATAGCAGGTCCCTTGTCCTCTCCCACAGAGAAAGTTTTTCATAATTGGGACAGTAGATGTGTGTTTTAAGGTTTCCTTTGTAAACTATGTGTGTTTTAAGGTTTCCTTTTGTAAACTATGTTTACAAAATCGACAGGACCCCGCGTTTACCTCCGAGTGCTTTTTACACTTCTGGGGTAGCTCTGCATATAGTCCATTCCCTTCAAAAGGTCCCTGACACGATTGGACGCCAACCCGAAGACCCCAGGAGGAGGAGCCCAATTCTGGTCATCAACGATACAGTCCACTGGGATATGGGACTTGACCTGAAGGCCTCAGCTCTCAATCCACTCTCTGTGCTCAACTACTAGAAGGACTCTCATCTCCCTAAATACTTGGAAAGGTTACACTTCATTGTCGAGTGGCGCTGCTGAATGTGAGGCATCTGTGGTTACTAGAGATTCGCACACACTGGCTGCTTCACTGTGTGCTAAGCAAAATTGGCGCTGCAATGGGTTCTAAAATTACAGCCAACATGGCACACAAGTAAAGCTCAGAGAAAGCCAGGACATTGGAATTTTTTTTCTTCTAAAATTAAGCAAGATCCCTTTCGGGCAAACAGCCCAAACACACTATTGCAAACACTCGCCCAGGCATTAGGTCATGTTTTCATTGAGTCATTGGCAGGGCTGCTCTGCAATGAAAGCAGCGTTTGAATCTTATAGCAGTGGGGAAAGTACAACCCTTGGCTCAGGCGAACATGTTCCAATGTTCTCTCACTCTAATGCTAAGTCTTTTAGAAGAATGTTGGAGGGGGGCGAGGGGACCAGATATGTATACATTATGAAAGTATTTCTGCCTTAAAATTACTTTTATAGCTAATTTGAGAGGGCCCACATGTCCTGTCCTTGACAGTTTTAACTTTAATGCATGAAGGTGGGGGATGGTATTATGTCGATGCATTGACAATCACTATCCCAGATTTGCCTTATCTCAAAGCATACATATGGATCACCACTGATAGCTCCAAGTTTAACAGTTGTTATTAGAATGTTTCAATTGGGTGTCACTAAGGGCTGTGTGTCTCATCTCCCTCAGAGTTTTCTCTCCCTAGCTCAGGCATCCCTAAATCCCAAGTTGGCCACTGGAGATCGGTAACCCCTACTGCCTATGATCTGGCTGGCTCTTAGTGATGGCCTAATCACATTCTCTTGCTCCCTCTGGGAATTTCGAGGTGGTCCCACAAAACCCCAAAAGAAAAGCTACCTTTAAATCTCCCATTTCTCACTTATCCTAGCCCGTTCAATCACATTTACTTCTATCCCTAATGTTCTCTCCTTCCTCCTCCTGCCCCCCTTATTTTTCCACACTCTTTCTAACCCTCACTCTATCTCTCTCTGTGCCACCAATGTTCTTCCGTCTCCTGCTGTTGTCCCTTGTTCTCTACTACTACTGTTCTCTATTACTGTCTGCTCCACTACTCACCCCGCCCCACTTTACTACTCTCTTCTCTCCACCCTACCCCTCCATCTCCCACAGTCACCATTTTTCACACTAATTCACCGGGCTCACTCGCTGTCACATACATCCCCTGCTCTTACACTTAATCTCAGTCGCTCTCTTCACTCACCATAAATGTACACGCACATCCAAGTACCACTTTCTCTCATCAATCAATTCTTCATCTTGTACAAGCTCTTTACAATCCTCTGCCATACTCGGCTGCACCATCCTTCCTCATCTTGGTCTCTCGGTCTACCCGAATAACCCACACTGCCCTGGTTCTAGTGTCCCCATTTATTTTCCTGCTTTGCCTCCAATTGGTCCTGGAGCTCACCTGGTTCCTCGGGCTATTCTCTACCCAGATTTTCCCCAGGGGTAGTGTCATATATGTAAGAGGCTTTAAAATGCATCTGAAGACATGCCCCTTCAAATCCAGCTCCACCTGAGTTTGGCATGTAGACCCGCAACAAACATAGTCATTTTCAGCCCATTAGGCGTTAAATGATAACAGGAGGTACTTACCATTTGTAGCCCCCTTTACAACACAAACAATTTCTCACGGACGGCCCGCTATGAGAGTAAAACAGACTAACACCCGAGCAGTATACCCGATGTGTCCCAATACAATGATCAGGTGAGGTCAGGCAATTACTCACCATCACACACACCTGACTTCCATTACACTTCCTCGCACAGATAAAAGGTGGAGCATGAGAACACACTGGGAGCGAAGCAAAGTGCATGAGGAAACAGCAGTTTCGAGACGGCAGCTGAACAAGAGAGGAAAGATGGCAAAACCGAAGGGGATCGCATGGAGGGAACTTCCCATGCCCTTTTCAACAAGGAACCAGTACTTTGCAGAGACCTCGAAGATAGAAAGCGTAAAACCAGGAAACCAGCCTGAAGAATCCTGCATTGTGTGTCAGAGCTACCCGGGGCCCACTCGCATCGCTAGCAAAGGCAGGGAGAATCACCAGCTGCCGTGATACCGTTCCTGGCTCCAAGAAGAAAGCCACTTCAGTGAAATGAACACAGCCGGTGAGTTGGGGAGACCGATACAAGACCAGTCTGTGTTGAAGCCAAGGTTGCAAGCATCAACATTATATGGCGAGCGCTGGAACGAACAGTGTAAAACGTGTGTGATAAGAGACGCAAGTGAAGTTGAACTGCTGGTGAGTGATCGAACTTCAAAGCAAGCTAAAATACCTTTGACAGAGTGGTCCGGCACAGCTTGGGTGCTCAATCAAAGGTCTCTGTAAGGTATCCAGCTGAGAAGTGACAGGAGTAGATACATTTGGTCTGAACCCGGTAGAGGGAGACCAATTGAAAGAGAATGAATAAATGTGAATCGAAGTGGTCCTGCGACGGGTCAAGCAAAATCCCATGCACAATCGAAAAACTTTGATTTTGATGAAGTAGAGAAAGTTTGGAAAAGCAGATGAATTTGGTCCAATCCTGGTAGAGGGAGACCAATTAAAGGTTTTGTCTTTAAAAGGGTCTGTGCCCGGTGGAGGGAGACAGGGGGCGAAAAGTGAAAATCCTGAGATGAAAGGAACTTTAAAGTTTTGTTGTGTTGCATCAGGCCCTCTGAAATGAGAGACTTTGAATGCCAAAGCAACTTTGAAACAGAAGACCCTGATGATGAAGTCTTGAACTGCATTCTCATGCTTGAGAAGCCAGATAGTGTGCTAAGCTGGAGTGTGCCGCCTTGTCCCATGCTGAAATCGTGTGGAAGGTAAGCCAACGGCTCAAATATCCTGACATATCATTCCGTGAACACTTTTCTTTTGCACATTATTGTTTCCCACACCATTTGTATTTAGAAGTAAGGATTGGCAGTAGGTGTATTAGTATAGGCCCTTTTATTTTGACAAACTCGACTAGGACTGCATTATTATAATTTGATGGTCGTAGCTTGCTCCCATCTTTAGATTTAGGCTTAGATAGGCATTTTTCAAGCCCAATTGAAGTTCAATAAACACCCTTGTACTGTGATCACCTGTGTCTGTCTGTTTGATACCATGCTATACTTACAGTACCCATTTTATATGTTCCATATCAGCACTGAGGGCAGTCCTTTTACTTCCCAAATCCAGTAGGGCTTTGGCTGGTATTCCCTGAACTGCCACTGGCATATGAAATGTAGCCTCAAGTTGGTATAAACTGGCCAGGTGGGCATTACGGGCATGCTGTCCTTGTGTGGGAATAGGTCATGGAGGTATTCTAGATCAATCAGTCCTACATCCCTATCTGTGGAATTTAATTGAGATATATTTGCAACCCAGGTTTCAGGAGTTCACTCATAAACATCTCTTCCTGAACTTTTCAGGGCAAAACCTAGTGATATGTCTTAGTTTCCCTCAGACATAATACCTTACTACCTCGGGAAGTGTACATAGCTAGGAATTTTTCCAGTATTCCGGGCGGGGAGGTCTAGTCTTTGTTTCAGGTACCGATGGGTTGGGACTTGGTTTCCTCATGCTTGGGATCTCTTTTCTTCGCTGAGTAGCAAGTTCCAAATCACTGGCTTTTTTTAGAAGACAGGACTGATTCCCGTGAGTGCATAGCCCTTTTATGTGCATTAGCCATTTGGATTGCTTCTTCTAAAGAGTTTTCACATAGCTGATAACAGCCAGGAATCAACTAACTATTCCAAGACCTACATCTCTCTGGCTTCGCCATATGACTTGTTGCCCAGCCATTTACTGAGCAGCTTCTTAAACTCAGAAGACATTTAGGGGGTGATCAATGGATTATTTGCGCCGAAAAAAAGGGGCTTTGTGCGCCATTCTGCCCGCAAATCCCTGTTTAACAAATGGGGATTTGCGGGCAGAATGGCACACAAATCCCCTTTTTTTGACGCAAATAATCCATGAATTACCCCCTTAGTGAAGAGTTTCTCCTTGTTGCAAACACAGATTTTGTAGCTGGATCTTACACTGTACCCAATCCTTCCCCAACCTCTCTAAGAAACCCTACTTCAGACCTTCAAACAGGGTTGTCCCACCTTGGTTCAAGGCTTGAAAGGCCAGCTGGTCTTCTTCTTTTAGAAGAGAGGAAATATACCAGGCTGGCAATTTGGTGCCAGACTCTAGTCTCAACCACGCTCTTAAAAATCATGAAAAATGTGGTTGGATTTCGCACTGCTCGATTTTGGTAGGACCTTGGTTAGCACAGCCTGTTTTTCCCTGTCTCTCCTTAATCGCCCCCATGAGGCGTGAGAGTGTATTAATGTTGATGACTAACTGCGAGCTGACCCTCCACCAGGGATTTTAGCAGGTTTTCCATGGGTTTTGTACCAGGATGCTCTAACCCGGAACTGGGATCTTCTTTGGGTGTAGCTCCCATGGATTCTGCCTCTTCCACCTGCCTGGCTCAGTCTATAGGGTGTCTCCACTACTCGAATGCAGGCCTGTTCAGGAGGCTTGGCAGACTGCTTCTGCTGACATGACATTCATTCAATCTGCTTGTCTCTCCCGGGTTTCCCATGCATGTGCTAATAGACTTTGCTTCAGCTCTTCCATCAGGTCACCTCTTATTGGGGTACTGTCAGAGCCGGCTGACTGCGAGGAGTCCTCTGATTCTTCTGGTAGGGCATCCAGACTAAGGAAGTCCAGTTCTACTCCAGTCTCTCAGATACTTAGACCAAGGGGTTCAGTGCTTGCACGTCACAGCGGGCGAAGAACACACAAACTCTTAAAGACAGTTCAATGGTTTTTGTTACAATATTTTAATTGGGTCTCACTAAGGGCCATCCCTCTGTTTCTTGTCTCCTGTGAGCATTTCCCTCTCTAGCCTAGGCATCCCAAAATCACAAATAGGTCACTAGAAATGGATAACCCTTAGTGTCTATGAACTGGCTGGCTAATCGCAAGGACCTAAAGGCAATCATCTTCTCTATCCTATCTGTCTCCCTCTGGAAATTTCTTGGTGGATCATAACCGGTGTCCCTCAAAAACCAAAAGATCTTACAAGATGGTTTCATTTACACCTGGTATCATTTAGCCTGGCACTTTCAGATCCCTGTACTCCTCTACCTGATGTTCCCCCTGTTCTTTCTGATACCCTCTCTACCTTTCTCGGTTCCACCAATGCTCTTCTGTCTCCTGTTACTCTCCCTCACTCTCTGCTACTCACCCCTCCACCCGTCTACTCTATTTGGCACAAAATTCAGACCATTTGTTTTCAACGCAGGTGCGATCTCCGTGAAGGGCAGCAGTTAAATTGTCCATTCTAAAGATATTACGGGCAACACTCACCCATTCTGCCTTAATGGGGAGGGTTGGTCTTTTCCAGGTCATCGTAAGGCAGACCCCTGCGGCCAACAGTAGACCCAAGACCATTTTTGGGGCCATAAGGATTGTCTCTTCATCTTCAATTAGGCCGAATAAGGCCAGTAAAGGGTTTTTTTCCCTCTCCTCTTCCTCTTATTCTTTGATCCAACTGAGAATTTCATCCCAGTATGCTTGCACCGCATTGCACCCCCACCACATGTGCCAGTAATCTGCTCTTTGCCCACAGCCCCTCCAACAGTATGGGCTTATGTCCTGGTACATTTTGGCGAGTCTGAGTGGGTCGTATTGCCATCTGTATAGAAGTTTGAGTGTGTGCAGTTTGTATTGGCAGGATATGGATGATTTTTCTGTCTGTCTACATATGCGCAGCCACAACTGTTCTGAGAGGTGTCTACCCAGGTCAGTTTTCCACCTGTTCTTCAGTTTGGTCAAGAGGGCTGTATTGACCTTTATTAGTGCTGTGTACATGGTGTTTATTAGGCCTCTGGAGCCCGTGTAGGTGTCTAGAATTTTCTCGAAAGGGTTAAGGTCCCTTTGTAATTGATCTTTCCATACCTCTCGTGTCCTAACGCCTTTCAATTTTAAGTATTGAAACACCGATAATGGGCCTATGGCAAGTGCATCTTCAAGTTCTTGTATTTTTATGAAGGCCTTATTTCTCCATAGTTGTCCGGCTCTTTCCAGCCCAGCCTCGTACCCCTTTCATGTCTTTATTTGGTTTCCATATCGCCCATATGGTCCCAAGGATGGGGTGGTTTTTGATGCTATTCCGCAATTGAAGGGCCAGGGACCCATAACCATTCTCCTACAGTGAATGGACGGAGGTGAAAGTTATCCAGGGCTATCCAATGTAGGTCCGTCTGCTGTCTCAGGTGCGGAATTAATATTCGTAGCTGGGCTGCTTTATAATATAGTTCCAGGTTCGGGAGGCCCACCCCTGCATCGTCTTTCCTGAGATGAAGGAGGGATCTAGGGACCCTAGGTTTTTTATTCTGCCATAGAAAGGCCATTAGCGATTTCCTGGTAGCAGTGGAATATTCTTTAGGCATTTTGATGGGTAGCATCTGCAATAAGTACAGTATTTTAGGGAGGATTACCATCTTAATAGTGTTGAAACGTCCTAATTATGAGATCGTGAGTCTAGCCCATCTCGCCATGTCTTTCTGCAATGTTAGTGACAAAGGGGGGAGGTTAGCTTGGTACAGAGTGCCAGGTTCCCGGGTGACGTTGATGCCCAAATATCTGAGTGTAGTGAGGCTCACTTTCATTCCTAGGGGGGCGAACCTGTCTACTTTGCTGTCTCTACTTTTGTCAATCGGGAACAGGATTGATTTCCCAGTATTAATTTTAAAACCCGCCAACTGCCCCTATTCGTCAATTATGTTTAACGCTGCCGGAACAGAATCAAGGGGATCAGTAAGGTGTAAAAGTATGTCATCCACGGCCCAGTTTAAATTCCCTGTCTCCTACTTTGATACCTTGACCCTGTCATCAAGTCTCAGTTTCTGTGCTAATGGTTCAAGAGACAGGACAAATAAAATGGCGGATAGTGGGCAGCCCTGCCTTGTCCCTCTTTCCAATGGGAACCATCTAAAATAGCCACCATCAACGGACACTGATGTCTGCGGGGACGTAGACCTACTTCAACGAGGACCTTTTCTAGGAAATCCCAGGCAACCCTATTGAAGGCCTTTTCAGCGTCAAGGGACAGAAGGGTTGGGTCACCTTGCATTCCCTGTGCTTCATATATCAGGTGGAATGTCTTTCTCATCGTGTCAGCCCCCTGTCTCCCCATTACAAAGCCAACTTGGTCTGGGTGTATTAGTCATGGTAGGTGGGTTTCTAATCGGGCTGCTATGACTCTTGCATATCTTTTGGCATCTATGTTAAGGAGCGATATGGGTTGATATGCTCCGCAGAGTTTCGGGTCTCTGCCTTCTTTCGGTATGACTGTGAGGAGGGCCTGTGCAAAGGACGGGGGTGCCATACCAGTTTCAAAAATGTCATTGAATAAGGTCACTAGGAAGGGCAGAGGAACGTGGAGAAGGATTTATAGAAGCCGGGGGTGAATCCATCATCCCCTGGGGCCTTCCCTGTTTTTAATTGTTTGATGGCATCCATTACTTCTTCTTCACTGACCAGGGTTTCTAGGGATTCGGCTTCTGTGCGTGTCAGCGGGGGGAGGTGGGTCACTGGTATATAAATCTTCATAAAAGAAGGCAAATGCTTCCTGAATTCTCTCAGGGGAGGACTCTGTTGTGTTCAGGAGTGTGCCATCTGTCCTCTCTATCACATCCACCCACCTCTCTGCCCTCTGTGTTCGGAGTCTGGCCGCCAGAAGGGCGTCTGCCTTGTCACCTTTTTCATAGTATTTTTTTTTCAGATACTGCAAGGTCTGAGTTATTTTGCCCACTTGCATTATTTTTAGTTCCTCCCTGAGTTATTTGGCTTCACTGATATATTTCGATCTCTCCTGTGGGGCTAATTGGGCTTGTCTTTCTGCCGTGTTCAACTTCTCTCTAATGTTTTTCTCTAATAGGGTACGCTCCCTTTTTTCCGGGCTCCCTCCCTGATGAGGATACCCCTCCACGTCACTTTGGCTGATTCCCATACTGAAGTCTTTGCGACCTTGCTTGTGTCATTGGAGACAAAAAATTGTTTGATTTCATTTTCAAGGTCGTCCCTGAAGGCCGTGTCTGTCCACAATGATTCATTGCATCTCCACTTTGTGTTTCGGAGGGCATATCCCTCCCACTGTATCTCCACCATGACCATATCGTGGTCCGACCAAGAAATAGGGTGTATGTTTGCAGTTTGGATTGATCGTAGGAGGCCCTCAGAGAGAAATAAGTAGTCAATTTGCATGAGAGTTTTGTGTGGGGTAGAGCGAAAGGTGAAGCCGCTGTCTTTAGGGTGGAGGTGGCGCCAGCTGTCCGTGAGGCCATATGGAGAGAGGGTCATTTTAATGTCGGCTTCTTCATGTGAATGTGGTGGATTGAGTACATCTGTTTTACTTTGTCTGTCTATGGAACTGTTCATCCAAGTGTTAAAGTCGCCTCCAAACACTGTGTATCCTTGTGCCATGTTGAACACTTTTTCAGTAGTTTTATGGAGGAATCTTTTTTGACCTTGATTGGGAGCATAAACCGTGGCAAGAGTGATAGGTGTGTCTTGAATGGTTCCTACAACTAGCGCAGCCCTTCCTTGTGTGTCAACCCAGGTGCTCAAAATCGACATGTGGAGGCTCTTCCGGACCAGTATCCCCACCCCTGCCTTTTTTGATATTCCAGAGCACCATAGGGAGTATCCTACACCGCCACCTGGAATTGCCCTTTCTTCTCCCCTCGGGTAGCGTGTTTCTTGGAGGAATAGGATGTCAATGTTAGAGCGCTTGAATTCTCTGGCCACCAAGGATCATTTTGTGGGGGAGTTTAGGCCCTTTACATTGAGTGTGCATGTGCGCAGTTGGTTGTTATTAAGTGTGATCGACATTGAGAGTATCTGGCGTTTTTTGAATTGACATGTGTGCCTGTTTCGGTGCCTCTGTTGACTCGTGCAACCATATGTTTGCTGTTGGTTCTTTGCTATTAGGTTGCGGCGCAATTGACCTGACGGTTGTCAGTGGGTGTGCCGGACGCACTACGAATAATACGGATAGAGATCCATCTTCATCTCCCTGCTCTCCCCTATCCCCCCAACACAAAGTTGACCCAGTGTTGAGCCCTCCCCACCCTCCACCCTTTGTGGAATCCGATCCAGTCGGGTTGACATCACCCAATCGCTGTCGGACCACCAGTATGAACCGCACAACAAACGGTCCTATCTTTGTAACAAAACAGTTTAACTTTGAGACCCCAATTTTGTCATTCGAAATGGGAGGTTAAAGACCTCCCATCGCCCTTGAATACTTTAGCCCCAGAGTGAGAATCATATTCAGGCGTGTTCTAGTTCCGATTTGTTTCCCCCCCTTCTCCCACCAGTACCTCTGTTCACGAAGATCTGCTGCCATTCTTCAGTGGTTGGCTGTAATTTGAAGATCACCTTCGCCTCAATGTTACCTTACTTCACCTTCGTCATTTGAAGTTTCACCCTGAGAGAAGTGGTTGGATTAGTGATGGAGTAGGTTCCATGTCCGGGGAGGCATTCATTCTCCTAAACTTTCTGAATCCTTGTATTTTCTATCGTCGAGGGCCTTTATTATATCATTCTCTGTCCTCATTCCTCTGCATACTCATGGCTGCTCTGCCTGGGGGCCCAATAGATCTGCGATGCAGTTGGAGATGTCTCTTTCAGAGATTAGTTTTGTCTTTGTTACCTCCCATTCAAATGTCAGTGAGAATGGGTAGCCCCACCGGTATCTTATGCCTTTATCTTTAAGTAGTTTGGTGATCAGGAGACATTTTCTTCTCAGTGCCAGTGTGAGGAAGGATAACTCTTCGAAGATGGCAGTGCTCGCTTCCCCCATCGCGATCTGTGGCGTGAGCCTGGCCTTCTCCAGAATTCGAGCTCTGTCTGCATAGTTATGGAACCGAGCTAATACCGTTCTCGGGCAGCCTGGTTTGCCCCCAGCTTTGTGGATCCGGTAAATTTTTGGCTCATCTACTGTGTCAACTTTGAAGAGTAGCTTCAGGATATCGTGTAGGGTTTTCTTTAGGTGCGACTCGGATTCCCCCTCCATCTCTGGAATGTCAAATACACGTATATTGTTGTGCCATTGTCAGTTTTCCAAATCGTCGACCTTTAAGCGGATTTCTTCTTTCCTGTTTTCAATTTCTCCAAGACGTTGGTCTATCTGTATTTCCAACGTGTTCGATGAGGTTTGATTATGCTCAACTTCTTCAAGCCTGTCCTCCATTTTATCGATTCTATTTGTAATTTTGTCAATCTTGTTTCCAATGTCCACTCTCATTCCCCTCATTTCGGTGAGTAGGTCAGCGATGTCTGCTTTGGTTGAGGACACCTCGGGTCCTTTGGATGCCATGTTCGTGCACTTTGGTGTCTGGGGTGCGTTTGGAGCTTGAGAGAACTTGTATCTTGCCAATTTCTGCTTAGTGTACATAAGTATGGGGATGACTGATGTGTCAGTAAGTAGAGATCTGGCCGCCGTTGATTGGGGCCTGGAGTGTGCTGGGAGAGGGATGGATGATGATGTGTGTCATTATGGGGACTCTTTTTGGGTGCAACCTGTTATGGAATCAGTCTCTTATCGTCAACCTATTGCTCTCTACTCAGGGTGCGTCTTATGAGTTCAGAGTTTGCGGTCGCAATTCAGTGCCAGGGTGACTCCAGAATGATACCAGGAACTTTAGTGGAGAGCGTTGGTGGTCTTTTCGGCGTTCACTCTAAATTCATATGTGTCTTTTAATGTGTTATGGTAGGTGTAGCCACTGTAATGGGGGTTTGTATTTGTAGTCGGCTGGATTAATGATAGACAGGTTGTGTCAGAGGAGGGCACACGCCCCAAACCCTGGGGGCCCAACCCCCAGATCTTCAGTCGTCCAATAGGGCCTTGAAGTATTCGTCGGAGACCAACTTGGTGTGTAGTCTGAGGCTATGTCGCTGAGGATTCGCAGGGATGTCCCTTCTCTTTGCAGACCAGCACACCCCACCACACGCTGACTGGTAGTGAATATTTTCAATGTACCAGATATGTGGGGTTCGGTGCTCCAGCGTGTAGGCGAATGCGCTCTTGCAGTCAGGCCTTAGAGGGCAGACTGCGTGCATGTGGTGGACCTGAGGGAGACCAAATTGTCATTGCGAATATGGTGTCCATATGAACGTGGTTTCCAATTGGAATCAGGATCTTCACAATTCACCAGTGCAGTGTTTATATGGGCCTAGGCAATCCAGTGTGTATTGGTGGATCACCAAGCTCAAGGAGGAGTACGGTTATTTTCAGCGAAATTAGATGTGGCTGGGCTTTCCCATGTAGTAGGGACCAGCACGTGCGTTATGTACCGAGGGTCGGCATGGTCACCTCCATGCCGGCGCCCGACCCCTCGTGAGATGAAGTTTGTCCGGGCGCAGAATTCAGGTCGCGTATGATTCCGCGGGCGGGCCCAAGGTTCGCCGCCAGGGAGGCCTCTGCTGTAGCGTGGAAGAGAGGCTGTTACCTAGCAGGGCGGGGACACTCCGATCGAGTCTGTAGCGCGGAGCTTGAGCGAGCGGTAAGGGGTACCCGGGACGGTTGATGCCCTGCCTGCAAGTCCTCGGCGGGCTAGAGGTTCTTCCGGGACAGGGGAGGAATAGTTCCGTGAGTGCGGATGGTCTCGATGGTCCTCCAATGCAGCACACGTTCCCAGCTGGGCGCGTATTAACATGCGTCTGTTTGGCCTTTGTTTTGTTTGTAGGCTTGTAATGTCTTTTATGACAGTGGACAGTGGGTCCAATGCTTCTTTTGTGAGGTTGAACAAGCCTAGGTCTTGGGTGTTCGATCGTAAGCTGTGTTCTTCACAATTGGATAAAGGAGGTACTGGAGGGCTTTAGCATGACGGCGTGTAGCTTTCCTGTGGGCCCGTTACGCCATTTTTCTTTGTGGTTTCTTCTGAGGATATCTCAGCGATATGGGCACCGATTGATGTCAGGTTTTCTTTCGGAGGGAGCCATGCACCTTCAAACACTTAAATTAGTCGATTGTCCACTGGGGGGGGGGGTCGCATGGTGGTGGCTCAATCCACTCTATGGGACCCTGGTGCGGAGCTCACACGGAGAGGCTTGCCATCCATGCACCCCCTGCTGGCCAGTTTCGTGATGGACATGTTTTAACACACCATTTGAGGTGTGTTGGCTGGTCTATCCAGAGTGGTCAACATAAGTGATGATATTTTAGTGTACGCAACCTCCAATGCTGAAGACATTGAAAGGATACCCAATGGCATATCCACATTTCAGTTACAAAGTGTGGCACTTACCAGGACAACATAAAAATTGTTTGCAGCCTATAATCAAGTTGTTTGGATTCAGATTTCAGGCGTCAGGCCTTTCAGTAGATCCAAAGGAAGTAATGATGCCTTAGGCAGTGACATTACCCCATAGAAAACATTTTCAAGTTCACAGCTTCCACGTTATGATTACATAAGTGAAAGGTTTATTCCAAAACCAGTGACGACATTGGAGCCTCTGCGACACCTGACAAAGAAGTACTCACTGGGAACTTGATGGTGCTGCAGGAGCAGGCGTTTCAAACAACCACTTCAGCCCTAAGGACCAAGACAGCACTGGCATCCTTCAACCCTTCAATGTCCTCAGGGACTTTTGTAGATGCAGGCCCGTTTGGTCTGGGTGCAGTACTACTGCGGATGGACACCAACAAGGATGCCCCATCTCATTGCACATGCCAGTAGAAAACCAACAGACACCAAATAAAGGTATTCAAAGATCAAAAATAAATCTTTTGCAGTATCGTGAAGGTGTCTCATGCCCACATATGTGTGACCCTAGCACAGTAATTACAAACTATAAAACACCCCTTCCAGCCATGTAAGGGGTAGCCATATGACTGCCACCACCAACAGGGAGATGGATACTCTAGGTGTATGCTGTTATGATAGTGTTAAGGGGTGGACAAACTGGCAGATCAGTTATTATGCCACCCCAAGGATTGGAAGGAGGAGTAAGAAAGAGAGCAACATTTTGCAAAGGTGCATATTTGCCTGATAACACAAGTTGTAATCCCATTGGCTATCTGGATATCAGAGAAAGTGAATGCTACCAAGGAAAACGAGTGCATCCTGATGGTTATGCGAGTGGCTGAATCAGAGCAATGGAAGGAGCTACTGAAGTTGCAAGAGCATTCTACTGAAGAGCAGGAGTGATCCTTCAAGAAGGTATCACTAGTGAGACACATATCTAACTCTCTGATACCAGATTCCAGAGCGGACCACAAGGATGACAGTGGCCCAGAGGCAGTCAAAGTCAGTGGTGAACAGAAAGCTGAAACAGATGAAACCATACAAACATTCAAAGTTATCCAGCAGTTAGGGATTGGGTCAGAAGGAGACCCATCAATGGAATGACGGCTGGAACCACCAGGAGAACTGAGATATTGGGGGACAGCAGATTGAAGAAAACTAAACCAATTCAAGCACTGTAGCCTCTGAATAAGGACACCTGCAGAAAAAGAAAACAAAAAATAATGTTACTTTGTTTAGTTATGATACATTGAATACTATTTGGCAGTGATGTGAAATGTGCTGCATCTATTTTGGTGGGCAAGGGATGTTGTGTGCTAGTTTGTAGTAGCAATGCTGGACACGTTATACCGTCCTCCCGTAGTGATGTGGACCACATCATCGTGTTGAGAAACTAAGGAGGGATGCCTTGTGGTCAGTCCCAGGTGTGCAGCACAATGCAGGCTCCCTGTCATCTTTGGGGGCCGAGGGACTATATCTAAATAGAGAAAAAGTACCAGTAGATGCATTTCACTTACAAACTGTAGCTGTTTCCTACTCGCCTACACCACCCCCATTGTTAAAAAAGAAAATAGGTGGGAATATGTCATGGTTGTATAAAAACCCCAGTCTTATTTCAATGCTATATTGCAGATATTCTTGATCTTTGGGACAATATTAGTTGCTTCCTTGTGAGGCTTGCACATCTGCAAAGAAAATTATCCTGATTTGCGACCTACAAAAGAATAATAATTTACTGATAACTTCAAGTAAATTGAAGACGTGTATCTTTTCTAGAGTGAGGGACCTTAAAGTACTACGTTGGTCCTTTGGGGGAAGGGATCATGAAATTGTTCAAAAACGTGCTTACTTGGCCTTTAGAATCTCGAGCTAGCAATAACTGTAGAAAATTGAAGCTATGTTTTGAATTAAGATAAAACCTCTGATATCCTCTCTAAAAAATATTTATTACAAATTGTCTGAATTTACATTGTCTACTACTCTTAAATATTACTCTATGAAAATGATTTAAAGTATTTTTTTTTTGCAATGGAATTAAGACAGGTGACTATTGGTAGGATCCTTCAGAGAGTTCAAGGTATCAAGCAGGAGATAGGTCGATGGTCTGAAGGGGTGCTCAGAGCAGGCTCACAAATATGGGTATCAGGTGGAGCCCTGCCTGGAACCCCTAAGGTCCCCTTGCAGCCCAAGCCACAAGAAGACAAGGCTTTTTTTTAAAGCCTTAAGCTCTCGCTCATGTCTGAGGGTGCTGATCTCTACCAAGGGCTGCCTGGCAGTGTTGCCTGTAGCCAATTAAGCTGGGGCTCATCAAGGGTGCATGGCCTAAAGAGCCAACATTTGACCCCCTGACATTTGGCCACACCCCCTTGATGAGCCCTGGCTAGTTTTGCCGTGCCACTTAAGGCACTGCTGATGACGCCCAATGAGGCCGAAACATGACTGGGGATGCTTGTGGTCTCGTGCAGAAGGGATGTGACATAGCAGTTCGGCCTGGACTGCCCCTTTGGGGGTGGGACCAAGTAAGATTTGCATATGGTCTTTCTCCTTTCAGTAATGGCTTGGCAGGCGAAGACCTATGGTCTGGAGGGTTGCCCAGTGCAATGCCAGAGGTTAAGATTAATTCTAAACCTTCCAGGCATCACCTCCTTTGTTTTGCATTAGTTCTTCCTCTGACAGGTCAGAGTTGCGCAATAAGGTTCAAGTTGTGAATTACAACAATTGGTGCTATTTGGCAATGGAGAAGATTAACTTTATATGCAAAAATACTTGATCCCTAAACATTATTTATTTGAGGATTTGAGATATATTCTTTTGCTAAATCAATTCCAGTGTTGAATAGTTTTGCAGACTGAAAGATTGATATGATATGATATTTATAACGCGCTTAATACACAGAGGTTTCTAAGCGCGGACCTGGGGAAATCGAACCTGTGTTGCTGCGTGTCGTTTTGCTTCCAAGGCGAGCACGATGCCCCTGAGCGCTCCTCCCAAACAATTATGTTCTCTTAAATTTGAACGTATATACGACTACCCTATTGTGCAAACCAATAATTGTAAAAACGACACTCTATAAGTGGGACTGAATTAATACTTTGGATCAAACTAGTACTTACTCCCTGCTTGGGGAATGTGCTGCAATGCCTAGAAGTAGGAAGTATTTAGAAACATATCTCATTTGGTTTCCTTCAAATATGTTTTGTATGATGTATTTGAGGTTTAGACTAAATCTGGTGGGTGCTAGAGAAGTGCAGGGTCCTCGTCTCCAATTTCCTAGGCGAAAGCAGTTCTGCAGATTGTGCGAAACTACCATTGTACAGGAGACGATGAAACACTTAATAGATGCATACAGGGACCTAAAATGTTTACATTTTGCTACGTTTGCACATGAATACTCTAATCTTGCAGCTGAGTGTGTGGGTTCAATTTTTTGCTGGACATCAAATATGTCTGATTTTAGCCTTAGGTATACTTTTACGTCAACTTTACAAAATGTTGGAGTTATGTTTCTACGATACATGTGCTTTTTTATGATATATATAGTTTACTATGGAATATTTCATTGTTATGTGGAATGAAATTGTAATTTGTGTGATGTTTGTGTAATTATGATTGCAGACCGTTTGGAATTGCCAGCGATTGCAATTTATGTTCAGAAGTACCATGCAAACCCCACTAAACGCTTCCTAAGGAGTAGTAGAGCACATTTGCATGCACACACGTGTTAGCCCATTACCCAAGCATTGCAAATGTAATTGCACCAGTGCTTGATGATTTACCAATGTAAGGTCTAAAGAGACCACTGTAGGAGAGTGTTCCTAAAGCAAGTTGTAATTCGGTCCTTCACGATTTTATATCACGATTTCGTATCACAATATACGTTCAGAGCGCTAACAATAGGTACTCCTACTACAATCTGTGCAGCATCAAATATGCTCCATTGCATCTATCAGGGTTATTTGACAGAAATTGTTATTTGCATGGGAGAGACAGCCAATATTAGCACTTCCATGTTGTTGAGATCTCTCCATGAAAGGTTAATCATTTGCAAAATATACTACAAAAAAAGTGTAAAAAAAGGCAAAATTGCCCACAAACCTGTTTTTTTCACATGTATTCATTAATATACGGCAAACATGGTTTTCAATGGATTCCTATGGTATCTGTTTGCTTTTATCAGGTGCACAAAATGAGCCGGCTCCATGAGAATGCATTGGTATTACATCATCACAAAATATGGTGTTGCTTTTCTTTGAGGGATGCAAGGATTACCGTGTGAAATATCTGCTTTTTAGACTGGCTGAAATTTGCCATGTTGATGATGCCTTGGCCTCTTGCCAGGATTTAAGTCACTGGACAACTGTATATTCACAGGGCATGGCTAGAGAGAAGCAAAATGGGTGACGTAATGATAGTGCCCCAACCAGAACATGACCACTTACTGGTTTGAATGTTATCCACTTTTACGTGAGATATTATTTTATTTGAATAATTGTAAATCTGTTGATTTTATGCTTCATTGATTTTATCTTTGAATGTGTTGCTTTGTTGCTTTGTTTAAAATATGTGCAGGCATTTTATTGCTGTCTGAATGTTCATTGTTGCATTTATCTGCTGCGTTTTGGCTAATCCCATAATAAAGCTATATGACTGACAACCTATCATGGAGCATCTAATCCTTACTTTACCAATTACTCAAAACAT
Organism: Ambystoma mexicanum; assembly: GCF_040938575.1. Taxonomy (NCBI): domain Eukaryota; kingdom Metazoa; phylum Chordata; class Amphibia; order Caudata; family Ambystomatidae; genus Ambystoma; species Ambystoma mexicanum. Next base: position 624,576,507 of record NC_090921.1, read on the forward strand.
GAGCGGGTGTAGAGGCTTCCGTCACTGAGAATGTCTGCATACATTCTCCAACCATACACAATCAAACACCAACCCATCATCAAATGTTTGAATCATGTGCAACAAATATTTTTTCATGTATTTCTTTATTTTATATACAGGCACAGGAAGCAGTGACCTTCTTACAACAGTGTGAGATTGAATGACATTCTGGCCAGTTTGTGGAGGGGAGTAAATGGAACAGTCACCGGGGACACTACTTGGATGGATCTACATAGATTAAGGACAACCAACATTAGATATCTTTAAGTGAAGGTAGGTGTACAGCCCGCTGTGTTAGGGATGTGACCATGATGGATGAAGTGCTAGAGTGGAGGCAGAGAAAGTGAGGGACAGAGGCAGGTTAGAGGCGAGGTAAAAATGTTACATAGAAGGCAAATAAGAGGTAGGTTAAGATCGTCAGGAATTTTCAACTCTTTGAAAATGGACAACAATCTTTGCCTATAGACCATGTGAAAGGCTGAAGTCAGGTCCATACATGCCAAGTAAACTAGGGTCTTGGAGTAGAAATACTTGCTGTGAGAAAGTATATATTAACTACTTTTCGTGTGTCCCTTACGCTGTTGTGCAGCTCCCTCTTTTTGCAACACAAATGTTACATGATGAAGCCAAGACATCCAATCTACCCTAGAGTACTCTACCATGCAGCTCCGATGTATTGCCATGTGGAGAAATTCGGTGGTATGACTTGGGCAGACTTTTGTCACTGCCTCATGCCAGAAAGGAGGAATAACGTCTGCACTCCCGACAGCAATGACCACATTTGACAAAAGCAGAACCCATGAATCTGTGTCACTTTCAAAAAGTCCGTCGGAAATGGAATGGGCCCTGGAATTACATTTACTGCGCGGGGCAATAGAGATTCTTTACTTCTTCTACTAAAAAGACTGGACCGTTCCCAAAGGGACCTTCACATGGGTCACCAATATTTAGCCGACCTTAAAATCGGGGACACAATTATAAATGGCTGTAAAGTGATCAGATCATTGGAAAGGAACCACATGATTTTCTTGCCTTTAATGTATCATTCTTTTTTTACCCTAAACCAACAGATTCCGAAACATTTCATGATCATTAGGTTTAGAGTCATCCACTGCACGTGCCCATGCTTTGAAGGCCCACTTAGCTGCTGCTCTAGATACATGGCCTGGCCACAAAAGGGAAACATACTGAATGCACTCTCTTGCTTCATATGAATTCTAAGATTTCTTATTTGCAATTTGCAACAACATACATTTGGATGACCGTTTAAAGTCAGTACAGGCCCTTACAAACACTGTATATAATATAATCTCAAGGTTGCCACCAATTTGGTAGTGTTCTTATCCTTATATTGACAACAAATGTTGTCCATATTTATGTAATGCAACATGGCCACTAGATATAGTAGTAATGCATAACAATGTCCCTTCCTAATTTAATTTCCTACCTCTCTCGAAATTGATTGCTACTTTAATTGGCTACCTGTCCCTCAATTAAATCCTATTTCGGTATTCTATCTGCCCCATAACATAAGCCTATTTGAATGTACTACCTCTACCTTAACCAAAGGCTAGTCCCTCAACAACTCTAGCAACCACCTGCCACAAGATTTGTGCTACAGGACTTCAAATAGAACTTTGAATGCACTATTTATACTTTTCATTTTGCAAGAATCACCCTAAACATTTTTCCAAATCACTGGCTATGTTCAGAACAACTTGATTCTTCAGAAATGTGCAATATTCATCCTTTAGAGTTGTGCCCAAAGAGCCCATGCGTATGCATAGCACACAAACTCAAGTGAATTTTTACTTGGTTCTGTGCAGCCTATCAGTAGATGCAACCCTTCAAGTGTAGGGCTGGACTATGCACCAAAAGAAATACTATGTTCATTTCCAGTCCCATGTTAGACTGTGAGAGGCATTTTCGCTAAAGAACTCAACTCTCTTAAAATGAGGTGCTAGAGGGTCCAGTGCAAGCAGTTCATTGAAGATATAGCCAATCCATGCACAAAAGGTATGCTGGAGAAAGCTCTCACAAAAAACAGAAAATCTTCCTGGCAGAAACCCAACTTCATTGTTACTTCATCTCTTTACTTTGGCAACTAAAAGATCTCATATTCCAATATGACAGTTTGGGATTCATTATGCATGATTTATTTTGTTTCTTCAATTTGTTTTTCATTTATTTCATGATGAGTTATACTGTACAAAAATAATATATGCATTCTCAATATAAAAAAGCACATACCATGCTACCACAAACTATTAGTTAACTGAGGGAACAATTCCATATTTGAACCATGGATTTGTGTTCCTATTCAGCTTTGATCAAGTATGTAGGGTCGCCATTCAATGGACCAGAATGTTGCAAATCACACTCGATATTTTAAAAAAAGAGTGATAGATCACTACTCTTTGAGTGGACGTTTCGGTAGAACTTCCATTTAACCACCTTCGTCAGGACCGTTACATTGAATGGAGCCTGTGTTGAAACAAAAAATGGAATGTTGCACCAATGTATGCTACTATTCCTAAGAGCTGCCCTAGTGTTTACATCAATTAAATCAGAAACACTGACCATATTCATTTACCCTATTTCAGAACATTTGGTTGTAGTGTATGTTCGAAAAACCATGCCCAATCATTGCCATCCAGCCTTTCTTTGTTCAGAGCACCCATATTCTTCTGCCAGGATATGGGTGCCACGTAATGCTATAGTTTTATGTCTACGTATATTCACTGTACAGAATTCATTCCTACCTGTGGTGTGAATTTTGACTTATACCCACACAGGAACTAATATGCACAGGTGCCCTCATGGAAACACCTTACTTCCAGGGTCACTTCTACATCCGCGATTCCACAACTGCGTGGCATAACATGCTATCGACAGAACAGTCGATATGTCAATATCTGCTTAACTAAAAAATTAAACAACTACCACACACACTTGCTGTGGGGTGCCATATGTGTGCATACCCCCAATGGTGGAGGCATGCCTACCTCACGAGCTGCTGCAATATGTGTTCGGATTTATATGGCCACTGCTGATTAACAAGCTCTCACTGCACGATTATGCACGATAAACCCATGGATGAAAAGAGGGTGGAAACCTGGGGAAAAAAAATCTAATTCATAGGTACATTATCACAGATGGGAAAGGAAACAAACCAACAGTTAATAATCAACTTCAACAAATATGGATGGTTCTGATATGATATGATAAGTCATATCACCCTAACACAAGCCTGTACACAAGCGGTTCTACCACCAGAAGCAGGTATTTTAATGTTATCAATGGTTAATGTCCCAGACACCCACACAGGAGAAGATACCATGTCACTAATTGTGGAAATCTGCCCATTAGCTTATTAATAACCAAAACTGTGATATAAAGTGCCTTGATATTCGTATGTCGTGGGGAGTCGATTGTAGTGACAATATAGTCATGCTCAATTCTGACTCCCGGCTTCTGGTAGAATAATACAGTGAGCAATTACCGCAGTCTGAGTAAATGAACAATCAAGGCAGCACCAGCAAACGCCCTCTTCAACAAGTCACTCAGTTGGGGAATATCTGGGGCGTGCGTCAGTAAATGGGCAGTTGTGAAAAATGGTAATAAGAGTGATTTGGAAAGCAGCAGAGGTTGTGCACCCCTCAGGGATCAAATACCGAAAACCTGTTCAGAGATCAATTTTGTATATTAGAGAAATTGCAGGAGCATGTCAGTGAGGCAAACCTAACACAGAATGTGAGCCCATTAGGTGACAGACTGGGTCTTTGTTGTATAACAAAGACAGATATGATAATCATACCAAAAATATAATCATGATTCCTATAGAGAATAGGTATGATATCCTTATCTCGATGGACGATGTAGACTGATTTGCATTATCAAGTAGACCGCTTTGAATTTATTCTGTTAGGTTGTTATCACCCTCCGTTGTACAGTGAAAACCAGTGTTCCCTAGGCAGAGCTACCCCGGATATTCGTTGAGTGTGTAATGTTCTTCTTGGAACATTGAGGACACGGGAATAACCATGAACACATTGATTGGTAATATTCATTCAGGATTTTGATGTTATCTTGCTGCAGGAGATGGCTGTGCAACCTTTGTCATGGCCACGACCAGAAACAAGAAGGTGAGCCACTCATGGGTCTTTTAGTGGCCAGACCAAATACGTGTCACTTGCAAAGTTTCAAATAACACATCTTAGAATCCTTTTAAGGCAAGGGTGCCTTTGGTAGCTGTATCTGAGTCCACGATGTGCCATCGTCTTGTGACTACAGAGAAATGACAATTTTCAGTTGCCAACATGGTCGGAGAACCTAAAGGCACCAGAGGTAGAGGGGAGCATGTAGAGGAGGCTCAGCCCAATGTCTGTGGGCCAAATGGGGGAAAGGTGTTACAGATTATGTCTGCTAACACGCCAGGAGACAAATGTGCGGAGGAGCCGGTTGTTCTAGTACCTAGTCTCCACCAACACCACCCACATCAACGGTCAATGTGTCTGCAGATAATTATGATGATGTTTATGACAACCAAGGTATAATTGTATTGTCCCTTGTGTGTCCAGGCCCCAGCATTTTAGGAGGTAAGGACACAGTTACTCTTTCATCTCTATACAAGGTCTTTCAAATACAACATGCCAGCTCTGAAAGTGCATAATATGAGTGTGCCAGCCAAAGCACCAACTCCACCACAGCCACCAGCACCTTTACAGCTTCAACACCACAAAGGGGTATGTTTTCTTGCTCCAGCAAAAGAAATCCAAAGTGTCATAGTACTTCATACTAGAGGACATAGAATGACAGCACACCATACACCTGCACTCTGTGACAATAAAACTGTGTGCCAAGAAAAGTCTAGGCTTATGTTGGATACCACATATTTGCATTTCTATATGATGAGACAATAATCACAGGGCTGGGTTGAATCAAGAATAATTCTACTGACACCTCTTACCAGTAGCCATTCGCTCTAACAACCCTATTCCATACTGCTAATGCAGAAAACATTGGTCTGTTGGGCCATAGCTCCAGCGACTGGAGTGGTGCTTACTGACAATATATGTATGTGCAGTAAGTAAGAAGAAAGAAAAGGGAAGAGGAGCTACGGAAAAGACAAGATAGGATGGCAGAATTTAATCATCAGAGTTAAAAAGAAATGTTTTGAGAGATTTCTTAAAAGGAAGAAACTCTGACAAAGACGAAGAGAGCACGGGAGAGAGTTCCAGAGTCGTGAAGCAAGAAAGTCAAAACTAGAGTCTCCAAACCGAGTAAGCCTGTAATGTGGATGCTCAAGTTTGTTGAGATTACTGGACCGAAGTTAATGGGAAGTACGAGAATACTTCATCCTTGCCTTCAGGTAAGATGATATCTTATCCGTAAGGCACTTAAAGGTGAGAAACAGCGCCTTGTAAGTAATGCAGTGCTTAACAGGAAGCCTATCAGAGAGTTACATGTTTGGGGGACGTGATTCTTTCTGGATATGCCACACAGTGCTCCAACAGCATTATTCTGCGCCACCTGTAAGCAGGCCAGGTTAAACTGTGAGGTGCCTGCCAGAAGGCTGTTTCTGTAGTCAAGTTTGGTGTTGACCAAAGCAACAGCAAGGGTTGCAGTCTTAGAATCAGACAAAAATTGTTAGATTTGTCTAATACGATGTGTCGTATTGGCACAAGAGGCCTTAAGTTGACTAACATGGTTTTTCATATTAAGATTAAAATCGAGGTATACCCCAACGGTCTTGTCCCAAGGACTGGTCTTAATAGAAACTCCAGAGATGTCGAAAGCTGAGTATCTGGATTCCAGATTAGCAAGTCACTGAGAGGTACCGAAGAGCATGCACTCAGTTAGTTTTATTACCATTGATGGCAAGGGAGTTCTTAATCATCCAACCTTCGGTAGCAGCAAGGATGGAGGTTATCATTTATAAGATCTATGTCATAGTTGCCAGACATTTTGATCAAATCAACACCTGAGTATCATCGGCGTAGTTAGTGTAACTTACGCTGATGCTAACGAGAAGATCATAGAAAGAATGAGTGTTTAAGTTAAAAAGAGTAGGAGAGAGGCAAGGTCCCTGTGGAACACTGCATCTAAGCAATTCAGTGGGTGATTTAAAGCCCCAAGAAGAGACACCGATTGATCTAGGACCCAGAAATGAGGACAGCCAGCGCAGAGCATTATTGGAACAGTTCGCAATGGCTCCTAGTCTCTCCAACAGCAGTGAGTGATCGACAAGGTCGAAAGCTGCCGAGAGATCCAAGAGCATCAAAAGTGCAACCTGTCCTGAGTCAGCAATGTGACATAAATTGGCTTTTAAATCGTCCAAGTCAGTCACAGTGCCATGCACAGCACAAATATCTGACTGCATGGAACCCAATAAGTGATTGCTTTTAATATGTTGCTGTAATTGTGTGTAAGCAACCCTGGCTAACATTTTCAAAAGGAAAGTGACATTGGTAATTGGGGGATAATTATCCATAGATGCAGGGTCAAGAGTGGCCTTTTACAAAACAGCAGGGATCGAAACATTAGAAAAGGATGAATTAATCAATCTAGTAACAAGGTGGGCCAGACAACTAAAGATGTCCTTAATTTTAGCGGAAGGACAGATGTCATCAGGGCAGGAGGATGGCTTAGGGTGCTGGACAATGTCAGACAGCTCAGCTTCATATACTTCTTTATCATTAAAAAGAGGGATGCAGTGTCAGAAGAACACAGGTCGAGAACATTATCAGATGTATTACTGGTTGGAGAAGCTAGTTTAGCTTGTAGTAAAACAATTTTGTCGCAATGATGATTGAGCTTTGCATTGAAGCCCAGCTGAATATAGAGGCAAAGAATTGGCTTTCCCCTCAAATTCCTTAAGAATAATAAAAAGTTCTCTTTGAGAGGATGTGGCATTATTGATTCGGCCATTGTCGAAATTATGTTTTGCTGCCAGGATGGCAGTTTTATAGTCAGAAGCAGCTTTACGGGATGAGACAAGATTGTCCTCAGAGGAATTTTTCTGCCAAGCTTGATCTTTTTACCTTTTTAATGTATTTTTTATGTCCTAGGGCCAAATATTTTATCTGTGAACCATGTTTTATTCAGTGTTTCAGCTTTTACAAGTTTAATAGAAGAGTGGGCAAGAGTATAAATAATAGATGAAGAAATGGTTTTGTATTGGCCAACCAAAGTATTTGTACAACCTGAAAGCGGTAGGTTCACTAACATAGGTTGGGCAAGTTCATAGAAAGCTGTAGGTGTAATCGTACTGTTGCTCCTAACCGTGTGTTCAACACGGGGATTGGCGTTCAACCTGGTAACTTTAGCCGGAAGGTCCATCCAGAAAGAAATGAGGCAGTGACCTGACCAAGTACATGTTAGGACTTCAAAGTTATTCAAAGATAAAGGATGGGAGAGGACTCAGTCCAAAATATGTCCTCCTCCATGAGTAGGAGTCTTTATATATTGGTGCAGGCCATAAGCCTCCAACGAGAGAATCAGATTGGTTGCTTCAGGATCACCTGCACTATGCGCCCAGTAATGGAAACAACCAAGGACAACTACATAGGAGGAGAATTTAATAAAATCACCCAGACGCATAAACAGCTGTTCTTCAAATGTGAAGGTGGGCGATAGATGGTGAGAAAGCAGATAGCGGTGTTGGAATCAATTGTAATTATAATAAGGGTATATGGGCAATACTCAATAGGTGAAGAATTGCAAGTATGTGAAATAAACATATCTCTGATGATGACTGCTCTGCCACCACCCCGACCAAATGGACGATCAATCAAAAACATCTGGTAGTCGTTGTGAAGGGCAGTGGCAGCAGCATGGTTAGTCACATCAGAGAGCCATATGTCCATGAGGCATAAAACATCTAAGTGCTTGGTAAGTAATAGGTCAGAGACCTCCTCAGCGTCTTTCACTAGGGACCGCGTATTCAAGAGCCCCATATATATATATATATATATATATATATATATATATATATATATATATATATGCCATTAACCTTTGTGCTACTATCACTTACTTTACTTTAGCCTATCTTACTGTTCTTAAGTTCTGAACTTGGTATTTTACAACCAAAATATATGCACAGTGTACCACATTCTAACAGGATATACTCTAGTAATCCCGAGCAATTTTCTCAGTTATCCGAGTGAAACAAAATCTGAAAAAATTAGCACTTTTTGTAGACACTCTGGTCAATGCTAGTCACAAAAACACATTAGCTGAAAACACATGACGTGTTTTGGCTGCAATTATTTTCTGTGGTGCATTTTGTTGGGTATTTTGTGTAGATTTGGGGCCTGCCGGTATTTTCTTACCGCCAAAAATAATTTAGCAACTATCACTCCTTGTATTCAGATTGGGTTATGTATAATAATAATACAGTGGATATGCATTATTTCAGTACACAGACATGCGTGGTTGGTATGCGTGGTTGGTGGTATTTTGGTGAGCATAATTCCCTTGTTTTATTTGTGGCCCCAATATCCAGAACCCCTTATTTCTGTTTAGATTTTTCGTGTAATCACCATAGAGACCTCAGGCTTGCATTTCAGGAACACCGCATTTTCACTTTTAGTGTGCCACCATGGGCAATTTCTCGCTGTCTTATCTACGGCAGCGAGCTATCATGTGGTATTTTTCACTAACTTATATACGGTAGTGAACTATGATCCGGGTCTCTATTTTTGCTGACTCATGTACCTTCAGCAAAAAGGCTATAACACCCACAGTTATTTATAGTTGCTCATACTGAATGACATTTGCTCATACTGAATGGCTGCAGCCAAATCTTATTTTTAGCTACCTTGAAAATGACAATTGCACTGTCTAAACATCTCCCCACATCATCACACTGTATTGGTAAATATAAAACACACCACCCGTCTGCTTTCAGATATTTTTGTGTATTATAAAAGTTGCATTTAAACACGATCTCACTCTTTACAGAAATAAATGAAATAGCACAGTAAACAGCATTATTTGTGATACACTGAAAAGAGAGTTCAATTTGTAACATTAAACACATGGGTAAAGCACAGGAATCTCCCTTCCTACACTGACTGAATATTTTCGTACACACTCAGCCCCACACCTCAGCGAGATAATTACCAGGCTTATTCAGTATGTAACTTCTTTGGCTGGTCGCCTTCTGGAGGGATTCACCCAGCAAGGACAAGCATCTGCTGTCATTCAAACTGGGACTTGTTGACTGGAAAAGCCAGTCTCTGAAACCAAGTTGAATCTGCTTTAGGAATCAGGCATCCCCAGCTGTCAACCCCGTCCTTCTTCGAGCTGTGTCAAGATCGTCTGCCTTCTCCCCCTTTTCAAGATTCTACAGGAAAACTTGGTTACCGAATGCTTGTCCAATAAGATTCTATCATGTCATCTCCTCCCTCACTACACAATGGCTTATTTTTTTTACAGTTGCAACTGTAACAAACTGATTTCCTGCTTATTCGAAGTCTTTGCTTCCTGCAGTTGCTGTGGACAGAGCACAGAAAGGCAAAAGAAAAAAAAAACTTGAATGTGTGTTTAAAACTGATTTTCAGAGTAGGCCTCATTTTGCAGTGAAGACACATTCTTTTATTAATGAGTTATAATTATTAGTCTTGTTAGTGAGATTAGTTTGTTAATTACCAAATGTGTCTCTTGCAACATAGGCATTTCAGGTGAGAAATGGTGTGCATTTTGAAGGTACAGATGTGTGCTTTTAACTGTGAAAAATGTATTTGCATTTTATATGTAAACATCGTTTTTCACTGAATAACCTGCCCTTACTTGTATGTCCATGTTACACTGGCAACACATAGCTTGAAACAACTGCATCATAGCAATGCACCAAACCCATGCAGTGGCGCTGCATAAAAATGCTCAATAACACATGTCTTGCTGTACCACATTATATCAATGCACCAAACCCATGCAGTGGCGCTGCACTTCAAAAAAAAAACATGCTATACATTGATCCTGTGCAGTGGTGCTGTACTCTGTGCTCCCAAAACACGCTAAACAATCCTACATATACCCTCCTTTTTTTTTATTTGGCTAATCCGAGCCACAATTGGAAAAAATCCAACTTGTTCCTTTTCTTCTTTCAAAAATGTAACAATCCAATACAATTAAAATTCTTGTTGTGAAGATGAAAATTGAAAGTCGCTGTTCAATCAATATAATATTAAAATTCCTCTGAATTTATCAATTCTTATAAAAAGTTCTACATCTGCCTTCCCAATGGAAGTGTCCAGTCCAGTATTTCAATTTTATACTTGAAGTCAATTGAAAATAATAAAATAAAACAACTAACTAAAACAAATAATTAACATAACAGATTAAAACAATTAATTAAAATAATAAATACGTGGAACTCCATATGTCAGGACTCTTGTCTGCCTCTTTTGGTTCATTCGGGTACTCTTTCATCTTGGTACTCTTGGATCCTTCTCTATAGAAGTCATCTTTTCTTTGGCATTCCGGCTATTTTGTCTTCACCTCCACCCGGAGGCAGGCATCTTTTGGTCTTCATCCAGGGGACTCCATATTCCATCGTCTCCCGTGACCTCCGGTATAAATAGTTAATGTTCTAAACCAAAATAGAAAAGAAACAGATTAAGTATATAGCACAATACTAACTTCACCCTTTTGCCAAAAATAAAACATTTTTTTTTCTGAAATTAAACACAGGTTAAAAAGAAAATAAGCATACATGAAACAACATGTTAAATTCAATGCATTTTCATTCTGCACACCGACCATGAGCTTCCATTATATTTTTTTTTATTTTTTTTTTACTTTTTATATTATTTATTTATTTACATATATTACAGTGTTTATGTGCCATTATAATATTATAATAATCAACTTTTTAACTTCTCTGTCACTGCCTCCTGACTGTACCCATTTATTTTATCTTTTTGTGTTCAAGGGACTTTCTGTTGTATTGTGTGCATCACTGGGCAGTAGCCCCAGGGCTTTCTGTTTCTACATGCTCAAGCCGCCTGATCTCGTGTCTGGGATGGCATGGCTTGATCTGATTTACATGGACAAACTGCTCTATCACTGTTTCACCTTCATTCTTCAAAATTGTGTACACTACAGGAGAGATCTCATCTATAATTCGAAATGGCCCCTGCCAGGCTGCTAGAAATTTAGAATTTTTCTGTTTACTTTTTCCAAAATGAAACTTGTACACCTGATCCCCAACACTGTATTCTCTCACTGATGTTCTGTTATCATAGTATGTCTTAGCACTGTCAGCAGCCCTTTCCAGATTTCTCTGCACAAAAGCAAATGCATGTTGCAAATGCTTCCTCAGTTCATCAATGTACTCATGAACTGTGGATGCACTCACAAGTGTCTGCTCATGTGTTCTGTATAGCAGGTTTTGTGGTAACACCATTTTCCTACCTGTCAAGACCTCGTGGGGGCTAACACCTGTTGCTTTGGCAGGAGTTGATCTGATTGCCATCAAAACCAACGGTAAACATAAATCCCAGCTGGAACCTGCTTCTGCCACGAATTTCTTTAAAATATCCACAACAGACCTATTGCTCCGTTCATCTCCACCTGAAGAGGCTGCCCGATATGCGATATGTAGTTTCCTTTTCACACCCAGTATTTGCCATACCTTACTCATTAGGGTACTTGTGAAATGACTTCCTCTGTCTGACTCAATTATTTGTGGCAACCCAAACCTTGAGAACACATGGTTCACCAGCAATGTGGCTGCTGTTTGCGCACTACAATCTGGTGCAGGAATACATTCAATCCACTTCGACATCAAACATATCACACTTAAAATGTAACAGTGTCCTCTGCTCGACCTTTTTAAAGGGCCTACATAGTCTATTTGCAAATCTGACCATGGGAGAGTTAGGCCTCTTTTCATCAATGGTGCTCTATGCATTGGTGAAGCAGGTTTAAATTGGGCGCATACTAGACATCCTCTAGTATATAATTCCACATCTTAGGACATATGTGGCCAGTAAGCATAATCTTTCAGTATTTCCAATATTTTTTTGTGAACCTCTGTGGCCTGCAGTTATGGCATCATGTGCATGGTGTAGCATCAGCCCTCTGAATGAAAGGGGTACCACCCACTGTATTTGTCCTGTTATGGACTCTCTAATCATGAGTCCATCCTGTAATCTAATTCGTTTTTTATTCTTTAAAAGCACCCTCAACTCTTCTTTTCCCATACAATAATTTTCTGTTAAAGGTTTTTGTTCAGGATCTATCAAATGATTATAATAGATTCCCAAAATTCGATCATTCTTTTGTGCCTCAATCAAATCTTGGTCTGGCGTATCATGGCCCCATTGCACCACTGGTTGATCTACCTCCTTTGGTGCTTTAGAACGTGTTACTGCATCAATTTGTATTTCACCCAGTAAATCATCAATAGGTAGCAATTCTCCCATCACAGCCCCAATTTTAGCCAGGTGGTCTGCCTTATCATTTCTCTCCTTATCCTCTCCTGGTGTTTTTAAATGTCCACAAATTTTTCCCCAGTATATTGTCAAATCATTTTCTGACACCAATTTGTCTATGGCTTGTATCATTTTTCAATGTTTATGTGGCTTTTTGTTGTATGTAACCATGCATCTCGCTTTCCAGCCAGGTAAATACTCCACAAAGCTATTTCGTGCATAGTCAGAATCAGTCACCAGGACAGTTTCACTGAATTTATTATCAACTGCAGTAGCAATTGCTTTATAAATGGCCGCCAATTGCGCCACTTGACTGCTTCTAGCTCAAATCCTCATCCCTACACTGGGGACGCCGTCACATTTCAACCAGACATTTCCTATTCCTGACACTAATTGTTTATTACTGTCATTTTCAATGTGAAAAGCACAACCATCCACATATACCGTTGGCAGATCCTTGCATGTTTTTTCATCTAAAGCTTTGTGTGGTGATTGTTCAAATTCCTGCAAACTAGGTTCCACTTCCATTTCGTTTGATACTTGTTCAGCTGCACAGTCATGTAAGTCAGCTAACCCTTGAGCAATTGGGCTCTTTTTATTTTGTCCATATCTCACTTCTACAGGATCACCTTGTAGTGCCAGCGTCCATGAAGTCATTCTGGACTGCGCTAGATTACCTGACCTAATTCTTTTACTCTCTAAAAACTGCAAAGGTTGATGATTTGTTTCAATAATCACCTTTTCTCCCTGAACAATGGGGCGGAAATGTTGTAGCGCCCACACAGTGGTTAATAGGGCCTTTTCACATTCATTAAATTTCATTTCAACTTGGGAAAATGCCTTACTTGCATAGGCAATTGTTTTGTGATTCAAATCATGTTTTTGTGATAACACTGCTGACATACAATGTTCAGAAAAACCTATTTCTATAAAGAAATCCCTGTCCTTTATGGCATATGCTAAACATGGTGCCTTTACCAGACATTCCTTCAGTTTAGCCACTGCCTCAGATTGCTCTTTTTCCCATATCCAGGGTGTATTCAGTTTAAGCAGTTTAGTCAATGGTTGAGTAATTTCAGCATAATTTTCAATGAACTTTCTGTTATAGCCTGTCATCCCTAATAAACTTTTTACCTCTTTCACATTTTTAGGGTCCTTTAGTTTTTGTATGGCCTCTATTTTTTTCTTTTGTGGATTTAGCCCATGTTCAGTCACTTCATGGCCTAGAAAGTTCACTTTTGTCTTGCACCATTGTGCTTTTTGTAAAGACACTTTGGCGCCTGCTTTCTGCAATTGGCCAAGCACATGTCTTATTTCATCAAAATGGCTTTTCAGGCCTTCATTTTTTATCAAGGCATCATCCACGTAAACTATGGTTCCTCTTTCCGCTGCATCAGGCATGGCCTTTCTCAAAAATATGCCAAATTCACTCCCACTATTGATGTACCTGAACAGCGTTCTAAGCCAGGCGTATTGAGTCCTGTCAAATGTAAAGGAAAATAAATTCTCTATCTCCTCTGCCAATGGCACGCACCAATATCCAGATGTGAGATCTAATGTGGTAAACACTTTTGAACCATGTACCTGAGCTAAGCCCTGATCAATGAATGGCAATGGCCATCTGGACACTGGTACTGTTTTATTTAACTCCTTCAAGTCTGCACATAGCCGCCATTGACCATTTCGCATTAACACACCTAAAATAAGTGTATTGGATGTGCTATGAATGGGCCTGATGATTCCCCGCGATTCCAAATTTTTAATAATCTCTGCCAATGATTCTAAACATGCCAGCGGTAGTCTATACTGGCGTACAAACACTGGACTTCTGCTACACCCTTCTGGTAGTGTGGCCACATGTAAATCAGTTAAACCACAATCATAAGCATCTTTTGCAAATACATCCTTAAATTCCATAAATATCTCCCTCAGATTGTTTCTATCCTCATCGCGGTTACATGCATCTGCTAGTAAAATCTGCCATTTTGGAAAATTCGGGAAAATCTTCTGGTAAGGGAATCTCGGCTTTCTCCTCTAACTGTGTGGCTGTGTCTTTTTGTAACGCTGCCACTTTTAAATATTTTGGCATATCAGCTTCCACTTCAATGGGCTGATTTTCTGTTTCATTTTCATTTAAATCAAATGTGATGCAATTTTCTTGATGGCAGCACACTGTCTCATTTGAATCATAAGGGTACACAGAATGAATTTTAAATATTCCTTTGGGCTCAGAATTCAGGTATTCTGGCAACTCACCCTTAGCATCTACATACCTTTCAGGTATATTTCCAATCACCATGTTATTTAGATCTGCAGCATAATGTGATTTTTGTATAGCCATTCCTAATGGGGAGTTTTCCTCTAAAAGAATGTCTTGACAACCTTTGTTATTCAACATAATTTTTACAGACTCTTCACCAATATCTACCAATGGAGTGTATTCATAATCCAGGCCCTGCTGTTTTATGGATTCATTCAGGCACACAAATGCATCAGAATATTTCATCTGCTGTCCATTTCTGCACTTCAGTGTTATTGCAACCTGTTTGGTGAATGCAGGAATAATAGTATCCTTCCTCATCTGTAATTCAACTGCATATGGGACCAGCTGCGCGCAATGAAAAGCTCTTCTTTTGTCTACAAATTCAGGTGCAGGCCCACCTAGGCGTGACCATATCTTTTGATTAAGGAAATCTAACACCATGCACATCCTATGCATGAGGTTGTTGCCCATGTAAAAGTCATTTTGTGCTCCACTCACTATCCACACATTATGGTGAATTGTTTTTTGTCCAATGTTAATTTTCAGCATGCATCTGCCTGCAATTCGGTTTTCAAAGTCTGGACTGTCCAAACCAGAGACATATTGGTACTTAATTCTAAATTTCGGGATCTCCTCCCTCGCCATCATTTTTTGTAATAATTTCTCATTAATGAAACTCCTTTCCTGTTCAAGCGCTAAAGTGGCTTTTATTGTTTTCAAACAGTCATTTATACCAATATGAACCCATGGTTGCTCATGCTCCATGTGTATTTCAGCAAGAGTGGTAATGTGTTTTTCTGAATCTGTTTTAGGAGCAATATTCTGTTTTCATGTTTTCTCTTTTAAATAAAAACGTAATGTGTGCTCATCTATGGCAGTCTGCCAATTTTTCCTTGGGTCCAAGTATATTTGTACATGTAGTTTTTCATTGTCGCTCTGCATTTTGTCTTGACACATCAATATAACAGTGACACTAGGTATGCAACTATTCCGGAGATATACCTCCACTGCATCATTTGTTTTGTCAACGGTTTAACATTCATTTATGTTGCTGTTTTGTGATTTTAATTTCTTAGGCCTCAATGGTTTTTTTGTTAAAGACCACAGTACTCCATTTACCCCATCTATGAGAGGAGACAATCTTTTCAGGCAATCTGTCCCCATCAAAAATGGAATTTCACAAATAGATGTGATCAATACCTCTTGTTTCATTCTGTGCTTTCCTATTTTTATGACAACCTCAGTGACACCTACAATGGGCACCTCCTCCCCATTAAAGGTAAGCACTGGACCTTGGTTTCCCCTCACTGTGACCTGATTCTGTGGGGATCTCCCTTGATTGATACTCTTTACCAATTCTTTAGACATAATTGTGGCCTGTGCGCCAGTGTCAATCATTGCAAATGTTTGGCATTTTTCTTCTACAGTGATGGGAGCATAATACCTGTCCTCAACTTCCTCTAACACACATAAGAAATGTGAATTATTACTTATTTCAGGGCTCACCTTTCTCAGGCCTTTTTCACTTTTGGCTAAGCATATTGGTAAATGAAAAGACATGTTTTCCTCATTTTTGCCCATTTCTGCGCGAGATACTTTATCCATTTCTCCATTTTTAGAGGTTTTTTGGAGTGTGGCCACTGTTCACCCATCCATCTGGATAACATCAGAGACCACATTACAACCTTCCAACTGAACATGTGTAACAACATCATTCAGGAATTTGTCTTTGTTTAATTCTGTGCATTTGTGATCATTTAGTGTGATACCAGCCCTTTCAGCCTCTTCAAAAATATGTGGCTCGAAGAATTCTTCAGGTGATTGACCCGTACCCTCCTTTTGAGTATTTCCTTTTTCTACCTGTGTTTGGACATTGTTTTGCTTGCCCAGGGAAGGAGCTATAGCATCCCCACTTACTCCCTGTTCACTGGTATTCCTCATGCATGAGTCATTTTTTCTTAAATCTGTCTCTTTGTTCTTTTGGAATTCCAGGTGTTTCTTTTTTATTTGCACAAATCTTCAATGTTTGATTTAGTTCTAGGTTAAACCGTACCTCTTTTTTAGAAGTATTTGCATTTTCTGTTACATGTTCATTTATTGGTGCTTTCACTTTTAAATCATTAGGCATCTCAGAGTCATTATGCAAAATTACATCAGGGCAATCTGTCTTTTTGGCACTGCAGGTGTCATAAGTACTTAAACACTTCTCAGAAGCCCCCCGGTCATTGCTAGGGCCATCAGCCCCCTCTTTAGATGGTTGTTTTTGTGCTGTATAGAGCTTTCCTATTTGCTCAGCTAACATTTTCACTTGGGCCTCAAGGCACTGGAACCTCTCCATCTCTCTAGAATCCTCTTTCTGTGGCGTAGGTCGATATTGGTTGTTTTCCCCCTGATTGGATCTATTCTGATACCTCTCAGGTGATTGATGTCTGTTGGGATGTTTTCTGAACTCTTGATTCATTTGTGGAGGGGAGCGGGGTGCACCCATCCTTTGATTATAGTCCCCTGGTGGGGAATCATTGTACTGACGTGGATTGTAGTTAATGTTTTGCCTCATGTCCTGTCTCTCAGATTGTGGGTACTGGCCCCTATGTTGATTTCCATTATCAGTAAATCGATCCACATATCAGGGTCTATCCTGATTACCATATTCATGGTGTTGGGATCAAATCTGCTCTGTGCCACCAATGACTGGTAGGGACCATCATTTCTTTGATCTTGATTTTGTCTCTGGTTATTGCTCATACCTGCCATATCAGGCCGATATCCTACCCGGGGTCTGTCCCCTAAATACCTAGGGCTGATGTAGCTCTCCCTATTACTAGGATCATGTGATTGGAACATTGGTACAGGAAAGGGCGATCTTTGTTGATTACCCCTTTGTTCAGGTGTCACATTATTTTTACCTTGGCTTTGAGCAGACTCAAGGGACATTTTGGCTGACCTGATTTCCATTACTGTGGCTGAGGGTTCTTTAGATTTAGGTCTAGTATCTTTCATTTTATCACTTTCTCTACCCTGACAATAGAGTACCTCATATAGTTTTGTGCTTTGATGTACAATCCATTCAAGGGACTTGTCACGGTCAAATTCACGGACCAATTGGGATATGATGTCTTTCTGTAGCCCATAGAAGTATGCAGTTTTAAACTCATTGGAATTTGGGTCAAAAGATACATCAAATCGAGAAAATGCTCTTTTTAAGTCTTGTAAAAATTGGCGAGGGGATGTATTAGGCCCAGCAGTGATTGTGTAAGCGACTTTCTTTGCCTCCTGCAATGACTGAAAAGGAGAAAAATGACACCTAATTTCTTTTTCAAACTCCACCCTTGTCATATTCTGCTGTTCATTTAATCCCCTTATGATGCTGGCCGTCGGGGCATCTAAAGTTAAATGAAAATATTGTCTGTACTGTTCCTTAGGTATCTGGAGTGCTTTAAAACGTCATGAACCGCTTCTAAGTGATCCTCAATGCAGCATTCACCTCCCTTTTTAAATGGTTTGATCAGGGCTTTGATGTATTTCATTATTTTTATGGGGATACTTGTTGCAATGCATGGAATTGCACTACTTTGTGATTCAATCCTGTTTTCAGGTGTATGAGATTGGTGGCTGCCCCCAATGGGAGTATCAAATCCCCCAAGGGCGCTGCAACCAAGTTCAGTCACCGGCCCAGTCACTGGAGCACTAGCTCTTTGGGCAGAACTAGAATTCACCTCCACTCCATTGAATGTGGTACCCTGCCGCCTCTCCTGGGACCTGGGAATGCACATTTGCTGTTCAAAGTCCTTACACTTTTTAAGGAGTCTGTTTGCTTCATTTTGCAAATAGTTGTGTTCATCACTCATCTTATTAATCACCTCCTGCATGTCGCACATTTGCATTTGGCATTCATTGAACTCTTTATTTCTCTTGTCTCTTTCTTGTGTCATTTTAATCATTTCTTGTTCTGCACTCTGGAGATCACATTCTTTTTCACAATGTTCTTTTTGTAAAATCTGCATTTCTGAAACAACCTCATCTTTATGCTGTCTAATGTGGTCCACTAAGGCTTTTAAGCGTACCAATTCTTGCTCACTATCCTCAAATTGGTTCTTGCTTTTGGATAACTGAGCATCAAAGTCTCTGCATTTTAATTGCATGTCTTTTTGGCATACATCCAATTCTGCTCTTAACATTTCCTGATTTTTACTTGCCCCATCTAATTCAGTCTTTAACTTGTTAATTAGCTGGGTATCATTTTCCTGCATTCGCAGGGACCTATTCAAAATAAACCATATTTTGCCGCATAACCGTATTAAACAGTCTTTCTCTGCACTTTTATCGGCTGCATTCACTAATCTTGTAAGGCAGACCTGAATTATGCTGCCTTCTGCAAAAATATTGTTTAGTTTTTCTTTCTGCACCTCACCCTGAATGCGGTCATGCCATTCTAAGGTACTGTTCGACGACCACGTCCCATGTGCAAACAACTTTGCCTCTAAATATTGCACTAGGTCTGAAAATGTGGTTTCCCTTTATGACATTCTGAAATTTGTTTTTAGTAACACACTGCTATTGTGAAATGGGTTCCCTTTAATGTACCGATGGCAGTGTGAGACACACTTGCCACGCCCAGTAGGTGCTCTGTGATCACTTTCCCGACCTGCAACGCACCATAAATATGTTGGGTATTTTGTGTAGATTTGGGGCCTGGCGGTATTTTATTACCGCCAAAAATAATTTATCAACAATCACTCCTTGTATTCAGATTGGGTTATGCATAATAATAATACAGTGGATATGCATTATTTCAGTACACAGACATGCGTGGTTGGTATGCGGGGTTGGTATGCGTGGTTGGTGGTATTTTGGTGAGTATAATTCCCTTGTTTTATTTGTGGCCCCAATATCCAGAACCACTTATTTTTGTTTAGATTTTTCGTGTAATCACCATAGAGACCTCAGGCTTGCATTTCAGGAACACCACATTTTCACTTTTAGTGTGCCACCATGGGCAATTTCTTGCTGTCTTATCTACGGCAGCGAGCTATCATGTGGTATTTTTCACTAACTTATATACGGTAGTGAACTATGTCCCGGGTCTCTATTTTTGCTGACTCATGTACCTTCAGCAAAAAGGCTATAACACCCACAGTTATTTATAATTGCTCCTACTGAATGACATTTGCTCATACTGAATGGCTGCAGCCAAATCTTATTTTTAGCTACCTTGAAAATGACAATTGCACTGTCTAAACATCTCCCCACATCATCAGCACTGTATTGGTAAATATAAAACACACCACCCGTCTGCTTTCAGATATTTTTGTCTATTATAAAAGTTGCATTTAAACACAATCTCACTCTTTACAGAAATAAATGAAATAGCACAGTAACAGCATTATTTGTGATACACTGAAAAGAGAGTGGCGGAGACAAGAATTCAATTTGTAACATTAAACACTTGGGTAAAGCACAGGAATCTCCTTTCCTACACTGACTGAATATTTTCGTACACATTCAGCCCCCACACCTCAGCGAGATAATTACCAGGCTTATTCAGTATGTAACTTCTTTGGCTGGTCGCCTTGTGGAGGGATTCACCCAGCAAGGACAAGCATCTGCTGTCACTCAAACTGGGACTTGTTGACTGGAAAAGCCAGTCTCTTCAACCAAGTTGAATCTGCTTTAGGAATCAGGCATCCCCAGCTGTCAACCCCGTCCTTCTTCGAGCTGTGTCAAGATCGTCTGCCTTCTCCCCCTTTTCAAGATTCTACAGGAAAACTTGGTTACCGAATGCTTATCCAATAAGATTCTATCATGTCATCTCCTCCCTCACTACACAATGGCTTATTTTTTTTACAGTTGCAACTGTAACAAACTGATTTCCTGCTTATTCGAAGTCTTTGCTTCCTGCAGTTACTCTGGACAGAGCACAGAAAGGCAAAAGAAAAAAAAAACTTGAATGTGTGTTTAAAACTAATTTTTAGAGTAGGCCTCATTTTGCACTGAAGACACATTCTTTTATTAATGAGTTATAATTATTAGTCTTGTTAGTGAGATTAGTTTGTTAATTACCAAATGTGTCTCTTCCAACATAGGCATTTCAGGTGAGAAATGGTGTGCATTTTGAAGGTACAGATGTGTGCTTTTAACTGTGAAAAATGTATTTTCATTTTATATGTAAACATCGTTTTCCACTGAATAACCTGCCCTTACTTATATGTCCATGTTACACTGGCAACACATAGCTTGAAACAACTGCATCATAGCAATGCACCAAACCCATGCAGTGGCGCTGCATAAAAATGCTCAATAACACATGTCTTGCTGTACCACATTATATCAATGCACCAAACCCATGCAGTGGCGCTGCACTTCAAAAAAAAAACATGCTATACATTGATCCTGTGCAGTGGTGCTGTACTCTGCTCCCAAAACACGCTAAACAATCCTACAATTTTCAGTCTGTAGCAATAACTGATTTCCTTTTCTTTTCCAAAATTACAAACATCTAATTAGTTGCTTTAGAAAACACACCATCATCCCCAGGCCCTCATTGACAACAAAACAAGCACATCTGCAGAACTAACCAAGTATTATGTTCAAACAGTCTTACTAGCCAGTCACATTCACTTTGGGGTGTACCATTCTTGGCTTCTATTGTATTAAGCCTGGGCAATACTAACATTAAGTACAGTGGTGGCTTGATTCATTGTTCTTACATCTCCACCATGGCAAATGCACATGTTCCATTCTACCACACATGATGGAAGATGAATAACTCACGGGAACAGTTCCTTGCTGGCAGCATTTTACATCATGTGGATGAAAATGCAAATATGTAGAGTATGAACAGGTGAAGCATCATTCAATGAATGCGTGTCATCTGAGGATTTTATGACCCTCTTGCATACTTGCAGTGCTGATCAGGCAATATTTGAGAAAATGCTTCCGGCTCTGAAGGCGGTCCTCAGCCTGCACTTTTCCAAACCTCTTGTACAATGCTCAGCAGTCACCTAAAAGAGGCTAGAGTGATGCCAGAGCATTTTGCCGCTAAATTGCATCATACAATGCATGAGATGCGGCACCTCCTGATAGGTGGTCGTCTGGCAATATAGGCAGTGTGTGCCAGAAAGATGTCTTATTCAGACCGTCTGCACCTGCCCTACAGCGGAAACACCCTCGGGGCTACCACTGCTAACAACAACATGCTTGTTTAGTAGTGTTGAATGGCTTTGCTGCTCTGTAGTGACAAGGGAGAAGCATCCCAGGAGGGCAGAGGTGCTTAGGCAGGGTGAGAGGGTGAGGGTAAGAGGACTGGTTGAACACGCTGAAAGGGTGGAGGACAACAGTGTTGCATTTTCTGGTGTGATCTGCAATGGGATTGTTTGTCCTCCTGTGGGGGTACTCTCTCATTGATGTACCGGTCACTGGAGCATGCAGATGTAATCAAACAGGAGGCACTGAGAGATGAAATGTATACATTAGGGATAGTCAGACCATGCTTCTGTTTCATGTGCTTGTGCATAGCTTTGGTCCCCAAGGGACAGCTCTTCTTTGGAACATCCCTTTTCACTTATGTCTGGCATAATTTTCATATCTCAGGGCCTTCCTGCCCCCTCACAGTCTGTATTCAAGTCCAGCACGTTAATATTGTCTTAGACCCATGGCAAGTGTAGAGGAGCAGCTAATTGCCTCTACAGGGAGTCCCACCCCGCGTCCAGCTGTATGTTGGAAGCCTGAGATTGTGACATGCTTAACGCCAGCAGTTGAGACTATTCCACGACGAATATTTGAGAAAAGGTATCCATTGAGAAAACCCTATCAAAGTATCCCCGAAGAGATGATAATCTAATGGAGGAGCTCCCTGAAGGAATATGAAAATGAGAGAAAAAGGCACTAGGGACGTCATGAAAGACGAGCCTGAAGCACAGAGAAGACTAGCTGAAGAAGAGAATGTATGGACTTCATAGAAACTGATGACGAAGTTAAGAATCAAGTAACTTTCATATGCGGAAAAGAAGATTGCACGTGTGAAGAGCACTGCAGAAAATGCAAGCCGTCCAATAAATGTACAGATGCTGCAACGCAAGTAGATCAAGTAATCTTAGGAGCTGGCTTTACTAGTGAATAAACTGCAGGTGGAGCCGCCATTATATAGAAACTGGGCACCAGTGTCACATATTTAGTAAGCTCAAACCCATGGAGAAGAGCCGAGAGCTCTGTCACAGCAAAGAAATAGCCGAGATCGTGGAAGAGTCTGGAAGGCCCGTCTGGCCTGGTGTCAAGGCTGAAGCAGCCAAATACTGGTTATTTATTCTTGAAGGAAGTAACCATGAAATGCTGAATCATACCTTGTTAGGGTGCAAAGAAAGAACACCATGCATACCAAGATTTATTCGCTTAAGACAATTAAATGCTGAAAAATGGACCAAATTGTGGTCTCCTGTCACGATAGCCTACAATGAAAAAAGAGATTGAGCTTGCAGGGCCAGAACAACGATAGTGCATGGCCGCACTACCTTATATTCCCAAAGACAAGGATACTTTGCAAGACCAAGTTCAAAGACAATCTTCATGGCAGAAGGCATGGGAGATGAGGGATGATGGGCTAATTGGGTCGGGAGGTAACGTCATGTCCACCTCCTGGCACCTGGGGTTGAGCTAGTGAGCTGAATGTTCCAGAAGGGCACAAACGTGCCAACCAATTGTAGAGGGCAATATAACAAAGGGCCTTGATATATCGTGTAGTTAATAAATGTTGAACATCACTTGCACTAGGGGTGGGCATGAGTTGTCCACCCAGCGGAGATCCAATCACAACCCAACCCCTTACAGAAAGTATACTTAGATGTTCCCCTTAATTCTATCACAACCCCTCATAGGTTTCTTTTTTTCCACGAAGTATGACGTCACATATGACACATTTTTACTATATTAATGTTGTTTTTTATATGATGCACCAAGAGCTTGTTCAACTTCTTTTGGTGTCCATTGTAACTCCCTGTTTTAGACAATTGATATTAAAACATAAACCTTTGCCATCTTCCTGAGTTGGTTTGATTATTTGGTGGGAGAGTTACTCTGCTTTCCATACACTGCATGACAGGTTGTTAAAAAAAAAAGGACCTTAAGTTCACGTGGTAGCAGTGTTGGATGGTTTCAAACCCATCGATCAGTTAACTCCAGAGTTTCAGACAATCAGACATCCTCCACCATTAAGCTGGAAGATTGCAGGGTTTTCTGTGGGGAACGGGCAAAAAGAAATTTTGCAACCATAACCAAGATAGTGGGCAGGTCCCCCTTTGACGAAATCCCTACCTGGTTTCCACGAGTGCTCTGAGTACAGAAGGTGGTCGGTTGGAGGAGGAGACGGAACCGAAGGCCTCGAGTCGATTAGCGAAGAAATGGTGAGTATACTAAGGGGAATGGCAAATTAAGGGGATGGGGTTGTGCTAATTATTGAATTAACAGGAAATAATGTGTGAAGAGAAAGATAGCACCTAGAGTCCTAACTCAAGGGAGTTCAAAATAAATCGTCTCACACTCCAACAGGCGTAAAATAGGTAACGTGCGAACAAGCTCGCATAAGGAGATGTTTTAAATCCTGTGACAGGGTATTTAAAAATAGAGGTGAGAGGAAAAAGGGTAATCACGGGGTGTTTTTTTTATTAATGTGCAAAGTCAACTAGTCTGTCTGCATATTGTGTATTCAGTAAAGGTGTCGAAGAGCGATAAAAAATGGTGAAGGAATTGAGACGAAGTCAAGGAACTATAGTAACTCTCTAGTGAATTGGTTGGTACCAATCCAGAGGTATTGAGAAATTGAGAAAGTAGAGGCTATAGCGGTGATTGGTGGTGTACGCTCATATTTATTGTTTTAAGAGTACTGAAAAACTGGTAACAGTATTTTATAAAGTCTGGTAAGTATTGACAGTCAATTGAGACTTGTCATAATGGGAGACCCTCCTCTGATGCACTTATGTAAGACACTGCCAAAACAAATGCCCAAACTCAAACAGTACAGAGCGAAATGGGTGTTCATGCCGTGGCCACAAGGGGGATCACTGTCAAAAGTGGTATTGCAACACATGACCACATACTTGCATGCTGCGTACAAGGGGAAGAAATTAAAGAAAAGGCTAGCTATCCTAGAGCTTTGGAAAATGTATCAGCAAGAGAGGGAAGATCTGCTACCTGAGGAGTGGATGCTTAGCCAATGTAAGGAGGAAGGTGTTGAGCCTTCAGCTCCCCTTACCTCACCTGAAGTGAAAGGTGCTAGTGCGGAGGAAGTAGGGTTGTATCCTTTGAAGGAACTGAAAGCGACAACAGGGTATAGTAATCTGATATATGAACCACCCTCTTACAGCAGTGACGATAGTCCAGAGGAGAATAAGAGAAAATAGGAGATCTTTAAGATCATACAAGACAAAGAAGAGAAGAGTGAGTGATTGAATGTATCGACAGAAATAGAAAGGGAGATTAAGAGATGGAAAGGGGAGAAGGATAAAGCTGACGAGGAAACGCTCATGCAAAACAAATGGATGGGAGGACAGATATGACTCAAGCTAGTTGGAAAAGCATCAAGGAAGTTAGGTAGAGAGAAGATCAGGACGAACAGGATAGAAAAGACAGGGAACGGGAGAAGAGATTGAAGGAAGACAAGCGTAAAAGAAAGAGTAGGGAGTGATGAGAACAGATGTATCAGGAGTAGCAAGAGAAAAAAAGAGGAGCGGGCAAAAGAGCAAAGAAAGTATGACAATAGGGAGAGATCAATAGAAGATAGGGATAAACCAGAAAGAAAGGAAGAGACAGCAGGGTATTGATAGTAGTCTTATTCACATGGAACCAGTAGGGCCAAGCCCAGCAATATGATGGGACAGAATAGAAGAGTTCCTTCCGATAAAGGAAGCAACATCACGGGCATCTAGAAGAATATTGGAAGAAGAAATCCTTGATGCGAGAATCACTGCCATATGTGAGCATGTTAAGTTTGCTACGGGCAAGGAGACAGACAGTGACGATCGTCCCTACCATGGATAGGCTAACGATGGGAGCCAACTGCGGGTTGGGGTATACGCAGTTTACCTTATTGGAAAAAGGAGGAGCAAGACCACAGTATATTCCATGGCTGATGGATAAGGATAATTTAAGGTGCAAGCTCCCGAGTTTGACTTTGGGCGCTGTAAAATGGGTGTACAAGTTAGAAAAAATGACAGGAGGAAACACATTGGCCATAGGGGACATAAAGGGTCTCTTGGCAGCTATTCTTGGGGAGAGAGCTGATGGCATATGGAAGAGAGCAGGGCATGCAAGTGTGACAGCGCAAAACACAGAGCATGACGGAGCACCATTTAATAATTGCAGAGCATATGTTTGGAGAGCACTCAGGGTACAGTATCCTGACACATCAGATATGGGTGCAATTATGACACGTAAGATGAAAGAAGATGAAGACCATATTGCTTACATTCAGGATATTCAAGAGTGATGGCAACTTGAAATGCAGGCGCCATGGGAAAAAACAGTCGCATTATTTCACCACATTTTATGTCAGGGGTTACCTGAGCCAATGCAGGAACAAATGAAGAAACAAGTGGGAATGGAAGCAAAAACGTGGGCTGAGATACAGCTGACAATAGTGCATCACTGTCGGTTATTGCAAGAGAAAAATAAGAAGAAAGATGAGAATCGGAAAATTGAGAAATCCAAGTTAGTTCAGAAACAATTGTCAAAATAAGCCATGGAACCGGCGGTATTGACGAGCAGAGAATGACTGGGAATGCAGGAAGCAGTGGGTATATCGCAGGCGAGTAATCAGCATCCGATGGACCAAGGTGGTTATGGGTTTGTACCAGGAGGCAGAGGGATGGGCTACAGAGGAAGACATGGATTCCAAAATAAACAAGGTTGGTTTCCGAATGCACAGAATGAGAATCAGAACACACAGGGAGGATTTAACCAAGGGGGACTAGTTAGGAGGGCTCCCCCTGTATGTTGGACTTGTGGGAGGACAGGGCACATTGCACGAGTATGTGGGAGCCAAGGGAATGTACAGAATGGCTAATTTTCAAGAGGGGGTACAGCTTATCCTCCACCATATAGCACACACACTAGAGAAGGGTTTGTCCAAGATCAGACATTGTATCAGACACATGGGTGCAAGTGCAGCAGATACAGAAACCAGAACAAGTGCAAATGAATCCACCAGAGGGGCAGTCGCAAGAAGCCCCCATGCAGATACATTAGTACACAACCACAGGACAAGCATTGACACCCAGAATAGGAGGTGTCACTGTGGTGGGAGGGAATACTTTCTCAGGGATGGGGATGAGTATGCACCACCAATAGGACAGCTCACAGGGTGACTTGATTTGTTCAGTACTATCTGTGACACCAGACCCCCAAGAGGAACCAAGGGTTGATATGATGATAGGAGGAACATCTTTTGCTTTTCTAGTAGACACTGGGGCTACTCGCTCATGTATACGAGAGGGCAAATATCCAATGTCAGAATTGTCATGGATGCTCAAGCGTTCACTGGAGCTACAAGTTGAGTTCCTTTTACTGATGAATTACCAGTCTCTATAGGGGATTGTGATATGTCTGTTCCTTTGTTGTATTCACAACACACACCAGTTAACATTTTGGGAAAAGATTTGATGACAAAACTTAACATTACAATTTCATTCACTGAACAAGGGATAGTGTGCTCCACTCCAGGAATACACTATTTAAATGTGGCACATTTATACTAGAATTCGCAGGGTAAGCAGCTCTGCGAGGTGTTCCAGAAGATACAGAGGTTTTTCTATATGGGGTGAGCATTCTGTTGACACGGCTACCTGGCCTAGTAGGAACAATTGTGAGAATACCTGATGAGTTCTTGTTTCGACCACAGATACCCATGGACGAAGAGAGGGGACAGACTATACTTATAGAATTGAAACTGCTATAGTACGAAGGCAAATGGCGATGCTCAAAGGAACAGATGATGAGGTTAGACCATGGATAACAATAATAGCTCTCTAGGAAGGGTGCAGATTGACTGATGTAACCGATGATGATATGTTTAGGGAAGATCGAGAAGACGATGAAGCGGTGTTCTTTATGAGCATCACATACTGGATCAGAACAGAGAAGAGTGAAGTCCTGCAGTGAATGGCAATAATGCAGCAATAATGCAGCAGCATCAAGCATTATTTCAGGAAGATTTGAATAAGGTACCTCTTGTCCTTTGGACTACAGGCCCTTATGACATAGGTTTATTAAAGGGGATAGAGGAAGTCAAAATAAAAATGAAGCCTGGGGTGATTTTACCTCGAGCAAGAGAGTACCCCATGTCTCGTGAGGCTGGTGAAGGTATATGTCGTGGCTGGAAATGTCTATAGAACTCTCCCGTGACCCCTCCTCACCTGGCTCTTCCGATGAAGTGTCCTTTGTCTCTGTGTTCTCTCTCATTCAGGAAGTCACCTTCTTGATCTTCTTCTTAACCTTCACCCTTTTATCGTGCAGATAAGGATGGGCTCCGCTGGAGACCACCTTTGCAGGAAACAAGTTCCTAACCAAAAGGGACCCCAAGAAAGCCCGTCTCAGATTTAGGGGAAAAGCTTCTTTGGCACCAAAAACCCCTGATAGACTCTGGTAGCTCCAGAGGATGACTCTGCATATGAAGAGGTTGGTATTCCGGAAGACAGGCGGAAGTATGCTACGGCTATCCACAATGTTGTTAGACGGGCCAGATGAATTCAATAGTAAGTATGAGAGAGGTAAGTGAAAATGATTGAGATGATAGAATGAATGAGACAGTAAGAAGGTTGCTAGATTTGGAATGCAGGATGGCTGCAGGGGGTGCAGGAACACAGGCTGAGTAGGGAAGTCACGGTAAACCCCGAAGTGTGCCATGAGAAGGGTTAAGACTCAAGAGGAGTTAAGGATCTGAAAATTCAGGCCTCAGGAGAGAAGGAGAGTGCAGCTGGGAGACACACCAGTGAAGGTGGTGGTGGGTCTCTGAAGCGGAAGGAGGAGGAGTAAGATGAGATGCGGCGACCGAGGGCTGCTGCAGGTATGGAAGGTGAAAAAACGTTCTACTGGAGAGAAGGCGAGCGGTAAGGTGAACCAGAACGCCAGCGGGTAGCAAAGAGCGATACAACACACAGGACGTGGGCGTCTAAGCGTTGTTATAGGAACGCCGTAAGGCGGCGGCCATCTTGGTGGAAGGCTAGACCATGCCTGACGCTTCTGAATGGCAATCACTATCTGAGATGAGCAGAAATCCATCGATGCCATACCTTCCAGGACCGGGACATGACAGTATATTTCAGACTATTTCAGCACTGATGAAACGGGTTAAGACGGAATTACCTAAGTAGAAAAGTCCTACCACCAAAAGTCAGACCCACCTTTATTCGCATATGTATATGTGGGGGGGGGGTAAAGTTAATAAAAATGTATAGGTGTATGGTGGGAGGGCTGCGGGAGTCTCACCCACAAAATGAAGAGGAAGAAAAATGGACTTTTGGTGGACTTTTCAACTCGATAATTTCCCTTTGAAACAAGAGATTCTGGTGCCATCAGAATTATTGTGCAATACCGCGGTGTTCCTTAGCAAAAAATCGAAGGGAGGGTCGTGGAGATTTATACAAGATATGAGACTGATTAACGAGATTGTAGAGGCAGAGCTTCCTCTAGTTTCTAATCCGGTGATGATACTATGCAGTATCCCAGTGGAAGCTCGATATTTCACGGTTATCGATTTGAAAAATGCGTTTTTCTTGATCCCGTTGCACAAAGACTGACAAGAACTGACTTCCTTTACGTTTCGCCAAACTCGACTAAAACATACTCGTTTGCCCCGGGGGTACAGTGAGTCCCCATTGATCTTTAGAAGAGTCCTACAGATGGACTTAGGCAATATTGATTTGAAGAGTGCGGTGATACAGTACGTAGATGACATTTTAATTTGCAGCACGACATAAGATGAGTGCCGACAAGATTCGATTCAGTTGATCACTATCCTAGCAGACAAAGGATATAAGGTAGACAAGGAGAAGTTGCAATACTCTCAAGAATAGGTGCTATACATAGGGCAGTTGATTTCACATGAAGGAAATAAGGTGATACCTAAAAGGGCTGAGGCGATTATGAAAACTGCAAAGCCAAACACAGTGAAAAAGATGTAACCCTATTTGGGTCTATGCAACTATGTCAAAGCCTGGGTGTTTGATAACAGTATGTACATGAGACCTCTTTTGTAGGCTTTAAAGAAAACACAGGTGAACAAGTTAACAATAGAATGGACTGAGGAGATGGACGAGGGGTTTGAGGAGTTGAAAAAAGCTATATGTACAGCCCCTGTTTTGGGAATTCCCAATTATGCTGAGGAGTTTTATTTATTTTCACACACAAATGGGACAGTCACGACAGCAGTGCTTACACTGAGGACTGCATTGGGGTACAAGCCCCAAGCATTTTACAGTGGGATTTTAGACCCTGTTATGGGAGGACACTTTCTGTGCGAACAGTCATTGGAAGCCACTGCATTCGCAATTGAGAAGTTTACTAGCATTGTCATGGGCTGCTCTATGACGCTTTTCGTGGAGCATGCTTTGTTTGCCATTTTAGAGAAATCAAAATGTATATTGACATCCCAGAGATCTTCTGCTTAGGAAGTAATGATTTCGAACCCAGCGATTAAAATTGTCAGATGTGAAATAGTGAATTCTACCACGTTTGTAGCTAAGCCAGTAGCAGAAGGCGATCATGTGCATGACTGTGCTAATTATGCTGAATTTTATGATGATGTACCCCATGTAAAGGAAAATGCTTTGTCAGGGGGGAGATTCCCTTTATTGATGGTTCTTCAAAAATGTATCAGAATAGTGAGGAGAGACATTCAGGTGCAGTAGTAATCTGACACAAATTAAATGGGGAATTTGAAGTTGTATCAAGTGCAACGCTACTGTCTCAGAACTAGTGGTGCATATTGTCATGCTAGAGAGACATGAAGGACAGGAAGTGACAGTGTACAGTGACTCTGCCTATGTACCATCAACCGTACACGTAGGGCTAGCGTGTTGGAAAAGGAGAGCCTACCTCCGAACGGACGGCATTCTAGTGCAACTCGCATTCTTATTGGACAGGCTTATTAAAGCACTGAAACTCAAAACTCCTAGTAGCCATAATGGTCGTTAAATGTGCAGCGCATACTAAGCAAACAGATTTAATCTCTTGTGGGAAACGAAAGCCGCAGACATAGAAGCCAAAAGGGTTGCATATTCTCCAGATATTTCGAGTTTTGATACTCCAAGTGTAAAAGAGAAAGTAGTCGTAGCTGTACAAATACAAGAAGGGTTCAATACATTATCGATAACTCAGTGGAGATTCAAGGAAGTACACCGCAGGATGAATAGGAATTATGGAAGTGAAGGGGGTGTTCTTTATCCGCCACAGAAGCATTATGGTGACAGGATAGCACTGGAAAGCCGGTGATGCCAGTAGCATTATTGAAGGTTGCGCTTGAGCAGCTGTGTTACCTCGCACATGTAACTAGGGAAAGTCTTGCTGCAACTATTGCAGAAGACTGGTTTATTCCGAATTTGTTGGATCATGTTGTACTCTTTATAGTGAACTGCATCGTGTGTCAAATGTTTACTGCTGGGCATACACTGAGAACAATTAGAGGAATAATACCTCAACCGAATGGTCCTTTTCAGCATTTAAATATTGACTATGTCAATATGCGGCAAATATGTAATGGATATAGGTATCTTTTAGTGGTGGTGTGTCCCTCCTCTAGGTGGATCATGGCAGGCCCATGTACACATCCTGATGCCACTTGCGCAGCAAGGTTTCTAGTACGAGAAGTCTTCCCAAGATGGAGTGTGTGTGAAGTGGTGAGATCCGACAATGGGCCACATTTGGTTAATGAGGGGTTTGAACGGATAGGACTTTTAATGAATATTAAGCACAAGTCTTCTTCCGCTTATCACCTGCAAGTGAACAGAATATGTGAGAGACTTAACAGCCTCCTTAAAGAAAGGATTGGCAAGATTAAATTGACATTGAAGAAGAGATGGGTGTACTGCCTGCCCTTAGCTTTATATGCCCTTTCGGAATCAGCCTGGCTCAGCCCATCACCTAACCCCTCATGAAATAGTGACAGGGAGATGGATGAAAACACCTGTCACATCTCTGTCGAGAAGTAGAAGTGATAGCCAAAATGTTAAGAAATGAATTGCATGAATATTTGACTTGTATGTCCTCTAGCATCTCTCTCATTTCAGATCAAGTCAAGCACCAGGGGGGGGTCGATGTCAGAACACAGATGAAGACCATTCAGCAACCGGATCACCTAAACTAGAATCGGCACCCAAATTGTATATTGACGACGCTTGTCCTTGTAAGAAATTTCATGCAAAAGTGGCATGAGCCCCGTTTTCATGGCCGCTTTTGTGTTGAACATATAACCCTCTCAGCAGTGAAAGTCCAAGGCAGGCGAGCTTGGCTTCACCTGAACACATAAAATCCTACAAAGGTGAGACCTATCCTCCCACTGGTGCTGATATAGAAGCAAGACAAGAAGAAGAATTTCAGGGTGTGCAGACCCGATCGATGATGAAAAAGAAGGACGATAAAGCAGCCAGCTGCTAATGCAGATTTGCATTTGGACTGTGACTCAAACAGGCACTCCTAACAGACATTTTAGCAGGCGTGCAAACCCTTGCTGAGAGTCACAGAAATCTTTTGAAAATCGGACTTTAGAAATTCATTGACGTATTAAAGTTATGCCCCAATGTCAATTCTTGATCAGAAATCGGAAACGAGATCAGCATCCAGATTAATTTCTCACTGGATATCTGTTTGGTTAAACTCATGGTTCTCACAGACAGGGATGTGCATCGGCTTGTGTTTGCTGGTTTTGTATTTATCCTTCAAGCTTATCCTTCTCTTGTCAGAAGAGACGTTGATATTCATACTTTTTTACAGGAACCTAAATATGGCCCTGTGATTAGAAGGCTACTCATCGCGATAATAGAACAGATCTTGCAATGGCAAGAGTAAAAGAATGTTTTGCTTAAATGATCACAGTGAAAATGAGGAATGTTGAAACTAGCACAATTTTAGAGAGTGAACAAGCCTGGCAAGTACCAGGACGGTGCAAGAGATGGGTATTGATGGTGTTGTGCATAGTATACTCCTGTACAATAACTCTTTTTGTCTTTCTGTTTCTTTGGTTTCACACTCTCTATCACATTGGTCCTGATAAGGCAGATGTCCCTTTGGTTATTTCCACTATGAAAACCGCTTTTGATTCACTTTGTGGGCAGTACACAAACCTTGCATATGGGAGATGCAGGAGAAATGCAGAGGAAGATAGTGAAGGGATACATACATATCTAGACAACACAGCACACTTGGGAAATAACATGGGGTATCAGCACATGAGAAAGGTGGGAGAGAGAACATCTAAGAGAGTTGGCATGTCTGTGCTCTCATACCCTATGCCATGAATACAGTGCAAACTAGGGCTGTGACAAATAGCATATTTAGTATTCGGCCGAATACCAAATAGTTTGTCAACTATTCGGCCAAAGCCGAATATGAAGCCGAATAGTTGCTTTATTTTATAAATCAGGATCCAAACTTGAAAAAACACACTTATTAAAAAAACAAATAAAGCACAATGTAGCATCTTTATTTAAAGTATGAAAGCAAGAAAAAAAATCAGATTTAACCAAAATGAGGGACCAAATATACAGAAGGTTGTTGCATATTCAAAACCAGTGCCAGTTAAAGTAGGATGCTTCACAAATGCCAAAGTTCTAGGTTGCAATGAACAAAATGGATATTGCAATTTGCAACTGCTTTCGTGAATCAGATGCATTGCAATCTCTATCCAGTTGCAAAGTCGATGCGGTCGAGTTTCGAAACTTCTTTTCAGCTCACATAGAAATGTATAAAATGGTTCATGTCAGCTCATGCAGGACACAATTGAAGAGGAAATCTGAAATGCGTGAACTCCATCTCACAACTATTCACCCCAACCAAACAAATGCTGCTCACTTTTCACTTATCCTCGTCACTCGTTCTCACCAATAAACAAACATGTGCAGCTTATCATTCCTGATAAAATATGCGATAATGTTAAACTCAGGACTCAAGTCCTAAAAAAAGAAAAGTGGGGACTATGACGTACGCAATGGGAAGTGACATGACAGGAACTGAAAGTATCCTAAAGTGAAATATGCACATTTCTTTCAGTTTGTCTTTTCCAATGGAAAAAGTGCACATTGCATATAAACATTCGCCAAAAGAAAAAATTGTCCTGTATTTTTGCAGGGTAAGTATAAAAGATGAGCACAGAACACAAAAACGTGCAGATTACAATATAATATATTTGACAGCTGTGTGATAGCAATTTGTCTGGTCTTGTGAGTAAGTGTCTGGCCTTATTCTGTTCAGTTTTGCAAACTTAATTCTATATTTCCCTTTCTGAGTTATTGTTGCTTTGTATTCAAATGAGAATGTCAAAGTATTTGGCAAGAGCCGAATAGGAAGAAACTATTCGGCCGGAGCCAAATAGCTTTTTTTCAGCTGGAATTCGGCCGAATACTTACTTGAAGCCGAAGTTCGGTACACCCCTAGTGCAAACCTTTATTTCAAGCGAGGTCCCAGAACATGATGCCAGATGCCTTGTTCATCTTGTAGCTTGCATGACCAGAGGACAATTTCAGGGAAGTTGGGCCACTTTACGATGGAGATCAAAATGGTCATTTCCATTTCAGGATGATTATATCAAGACGTCACAAATGGAGAAGCAACCCAGATGGGAATACAACATTCTTGTGTATCCTGCAGGCTGACAGGAAGAGGTAGTAATGAGAGACATGAAGAGAATGGAATGCGCTGACATAACAGAAGTAGCTGGATCACCTGGATATTGGGAACAAACTCAAGGCTTAATCTATGGATGAGAGAAGTGCAAGAAGGGATGGGAAGAAAAAGTGATGTCCTGTGCAGCACATCTACTAAAGTCAGAATATGTGCAAGAGGTACAAAGAGTGAACGATGGATGTTTGAAGTCATGGGCCAAGCATGCCCAGCTGCTGACATGGGTAGAAGATTAATCAGATCCAATTGTTGGGGTTCCACTGATAAATGCGACACTGTGCTTTCGAAGAGAAGGACGTAATCGTGTGGGAGACAACATAGGCTGCAGAACTACAGTTGACATTTCCAGAATGGAAGCAGGGACAGCCGTCCTGATGGATCGATATTGGGCTTGTGGGCCTAGGGTCTACATGAAGCTGCCCAAGGTTGGGGAGGGTAGTGTTCCTTAGTTCTCACTCATGTTCCATCATTAGTGATTTCTCAGAGTAACCTGAAAATTAGTGAATTTCCAAAAGGTAGATGCCCCTTTAAGAAGAAGAATATTGCGTACATTTCTCAATCGAACCAAGAGAGAGAATTACTTCTCGGCAAAATCCATAGAGGCATATGAAGCCATTCCATATGAGCAAAGGTTGTTCAGCTAGACTGCGTCAATCTTCACGACTATCTTCATGCCTGGGATCCAGATAATGACCAAGGCCAAGTTCAAAGACAATCTTCATGGAAGAAGGCATGGGTGATGAGGGATGATGGGCTAATTGGCTGGGGAGATAACGTCATGTCCACCTCCTGGCACCTGGGGTTGAGCTTATATGCTGCTGTGAGCCGAATGTTCCAGAAGGGCACGAACATGCCAAGCAATTGTAGAGGGACATATAACAAAGGGCCTTATAGTTTGAAAGCCAATGATATATTGTGTACTTAATAAATGTTGAAGATGACTTGCACTAGGGCATGGGTGCACAACATATGGCCCGCGGGCCAGTTGCGGCCCGCCATGCTGTTTTGTCCGGCCCGCGAGGCACAAAGACTTTCCTAATGGAGGGTGGCCCGCAAGCAGCATCGGCCACCCTCTATTAGGAAAGTCTTTGCTGTCTTCCGGGCCGGACAAAACACTGGCCCTCATTGGCTCAGTACACACGCACCACGTCACTCCTACAAGCCATATAGAGCGTGTGTGCTTCACCAATGGAGTGCCAGCACTATTATTATTTATTATTATTATTACGGCGGGTGTGGCCAGTAAGGCTTGATGCCAGAAGGCAGCTTGTCATGCCAGCCGTAGCACGATTCCACTTACCTCGCCAGCATTCCAGCTTACCTGCCTTCCAGCATGTCTCCGGTAAGTGGTCTGTGTGTTTGTGTGTCGGGTCTGTTCTGCTGTATGTTTGTGTTGTGTATGTTGAGATGGGGGGGTGGGGGAGGTGTCGGATGTGTATGAATGTTTGTTTTTGAGTGTTTGTGTTGTGTATGTTGAGATGGGGGTGTGGGGGGCGTCAGATGTGTATGAATGTTTGTTTTTGAGTGTTTGTGTTGTGTATGTTGAGATGGGGGGTGGCGGGCGTGTTGGATGTGTATGAATGTTTGTTTTTGAGTGTTTGTGTTATGTATGTTGAGATGGGGGGGTGGGGGGCATGTTGGATGTGTATGAATGTTTGTTTTTGAGTGTTTGTGTTGTGTATCTTGAGATGTTGAGGGATGGGGCATGTCGGATGTGTATGAATGTTTGTTTTTGAGTGTTTGTGGTGTGTATGTTGAGATGGGGTGGGGGGCGTGTCGGATGTGTATGAATGTTTTTTTTGAGTGTTTGTGTTGTGTATGTTGAGATGGGGGGTGGGGGGCGTGTCGGATGTGTATGAATGTTTGTTTTTGAGTGTTTGTGTTGTGTATGTTGAGATGGGGGTGGGGGGGTGTGTCGGATGTGTATGATTGTTTGTCTTTGAGTGTTTGTGTTGTGTATGTTGAGATGGGGGGTGGGGGGCATGTCGGATGTGTATGAATGTTTGTTTTTGAGTGTTTGTGTTGTGTATGTTGAGATGGGGGGGTGGGGGGTGTATCGGATATGTATGAATGTTTGTTTTTGAGTGTTTGTGTTGTGTATGTTGAGATGGGGGGTGGGGGGCGTTTTGGATATGTATGAATGTTTGTTTTTGAGTGTTTGTGTTGTGTATGTTGAGATGGGGAGTGGGGGGCGTGTCGGATGTGTATGAATGTTTGTTTTGGAGTGTTTGTGTTGTGTATGTTGAGATGGGGGTGTGGTGGGGTGTCAGATGTGCATGAATGTTTGTTTTTGAATGTTTGTGTTGTGTATGTTGAGATGTATGTATGGGTGCATGCTTCAGAGTTTGTGTGCTGAGTTGGGGGCTTTGGGTTTGTATGGGTGCATGCTTGAGAGTGTGTGTGCTGAGTTGGGGGGTGGGGGGTTCGGGTCTGTATGGGTGCATGTTTGAGAGTATGTGTGCTGAGTTGGGGGATGGGGGTTCAGGTCTGTATGGGTGCATGTTTGAGAGTGTGCTGATTTGGGGGGTGGGGGGATCGGGTCTGTATGGGTGCATGGTGTATGCTTGAGAGTGTGTGTGCTGAGTTGGGGGGGTGGGGGTTTGGGTGTGCATGAATGTTTGTTTTTGTATGTTTGTGTTGTGTATGTTGAGATGCATGTATGGGTGCATGCTTCAGAGTTTGTGTGCTGAGTTGGGGGGTTTGGGTCTGTATGGGTGCATGCTTGAGAGTATGTGTGCTGAGTTGGGGGTTGAGGGGTTCGGGTCTGTATGGGTGCATGTTAGAGAGTGGGTGTGCTGAGTTGGGGGGTGGTGGGTTCGGGTCTGTATGGGTGCATGTTTGAGAGTGTGCTGATTTGGGGGTTGGGGGGTTTGGGTCTGTATGGGTGCATGTTTGAGAGTGTGTGTGCTGAGTTGGGGGGTTCGGGCCTGTATGGGTGCATGGTGTATGCTTTAGAGTGTGTGCTGATTTTGGGGGTGGGGGGGTTCGGGTGTGCATGAATGTTTGTTTTTGTATGCTTGTGTTGTGTATGTTGAGATGCATGTATGGGTGCATGCTTCAGAGTTTGTGTGCTGAGTTGGGGAGTGGGGGGTTTGGGTCTGTATGGGTGCATGTTTGAGAGTGTGCTGATTTGGGGGTTGGGGGTTCGGGTCTGTATGGGTGCATGTTTGAGAGTGTGTGTGCTGAGTTGGGGGGTGGGGGGTTCGGGTCTGTATGGGTGCATGGTGTATGCTTGAGAGTGTGTGCAGAGTTGGGGGGTGGGGGTTTCGGGTGTGCATGAATGTTTGTTTTTGTATGTTTGTGTTGTGTATGTTGAGATGCATGTATGGGTGCATGCTTCAGAGTTTGTGTGCTGAGTTGGGGGGTTTGGGTCTGTATGGGTCCATGTTTGAGAGTGTGTGTGCTGAGTTGGGGGTGGGGGTTCGGTTCTGTATGGGTGCATGTTTGAGAGTGTGCTGATTTGAGGGGTTCGGGTCTGTATGGGTGCATGCTTGAGTGTGCTTGGGGCATAGTGTTTGGTTGGGGTGAGGGGGCCATGGGGCATAGTGTTTGGTTGGGGGTGAGGGGGCCATGGAGCATAGGGTTTGGTTGGGGGTGAGGGGGCCATGGGGCATAGTGTTTGGTTGGGGGTGAGGGACAGGGGGCATAGTGTTTCGCTGGGGGTGAGGGACAGGGGGCATAGTGTTTGGTTGGGGGTGGGAGCCATGGGGCATAGTGTTTGGATGGGGTTGAGGGACAGGGGGCATAGTGTTTGCTTGGGGGTGAGGGACAGGGGGCATAGTGTTTGGTTGGGGGGTGGGAGCCATGGGGCATAGTGTTTGGTTGGGGGTGAGGGGGCATTGGGGCATAGTGTTTGGTTTGGGGTGGGAGCCATGGGGCATAGTGTTTGGTTGGGGGTGAGGGACAGGGGGCATAGTGTTTGCCTGAGGTGTGGGGGCCATGGGGCATAGTGTTTGGTTGGGGGTGAGGGGGCCATGGGGCATAGTGTTTGGTTGGGGGTGAGGGGGCGATGGGTCATAGTGTTTGGTTGGGGGGAGCCATGGAGCATAGTGTTTGGTTGGGGGTGAGGGACAGGGGGCATAGTGTTTGGTTGGGGGTGGAAGCCATGGGGCATAGTGTTTGGTTGGGGGTGAGGGGGCCATGGGGCATAGTGTTTGGTTGGGGGTGAGGGGGCCATGGGGCATAGTGTTTGGTTGGGGGTGAGAGACAGGGGGCATAGTGTTTGGTTGGGGGTGGGAGCCATGGGGCATAGTGTTTGGTTGGGGGTGAGGGGGCCATGGGGCATAGTGTTTGGTTGGGGGTGAGGGACAGGGGGCATAGTGTTTGCTTGGGGGGTGAGGGACAGGGGGCATAGTGTTTGGTTGGGGGTGGGAGCCATGGGGCATAGTGTTTGGTTGGGGGTGAGGGGGCAATGGGGCATAGTGTTTGGTTGGGGGTGAGGGACAGGGGGCA
This sequence comes from Ambystoma mexicanum, assembly GCF_040938575.1. Lineage (NCBI taxonomy): Eukaryota > Metazoa > Chordata > Amphibia > Caudata > Ambystomatidae > Ambystoma > Ambystoma mexicanum. The sequence continues at coordinate 624,615,567 of NC_090921.1, forward strand.
TAGTGTTTGCTTGAGGCGTGGAGGCCATGGGGCATAGTGTTTGGTTGGGGGTGAGGGGGCCATGGGGCATAGTGCTTGGTTGGGGGTGAGGGGGCAATGGTGCATAGTGTTTGGTTGGGGGTGGGAGCCATGCGGCATAGTGTTTGGTTGGGGGTGAGGGACAGCGGGCATAGTGTTTGCTTGAGGCTTGGGGGCCATGAGGCATAGTGTTTTGTTGGGGGTGAGGGGGCCATGGGGCATAGTGTTTGGTTGGGGGGTGAGGGACAGGGGGCATATTGTTTGGTTGGGGGTGGGAGCCATGGGGCATAGTGTTTGGTTGGGAGTGAGGGGACCATGGGGCATAGTGTTTGGTTGGGGGTGAGGGGGCCATGGGGCATAGTGTTTAGTTGGGGGGTGGGAGCCATGGGGCATAGTGTTGCACTCCAAGAGTGAACTCAATAATAAAGCTAAAACAGGCACAGTTAGGAGATGTATATCCTTTGCTTTTTTGAGGAAACCTGACCCAACGAAGGCCATACAGCAAACTATAGCAGTCCAAAAAAACGGAATGTCCAATCAAGGATCAATAAAATATATATAATTTAATTAAACATATGATATACAATAACTAAATCGAAATAAATGATAACAATGGAAAATGTGTAGTACAAAATGTAAGTTTGAAATGCAATAAAAATCGTTACCCCTCAAAAACATATTCTTTTTTCATGTGTTTAATACAAATTGGGGGTTGAAAAAGCCTCCTGACATGTCCCGCCTACCGCCCCGCCCACTTTTACTTTTCAGCCCACTATAGCCCTCATGTAAGGTACTTTCGGCCCTCTGTCAACATCAGCTGTGCACCCCTGCACTAGGGGTAGGCATGCATTTTCCACCTGACATTAGAGATCTAATCACAACCCAACCCCCTATAGAAAGTGTACTTAGATTTTCCCCCTGATCCTATCAAAACCCCTCATAGGTTTCTCTTATTTGTCACATAGTATTACATCACGCATGACACATTTTTACTATATAAATGTATTTTTTGATATGATGCGCTGAGAGCTTGTGCAATGTCCGTTGATGTCCGTTGTAACTCCCTGTTTTAGACAGTTGATATTAAAACAGAAACCTTTTGCCATCTTCATGAGTTGGTTCGATTATTTGGTGTAAGAGTTACTCTGCTTCCCATCCACTGCATGACACGCTACGCAAAAAAGGGCCTAAAGTTCACAAGGTTGGCACTGTCCGGGCCTGAGCTTGGGATGTCCCCTATACTGCCAGAAGCCTGACTACAGACATGTGTGTCTGCCTTGCCCCTTCCTCAAGAGTAGGTACAGGTAAAGAGTCCTCTCTTTACCTGTACCTCTTCTTTTGAGACACCTGCTAGGGAACCACCTCAGTCTCCTCCACCTATTGATCGTTTATCTCTTCTTGCACCACCACCTGCACCATCTCCTCATCTACCTCTAGGCAGCCTGCTACCTCGGCTGCACCCTCTCCCTGAATTACCACCATCTCTTTCAAAACCCAGAGTTAGTACTACCATGATTCAGCAACACCTCTAATGTATTTGCAGCTGTAGCTATCACAGCCTTCGAGTGCAGTAAATCACCTATTGACATCCAGTCTTCCCAAATCATTTCCAACAACTCTGGCATATGGATGCCCTTCACTCTGCCATATTTCCCTTTGGCAGTACCAAACTTTCAATTTATAGCCTTGTGTTCACTCCTCTCCCTGTGCTATCCAGAGATGATTGCCCCACCTCTGAGGACACCACCAGCACTGAATGTGGGCACATAGCACCTGTACGTCCCTCAACCATAATAGGTGCACCAATCACCTCCAAGGCCTCCGCCTGGCATCTAGAATCCCCATGCCATAGAAGGTCACCCTCCTCTTCTTCCTCCAACTCTCTCTCCTGCAAATCCCTGCACTGCTTCATGATTTCAATACCCTATTTAAGAACTAGTAACACTACAAATCAAAGATGTCACACAAGCCCTAGTAAGGCAGAAGACTGTCAAATGGGATAAGGAATACAAAATGGAAAAGTATTTTTTGGCTTTTTTTTAAACATTTTTGGGTGACACTAGGGGAACAGAGAACATGCAAAAGGACAGGGACAACTATATTGAGTGTTTCATTTTAAGGAGAATAAGTGTAAAAACAATAATATGACAAACAGGTCCTAATACTCAGATAAAATGGGCAAATAGGGATCCAAAAGCACTGAAGTCTAATGGCCTAGCAAGAGATGCCACCGAACCCCTCCAAAATTCACCAAAACGTGTCTAAAACACAAGTTGTGAGCTTGCTTTGTATGTGTCCGTTCCAATTCACTGAACCTCTCAGAGGACACCTAATCTTTCCGGGATGTAAAGTAACCATGAATTACCTGGTGGAAAAAAGTTTCAATTTCAATAAGATATCCATTGCAAAGTGAAAATATATTCCCACTCAACTAAAACTAGTAAATTGGCTACTTCCACAATTAGCATGTATATGTGTAGGCTAGCCATATTCTTCATATTCTGCATCTAGTCTAATAGTATAGCTAAGCCTTATGCTGCCTTCTGCGCTCTGAGACAGGCACTGCGTAACTTCTGTATCATGATGGGATGATTCAGATGGACTCTGTGGGGTGGGAAATGCATCGCACTTCCATAGACTGTCGTGGGGCAGGGAATGGATCACCCCAGAAGGGTTGTTTAAAGGTGAGGAGTGTATCGCACTGGGATGGATTGTGGGGCATGGGAGATGCGTCACGTGTGGATGGGCTGTTGGAGACCATAAGTGTATCACACTTGGATGGAGTGTTGAGGGTGGGAAGTATGTCTGGGGGTGAGAAATGACTCACACTTAGGTGGATTGGTTGGGTGCAGAAGCAGTGCTGCACTGGGATTGAATACTGGGGACAGGTAATGTGCACCAGGTGGATGAATTGCTGGGTGTGTTTGATACATCGCACTAGAATAAACAATTGGAGGTGGGAAATGTATTGCATTTAGACGGAATGCCGGATGTATGAAAATTATTGCACTAACAGTACCAAAAAACTCACCTTCCTGCATACACACCTTCGAACTCTGATCTAAACATAACCATACCTCTACCACACCACAAACCATACGCACTTCACAACAACCGACCCGACATGAAACCTCAACACCACATGACGGCTTCCAACTGAAAACGCACCACCGCTCAGAGACCGGTTTCTCGGGACTGAGCCTGCCAACAGCACATCAAAGCTCTCTTGCGCTTCTCGCACTCGACCCCACTAACAAATCCCGCAGCCGTGCTTTCCATTGCAGATCTGCCAGATCGCCAAGAGACCAGTGACGACAGTGCGCGGTTCAAGACCCATTAACATTAACACCACTGAACAAAAGCCCACCTGCCTGAACCCCCTGGATATGATATGATATGATAGTTTATTTATACAGCGCCTATACACATAGTGCCAAAAATGGGATGGGGACTCCTAATTGAAGACCGCAAGACCCACAGGATCTAAAGGGCACAACAAATGCAGATGGGCATATTCGGTTCAAGTCGCGAGCAAGGCTGCGCAAAGTTTTGCACCTTCTGTAGGTTACTTCCCTGTTTATTGATTCCTGGCCTAAAGTATTCACAGGGGGCCGCTTACCATTCTAGCACCGGCTCCAATGAAATGGAGCTGATGCTTACCATTCTAGCACCGGCTCCAATGAAATGGAGCTGATGTAACCACGCAGGCATAAGTAATAGTTAATGCCTGTCTGCCATTGTCTTTATCAGCATAGCAATTCCAAGGAACAGTGTGTCACATACATTCCAGTCTGGCATCCATGTTCTACCACAAGAACCAATTTCGACGTATCATCATTTGAGAGCTGTCAGAAACCCTTCAAGGGCCAAGGATTTGAACTGAATGAGGAACAAGCTCACAGCAAGCCTAGGAGAACACGCGAGGCGTATCCTGTACAGAAATTCTAATGTTTTACCTGGGAAGTTTGATTTCCTCACATTCATTTGACAGTGTTTTACAGTTGTTCTTCGCTGAGAAAGGGCGCGCATTTCTTTGGACCATAGGCAGGTGACAGTGTCTGGACTCATCGTACCCTCCAGCTAAATGTTTCACTCTGAGTAAAAGTACAGTGGGGGTCCGATTCTAAGATCCATGCACACATTCAAAGTTGTATTCAATGGTTGTACAACACTTTTCTTAAAAGCACCATATTCTGTTGAAAAAAGAATGCTGCCGCCTGGCTTTTGCACGTGTCCGACTTTTGGCCTGACAATGGCCTGACGACCATCAGGAAGGGGATTCTCTTTGCCAAGACCTGACTTTTCATGGCAAAAAAATGAGTTTTTATTACATAATCAAAGCATATCCCAGACTGCAGCAGCACGTGACTGATTCACTCAAGGATCAAAAAGACTTTCGCAAATCAGGAAAGTAGCAGTCTGTCTGAGAATCCTCACAGTGACCTTGGTGCTCACGCGGCCCCTACAGCCACAGATGCACATTTCCCCTCCGATCCTTCCATCCACCTCAGAGTGCAGCAGGTGCTGGAAACCGGAGAGGAGAATGTTGGACTTCTACACTACTTGTAGCCGCGCTCAGAATCAGGCCCTAAATACACACATGTAGAGTCAGATACTCAGGCTGGTGTAAATGACCAAGAATTGTGACCTCTGAACTACTGACATTTTCGGCAATTCTCATCTTTTATCACGAAGTCGCAATTGAAGCTGTGCGCTGGCGATGGCCCAAATCCGTCTTCAACCAGGTGGTGTCCCGCGTTGCCTGGAAACCATTCTGATGAGCAGCACTTTCAAAAAAGTGGATGGAAGGAACACATTCCGGTCACAGGCCTCTCCACATTTTGGAAGTACAATAGTGCCAGAAGAACAATCTTTTCTAGAATGTGGCAGTCTGCCACGCATGAAGAGTTGGCTTAATTCTACCAGAGAAGGCCCAGATCTTGCTGTCTGAGGGCTACTAACAAGAGGAAGGCAGAGTTGCCTGTCATGTGGCAGTGTGGGAGAGAGACCTTGAGTGGAGCCAGCCTACCTCCTCGCTTTACCCACACACCGTTTGTGTTCATGAGCAGCTTCAGATGTACACCTCTATACTAGGTATTGCCTCCATTGAATGGCCCCATGCCCACCTCCACAGACTGCCTGCTGAGTGTAAAAAGACTGCTACAAAAGACCTGTAAGCCATACAAGGGCCCTTTCACCCTCCTCTTCAAGCAGCTTCCTCATTAGAAGCACATGTTGTCATTTGTAATACACAAAAATCCAGAAATATGTTCAAATTCAACAACACTTATTAGCAGCCTTTTCATGAATTACCAAATTCGCTAGTAATGCTACCATCGCCCATCTATAAATTACAAATGTGTTGTTGCCATCCTGATGTGCCCAGAGACTTCAAAAAGTGGTGCTTTCACTTCAGTTTGTAAATTCTCGATGTCACACATGACTCCCACCATCAGCTCAGAGTAAGGGCGGTACTTGGCCGTCAGAGCTGGGTGGTGTTTGCCATGTGCCATGCTCCTTGATCAGAATCAGTCTCCCACATTGTCCATCTTCCAAATCTGGACAAGGGAGGGGCATCCACTCTAGCACATCCTGCTATTCTGCTTGGCAAAGTGGGGAATGACTTTGCCAAAGCTCTAGAGCATGGAGTCCATTTGCTGCTGTCGGGGGGAAATTCCGCCGGGGTCGGCCGGGCCGTCCGCAGACGTCCGGGCGGGGAGGCCCCAACTCCTCCCGTATATCCCAAAAGAGATAGAGTATGAGACACGCACAAGAAGCAAGGTGACTCTGCTGTTTATTAAACACAAACGGCAGGGATGGGTCAAGGATCATACGCGTCTGACCTGACACACACACAGTCGTGGGGCTCGCAGGCCCTTTTTACTGTAGTATGACGCGCTACTTGCGTCACTTTAGAAAGTTAACAAAAAAACCTATCGCCACTCTTAATTGGTTGCTCGAGTGGTAGGGTTAGTATAGCATACGTATAGAGAACAATATTAGTGGGTAAAAGTGGGTCAGGTGATATATCTGGGTTGTCCCTACAATTAGATACATGAGAATTGTTACATGAAGACTACTAATGATTGGTCAATGTTAATGGTGTCAGTGATAAGAGCCCCATGTTCTGATTGGTGCGTTCGCGAGCCTCCCAGTCTGGGACCATCGCTGTTCCCAGCTCGCGGTGCACCTGTCATTTGCAACAATGTTTCACTATGGGTACATGCAGACAATGTGAAGACTTATTCATGAGCTGGACGGCCGACTACTCCCACCGTCGCAGAAGCCCATTGAGCCTTTCAAGTGTATCTGCCTGTGTCTCATACTGAGGGATCCAGACGCCTTCTTTCTTCTAGGCTTGGCATCTCGTCAGGTTCGGCTTGGTCACGTGAGGTGGGACCGTGTCTGAGGTAGAATTCTGCACAATTAATATTGTTTTTCCACTGTGTGTTTGGTTTAATTTGCAGGTGCGACTTTGATGTTGGTGCACGGCGTGCGAGGTTGCAATATCGTGCCCTTGATGGTCTGCTTTTGGAATGTGGGTTTGCAACATTACGACCTTGGCTGTCTGCTTTCGCCAGGCTCATTCTGCAGGATCAGCAACCTGACTCTTGTTCTGTTAACGTCCACGGGAGCTCTTGCTTGCGGCCTACTTAGGCCTGGTGTATAGGTGGAACCGTTTGGTGCACAGGCGCTTTAGGTTATAGTCTCATATTGTCTTATGACCAGTATCGTGTCTTCGTTATAATTCTCATTATGGCACCTAGGTTTAGGAGAAGCATAAGCAAGCTCTTTAGATGAGTTCATGGTGCGTCTTGCGTTTCTGCATTTTTTAAAAGCCTAAGTGAAAAATAATAAAGATGCACGTCCGTGAGTATGTCTGTCGCCTACGTCATAGCACTGAGTATATTCTTCGTGTAGATTGGTGCAGGAGTGTCCAGTGTGTACATTGGCACAGGTGTGCTATCCGTTGGCTAGGTCGTCATGGCATCTCTAATGACGTATAATTTTTAGTCTAGTTGATCCATGCCGCAGGCATCGGCATGGGCCGGGCGGGCTGCTGGGCAGGCAGATGGACACATCCTTATGTTCCTGTACCAGGGTATCTGGTCGTCTGGTAGATGGGCAAACTCTTCTCGTGGCGGGTGCTTGGGCCGTGAACCTTTAGGCCAGGCGCGAGAGGGGGAAGATGGGAGCCTGTTTTTCCATTTTCCCACTTCAGTCCCCCCTCTGGTCGACTTGTCGACCACAAACATATCCTTTTCGTTATCTCCTCTTACTCTCCATACTTTAGTTATTCCTCCTAAATGTCCATAATGGTTAACATGATCTTCAAACGACCAATACATATATTCACAGGTTCCTCCAGGAGTACAGTATACCCATTTCCCTATGTAACTCCTGGGGTTTCTTGGGTTCTCGACCTTCACTGATGGTCGGTCCAGGTGGTTAGTGATGATCTGGTTGCGCAATTTCTCTCTCTCTTGTATTATTATGCCTGTGTGTTGGCCGTCATCTGCTGGCATCAGTGGGTGCATACCGACCATTTCAAGCAACTCGTCAGTGGTGCGTGCCTTCCGGGCTTTCCAAAATCTTATTATGATCAGTGTAACTCCAGCCAAAATAATACAACCAACTATAATTTTCAGTCCATCTGACAGCCAAGATGGCATCCATGACCATAATAGCGAAAACCAGCTCTCATCTTTTTTCACACCTTTACTTTCATCCACCATTTTGGAGTGCAACTGGGCCAATTGTGAAACTGCTTCTGTCAGTGTACCGTTGTCAGCATCGTTGGCAGGAATGAATGTGCAGCATGATTGTCCTATCTTTGCGCAAACACCTCCTTCCATGGCAGTGAGGAGGTCCTATACATATCTATTCTGCAGTGCTACCATCCTTATTGCTCGCAGCTCCTCCTTTATCGCGTTGAATCCGTTTACTGTAGAATTGATGGTCATCATAAGTTCCCATCTAGTTATCTGGAGCCATTTTGCGTTTGCGTAAGCCTGTAGTCCCGGATGGATTATTGAGGAGAAGAACATTGCAGCTCTGCTGAATAGTCTGTGTTCTGGCGGGATTGAAGTGAGTGCCGTTTCCGACCTTCCCCATAGGTAATTTCCTGTCAGAGGTTCTCCTTGTCTTTTCCGTCTATTTAGGACAGTATTATTGACGCTGGTCCTATTCCCTGGCTCCTCCTGAGGTGGTGCAGATCTCTTATTTCTCTTGTCCCCTTCATCCATTTTGGGAAAGTTCGCCACATTCACATGCTTCTGGGGTACCACTAGTGATGGTACATTGACGTGCACCATTGTGCATACACCATTCCATAGAGGGGGCAGTGTGTGATATGGCTTTTCTCCACAGGCCCAGTAATGGTCCATTATCACTGCTGTTCCTGCTCCCCCCTCAGGTAACTCCATCACGCTCCCACAATTTGTGTTGTATCCTACGTCCACCTCTCCTTTATGTTGGTAGCATACTTTAGGCGCAGTCAGCGGCAGTATTGTTATCGGGTCTTCATCCGTTTCTATCCATGTGAGCATAGGCACGTATTTGATCCAAGTCGTCCAACATCTGTGGTTGTGTGCATCGATAGTTGAAATAGTTTCTTTTGTTACGATGTTGCTGCCAACCACTCCTATCTCCCATTTGTTGTCCAAGTACACTTTCCCTGTTATCGTCACCAGTGGCCTCTCCCAGCATCCTAGTTTACCAGGAACTTCAGTGGCGTACCAATCACATGATAAATACTGTAGTGTTACTTTCTTTGTTTCTCCTTTTGCAGGACCACTTGTTATGTATCTAAATGCTTCAGCATGTAAACTGCTCTTGTGGTAACTCAAATAAGTCTTGAGGAAGTTGTTTTCGTATGGGTATGAGTCTCGTGTTTTCCACGTCATATGCACCACTGTCCCTTGAAATCTTCCTTTCGTTTGGAACAGTGCCAAGTATGTTATGCATCGTGCTGTTTTTTCGTCTATTTCTGTGGCAACAAATGTTCGAGAAGCGCTCATGGCGTATGGTATTAATGAGCAAACGTAGCAGCTGTCTTCTGTTGTCTGCTTACCAATGCGGGTCATGTGTTGATACCATATGTTGTTTGAGACGTGTGCTGAATCTTGTATATAATTGTCAATACCTTTATTATCTGAGTATGTGCTGCGTTGAACTCTATTTTGCTTGTGCGCAATTTTACTAATATCACCTGACGTAACACCTGTTGCAGCTGGGGATGGGGGTGTGTTAGGTTTGGGTACAGCAATAATACTGATAGCACAGCTGTACTGCCATACAGAGGCAGCCAAGAACCCGGTGATCATCAAAATCCCTATTATTTTTATTACATATGCTAATTTCACCGGCATTTTGCTCTTACCTTTGCTGCGGTCCGGCAGCGTATTCTTGCGACGTTACAGTTGCCCGCCTGAAAATTCTCAATATGCTTATTATTAAATATTAGTTGTTGTTAATTTATCTCTCCCTATCAGATAGTCATTCAGTGCCCAGGCGAAGAGCTGTTCCCACGCTACTCTAAGCGACCTATCTCTTAGTGCAGGCAGGTATGGGTGGAGGTGGGGCATCGAGTGTTCTATGGCCAAAAGGAACGCCGTGTAGTAGACACGTACCCTTTTCCTTTTCAGGTACGTTGGCCTTTTTATTTCATATACAAATTGGTGTGACAATTCTTCTGGGTAATTATCGTCTGAGGGAACCATCTACTCCTGGGCAGTGAATTTGTTAGTTATCTACTTTCTTAGGAATACAATAATACGCGGTTCCTGCATGTGTGAGAGAAAAAGAAAAGAGAGCATTCACGTGTTTACATGTGTATTTGTGCAAGACAATGTCCTTTAGCTTAGTTACTACTGTAATGGGGACAGGGGTCAGTGGATGGTGGGCAGGGGGGTTTTTGTTCAATTGGCGGAAGTAGTTTTACTCTTGGAGCGTGTGACCATGGGTTGGGCAGAATGGGGATCACCCTTTTCTTCTTCAGTTATTGTCTCTGGGCAATTTGGGGAGTAACAGGGTATGGGGAAACTTGGGTCGTTGGCTGTGATAGAACCCTCTTCTTCCATTGGCGATGTTGTTGTTGTTCTTCCAACAGTCCTGTCAGTGGCGCTGGGGCGGGTCTGAGGTCTGTAGATCTTTACATCGTGTAGGTGATTCCAGGCGCGCTTGTCCTGTAACTTTACTGCTCTCGTTGATACCTCTTCTACTAGATGTGGGCCAGTAAAGCGGGGGTCGCTCCACTTTCTATTGAAGTTGCAAAGCAATACGTGATCACCCTTAGTAACTTTACACAGTCTTTCTTTGTCCAATTCTTTATCCGCGTCTTCTTGTTGATTGCTGTTAGACCCGCCCCGTGTGCGCTCGAGCTGTTGAGACACAAACACCACACTAGTAATCAAAGAAGACACATATTGGTACATTTCATCTCCAAAGACATCGGCAGTACTTTCATTGTCAGTAAATGCTCTTGATGTTGGCGTTAGGGGAAGGCGCATCTGACATCCGGTCACCACCTCGTGTGGATTGAGGTGGTGGTCGGACCCTGGTCTATTCCTTAGCTCGAATAGGGCTAATGGAAGACAATATAACCAATTCTTATTAGTTGCTTGCTTTATCTTTGCTATAGCCTCCTTTAATAGGCCATTCAGGCTTTCAAATACACCGTTGGCCTGTGGGTGGTATGCACATGCAAATTTATGTTTTATGTTCAACAAGGATGTAATGTGCTGGAACATTTCGTTTGCGAAATGTGGGCCATTGTCTGATCTTAACACCTCGCACACTCCCCATCTTGGGAAGACCTCCCTCACTAGGAATTTAGCTGCTCTAAATGCATCTGGGTGTGAACAGGGCCCTGCTTCAATCCACCTAGAGAATGGGCATACTACTACAATCATATACCTATTTCCTTGACATATATTGATCATATCAACATAATCAATATGGAGATGCCGGAAAGGTCCCTCTGGCCGTGGTATAGTACCTCTTACCACCTTTAGAGTATGGCCGGCCGTAAACTTTTGACATGTGAGACAATTACTGATAAACTTAGACACATGAGAATTTAGCTCGGGGCAGAACCAGTCTTCCCTAATTCGTGCTGCAATTACTTCTTTGCCTGTGTGGGCTGGATGATGTAGTTGGCTTAGGGCAGTGTCCAAAAGTGCCAATGGTATTACAACTTTTCCAGTGCCACCTTGGCGCCATAATGCGTCAGTTGGTGACATTATGCATCCTCTTTTTACCCATATGTCTTTTTCGGCCATTGGTGCAGCCGCTTGTAGCTCCATAATCTGCGTGGCTGGGAGGTGGGAGTACCCTTCTCTTATCAACATCTCCTTAGCTATTCCCCTCCCTCTCCCTCTCTGTGACTCTGGGGGGTTCCATATCTCACCAAAGTATGCAGCATACTTCGCATGTGCATCTGCTGCTGCATTCCCCTTTGAGACATGGTCATCACCATTGGTGTGTGCTGTGCATTTTACTATAGCTAATTCTTGGGGGTCGTTTATTACTTCAATTAGTTCAGCCAATAACAGAGCATGTTGCACTGGAGTGCCATCAGCTCTCCTAAACCCTCTTCTTCTCCATTTCGACAGCCCTGAGTGGACAGTAGATGTAACATATGCGCTGTCAGAGTATATGGTTACCCGTTTGTGAAGGCTTTCCTTCAACGCCAAGATCAGTGCAACCAATTCAGCTGCTTGAGCGGAGTAATGCTGTGGTAATTGTACACATTTTATTGCCACACACACCGGTACTTCAATCATTTTTACCACTGCTGCCCCAGTCCTCCTAATACCATCCCCTTGATCGAAAGTTGATGACCCATCAATAAATAAGAGCTCACCACCTTCCAGTGCGTTTTCCTCCACCTTCCTGCTACATGAGTATATTTCAGTTATCTCAGTACAGTCATGGGCATAATCTCCCTCCTCAATTACTTCTGCTATGAACCTTGCAGGGTTAACCGTGCTACATCTAACAATTGATAGTTCAGCTCTTGATAAAATGATCTCATAACCGGATGCTCTCTGCGTGGTTAAGGTGGACTTAGGTTTATTCAATATTGCAAATAGTGCGTGCTCCACAAACAAGGTAGTTGGGCATCCCATGGTGATTGTTGATGCCTTTTCCACTGCGAAGGCAGCTGCGGCTAGACCTTGTTCGCAAGGGAAATGACCCAACATTACAGGATCTAAGTGGCCACTGTAAAATGCTACTGGTTTGTAGCCCATGCTTGTTATTTGAGCCAACACTGCTTTCATTACTGCTGAGTCGCAGTGTGAGAATATAAAAAATCGTCTCTCATAATCTGGGGATGCAAGCACTGGAGCAGTAGATATCGCATCTTTCAATTCACCAAAAGCCTCTTTCATCTCCATTGTCCACCCCAGCTTTTTCTCCCCTTTATTAGCTTCCCTCAACCCCTCAAGCAGGGGTCCTATGTACGAGCTGTAATCAAACACCCATGCCCTACAATAGTTGCACAGCCCCAGAAACTGCTGCAGTTCCCTCACAGTTTGTGGCAGCGGAGTGTTCGAAATTGCTTGTGCTCTGTGTGGTGCAATCTTTCTTCCATATTGGGATATGAGTTGACCAATGTAAAGTACCTGTTCCTGACAATACTGTATCTTTTCCATGTCTACCTTGTAACCTTTTTCAGCCAATATTGTCAACATTTTTAAAGAGTCCTCTCTGCATGTTCTCTCATTCGTGCTGCATATTATTATGTCATCCACATACTTCAACACCGTGCTTTCTACTTCAATATTACCCAAATCCATCCGTATCACTCTATTGAAAATTGAGGGTGATTCGCAATACCCTTGTGGCAATCTAGTGTGTTTCCACTTTGTGTTTCTGTAAGTGAAGCTCGTCAGATCTTGTGAGTCGGGGTGCAATGGTATTGAGAAAAAAGCATTTTTAAGGTCGATCACTGTAAATCGTGATGCTTTTGCTGGAATGCCACACAATATCGTGGCCGGGTTTGCTGCTACGTGATATTCTGCTTCTACTATGTTGTTCAAGGGCCTGAGGTCCTGTATGAAGCGCCAAGACCCCCCTTTAGCCTTGCGCTCTGGGTACACAGCCGTGTTGCAAGGTGATTCTGAGGGGACTAATATGCCATTATTTATAAGGGACGTTATGGTTTCATAGATACCCTCATCTTCCTCTTTTGATAGTGGGTACTGTTTGACTCTGGGGAGTATTGCACCTTTCTTCAATTTTATTTTTACTCCCCCTATACTTGTTATACACCCCACGTCATAGGGGCCGGTGGTCCACAATGATTTGGGTACTTTTGACATATCCTCTTCGAAGAAGGGGACTGGGGTGCATGCGGGTGCCTCAAGTGCCATTGCAATTTTCTGTGCTACTTGTTTGTACACCACCCTTAGCCATATCTCCACACTCATCATAAACACCATTTCATCTTCTTCTTTTTCATCTGAGAACAGCTCCTCATCTGACACCCGGGTGAGCCTACATCCTTCTGCTAATGCTATCACTGCCCTCCATGCTCTTCCTTCTTTGTCTTGGGCATGTACAGCAATGTAGTCTGCTGTTGCAATAATACTCTCAATGTCCATTAAGAGCACCTTCCCTTCTGGTTCATTAGTAGGTATTTCTGGTCTGAACAGATAGGTTGCTGGCCTCCTCCATATTTTCCCTTCTATCCCTGGCATCCATGCAATTGCCATATCAGTTCCATACTGGAATAGTTCGCCATCTATTGGCTCCGCCCTAATCGCGGTCTGTCCGCAATATGCCTGCATAATTTGTCGCGCTGTGAGCATGTTAATCCCTGGAGTAGAACAACTTATGCCGTCCTCAGTAAAGGAGATCGTCATATTCAACCTATTCATTATGTCTCTTCCCAATATATTTACTGGTGAGGCACTATAATATAAAAGTGGAACTGACAAATCATAATCTCCAATAGATAAGGGAATGTTATCAGTAAAGGGAACCAACCCTCTAGCCCCAGAAAATCCTTGGGTGTTCATGGCTTCGCCTGACATCTTAAACTTACCTTCCCTTATGCAAGACCGGGTTGCCCCGGTGTCAACAAGGAATGATAATTTTTTGTCACCTATCGTTACCTCTATGCGTGGCTCCTCCGCACTATTAGGTGTTACTGACAGGATGGGACACACCAAGGCCGTCTGTGGGCTATCCTATTGGGGGTACAATGATTGGCCATTTCCTGTGTAAGGGTTGTGTCCCAAAACCGTCACCCTACCCAGTTGTGTTTGTTGTGCTTGGGACTGCTGTGTCATCGCTACCTGTTGTTGTGGCAGCGAACACGTCTGTGGTTGTTGTGGTGTCAGTTGTGGTTGTTGTTCATTTCCTTGTGGCAACATTTGCTGTTGTGGTATGCCCTGCTGTACCTGTGCGGGCCGTGGTTGTCCCTGATCATTCCATGATGGTGTTCCTGGTCTAACTCTACACGTGCGTGACATGTGCCCCAATAGTCCACAGCTCCAACACACCGGTGGTTCCCTATTCTGCCATGGAAAGCTCCCTGTGTTGTCCTGGTATACTGGTTGCCCTAAGGGGTAGGAATTTCTAAATCCTCCCACCTGCGGTTGGGTACCATACCCGTACCCTCTCCCTCTCATAATTCCTCCTCTCCCTCTGTTATAATTGTAATACCCAGCTCCTTGCATTGGGTACCCTCCTCCCATGTTGGGCGTGTATGGTTGGAGTGGCGGCACCTGTTGTGTGGTAGTCTGTGAAGGTGGTATTAGGGAGGAATCTTGTGCAGCCACTACTTGTGTGGGGCTTTGGGTCAGTGTTGTAGGTGTAGTTATTAGTGCCCCTTCCATTGTGTATTTAGTAAGCTTTTTCTGTACTAATTTAGCCTCTTCCGTTTTCCTGTCCTCTTCCTTTTGTTTCATTTTACCTTGCCATGTTCTGCAATGATGTACTATAGTAAGTTGTATTTCTGGCCATGGTTTTGCTTCCATCCCCACTACCTTCTTTAGTTGTTTCTGAACTCCTTCTGGGAGCCCTTGTACTAGTATATGATAGAATATTGCTGGTGTTTTATCCCATTGTTCCCTCGTTTCCATACGCCACTTCTCTTGAATCTCCTGGATATAATCAACAGGATCTTCGTTTTCACGCATCTTACGAGAGGTAATTGCACCTATGTCTGATGTGTCTGGGTACTGTACCCTCAGTGCCTGCCATAGTGCATGTCTGCAGTTTGCGAATGGTGCCCCATCGTGCGATGTGTTTGTTATTGTTACCCCGTGGAATCCCGCTCTCTTCCAAATGTCATCCGCTCTATCCCCTAATATTGATATTAACAGGCCCTTTACGTCTCCTACTGCTAGTTTCTGTCCTGCGGTGTGTTTCTCCATTTCATATATCCACTTACCCGCACCTCCACTTAATGATGGGAGCCTGCATTTTATATTTTCTTTATCAGTATGCTTCCAAGGGACGTACTGTGGTCTAATCCCTCCTCTCTCTAAAAGTGGCATCAAGTTATGTCTTGTTTCACCCATTGTGTTCCATAATACCAAATCCTCACACCCTTCCTCCTCCTCCCTTTCTTTTACATATTCAATTTCGTCCGTCTTTCCCTTGCTCTCAACCTTTTCTTCTATATTTTTCCCTGCGTTCAATACGGGCATGTTTATTCGACTTTCTTGTCTGCGACTAGGGAGGTCTCTAAGCCGGTATCCATAGGGGGTCAATCCTTCTGTGAATGGCGCGAGTTTTACTTTGCGTAACGAGCGTGAGGTAGTTGTGCATGTAGGGTGCAATGGGTGAGGGTGTGATGGTGATGAAGATGGTGTTGTTTCATGTGTTTGTGTTTCCACTACTCTTCGCTCTCCCCCCTCACTTCTTCCCAGTTCATCCATTCTCCTACTTATCCATGGTGAATCTACGTTGGTTCGGGTGATGTATAATTTATCTAGGCTTTCCCTTCCACTGTTACTTCCTTCTTTCTCCACTCCCTCTTCCTCACTACAAAAAAACGGTACCCCCCATTCAGTCTTTTTCCCTATGATCGTTACTGTTTGTAAATCTATTAGGTCCAGTTCTCCTCTTTCTCCTTTATCAACCGCTCCCCTTTGTGCTGACGTTGTTGCAACTTCTGTGTCATCATATACATTCCCCCATGTTCCACTCTCCCTTCCCCTATCTCCTCTTTCTCCTTCATATCTTTCCTCCATTTCCTTACTATTTTCCTCCCTTTTCCTTTTCAATTCCTCCATTACTTCACTTCTCATCTGTTCTAATATTTTTTCATCCTCTTTCTTCCTTTCCCATTTCGCCCTTTCTTTTTCTACAATACTCTCCATCACCCTCCCTTCTTTGTATTTTTTAGTTGATTCTGATAGTAGCCTCCTCCTGCATATTGCCATTTCTTTTTCTTCTTCTTCCCTTTTCCTTTCCCGCAGTACTACTCTTGATACCCTTTCTGCTGCTGCTTTTACCCTGTCAGCTTCTCTCCTTTGCTCCTCAGTTCATTCCCTTATTTTTTCCAATTCGTTCTTACCTTCTTTCCTTTTCCTCGCTCTCCCTCTCAAGCTGCTTGATCAATTCATTCTGTTCATCCCTTAATTTTGCTAATCGTTCCTCCAAAATCTCTTCTTTTTGTCTTAACAGCTCTTCCCCCCTCAATTCACTCTCCCTGGCATTATCCTCGTCTGTTTTCTTTACTACCTCCTTCTCTTCTCCTGTTAATGAACCCCGTAGTTTTAATAATATCTGTGCAGCTACCCATTCATCATTTCCTATTTCCACAGTCTGGTCTTCTCCAGTCCTCCCCTCCCCTGCTGGCATTTTCATATGAGCCACATATGTTGGAGGGCTGTATGCCGGGTTCGAGTATCCCTCAGCCGCCCTTAACTGTCCTCTTTCTATTTCTCCCAATTCTCTTAAAGGGTACCACCCCCCACCCCCTGTATTTACTCCCGTCGCTTGGGGTATATCATTGCTCGGTTCCTTTTTTATTTCATCTGCTTTATTATTCTTTTCTCCTCCCTCACCTCTTTTCCCCGTGTTCTTTGGGTTCTCACTCCCCTTTTCCCCGTCCTTTCCTTCCTCCTTAATCTCTTTTCCTTCCGGTATTTCCCCCATGGTGAGCATTCCATTTGATCCTGGTCTGGACCCCTGGAACATCCTCCATAAGTTAAACACCTCCACATTGTTTGCCAACTTCTTCCCTTTAAATGTTTTGTGCAGATGATTTAATAGTGAATGTTGGACATATGGATCGAAGCTACCGTTAGGCGGCCACGGTGTTAGCATTTTGTTATCCGTCCCCTGGGTCCATTCTATGCTATACTTAATCAGTTTCTCCCTATGAGGTGGCAGTGTTGTGCATATGTGTTGTAGTGGGGTAATGAGTGTGTTCCCCCACCCTCCCGATCCTGCCCCATATGACATAATAGCGCTCCAATTGTTACCCTTCCCCTATCTGGTAGCAGTTTATCTCACTAGCAAATTACAATATACAGTCTTGTATTGCTTACCTGGCCCCCGTAGGTTTGGGGACTTACGATAATCCGTTTAAGAAAAAATTACAGAAAATACGTTATGTTACCTTTATATGTTTCCTTCTGCCCCCCCCCCCACGGCCCCCTGCGGCCGAGGCGCACGCAGCCCCCTGCGGCTGCGTACCCCTTGATACGTTCTTATACAGTCGTCCTATTTCCACGATCTCCTCCCTCTTCTACACTGGACGTGGCCGAGATTCTCCATGTGCAGCCGCGTTCCCCCTGTTCACCTTTCCCCGATCGACTTATTTCCGTTTATCCCCGTTTCCACTTCCTTACCACAATTCTCTCCCCCACCAACCTCACGATGGAATACGCCTTGTGCTTGGGATATCCTATGAAAACCCTACTGGTGACGTCACCAATTTCTTCGAGCTACTGATGAGTTCTTCATATATTCTTTACATTCAAAATACACTTCTAATCTACCCCCGTTAACCCTACAGCTGTCTTCCTGTCACTCCTGGAACAAGGTAATCAAATCGAACACATAATCGGACTGCGCACGCTGCGTCGCCTCGCGTGTGATACGCCCCTCGACAGGAGGGCTTAACCAGCCAACTATCTTCCGTATTAGGCAACTACCTAGCTACCGCCTACAGGGAAACGTCATCTACCTATCGAGTTTCTTGCTCAAACAATAGGGATCCTCATCTACTCATTGATCGATAAATGCCAAATCGTAGAAAACCACGCACACCCATACCCTTACACGTAGTCGCGACCTAGGCCAATCAGTGTCTACGAGCGGCCGCACATGATGTTTTCGTGCTCCGCCCCCTCCCTTCGCGTAACGTAGCCGTCTGCTCTCGCACTTTTCCGGCTACCATTCACTCCATTTCCAACACCAAATTCTCAAACCCTCGCCGCACACCTGTGTAACACCTCCCGCCTCCCTTATTTAACTCCTCCCCCCTCCCTCACAATTTCACATTTCTTGTTGCACGTGGCATGCTCACCAAGTTCTCCTGATGCGGGGCCGCTCGACTGCGTGCACCCCTCCAAGCGGCTCGCCACCTCCCCTCGTCTGGACCACTTCTGGACACTCGCCAACCGCGGGCGGGATACTTCTCAACCGGCTCCCGAAGGCCAATATCCGGATTGCGCTGTCCGGTCTTCTCGCAGCTCCGCGATGGTCCTGTAGTCCTCAGAAGGGGGCAACGGCAGAGGGGGCCGCGCCGCCGGGCCTCCTCGCAACTGGAGTGCCTGGAAAAAGTAAAAAATAAAAATGCCGATCTTAACAGATCTCAGCAGTGCCTCCAACTTGTCGGGGGGAAATTCCGCCGGGGTCGGCCGGGCCGTCTGCAGACCTCCGGGCGGGGAGGCCCCAACTCCTCCCGTATATCCCAAAAGAGATAGAGTATGAGACACGCACAAGAAGCAAGGTGACTCTGCTTTTTATTAAACACAAACGGCAGGGATGGGTCAAGGATCATACGCGTCTGACCTGACACACACACAGTCGTGGGGCTCGCAGGCCCTTTTTACTGTAGTATGACGCGCTACTAGCGTCACTTTAGAAAGTTAACAAAAAAACCTATCGCCATTCTTAATTGGTTGCTCGAGTGGTAGGGTTAGTATAGCATACGTATAGAGAACAATATTAGTGGGTAAAAGTGGGTCAGGTGATATATCTGGGTTGTCCCTACAATTAGATACATGAGAATTGTTACATGAAGACTACTAATGATTGGTCAATGTTAATGGTGTCAGTGATAAGAGCCCCATGTTCTGATTGGTGCGTTCGCGAGCCTCCCAGTCTGGGACCATCGCTGTTCCCAGCTCGCGGTGCACCTGTCATTTGCAACAATGTTTCACTATGGGTACATGCAGACAATGTGAAGACTTATTCATGAGCTGGACGTCCGACTACTCCCACCGTCGCAGAAGCCCATTGAGCCTTTCAAGTGTATCTGCCTGTGTCTCGTACTGAGGGATCCAGACGCCTTCTTTCTTCTGGGCTTGGCATCTCGTCAGGTTCGGCTTGGTCACGTGAGGTGGGACCGTGTCTGAGGCAGAATTCTGCACAATTAATATTGTTTTTCCACTGTGTGTTTGGTTTAATTTGCAGGTGCGACTTTGATGTTGGTGCACGGCGTGCGAGGTTGCAATATCGTGCCCTTGATGGTCTGCTTTTGGAATGTGGGTTTGCAACATTACGACCTTGGCTGTCTGCTTTCGCCAGGCTCATTCTGCAGGATCAGCAACCTGACTCTTGTTCTGTTAATGTCCACGGGAGCTCTTGCTTGCGGCCTACTTAGGCCTGGTGTATAGGTGGAACCGTTTGGTGCACAGGCGCTTTAGGTTATAGTCTCATATTGTCTTATGACCAGTATCGTGTCTTTGTTATAATTCTCATTATGGCACCTAGGTTTAGGAGAAGCGTAAGCAAGCTCTTTAGATGAGTTCATGGTGCGTCTTGCGTTTCTGCATTTTTTGAGAGCCTAAGTGAAAAATAATAAAGATGCACGTCCGTGAGTATGTCTGTCGCCTACGTCATAGCACTGAGTATATTCTTCGTGTAGATTGGTGCGGGAGTGTCCAGTGTGTACATTGGCACAGGTGTGCTATCCGTTGGCTAGGTCGTCATGGCATCTCTAACGACGTATAATTTTTAGTCTAGTTGATCCATGCCGCAGGCATCGGCATGGGCCGGGCGGGCTGCTGGGCAGGCAGATGGACACATCCTTATGTTCCTGTACCAGGGTATCTGGTCGTCTGGTAGATGGGCAAACTCTTCTCGTGGCGGGTGCTTGGGCCGTGAACCTTTAGGCCAGGCGCGAGAGGGGGAAGACGGGAGCCTGTTTTTCCATTTTCCCACTTCACTGCGATGGCCTGTGCAAGTGGGGGACGGGGGTCTCTCTAGCATGAGCCCGGTCAGAAATCGTACAGAAGAATATTCAGGAAGAAACAGCTGAACTCCTCAGACCTTTAGTAAACGTGCCCTCACATTTAACAGTCGGCTTAGAAGGGACTTTGCGAAGGGCGTGCAGGACAGGGATTTTAGAGACTTCCAGTAAGACATAAGCGAGTACTTCACCAAGCCAAGCTTATTATTCATGGGAATAATGCGGTTTCTTGTAAAGGAGACAGGGCCCGATTCTCACACAGGCGCAGGGAGAGTGGTAAACAGCACGCTTCACTGCGCCTTTTCCTGATTCCCAGGTACCACGCTTATTCTGAAGTGGTCGTGGGCGTCGTTTATGTGTGGTCTTCAAGTGCTCCGCAGCATTTTCGTTAAATAGCATGAAAATCGTAATTTAAAGGGAGTGCTGCAGGGAACACCCTCTTGGCACGCATACTCTCCCCAGAAGTGCACATGCTGGGAGCAGAGGCAGAGGAATGGTGGGAAGGCTATTTGCAGCTTCCAGCACAGTAAACAAATGAAAGAATCATTAAGGGACGTGTCAATGGAACACCTCTGCAGAAGGATTTATAAAGAAAGGAGGACAGTGGACAGACATTGCAGCAGGAATAAGAATTCCAAGGTGTGAAGATTGGAAAGCTTGAAGGTGAAATGTGGTGGTAAAACAATGAAAGGATCGAGGTAGATTGTGGAGTAAGAAAAAGAAAGGACTAAAGTTGAAAGCAATGAAGTTGGCAAAAGAATTGAAAGGGAAAAACAGGTCCAGTGTGTAGGAGGTCCATGACCAGGAGGTTGAAGGTGGAGGCAGAAAACGTGAAGCCAAGTTCAGCGGGATTGCCCTGGGCGTCCTTGTGGTTGAGGTTATAGCTCATGAGTAAGTCTTATTTGGTGCAATGTCTCACCGGACCCCTTTCTCCACTAAAGATGAGATATGGGACAACATTTCCAAGAGATTGAATGCTGCATGAAACCCCCTGCGTTCAGTGGAAGACATGAAGAAACTTTTGTATGATGTGAGACGCAGGGTTAGAGAGATATTCCTCCAGAGTAACACTGGTTGTGGATCATCATATGATCCCAATTACTCATCAACAGAGTAGAAGGTCCTGGCTATAATGAACTCTCTGAGCCTTGAGGGTCATGGAGGCATGGATACACTGCATGGCGATAAGCCTTAAACCAACTGCCACTTTCATTCCTTTACTATATGGGAAACGTAGTTTCATTCCTTTATTATATGACAAAGCAGTGAGATAGCTCAGTGGGTTGAGCGCCAGGCACTGAAATTAATCTTTTGGTTGCAGGTTGGAAGAATTGCAAGGCCAACTCAGCAGTACACAGGTATGAGGTTGATGCATGTGTGCCTACTTCGGTTGGCTTAAAATGGTATGAAAATATCTGATGGCCACATCACTATCAAAAAGAGCTCTATATTAACACATCTGTGTCATCCCTAATGCTGTGGTGTAAACCCACTCTGTCCCTTAAAGCAGTCCTTTCACAATGTCCTAGGTGATGACAAGGGCTTTGAATGTGTAGGGCTGTAAGTGGTGCGCAGAGACAGACTTGAACGTCTCTTTCTTTGCAGGTGCCTCAATGTCAGGAGATGTGTCTGTGGCAGCTGCTATGGACAACAAGAAAACCCTTCATCAACAGAACACCAGTGTGAACTCCGCAGATGCAAATCAGGAGGCTACAGAGAGAGTGTTGTACGAGTATGTGGAAGATGTAAAAGCCTCCATTAGGATGGACGATGTACTGGAGCAACCACCCATAGGCAAGTCAAGACAAGAACAGCCGCCCGCTCTGCATCCAACAACCACTGGTGTTCCGCTGGTGTTGAACGAACCGGGTACTACCACATCTGTGCAAGGAACCGATGATGACTGTCGTCTAATTTCCAGTAGCAAAAAATAAACGTGTTCCCTAGAGCAGATAAGGGGTCATCTGAAAGCCCAAGTGGCTGTTGTGAAGAAGGGGAACTCTTTGGTGCATGCTGACATGATGAGTGTATCAGGGGGCTTGAGCGGCATAGAGCGAGACATGGGAAAACTTTGTTTTTCAGTTGGTCACCTATTCACCTGGCCATAGAAGTTCCAAAAGCACAGAAGTAAAAGTGGACATTTGTCAGGAAAATTTAGGGATTGATCCTGGAATAAAGAGGGCTATAGAAATGAGCCCTGCTGCTGTAAAAGCCAGTCCTTTGCACCTGAAAGCACTTACTGATTTTCTACAGATCTGCGTGATTTTTCCGTCGCAGAAAAGTCAGCGACGGAAAAGTGTGCATGAGAAATGTACGCACCACAAAATGTTCGTACTTTTCCCATGCGAACATACATTTAAAAACCCTACAAACCCACACCCACAACATACCCCCACGCACACCCTACCTACCTTTCAAGACGCTCTGTGTCCCTGCTGCGCCGGTTCCCTTTCATTCCGTGATCGGGCACCAGCGGCACAGGGTCCTTTTCTTTTTTTTCAGGCAGCTGCAGGGGTTTCTCCCCGCAATATACGCTCACTATACTGTGTAGGATAGTGAGTGGGGTGTTGCGGGGGACACCCCCATAGCCCCTGTTTTTGGGGTTTTTTTCTCGAGTGTGCTGCGGGGGTGTCCCACGCAACCCCCACTCACTAAACTGTACAGTATGGTGAGCGGGGTGTTGCGGGGGACACCCCTGTAGCCCCCGCAGTCTTTTTTTTTTTTACCTACCTAAAATGCATGCCACCAAAGGTTTGAACTTTTGGTGTTCGAACCTTTGGTGGCATGCATTTACAACCTTTTTCTATAGGTCAGAACTTTCAGTGCGGTCATTTTGGCCTATACATTGTCTGCAAGTTCAGCTGTGCCTGCTGATGTGGACATCCATGAAGAAAGTTCTACAGTGCTTTCTAGCACTACCCCAAGTACCTCTGCAGACGATGCCCCAGGGGAAGTATCAGCAATGAGACCTCCGCGAGGCTGTATGAAACAACGGGGTAAAAAGGGCAATAACTAAGCCCACAGTGTGCAAGTGAATAATGCTACTTTTGTTGGCTTAACAGCATCTGGTAATGGGCCAGTTGCTCTTTAACCGTTGTTTTGAGCAGTATTTGGGGGTCACAACAATGTTTTTAAAAGTGTCTCCAGTACACGTGTACTTTGCAATGTTTTACCAAATTCACGTTTCCTATTGTCAAATCATTGCTGCAACCTATGTGATATTTTAAGTGCTTACAGTGGTGTGTAGAATTATGCCATGTGTGTGGAAAAAAGTAATGCACACAAATGTCAATCTGACTTCCTGCATTACTGTAGCAATGATGTGCTGTGGGTAATAAGCAATGTTCAGTCACTAATCGACTGTGTACACAGTTCAAATTCTGCTAGTACGCAACCTTTGATAATGGAAATCCAGATATCATGCTGTTATATAATACTCCCACACCACACCACCAATATCCTGCCCTTCGAGATGTTTTTCATTGGAAAAATATTACTAACAACATTATCACGGACACTCCGTGCTTCCTGAAGTTGCTGCTCATTCTTTATGGGGTCATCCACCTCCTCCTCAAATAATCCATCCTCAGGGTCAGGTAGTCACAGAGGAATGGCTAAATTGTGTAACATAAAGCACAAAACTATGATATTGCATACTTTGTCTGGAGCATACAGAACGCACACCCACTACCCCCCAGGCACATCTAGACAGCGAAAGCAACTTTTGAACAGTCCAGAAAATGTGTGTTCCATTGTTTTCTTGTCCTGACATTTGCTACATTATATTTCTGTTCTGCAGCATTGCAAGGATTCTGGAACATTGTAGGAAACCATGGTTTCAGTGGGTATGCCCCGTCACCATTGCAAGCCAACTTGGGTGCTGTTCCATGCTACCCATCACCACTAGTAGGCTGCTGCTGCAAAGGATGTATGCATCATGTGCAGAACCAGGGAAATTGGCATAGAAATGTGTAATTTGCAAGTTGGGCTGCCACGTCATCTGGATGTTAAGGGAATAGTGCATTTTACGATTTCTAAACATTTGCTCCCTTGGTGGTATGATGCAGACATGGGTGAAGTTAATGGCCCCTACAACATTCGGCAAACTGGCTAATCCAAAGAACCCAGCCTTCACATTGACCAACTACACAGCAGCATGTGGAAACATGATACATTTGGTCTTGCAGTTAGCACCACTTTCAATATCTTACCAAATGCTGGCTGTGATGGGCCTGTTGCCATGGATACAGTACCATAGTATGATCCAGTAGCCCAAAAATGAAGAACTGCTAGCATCTTCACTAAAGGTGGAATGGCTGTCCTCTTTGATCAGCTCTACCAAGTATAGAATGTTGTCAGCATGTAGTCGGTATATGTGAATAATGTGCTCTGGTGACATGTTGAATAAATTCACCCTAGTATGGTATAAGCATTCTTCATTGCCCATTTTCTTCTATGTGTGGCCTTTAGCACTTGATCTGATGCATTGTACACAGGCGGGTGAGGATGATGTTGTCCTTCATTTTTGCCATGCTTACGCCGACTCAAGAAATATGCTGCAACTACAGTTATCACTGCTGTGTATGTATGCCCTATTGAAAGCTGTATTAAGTTGACACAGTGACTGGTGTCTGCACACTTCCGGAGGGTGTGTTTCTTCCACTGATAAAGCAGAGAGTGGGAGATATGTGAAATGAGTAGCCATCCGAATCGTTGTGACTGAAGGGTCAACCGAACCACATGGCAGGGTCTTTAAGTTAATCGCACGTACATACTGTAAGGATGCAGAAGGAGATAGACGAGACACAGGTGGCATATTTGATTTGGGTTAAAGACTTTTATTGATTTAACAATAAAGAAAAAGGATTTGGGGAAAGGCCTAACTGTCCCTAACCACTAAGAGGGGTTGCCCTATCTTAACAAAAGAACAGTATAGAGTCAGGAGTCTATTTCTGTTCTTTACACTTGCAATCTAGCTAAAGGAAAAGTGTGTGTCTTCTTAATTCCAGAAGAAAACCTCTCCCATTGTTTGCCGACACCAAAGTGCAGTTCTGCTGGAAAATGAATGTATACAGTTCAATATTCAATGTTCATAATGTTCAAATCTTGTTGGATGATGATGTTTTGACGAAAGTTAAATCTGTGGCCAATTTTTTTGTTGCCGAGAACCGCTCTGGTGAGGTTAGTATATGTAACACGTGGGAGGCTTTCAAATGTTGTATGCGCGGTGTGTGTATAGGGCTGTCAAGTAGTAAAAAAAGGAAAGAGGAGAGGTCTCGATTGGCTCTTGAACTAAGAATTAGTCAGCTGTCTAGGGATTTGATGATTGATCCGACGAACTCTCTGAAATTGACGCTCTTGAAAAAGCTTAAAAAGGAAATTAATCATCTAGAGCGGAATGTAGTTTATTTTATTCATGTTGTACTTACTTTGAAAAAGGTGAGAAATGCGATAGGTGGCTCGCATATAGACTCGCATATAGACTGAAACAGAGAATGTCAGAGGCCGCAATAGCCTCACTTATCGACACGGATGGTAGAGTTACGTTTGATCCACAAAGGATGAATCTACTTTTTCGTGATTTCTATATGAATTTGTATCGTAATGAGATGGATATTTCTGGTTCTGGTATTGATTTCTTTAGTGATCTCCAGCTTCCCAAAATTACCGATGCTGAGAGTCGACTGCTGGCGGCAGACCTCACGGTTGATGAGGTGAAGAACGCGATTTCTAGATTGAATATTGGCAAATTACCCGGTCCTGATGGACTTCCGTGTGAAGTTTATAGAATTCTCCCTGACTCCGCTCTCGAACTCTTGAGAGATATGTTTGTTGCTAGTAGATCCGTGGGGGTATTACCTGACAGTACCAGACATGCCTCTATCTCTGTGTTTATGAAAAAGGGAAAAGATGGCAACTTCCCGGATAACTACCGCCCAATCAGTCTCATCAATTGTGATAATAAAATCTTGGCTAAGATTTTGGCTTTGCGACTAGAATCGTTTCTTCCAAAATTAATTGGTATGGAACAATCGGGTTTTATAAAGAATAGACAAACGTCCAGTAATATTCGGCAATTGTTTCACACTATTGAGAAAGCCAATGAGATGGATTGTCATGCTGCTGTGTTGTCCCTTGATGCTGAAAAAGCATTCGATAGGCTTAATCTGGGGACTGAGTTTATATCTTGGATTGAACTTTTGTACTCTAAGCCTTCGGCTGATGTTACCACAAATGGAATCAGATCAGAAGGCTTTATTTGTAGGTGCAGGACCTCACCACCATATTACCAGTGACCAGGTTAGTAACTAAAATACATTATTTGAGCCACTCCCGAACACCAAATTCAGCAAACAACTATCAGATGCCCGCTTACTATTGGGGTCTATCAATCATGCTAGAGGTGTGGGTGGCCAGGATCCCCTGAAAAATCAGCCTAATTGGATTACTTGTTTGTATGCATCTTTCCCCCTAGAGCTCCTTTTATCGGTTCAGCAAATAAGGGCCTGGGTAGTATGGAAACGACCTAATGTTCTAGTCCTTCATAATTGATGTCTCTGTATATCTCTAACCAACGAACGGTTCTGATCACTTCCTCCTCTCATTCTCCTCTATGTTCCCCCTCATTCCTGTCCCTCTTCACCAACACCCTTTTTGGTTCTAGTGCCACTTTTGCCCCTTTTCCCCCTCTACCTTTCTTTCATCTGCCTTACCTTCCATTCAACAGTTCACTTCTTTTTCCTCTGGCCAAGCGGCCTCCACTTCACATTACATACTTCTCTCTACCCTTGATTCCTATTCCCCTGCCCGCCCTTTTACTCCCTCTCATAAAACCCTGCAAATATGCCTATCCCCTTTCCTACGATACCTTTGTTCATCTCTTCATAAAGCAGAATGACTTTGAAAGAAAATGTGTTCTCTTTCTGACTTTGCTACTCTTTCCTTTTTTCCACTCTTCAAATGACTCCCTTCTCCTCAGTGCTAAAAAATCCTTGTTCGCATCTCTTCATTTTTATCATCCCCGTTGTCTATTTCAGCTCCTCAACAAAAATGCTTTCCCTCTTCTTTCTGATTCCTCAACTTCTCCCAAACATTCTTCCACTGGCTTTGCTGACTACTTCACTTATATCGTCTCTTCTCTTCACTCTTTTTATCTTATTCCACTCCAACCTCATCCAAGCCCAGCATTCCTACTTCTACCCCACTATCTCCCATCGTATCCTTTTCCTCTTTCACCACTCTTTCTAATTCTGATACTGATCCCCCCAGCATCCCTATCTGATCATAACTGCATCCCTTATCCCTGCTATGTATATTTCCGTTAATGCTTCTCTTACCTCTCTTCTTCTTCCTTTACTGCTGCCTTTAAACATGCCACTATCATTCCTATTATCAAGAAACCTTCTCTCGACTCCTCCCTTCCAACTTTCACCCTGGGTCACTTCTCCCCACTCTCGCTAAACTATTCGAAAGAGTTGTTTACCTACAAGTTTCATCTTATCTTAACTCTCACTTTTTGTTACCACCAGTTCAATCTGGTTTTCATCCAGCACACTTGACTGCAACTGCTTTATTACACATCTCTAATTCTCTGCTCTTTACACTAAAGTCTCTTCTGTCATTAACCTCTTAGATTTGTCAGCATCATTCTATACCATCGCCCACCCTAAACTACTTTCTTCCTTCAACTCCCTTGGCCTCTTCGGCACCGCTCTTCAATGGTCCCGATCTACTCTTTCCTCCCGCACTTACTCGGTATCTTGGACTGGACAGACCTGGTCCTCTCTTGTACGGAGTCCCTCAGGGCTCTGTTCTTGGACCACTGCTTTTCTCAATCAACACTATTCCCCTTAGTACTCTTATTCAGTCCTTCAATCTTTCATGCCACTTCTATGCAAACGACTCTAAGATTTTCTTCTCCTTTACCTCTATTTCTGACTCTCTTCATTCAACTGTTTCAACCTGTAACTCTACTGTTCAGTCCTGCAGATCCTAGTGAACATAAGGTCCTTAATCAGTAACACCTCATGCAAAGGATGGGATGCAGAGTAACTCTTACACCAAATAATCTGACTGACTCAGGAAGTTGGCAAAGTCCAATTTCACTGTTTTAATATCAGTATTTGAACTTGACCTTGCAATGTATTCTCGTCTCTGGGAATATAAGGGAGTTCAGGCACACTGTTATCCTAGTTCTGGTCTGCATGCCAAACTCCTATTTTCATCCTTGGTTCACGTGAGGAGACCGTACTTTAGCCTGTTTCGCAGCATTTAATTGTCCTAAAAGAATAAAACTTGGAACTCATGGTGTTCTGTCTTTGCACCTTAACAAGGAATGATTCAGCTTCTGACGTCTGCTGCCTTTTAGAGTAGATAACCGACCTTGGCTTGTTTCAACCTTGATACAGGCCAAACAGCTTCACCCGTCAAGTCTGCAATTTCCAGCTACGTCTTTGCTGTGACACACACAGCTCTCAATCTTTCTTTCTCTGTGGGTTCGAACTTACTAAAGTTTATGGCACCAATGTCCAGACACTATACAATGGCAGCTTCGCCTGCAGTCTATGCGTTACGTATAGCCAGCTTCTATGATCACTTAGTCTACTTGCATTACAGCATCTGTGCAGTTAATGAACGGCTTTTATTTTCTGCAGTGCGTCACAAACACACATGCAATCTTCACCTTGCATAAGAAGTTCACTCAATTCTTAACTTTGTCATCACTTTCTATAAGATCTATGCATCTTCTTTTTCTTATCTTGTTAGTGCATCACTCTTTCTTTTTGTGACCTCACCAGCTCCTCATTTTGCTCCTTTTCATATTCCTTCATGGACCGCTTCCATGAGATTACAATTTCTTCGAGCATGCATCTGTTACGGCCTTCTTAACGGATACTTTTTCTCGAACCCTTGTCACAGTATGGTCACAGCTACTGGTGTCGAGCATGGTGAAGTTTCAGGCTTCCAACATACAGGCAATAAGGGGGTGGGAATTCCTGAAGAGGCATTAGGCTGCTCCTCTACAGTCACATTTCCTTCACTTCAACCCATCCAAGAAAGAAATTCTCTTCTTTCTGCCACTTTCTCCATCACAATTCCCATTTCCTTCTGGTCTACTCTTTCCAACTACTTTTCTTCAGTCATCTACTAATGCTCGAAACTTCTCAGACACTTTTGATCCCTTTCTTTCTCACAACATATTTCGACTACTTCTGCTATCTGTCGCTATCATCTCTACAACTTGCATCATATAGGTCCTTTATCTCTAGCTCTATTCTCCCCCGACTCGATTACTGTTCATATCTCGCGCCACACCATTCTGTCTTTAATTCCTCTATTCAGGTTCTCGTCTCTTTATCCCCCAGAACCTCTATCTCTTCATCACTTCTCTCCTATCTTTTTTTTGATTGTCGTTTCCTTTCATTTTCTCACTATAGTCTTTAAGTGCTGACATGGTCTATCCTTGCTCTTGTATATCACCTTTTTCTCCTTCACGTTCTTTACATTCTTATCTTGCATGTACTCTGTTCCCAAACCTCCTTTTGCACCTTCTAATTTCCCCTCGTTTTCTCCTCTTGCATCCAAACTTCGGAACTCCCTCCTGCCATTCAACATGTTTCATATTAGTGTACCATTTAATCTAACTTTGTACAGAGCTTTGAGGTAAAGAGCTTAATAAATACTGATAAAATACAAAAAATACAAACTGTTGCAAAAAATAAACAGATGTCCATACAACAGCCTTGATTCTACTGCATGAATCTGTTCATTTTATTTGCTGACAAAACCCATTTAACTTAAGTATAATGCGATCTCTGAGCTGCGAACTGTATCAAAAACATAAAAGAACTGCAGCAGTAGAGTGAAAACTGTACACGGCACTGGTTCCAGCAAAGAGAACTCTGCCTGTATTTAAGCCATGTTTGCTAGCCTATGCCCTTTTTTAACAGGAAAATAAAATGGCTCAGTTGTTTGAAAACGGCACATTTTCTGGTGTGTGCTGTAATATGCCTCATCTAGAGTGTGCATCTGTTCGTACGTTCAAATCCAGCAAACATTTGTTCAGGTTTCTTCCTTATAGGGTTCATACAATGAGCACCAATTAGGTAGTAGTTGGACCTATTATCCAACTACCAAGAAATTATTCAATGCTTTGTGGGTCAATATGAAAATGAAACATGCCCTGCAATGTAAAGTGGTCTCGGATAGTGCAGAGTCTGTTGGCCTCTTAGCACTATAAGACAGCAATCCCCGTGCTGTCTTGCCACTCGCTATCTGTTCCAGGGGGAACAAATCCTCACAGATGTCCAACTGCGGTAACCTTCCATAACCATATCTATCCCGT
The DNA here is from genome assembly GCF_040938575.1 of Ambystoma mexicanum. Lineage (NCBI taxonomy): Eukaryota > Metazoa > Chordata > Amphibia > Caudata > Ambystomatidae > Ambystoma > Ambystoma mexicanum. The sequence continues at coordinate 624,646,319 of NC_090921.1, forward strand.
TATGTTGGTTGCTTTGGGGGGAACGGTGAGTAAGGCAACAAGACAATGGGCCTCATTACACGGAAGGCGGTAATGGTTAACGGCCACCGTTAATGGTAACGGTGACCGTTAACCATTACCGCCTTACTACGAGGTCCCTTAGCGGGTTGGTGCTTTAACGCCTGCCTTTTGCAGGCGTTAAAAACCAACCCGCTAAGGGACCTCGGAGCTAATTACGGCACCGCAAAATTGCGGTGCCGTAATTAGCGCCTTCCCCATTCCCATATAGCCCTATGGGGCAGAAATGGGAATGGGGAAGGGCAACGGCGGAAGGGGGATTTACCGCCCCACCAACCTTGGAATGGGGCGGTGAATCCCCTTTCCGCCATGAGCCATGGCGCTAATAGCGCCATGGCTCACCGCCTTCCGTGTAATGAGGCCCAATGTTTTTCCTTGGCAATGCTGACATCTATTGTCGGGCTGCTGTATATTTTAGACACAGCCAGAAGGAATGTGTTCTGACTGCAGTATGCTGATATACATTGGGCACAGATAGCATTAAGTTTAATTACATTGGCATACTAGCATTTATTGGGCACAGCCAGCATTATTGTTTTCCCAACAGTAGCATGATGGGATATCCTGGGCACAGCCAGCACGCAAATGGGTTCTTGCAGTAGCATGCTGGTATAAATTTGTCACAGCCATCCTCAAAATATGTTCTTGCAGCAGCAATACTGGGATAGTATGTTGGACACGCACAGGATAACAATTTGTTTTACAGGGCAATGCTGGCATATTGTTGGCTTTTTTATGAACACAGCTAGCATGAAAGGTATTTTTAAAAAAATATCCCTGTATACTGTTGGTGTGGTGTCCTGGACTATTGGAGTTTATCATTTGTTCCCTTAAAGAACCAATTGTAAATTGTATTTCTGTTTTACCCGATGTTTTTTAAATGTGTGCTGTAAAGGCATCCTTACAACAAATCACTTAAACAATCTCCCTGGGAACCCCCTCTTCCAACTCCCTCCCCAGCAACTGGCTCGGGTACACTTGCTGCGCTTGCTCCTACGCTACCACAAATTCCAGGAAAAGTTCCACCACTAGAAAAACAAATCACCAGTCTCCACTGTGTGGCCCCCAAGCCCCAGAATGTTATTATCTCCTACACCCTGCTCTGGGGAATTCCTCTTCCCCAGTCCATAGCACAAACAATGATCCTTCCCAGTCTCTTGTCAGGTCTGGTTCACTAAACTGCCAGACCTCAATGTAAGCTTTTCCAATAGTGTATCAAGTCTGGTTTATTCGCCTGCCAGACTTGATTTCCACAACTCTCGCTCTCAAAGATTTTTATGTTTTGGGCTCCAGCCCACTGATTATAACTCTTCTTGTTTAGAGGTGGGTCTTCGACCCTTATACATTCCACTAGTGGGCTTTGCCCACTTTCATCTGGGTCCTAGACCCTGTTTCTTTGTCTTCATGGGATCCTTGTACTTCGCTACCTAGTTTCCACTTGCACAGACCTGGTATACTCCCCTGCCAGGTAGCTAGGTGCAGTTTGTTTCCACTTGTTGGTTGTCTCGACTATTCTCTGTGTCCCTTGCGGCGTGTTTATCTGCTTCACACAGTTCGTAATATATTTCAGATTCTCTTTCTTACCCCCCTTGTGCTATTCGTGATGTTCTTAGTGGGTTTATAAAGTATGCATTTATTTATATGCCTTCTTTTTCATCCCCTTATAATCCTTGGGGTGTTATTATAAAGTTTGCCAAGTTCGTTTTATGCTGCACAGGTTCCCTTTCAGCCCTTGGGCTTTGTGGGACGTTCTTATCAGGTTTATCAGGTTTGAAAGTTTGTTTTACATTGCACAGGACCCCTTTCACCCCCTTGTGCTTTTTGGGGTGTTCGTATCAGGTTTTTCAAGTTTTAAACGTTTATTATCACAAACTCCCTCACCTCCCTCAATGCCCCCCTGACCTGTCTGGCCCTTTCCCTACCTTTGGTAACTCTCGGGCGGTCTCTGATCTCTTCAGCAGTTGGAGCAAAGCTTCTCTGCTTCTGCCACCCTCAGCATCTCTCTCTTGCCATCAGCTGCCCACCTCTCTGTTCTTGGTTGGCTTTTGCTGGTCTAGGGTTCCTGTGTCTCTGCCACCGATCAGGTCTACCTCGCTAAGACCTCTCAGGTATTTATGGCAGTCTGCACCCTGACAGTCAATCTTCAGGTTTCTCAGGAACAGGACGAGCCTTCCTTACTTACTTCTCCAGGGCTGGTTGTTCGACCACAGAATGAGTCCTTCTTCCCTTTTTACCCTTAGCTTTCCCTTTTGACAGATGTACTGCATGTGTTGGTGCCACAGTAGTCTTTTGCCTCCTTGCTTCCTCCTCCTCATCACAGTGCTATTCTGTATCAGGTTTGGGAGAGTCTCCCTCTTCTTCATCCCAGTCCTTTTAAGTGTGTCTTAAATCATAACAAATAGTGGTGTAGGCGACCAGAGGGTCTGGAGTGGCGGTCACGGAAGGTGGGGACACCAAAGGGGAGGATGAATACTACATTCTCCCAGTGCCATTGTCACAAATCCCATGAGGATTTTCCCTCCCATGAGGTACACCTGCTGAGTATCACTCCCTGGGGGGAATATCGGGTAGTGGCCTCACCTCCCTGGCCTCATGGAAATGGTCCTCCCCCATGGAAGATGTGACAATGCTGTGAATTAATCACAATACAGACATTAATGAATTGGATGTTCCATGGGAGGGAGCAACAGAGCTCCTTCAAAAGAAGCACAGAAGAACATTTGATGAGGAAATCAGGAGCCATTGTTCATTTGTGCTGACCCCAGTGTAGCATGGAGCAACTCAGGGCAAATGTAATGGCACAGCCTACTTCCAAGCCAGATACAAACCATGCTGATTATAAAGGTGCACCTAGGATCACATTTTGGGGCCGAGAGTTACCCTTCAAATGTTTAGAGAAGCCTTAACTCGAGAGGCTGTGGGGAGGGTAAACTTACCTGTGCGGGGGCTTCTAACTTCTTTATGTATTCTAATGAGACTATTATGGTGATGCTTCAATGTTACAAGCAGTTCACTCTCCGCTTCACGTCTGGAAACCACACAGTTATGGACTGCTGTACGAATGAGCCATCTCCTGTCCCCCCTACCCTCCAATCACTCCCCTGGCATGCACGTACCAAACCCACATCACAATTTCAATTGCCTAAAAATGTATGCATATCAATGCAGGTGCTAACAATGAAATTCTTTATGTTATTTATTGCAGGGCCTTTGTTAAAAGCGAAGCCTAGGCACTGTTTAACGTGTGTCTTGTACTGTCTGGCCATGGCTCTGTAGATCAGCCTTGTCGAGTCGACATAGCCTAACATGTTGGGTGGGGGAGCTAGAGTCCAATATGCTCTATCGTGTTTCGCCACAGCTGTTCAGTTGTCCGAGCTGAGTACGGTGTGATGTTTGATGCTGTGCTATTTATAATCTACGCTTATGGTGAGAGATGGGTTTTAATTTTCACCTCCAACAATGCTTTCTTGAATTAGCTTTCTTTATATATATATTTCATTCTATTACTTGTGTCAACCCAATAACAAGTACAGTAGTACTAAAGCATTTATACCGTGGGGCATTTTATTTATTTATTTTATTTTATTCATTTATAAAGCGCACCAGAGCCCATGAGCATCGAGGCGCTGTTACAGAGTACAGCAGAATGCTTGCAAGATTTCAGGTACGGTTATACATAGTTACATTGTAACAGGAAAGGTTGGGGTGTGATAGGGGAATGTGTATGGGGTAGGTGCTTATATATAGCTGGAACCAGAGGCGTTGCTAGGGGGGGGCGGGCTAAGAGGGCTATAGCCCCGGATCTTTTGGTTGAAACTCAGGTGCTACAACCAAAATGCTAACTAGCCCTGAGTCCCACCAGTCCCGACATTAGCTTAGCCCCTGATCTTTTCCCGACCTAGCAACACCCCTGGTTGGAACAGCAGGTAGCCAATGGTGTACATAAAGCTGTGTTAATGCCGTTTGGCATCAATGTGAGTGGAGGGAGGACGGTGCCCTTGCAGCTGAATGACAAGAGAGGAATCCTCTCCTGTCAATCAGTGTGTTCACGTTGCTCAGTGTGAACACGCTGACTGATAGGAGGGGAGTTCTCTCCTGTCAGACAGCATGTCCACGTGTCGCAGCGCATGAAGGTAAGGTAAGTTTTTTTTTATTTTAAATTAAAAGTATACATATGTGTATTTAAATTAAATTACAATGTATATGTGTATATATGAATGAATGCATGCATGCATGTTGGTGTTTGTGTCAAAGCTGTGTTTGGTTTTATGCATGCATGAATGTATGGAGTTGTGTAACTGGTGGATGAATGCATGGGTGAAAGTGTTTTATGTGAGTGTGTGTTCAGCCCAACCCCTAGATTTAGCTGCCCTGGAGGCCACTTCATTAAGGGGTGGGTTCATGGCATCAGAAGTGCACCTAGGCAAAAATGTCAGGGGGGGGACTAACAAATAAAATGTTGGGAGAGGCGCTAACATCAGAGGCTGTGAGGGAGGGGCAAACTTCCTTGTGTGGGGGCACCTAACATCTTTCCACATTCGAAGGAGACTATTCTGGTGAAGCTTCAATGTTACAAGCAGCTACCTCTTGCCTTCATTTCTGAAACGTCACACTTAAGGACGGACTGCTGTGAGAATGAGATGTCTCATGTCACCACTTCCCTTCTTCTCATGGCCATGCTAATCCCTATGGCAATTCTCCCCCAGTTCCTGCCCTCCTCACCCAAAACACCTCCTCACTGGAACTCTTTGAGCTAGCTTTAAACACGCCTTGCCATCAAACTTTGTCCTCAATGTGCCGGCAAGTGCCGGCAAGTGTTTCCTCAAAGGAGTCTTCTGAGAGTTCATGACTTCATTGGAGTTGTAAACACGGAACTGGTGTAATAAAAATGTCTTAATCAGGTCTGCCTTTGGCCACTCGAATTAAAAACACCCTGCGTGTCTTTCGCTGAAGTTCTGTTAAAGACAAACATTGGCAAAGCCAACAGTTTTGGCTTGTGTATAAGTATTAGGCATTTGGAAGACACTGCTATTAGCTTCTCAGGTACTCAAACCATTTTGCACCGTCACTATCAATGGCCAGCTAATACCAATACATAAGTGACTTTCCCATGTCTACAGGAATGCCCACCCTGTTAGCATTGCCAGTGCTCTTTTTGGTTTACCCTTGATGCACAGGACTATGCATCAAGGTTAAAGCAAACATACTACTTGGCTAAATTGGCCCACATTGAATGTAGGCCAATCTAACCAGTAATAACACTTATGGTGCACAGTCAGCCTGGATATACTTTCTGTGACATGGCATTTTTACTAGCTGGGAGTCTGTACATAGTAATAATGGCATATATTGATGCAGCCTGCATGGACATAATTAGAACAACCAGCATGAATACATTTTTATACTAGCATATCTCGCGTGGAAAGACGGCATGAAATGTATCGGAAAATGTTCCTAGGCATGGTTTGTGATTTGAAACTATTGGGATTTTCCATGTGCTTCCATACAAAACCAATTGCAAACTGTATGGATTTCTACCCAGTTTTGCAAAGAAAGTGCAGTAAAATGCATAATTGTAACCCAATGTTTCAAACATTTTCTTGGGAGTGAGAGCCCCCCTCAAGCAACCCTTGTTTGGTTTGGGCTCCCTCACTGTGCTTTGTTGATCCTGCTTAATTGTCACACACATTTAAGCCTCTTCAGTTCAGAAATGTACCAGCCTCCACTGTACATCATTTGTCACTGTGTATGATGTGTGTTTTAATGCACACACAAGTGCAGGGTGCTTCTTAATGATATGATATGGCATTTATAACGTGCCTGTACACAAGTGTTTCTAGGTGTGGCAAGGCAAGGAGGGGGAAACAAAAGAGTAGTACAAAACACAGATCTTACTAGGCCTTGTGTAATTCAGATCGCGCAAAAGCAGGGAAGGGGGAAGGGGAGAAGTGCTGAGTGTGGGGTAGGATGCAGAAGTGCAGGAACAAAGGAGAAACAAGAGTGCAGCCAACGGGTGGCAAGTGTGGGTACTCATAAGTGCAGCCAACGGGTGGAGAATAAGTGCAAGAGAGGGGACTGTAGGGTTACAGATACAGACCACAAGTGCAGGGGTGCCAAGAGGCAATGCATGATTGCAACAGGACAGGCAGGTACCTGGGCCCGAATTCAGAGCTTGACCAGGTGACCAGTGCATGGATCAAGCAGGTGATCAGCAAGGTAGAGGAAGAGAGAAGGCAGAAGCAAAGAGACAGGCCTTGAGTTGCTTCCAGAACCGGTGATGGTTCTGCTCAGGTTTCAGAGAGGCAGGGAGTCTGTTTCCAGAGGGAGGCCCCAGCCAAAGAAAGCAATCTGCCCTCAACTCTTTGCTTGGAAAAGTGACTGACACTCAGAGAGTTGGAGGTGGCGCAGTGGAGAGCTCATACCATCCTATATATATTTTTGCATATGATACAAAAGTTAGTCTGGCACACACCTTTCTTCAATAGAGAAATCTAACTTTGCTGTAGTTGATTTGGTGTTGTAGTAATAAACCATATTTGGGATCCTGCACACAAAGTCAAGAGGAAATTACTCAAGTCTCATGTTTGCGCAGGTGCCGCCACTGGCCTAGTGCAAAAAATTGTAAGGGGGCCTCACCAAATGTTTTGCCCCAGGCCTCACCACATCTTCTGACAGCCCTGCCTGGTGTCACTGCTCCACAACAGCGAAATTGCAGTGAGCAGACCTCCAACAAAGGAGGTGCCGTAGATGTACGATAATTTCACAGTGTCACTAATGTGGAGGCGTGGCACCAGAATAAACATGCTAAGTAACGTTTTCCCATATTGGCAGTTGTCAGGTTGGTTTTCCTCCAATCCTAGCAACTGGCCCACTGTTTTGCAAAGTGGCGCTTTCTGTGGAACCTCGGAAAAAACCGACAGCATCAGAAAAGGTGTTGATTACAGAAAATGTTGATCACCCTTTGTATGACTTTTTTGGTAATTAACACTTGGATAAGAATAGGCCCCATAGACTTGTGTGGCCTAACCCAACAAGGGGACAATTTTCCCCAGAGTACAAATTGAGATCTTGTCCCTGGGTTTCTGTGGTTTGCACCCAACATATGTAGCATTTTAAATTAAACAAGAATGCAGAGGTTTGCAGTAACCTGCATTTGCTGGCTTGGGGTATGCTTCATACCAATCTATTCTTTTACAGTTGTGCACGGATGGAATGTGAGGTAAAGGCGGATAAGAGGGGCAATACCTGCCATGCTTGAGATATACTCCTTAAACCCCCCCACTCTTGTTAGTGAACATGAAGAAAATTTAGAACATTTAAATTGTAAAGGTTAACAAATTAAGATTCAATTGAGAAGACTCAACATTAAATAGTAAGCTAGAGTTTTACCAGGCAAGTGAAGGTATCCCACCTCTCCACTAGCTCAACCCCCTCTACCCCTGGATGCCTAGCACCAGAGAAACATGAAGATCATGCCCACACCCCACTCTTGAAAATCCTAAGGGCCCGATTCATTGAATTATCAGCACAGAAAATATGGACTTTGCAAGCCAAACCGTGTGCAAAATCCCACTTTGAATTCATGGAATTGAATGTGCTGGACTTTTCCAGGACTTGCGTGGAGTTTGCACAGACTCCACGCATCTCTGCGAGCCATCGAGCGCCTTGCGGGAGACACTACGCAGAGCGTGGGCACAGCTTGCGCAGAGGGCTGTGAAGGGGGTGGAACACAGAAAATGGGGAAGAATGTCCTAAAAAGTGGCCGTTCCTTGATCTCTACGCCACATGAAGGCATGCGTATATACACTTGCGAATAGCAATAACAGTGCACGTATGGGTTTGCATGTCAGATTTAGGGGTGCATGTACACAACCAGGGTTTCGATCTAACTTAGGGGTGCGTGTACACAGTGTAGCGGGGTGCAGGAATGGTTTGCAAGGAGATTTTCTGAGTTTAACCCGAATTACGAATTTTCATACGCAACAGTTATGGGGGACCATACGCAGGGTTCCCGAGATGCAGGCCCGCTTGTGGGGGTTCCCATGCACTGTTTATGGGTGTGTGTATTTGTGTCTGTGGGAGCACGCATAGGTAGGTGTTCTGGCTGTTTATGCTTTGCGTGGGGGCGTGTCAGGGGCGTTCCGGGCGCGACTTGTGAATACGGTTACTTTGCGCAGTACATTCCATGAATACGCGGTGCACGCATTTTTTATTCTTCCCGCAGGCTCGCACAGTGTCATTCTCGGCATGCGGCCATTGCAGGAGAAATGCACACTTTTCCATGAATTGGGCCCTTAATGTCCCCAACCTACCAGCCCCTATTCACTTCATTAGCAGAAACATTACTGCAATGAGGGAGCCCACTTTCAGGTGGTGCTCTGTGTGACCTACCCCCCCACCACTATTTGATTGGTTGCGTACGGCACCAGCACAGAGGGACAAAAGAGCCAAGGATCACATCAGAGAAGAGACAGGTAGTTACTTGCCCAGTTGCGATGAATTCCTTTATAATTGGCAATGCATGCAACCCCAGCAACCTAAGAGCTCCAGGGAGGCCGGCCTGTCCATTTGGGTGTATCAGCATGGTGGTACCCCGTGCCTCATGCACGTGAAGCATGTGGGCATGGGGTGCACTTCCATACCCTTGATGTTTCCGGGATCCTGCCACAGGGCGGCAGCATTCTAAGAGAGAGAGATGCATATAAACAATAACAGCGTTGCTTGCAAAACTTCTTTTGGCTGACAACAAGCTGCTTCCTTGGCATGGGCCTTTCACAGGCAGTGGCTTCCGCTTTGTCCAATCTGTCAGTGAGAGTTACTCAAGATGATATCATTCCACAAACTGTGTCTATGCAGTAGTAGAACAAAAGAATCCTATAAAAACGCCTAATGTTTTTTTTTTCCTAGTGATCTATATGGCCCAAAGCCCATGCAGAATTCAAAATAAAATCTCATAAAAACTCAAACATGTTTTCCTAATGCTATGCAACATGTGTGTCTGTGCAATAGAAGAAAAAACGGTAATCCTATAAAAACGAAAAATGCGTTTCTAGTGAACTAGGTGGGCCCGGTACATAAGGAGTAGAAAAGAAAATCCTAAAAAAACATGTTTTTCTAGCAGTCTATGTGGCCATTTCTGTCTGGGACAGGTGCTGTACAGCAGTTGTCAGTAATCTGTTTTGCCCAAACATGGTGGTGTGTGTTTAACAAGTAAACCTCCAATCACATGAAACGGCATCTGTTAAGATGAAGGGGTCAGTAAGTGACCCAAAGCCACCTCCTCCAATGGCACCTCCCTGATACAAGCACACACATCATGAAAGTCTCGTTTACACAGCCTGGCGGGCAGGTGAAGGGCCCCAAAAGTCCCTCCCCTCCTTCTCGCCCAACGTTTACAGGATGATGGGCGCTGATGTTAGAACACAGCCACCGTAAGAACTGGCCCAAGTGTCGCATGTACGCATGGTATGCTTCACACCGAAGAGAATCATGGGTAGAGCCGCTGGGCCTGCAGTTGTTTGTATTAATTCAGGGTTGGACTGGGGCATACTATTGTGTCTGGCACCAATGAAAAAGTGGACCACAGTTGCAAATGGCAATTCATTCCTTTTGTGACAGACTGTTTGAGTAGTGCCCAAGGAGGAGGTTTTTGATAAAAATGTGATGCAAATTGTGCATTTTAAAGGATATTTATTCAGTAACTCTGGTGAAAACACTAGCCACATAGTGAAGTAAATTAAAATGTCTAAGAGGGGCCAAGCAAGTGGCCACTTTGGCCAAAAAGGGACCCAAACTAGCATTTTGTGTTTTTGGTTTGGTTGTTGCCCTATTGCCCTTTAGGCCAGTCCGAGGCTGTATTCATTTGCTTTGTTTTCCATGTATGCACTGCTTTTGATTCTAACGTCATGTCGGGGAATTGCAAAGAAAGAGTTAATAGTTATGTCCTTTAAAACATAATTATATTTGTGGTTTAGAGAAACAGAGCAGGCTAGTGATTGATGTTGCCATGGTGTGCACCATGTGGGCATAGCAGAATGTTATGCCCCCCCCCCAGTCCCCTGGCTAGAAGGCGGTTGTCTTAATGGTGGAGGGCGGTCTCGCGGTGTTCTCAGAACGCAGTGCCCTCATTGGGCTTTAGCTAATGAGGAATGATGGGGAAAGCAAAATACTTCGGCGTTTTAAAAGCTTTAAAATGCATTCAATGTGCTCCTTTTTTTAAAATAAAAAGGTGTAATAAACGTACTCGTCTCAGGGCTCAGTGTAGAGACAACAGCAGGATCAGGGCCATCTTACCAGTTACTGGGGCCAGGGCACAGACTGCCTTGGGCCCCGTCCCCCTAAAACCAGGTACTCCTTCCACACCCTCGAGACACATACCCCCCTCCCAATCGGCAGAATTAAGGGATTACATACCTCGAGTCAAATTCAACAAAATCTCCTCTAGTGTCTTATCTAGTTGTTCATAAAATATACACATTACACATCTTTGTGACCCGTTTCACCAAGAAGGTGCTATATTAAAGACATTTTCACTTTGTTTTTCAAATAATATTTTTTTAAAGAAATACATTTAATAAAATGATAACCTTACAGTTCAGCCTGACCATTTTTCTGTGCATGAATGTGTCCAAAGTACATGCCCTTGGAAAAACATTGCATGACTAGGCAGCAGAGAAAAGAAAAAGGCATGTAGCTAACATCAACATTCACTTAGCATTTCAGTTCATGGCCACACAGCAGACAAATTCAAGTAATTATAGAAAGAATGAAATGAGAAGCACCCAGTGAGTATATGCTTTCTACTGCCCAAGGCTGATGTGCCTAAACCGCTGCCAAGATTATACTATATATTTCCATCGAGATTTGCATATTGCAAAATCATTAATTACGTTAAAAGCCATTCCAGACTCAATGCTTAACAAAGCCAAATAATTAAATCTGGCTTCAATCATAAAGGTAAAACAGAGAGAGTTAAGAGATATACCTCCTTGGCCTTTTGTGGTAACGTGGGCCGAGGGAAGGATATGCTCTTAAAAGGGGTTAGATGGTGAGGATGTACATGATTATTTTGAATATGAACATTTCAAAGATGAAAATGTCAAATTCTAAATGTTCATATTCGAAATAAGCACCCCACACCTAAATGCCCTTTGTAGACCCCGCTCCTCCCACCCCATTACTTACCATTTGGTGGCACACTTCGCTGTGTGCCGCTGAGTCCCTGCAGCGCCAGTTCCCTTCACTTCCATGTAAGGTACCAGCGCTGCAGGGTACTTTTCTTTTTTTTTTCTAAAGGCTGTTTTTTGGGATGCGGGGGACACCAATGCCATCCCGATTCCATTATAGTGGACAAGGGTGCGGGGGATGCCCGCAACCTCCACTTGCCTTGTTTACTATAATGATAATTGAATGGTTGAAATGTTCGGCATTTTCGGCAGTCATAATTTTGGTAAAGCTTAAAATCTGGTAATTTCAATCATTCAGTTTATTTAATACAATATTTGCGTGAAATACCAGATGGTGAGCCAGTAGTGACCCAAACAACAAAGGATCACAGTCCAAAATAAAGTGAATGTCCAATCAAGATTCTATAAAAATAAATATACTTTAATTAAACACACCACCTGTAATAGAACAAATAGAACATACTGTACAAAAGCCCACCCCAAAGGAAGAACAGAGAAGATGTAATAAGAAACTAGCACTCTGAACATGTTTCCAGGGGTGGTAGGAGGATTACTAGTCACAAAAAGGATATGTTGATGTTGAAAAGAGGTGCGATCATGAGCTAACCAGTCTGTTGGTCCCAAGTGGACCTAGAGGGCAGTTCAGGGTAAACAGTACTTGGATTCATTTCTTGGTGGGCACTGAGTAGGGGTGAATGTGGGTGCTCTGTGCATCAGAAAGGGTGCTCTCAATGACGCATTTCAGAGCTGTCACAGGACTGCTTCGCAGTTGAGCTAGACCGAGTCAGGCTTTTGCCGCTGGGAAGGGTTGATGATTGATGCTCCAGAGGTACGAGTCAGCGGGCAACAGTAATTGAAGTGTTGACTTTGGGGGTGTCAATGTGCAGGTCAATGAGGAAGACGTTTAAGAGCGAGCTGGGCTGAGCCATGGTTGTAACCCCTGGTCAGAGTCATTGTGTGACTCACCAGTGATTCGGTTCGGGTCTCGGTGTCGAGCAATCAATTTGGGACTAGCAGGTGATGGGCTTAGATAGGGCACAAGGCAGCGTCAAGCTGGTTCGAAGTGCAAGCAATAGTTGGTGGAGGAGCACAAAAGCCAGCGCTGGCACCTTCCCCCTCATTCATGGTGCAATAAACACAGAGTGACCGGTCCGGTAGAACAGAGAGCTTTGGCTGGTCTGGCCCTCCAGCTGCTGTGAAGCCAGCTCAGGGGGACTCGAGTAAAGGATGGTTCCATTCTGGGTCTGCTCTCTCTGCTTCAGTAGATTCAGGCGCAGAGGGCCTGGGAGTGAGTAGGAGGCAGACCTTCCTTCTGCCACGGATGGCTCCTTAACCAACTCAGGCTGAGGACATTGGAAAGCACAACTTTCCCAAAGGAAGTCCAGTGAGTTCTTCTCACGTGAACTTTTGTGTCTTGAGAGGATCTGAGAGGATCTGAGAGAATTTAAAGAAGGGGCACGAGACCCCTTCTTTTAAAGGCAAAGGTCCCAAGGTGATTTGACTAAAGATAGCCTGACTTAGTGGTCCAATCTCTGTTCTTGAATGGCGTGTACTTTGCCCTTCTGATGTCACACCCGAAGTGCTTTGCTCCAGAGGAAGTGGAGGGGACAGAAAATAGAAAGAGTGAAGAGAGAAACAAGGTGGTGGAGGTCTCCTACCATTGACCAGGGCCTCCTGCCTACTCTAACCCGTCCCCTTCCCTTCCCACTAAGAACAAAGGTCCTTAGAGATGCAGCACCCTGGTATGAGGCTACTCCTTTTGAATGGGTGTGCTCCTTTGATGCTCTCGCCTAGGACAGCTGCCTCTGGAGAAGGGTTTTACCTGCCCTCACAAAGAGATCAAAGAAGAGACCAGGCCCCCGGGTTCTTGTCCTGCCATTTGACAGTCTCAACCCGGCTGGCCAGAATACACATCACCTTCCACAGCTGAGCTGACTCACAGGACCTGACACATGTGCAATATCAATTGGGATGTGGCAGCCATGATCATATGTAGTACCATGCACCATGCCTAAATTAATGCATAGCTTTATTTAGAGTTGACCCTGACACCAGCATGGGTTACACAATCATCATAGTTTCGGTACAAGGGGGGCACATCTTAAATGCGCACTTGCCCAGCAGAACTTGATGTTCGCTGTGGCTGTTGAGTGGGCATCTTGTGACCTTTGAATCTATTCTATGCCATGAACAGAGCAGGCGCCGCAGATCAGGCTAATGATGCAGCTGAGCACAGGTGCACTATGATGAACATGGGAATCTAGCTGGCAGATTACCCTTTTGAAGATGGAATTAACCGCATCATTTTATGTATTAACACAAATCAATGGCAATTCTTCACACTGTGTACATTTTAAAATGTGATATATGTCATGCTCAGGAATTGATTAAAAAAGCAGGACATTGATCAAAGGGGAACCATAATTTGAAAGCTATGTCCCAAAGAAAGCACACATTAAAGTAAAGTAAAGAACAGATGAAGAGGAAAAAATATAATGAGACTTTCAGAAACACTAACATCACTTCCCATTGCACATTTTGCATAAACCAGTAGATGGGTGACACTGGGAAAAGTAGCAGCTATAATTTATCTTGCAATGGTGTTCTTGCTATAAAAAATCTTCGTGTGAAGAAAGACATGCACCACCACTAACTAGACCAGCACCATAATGACGCGATTTTAGTTTAGAGCATGGGCATGTTGGGTTGTTTGCGCCTAGCTCTGTCGTCAAAGCAGGAGTTACCACAAGCGAGATTTTAAAGGGAACTTTTATTGGTTCTAAACCAAAGTGAGCATACAGTTGTTCATGAAGTGTGAAATTGTACAATGCCAGCATAATCGTAACGTATAGTACATATCACCAAAGTTTTTAAACATTCATCTCATATTATATTGATTGTACATACAGAATGTCATACATCATTGTGCATTCTAGTCAGAGCAACTAAGGTTCAAGTTAAAGAAAGGATTTCTATAGAGATTCATGTAGAGTTCTGTACTTTTATCAATCTTGAGTTTCTAGAATTTTCAGTATTTATAGTTCCGGTTAGCAATGCTTTCACAATGATCCTTATTTTCTAGGGATCCCTCTTTATGGGTCAGTCTTATTTTCAGTGATTCATCCTTGCTAGGGCTGGATTTCTTTCAGGATGGCGGCGAAACAAAGAGCTAGGCGCAAACAACCCAACATACCCAGGCTCTGCACCTTATTCACTGACTGACTAGTGGCTAACAGTCATTGCTGGCTTCTGCAGCTAGGCCAGAGCACCATATAAAATACTTTCATGGCGTCATTCTTAATTCTGAGACGAGTGTCGGAAGCGGCTGTTTCTGTGTGTTTCTGTGTGCCTTTGAGACGCATTGCGCAGCACAGATTGACGCTCAGTGATTTTAGGCCCTTTCCTGTAGTACAACAAGGAATGGGAAGGTGGGAGCAAAGGTGGAAGCTCTCCTGACTCCCAACACCCGATTGGCATCACATCACTGGTACGCGCTGCTCTCCGGTGAAGCTCCTTGGATGTTGTGGAGGCCGACACACCTTCCTGGAAGAGGTTTGGAGGTGAGCCTTGGCGTAAGAGGACTCTGAGACATTCAAGTTGCAGCAGCATTGGCTCCAACTTGACTTTTTCCTGATTCAACTGATAATTGGGGTCTGGCTGTCCACGACCTCTATCATTTGGGAGTCAGACCGCGTTGATCTGCTACGTGGCAGTCTTTTGTGACCCAGGCATTCTTGTTTCTCTATTAACTTGAAGCCAACTCACTTCTACGTGAGAGCTTGCTCTCTAAAATGTTGTAAAACACGGTGGCTCTTCTCCTTATCCAAGAGTGCAGTGGTTAGCTGATCTTGTTTAGGACAGCCCATTTGATCAGTGCTCCTCCCCGGCTTGGGTGGTACTGGGGTAAGGGAGTACTAATCTGTATTGTCGCCTGAATCTGCCTTTGGCTCTGCAAATGGAAAAGCTATGGTTCTTTCCTGCGACTTAGAACTAAGATGGCTCTCAGCTGGCAACTCAGTAGACCCTGGTACAGTTGAATGACATGCTCCACGGTCCTGAATAGATTTACCCCAATGCATATTGCGTTGATGAAGGACACAAAGAATTAGGTGCAGGACTTGAAGGGGGGCCTTGAATACGGGGGGCTGCACCATGCCTTAAAAGGGAGAAAAATCCCCAAAACACATCTGGTGACTGAGTCTCCGTCTTCTAATGATGTAAGTTTTCCCTTTGACCAAGCCCCTCTCAACACTTCTTTGGGTGGGACCATCGCTCCCTTGGTCTTCTCCTTGTCCCCAGCCTGCAAGGGCTTTGTGGACCTCATTGATTTGGAAATATTACAGACCGAGAATGTTGGCTTGGTTAGTCTGACCAGGGAAACAACTTTGGTGTTGTAAGAAAGAAAATGCTCACACTGCCTACTGTGGGGATAGGTGAGGCGAAGGGGGACTCACAAGGGTATACTCCGTCGGTTCTATCTGGAATGTCCAGGCTGCCTTTTTCTTCTGGTGTTTCTTCAGATGGCCACAACATAAGGCAGCGGTTGCAGCCTTACAAGGCAGTTCTGTGGCTAACCCCTGTGTCCTTCTGACCCAGCCACCAACACAGTGTCTACAGATGGTGCTGGGTGGCGAAGACGAAAAGGGCCCACGGACAGAGGAAGATTCAGCATTTCTACACTGTGCTGCAGGGGCAAAGAACGTTCAGCCAAAATTAATTCCTGAGTGGTTCCCTGAACCTTCTTCAGACAGTATAACATGTCCTTCTTCCTCAGACCCCAAGATGCCCCATGGGGGCCCCCCAGAGGAGCCGGGTCGTCTACGCCCCTCAGAGAAGAGGCTTTGGGGAAGCTCTCCCAGTCGGTTTCCCTTATACTCCCATGGACCTTGTTTCATTTGACTGGAGATCAGCCCAGTGTGCCCGTCTCAAAGACTCACACTCAAACATAAGATAGTGGAGAATCCCAAGAAGAAGAACCGGATCTTAACGGATGTCTGGCCGCACAGAATCTGCAACACGTGCTTATGTCAACTCTTTCCATGGTTTTGGCACCCTACATGAAGTTGCAAGAGACCATGGACGATAACCTCAAAGACCAGGTCATTCTCTTGGCAATGATCCACTCCAAAGTTATTTTTATTAAATCCTTTATAGCTTCCCTGCAGTCGAGGTTGGACCATGAAGTGGTGGGTGCCAACATGATCCAAAATAAATTGCAGGATGCATTGGACCTTGAAAGAGATGATAAAAATGCATCTTAAACTCTGTATTAGAACTCTTACATTTGAAATCCCCGGTCCGTAACAGAAAAGAAGAGGGTGATCCGGCTAACACGAAAAAAGATACCCTTCTAGACAATTCTGATTGTGTGGAAATTTGCCTTCCCAAAGAAGATCTGGAAGGCTCTAGTAATCACTGCCCTGCTTTGGTGGTGAGCCAGGTTTCAGCTTTAAACACGTGCCTAATTTAGAAAAGAACAAAGAATGGCAAGAAGTGGTGATCACTGTACCAACTCAGATGCCAAGGGAAAATACCTCTGAGGTGGCAGAACCACCCCCTCCACAACAGAATTTGGCAATTTGATGGCAGCCCCTCAGTTGTCTTCAGATATCTTGGGTGGACCTTGTCAGATTTTCCATAAAGACAGAAAGAAAAAGGAACCCGGTTGTCCTTCGGAAAACAAAGAACCTCCCTCTTTCCCCAAATTAAATCAGGAACAACAGCTGTGCCTTCTCCATATTCCCACCTTAATGGGGCCGGTGTCGCACACTATGAAACCCTCCCTTTCAAGCAAGTCACAGGGTATCCCGCCTTCTGAGGAGAAGGACCCAAAGATGAACAGATTCCGAAGAGAGAACTTTCCACTGAGTGAGTCGATGACTGAATGTTTGGACCTCTCTACTTATTCCATGGAAGTTGAAAATTACAATATGGAAGAGCCAGCAATCTTAGACAGTGGTCTTGACGTATTGACCACTTAGGACGGTCGTGAGAACCCTGTCTTCCACCAGTCGAAGAGTCCGGTTTGAGTATCTTATTCGTCCTTTGATCCATCAATTGACCATCTAAAAATCCCTCTCATGCTGGGGCCACAGAGCTTTACATTAGAGGAAAGACGGACAGGACTGTTGTCCACTCAGAAATCAATGCTGCACAATATACCTGCTCTGAAGTTTGACCAACAGGAGCAAGAACTGAGAAGCTGGGACACGAAGTACAGAGTTGGAAGAGGGGGGTGATTAGACGGTGCCTTCCAACACGAAGGGCGCCAAACTCTTCAGTCACCAAAAGAACCTTGTATATGGTTCACTCAACTAGATTATGGTCGACAGATGATGGATTTATCTTGAATCGGGCAAATGTGATACGGGTAATACATCAGATACCCATCCTTCGCTCTTTGAACTCTGAGGATATCCGGATTGTGGAATTCCCCAAGAGAGGCTGCTTAGATAGAGTGATTCTCCATTTAAAAACAAATAGCATGAAATCAGTATTGCTTGAGGCGACACTTCTGCTGGTGCCCATGGGATAAGACCTCAGGTGAGACTGCCTCTCCGGCTCTCCTCCAAGAGTCGCCCTACTACAAGGTGTTGAAGGGAAAAGCGCTGGTATCATCTAAACAAGCGAAGACTGTTAGTACTGATATATTGGTGAACCACAAAGCAGGATTATTCCCAAAAGTACCCACGGAGGAGAGATTGGCCGATGCGGGACCTTATAAAGGACAATTAAGAATTAAAGCTACTGGAGGATGTCACGCGAAGAGATTATTTGTAAGTATAGATCAATGTCACGACCCACGCCCAAATCCCCCTCTGGCAAACCCATTGGCCAGGTGGAGTCAGGATTAGGGCCTCTAGAGCCTGGCATCCTCATCAAAAGCCCTCATGGGACCAGTCCTGGCGCCTATGGCACCGGGCTCATACACCATGAAAAACAATTTGCTTGGGAACTACTTTATTGTATTGTCAGCCAACATGGAGGCATCCACATAGCTTGGTTCCTCAGAATCGAGCTATGCGGTCTAGTGTTTTGGGCATAGTAGCCTAGGGAATACTTTACCTGGACTCTTTTGTTGGGGCTATTTAAACCACACCCGAGCAAGACAACACGCTTCGCGTTACTTTGCAGCTTGCAATGTGACGCTCACCGTGTCCAGCTATTCCCTCGAACCTCGGAGAAGCAGAACCTGCAAGGAGACAATAGGAACATCATTAGCAGCAGCATCTTACCTGCAGTCTTCATCTTTAAACAATCGCAGCTACTGAGAACAGCTTCCTCGAATCTGCACGCCTCCCGGACAGAACGACCTGAAAGAGGAAGATAGAGGCAACATTAAAGAAAGCAGTAGAGACATTTACAAATTATGAACTGCTCAAAAGGCTTACCTGGCTGGTCGCCTCTCGGCTGGCACCACTCCGGACATTCCACTCGCGCAGAAGAACACCTCCACCTACAAGGAAGGAAAACACAGGTTAGCAAAGGCAAGACTTCGCAGCACTGCGCATAGCGCTTACTTACCGCATCATAGCGCTCTTAATGCACCATCATTTACCAGCGGGGCTCAAACAAGCCAGTTTGCCGCGCTAAAGCTCTGCATACCTAAAGGAGAAAAAAGAGACATTTTAAACAAAGAAAGGCATGCAGGATAGCAACAAAACTAAAGAACAACAATAAGACCTACTTGAACAATATCAAACGGGCTGGCGTCAGTGAAGTAACTGGACCGCACTTGCCCATGAAAGACAACGCGCCCCTGCAAAGAAGGCAGGACGGAGAGCATGCCTAATTCTACCAAAAGGTGAGGAGAGGGCGCCGAAGGGACTGAAATCATACAGGGGTGGAGGGAGGATACTTACCCCAGTCGGTCAATCTTGAACACAGTCCTTCTGTATTTTCAGGAAGTACCTTCCCCGCAGACCACATCAGGGCAAAGCTGAGAAGCATACCAGCGAGTAACCCGGCTGGGTGGCGTCCATGTGGATACCAGGTGAGCGTAACAGAACTCGAAGCCTACCATAACAAATCCACCTGGGTGCCATGGAGACATCAGAAATGGACCAATTGGCCCAATTACTAGGAGTGCTTCGTGCTGAGGTTCATTCTGCCCGAAAACAGACTAATGCCCTCCGGAGAGACCTAATAGTGACCAAAGAACGCACTGAAGAGATTAGCAGGCAATACTTGCAATCACAGGCAGGACAGACGCCTCTACCTGGAAGCAATCCAACGATGCAAAACCCCGCCATACCACCCACTCCGGTACAGATCACGTTACCTGGAACAATGCCCCTGGCACCACCAGAAAGGTTCTCAAGGGACCCACGGAAGTATGCGTCTTATCATACCTGAGTGGTAGTGCAGCAGATTGGTCGGTGCCGTTGGTAACCCATGACGATCCTCTATTACATGACTTTGGGGGGTTGCAGAGAGAAATGGAAAAACTTTTTGCTCGCCATACCCAGGAACAAGCAGTAGACAATTAATTCTTGTCCCTCCGACAGGGGAATCAGGACTTGTTCACGTACATTGCTACCTTCAACAGACTGGTTGCCGAAGCTAGGTGGCCAGAAAACAGAAGAACCACGTTATTCCATTGAGGCTTACGAGGCGGAGTAAAGGACATCTTAGCCCAGGTGGTTGATCCACCCAGAGACTGCAGAATTCATAAATCTGTTCATGCAGCTAGACCACCGGTTGCAGGACCGAAAGACAGACCCTCGGACCATGTATGTTCGACCAAGGGAAAACACACCCCGTGTACCCGAAAATGCTGTAGACCCCATGCAGATTGGAGGGATACGGCCTCCATTAACAAAACAAGAGTGGAACAAAAGAAGAGAACAACAGCTCTGTTTGTATTGTGGGAAACCAGGACATTTCCTGAAGGACTGTCCAGTAAAACCCCCAAGAAGAACAGTCGGGCCCACAGAGAAGGATGAAGCTAAGGAATTGGAAAACTACCAAGCTCGACAAACATAGAGGTCAGTTTGTCGAGTGAGCAGAAAGAGTTGCTGACCTCGCACTTTGCAATACCAGTGATCTTAATTAACCACCAACAGTCATCAAGAATGCATGCCGTTGAAGCATACATCGATAGCGGAGAAGTTGGGGCTTCCTTTGTGTTCTAAGCCAACTATGGACAAGGTAACCACCATGGATGGTACAGAAATCGCTTCCGGACCAGTAACCCAGTGCACGGGCAGGGTAACCTTGCTGGGCCAGGACGGACATCGGGAGTCTATTTAATTCAATCTCATCAAGGCACCTCAGTTCAGGCTAATACTAGGGATGCCATGGTTGGTTGCTCACAACCCTTTGATAGACTGGCGGGCACGAAAATTAACCTTCCCCGGTTACTGCTCCCCTGCCTGCTATTACCAAGAGGATAAACCTGACGTCTGTATCCCCATGACTCTTGGAGCGACAGTATCAACCCTGGGAGCAACTAATACCTTGGCAAGTGAATACCATGATTTCCAGGATGTTTTCCGAAATGACCAAGCCAATACATTGCCGCTGCACAGGCCCTATGACTGTCAGATCAACCTTGTGCCTGGTGCACAAATCCCTTGCGCCAGGATCTACGCTCTCACAGAACCAGAAAACCTTCATTTGAAATCCTATTTAGACCAGTACCTTGCAAACGGATTTATCCGTCGTTCGAAGTCCCCCACAGCCAGTCCTTTGTTCTTCGTACCGAAAAAGGAAAGAGACTTGAGAACCTGTATTGAATACCGCGCATTGAACCAGATCACTGTGAAGAACCGCTACCCATTGCCACTTATCCCTGAGATGCTAGACCAAGTTAAAGATGCCCAGATTTATACCAAATTGGACCTTCGAGGAGTGTACCACCTGGTCCGAGTCAGAAAAGGAGATGAATGGAAAACCGCATTCCGTACTAAGTACAGCTTGTTTGAATATCAAGTCATGCCCTTCGGGTTATGCAACGCTCCTGCGGCATTTCAGTATTTCACGAATGACGTCTTACGGGAGTTAATTGATGTGTGCGCCTTAGTGTACATAGACGACATCTTAGTATACTCAGCCTCGGAACAAGATCATGTCAGGCACGTTCGTTCAGTCCTCACCAAGCTCCGTCAACATCGCTTGTTTGCAAAGCTTGAAAAATGCTTTTTTCATGTCACCGAAGTAGAATTTCTTGGTTTTATCCTTACTCCAGGAGGCATCAGAATGGACGTGCACAAGGTAGATGCCATCCTGAAATGGCCTTCACCGACGTCTCTGAAAGGGGTACAAAGCATGCTGGGCTTTGCAAACTTCTACCGCCGGTTCATCCCAGACTTCTCTCAGGTTGTGCACCCAATCACGGTACTATTACGAAAAAACAATAAAAAATTTAGCTTGGACCGAAGAAGCAGAAGAAGCCTTTCAGGAACTTAAACAAAGGTTTACCTCCGCTCCAATCCTGCAACATCCTTGTCCTGACCTCCCTTATGTCGTTAAAACTGATGCGTCCAGTCTCACAATGGGGGCTGTCCTTTCACAGAGAGACCCGGAAACCGGGCAACTACATCCTGTGGCCTTCTGGTCGAAGAAGTTCTCACCTCCAGAGATTAATTATGCCATCACGGACAAGGAGCTCCTGGCTATAAAATCTGCCTTTAAAGCCTGGAGGCACTACCTTCTGGGGGCCAGACACACCATTACAGTCATCACAGACCACCGAAACCTGCAATATCTCAAAACAGCCAAGGCCCAGTCCTCGCGCCAATTACGATGGGCCCTTTTCTTCGCCGAATATGATTATGTAATCACATTTCCACCAGGAGTCAGAAACGTAAAGGCGGATGCCTTATCTCGCATGTGCATAGATGAAATAGTATATACAACTCCAGACCCGGTACCTATAATACCTAAAGACAAACTCTTGGGTATCACGACAGCCTTAACACAAGCAGAACTACGAAAAGAAATCCAACGGACAATGAATCCTGATGCCTTCCTCGCATGGCAAACTCAAGGAGAACAATATACCATCAAGGACCATCAAACCTTTTTTAGGGACCGCCTATATGTACCCAAGAAGAAATTACAACAGCATATTATTTCAAACTATCATGATTCACTGATCGAAGGGCATCATGGGATCACCAAAACCCTAGCTAAGGTGAAAGAGGACTTTTGGTGGCCTAACTGGCGTAAGGACATCATTCAGTATATTCAGTCCTGCGGCATCTGCGCACAAAATAAATCACAGAAATAAAAACCATCTGGTCTTCTACAACCATTGGACATTCCTCCAGTTCCATGGCACACTCTTTCCCTCTTGGGATATCATTTGTCTACAAGAGACATTGTTAGCAATACCTCCGATCTTGGATGGATATGCGCCGTTCCTGAATCCAGCATACAAAAATTTAAGAGGCTGTCTAGCGTGTGACCTATTGACTTTTGTGAATTTGGGTGTGGGGATTACCATAATGGACATTGTTAACCCCTCCTCCTTCATCTCTCGCCATTAAGAAGGAGGACTCCGACCAGCAGGAATCACTTCTAATTATCAACTTCTATTGGAACCCTTTGTTACACTCACTTGGCTCCCACAGAGGCGTTGATTGGAACTGGATAGTTGCGATCTCCACCTATGTGACGCATAGGGCCGAGATGACGGACTTTACTGGCCCACCTAGCTTCGTTTGCTTGGCCCGTAGGAATATTCTTCTGCAAATGGAGAAAGGGAATTAACCACCCGTGGAGTTGAGTGTAAATCCCCCCACCCCCGCTGTTCTCCCCACAGATCACCTTCGATGTACCCTCTTATAGTCTCACCTGATGGTTTGAAAAGATGAGCTCTCCATCCTGCATTGAGCGCAGGGGCGCGTTGATAACCAGTTGCTTCACTGGCGAATTGGTGAGTTCCAGAACAATATTGACTCCGAGATTCCCAGCAAGACGCCTTAAGTATAAAGTTCGTAAGAGTTCAAATGCCTGACTTTCACTCTTGTCCGATTCCTTGCAGGTTGCAGCTTGACCCTAATGAAGAGTTCCTCGTGGCAACCGGTAGTATTCTGGTAAGGATTTGTATTTTCCAACACAGTTCGATAAAATAATGTCAATATGTAACCTGTTGCTTTCTCCCTTATTCAGGCACTGAGAGAAAGTATGAAGTCTTGGGGAATAATACCTCCGGCGGTAAAATCAGGTAAGTCTATTGTGGTGAGGAGGGTTCCCCTTGTTAGTCCCTTTGTTTCAGCTTGCTGTCCTTTTGGGCCGGGGTTCGGCGAAGATACAGTGGAAGCTGCGCCGACCCGTGAAGAGGAATAGTACCCCCGGTGGTAAAATCAGGTAAGTCTATGGGAGGGTAACTAATATTCCTCTGTGTATTCCCTTGGCTCACCTTGCTGTTCTTGTTGTCTTCTCCTTAGGTGCCGGAGTGCGGTGGGAACATACAGGAGGATGGGGAGGAATGTGACTATGCTGCGAAGGCCGGTAAATTCAGCGCGGCGCTGCAGCAGGCGAGGTGACGCGCATAAAATAACTTCTTTCTTCCAGCTCGAAGGTGCGATGGATCGGGAATTCAGGTAAGGATTAAAGGTATGGCTCTTGTTCTAACCTTTCTCCTTCTTTCTCCCTTTTTCTAGGAGTTCCAAACTCGAGGCGGGCGTGGTAGAAGGCTGGATGCAGACTTGCAGGCACGGAGAGCGTTACGCTGCTGGATGCAGAATAACGCAAAGTGTGTGCTGCTCTTCGGGCGTGGTTTAAATAGCCTCCAAAGTAGTCCCAGGTAAGTATTCCTCCCCAGCCCCAGCCGAGTAAAAAATAGTCCTAAGTAAAGTAGTCTCTTCCAAGCCTCTTTTGGCTTGGAGCTCTTGCAGCATGGTCTGCATCAGGTAAGTTTGCAGCATGGTCTGCATCAGGTAAGTTTTAATCTATGAGCCTGGCGCCTATGGTGCCAGGACTGACTCTCCATATGAGCCTGGCACCATAGGCGCCAGGACTGGACCCAAATAGCCCCTAGCAGGGGTTTTTGGGCTTGCTTAGGATAACTTGATGCCTGTTTCCGGGGTTGCTGGACGTGGTCTGGGTCCCCGGGGGTAGGCATCATCACAGCACTCCCCCCCAAGGCCCCTCCTAAAGTCGTTCTTCCATGTGGTTTCGGTTTGTCTGGGAAATTTCTGTGGAATTTTATCACCAATCGGGGTGCATGAACATGGTTACAAGGTTGCCATGACCTTTCCTGTGTTCCGTAACCTTTCCAGTCAATTAAATAAAAGAGTTTTGACTTTATCAGATTGGAGTCCAGGATGTTCTTAACTTCAAATTCGGGTTATCCGTCTACAAGGATAGGTTCTGGTGGCTTGGTTAGTCTTGTCCCTGGTTGCACTGGCTTCAAAAGTGACACATGAAAGACGGGGTGAATTTGCATATTAGCAGGTAAATCCAACTTGACAGCCACCGGGTTGATAATGGCCTTACTAGAGGCCATTATCAACCCCAAAATATCTGGGGTTAAAGGTCTGTGTTCCCTTTAGAGGTATATGTTTTGTGGCTAACCATACTTGGCCCCTATCTGGTATTGTGGAGTATCACTTCTATGCTGATCAGCATCTTTCTTGTATTTTTCTTTCGCCTGTTTTAAATGTGTAGTAGCTTCCTTAAAGGCTTGTGTAATCGTAGCGTGCAGATGGTCCACTGCGGGCATTTCTGTGTTGGGGTGAGTCAAGGTCTGAGGTTCGAGGATGGTGCCCATATAAGGTAAAAAAGGGGCTTTGTCCAGTTCCAGAGCGTACTGAATTATTGTATGCATATTCAGCGATCCAAAGAATGGCTGTCCAATTACTCTCAGTCTGATGTAACATACAACGCAGGTATTGTTCGAGAGTCTGGTTGGTCCTCTCCGTTTGACCATCGGTCTGGGGGTGGTGACTGGTCGATAACCTCACTTCCAATTGCGCCAATTGACAGCATTTTTTCCAAAAATGTGAAATGAATTGACTGCCCCGGTCAGAGACCAATATGGACGTAAATCCGTGTATGCGAACAATGTTTTCGAGGAACTCCTTGGCCAGGATTGAAGCTGAAGGTAATCCCTTTAAAGGAATAAAGTGGGCCATCTTGGAAAAAAGATCCAAAATAACTACAATGGTGTTAAATCCATTGCATGGGTGTAGATCAGTAATAAAGTCTAACTATAAGGTGTGCCATGGTGTAGGTGGAATGTCTAAAGGTTGTAAGAGTCCAGCTGTTTTTTTCTTTTGACTTTTGTTTTGGGCGCAAATTCCACAAGACATCACAAATGATTTAATATCCTTTCGCCAGGTGGGCCACCAGAATTGTCTTTTAATTTTAGCTTCAGTGTTTGCAATACCTGGGTGCCCCTCCATTAGGGTATCATGATAACGGGAAATGACTAGCTCTCATAGTTCCTTGTGTGGCAGAAATAGCCAGCCTTGGTAATAAGGCAGATCATTGGTGACAGAGTAGTCCGGGCCTTTTCTTACCCAGTCCTGCAGGGCTGTAGGATCAAAGAGTTGCTGGATCTTTACCTGAATGTCCTCTAGTGTCTGTAGAGTAGTCATGCCAAGAATTCTTTGTTCGGAAATTATAGGTACTGGTTCTGGGTTCACTTCTGCCTCTCCCATCCCTATTCGGGATAAGGTGTCTGCTTTACCATTCTTACAACCTGTTCGATAGCTTATTACGAAATTGAACTCGGCAAAGAACAATGCCCATCGGAGTTGACGTGACGATTGGGCCTTGGCTGTCTTTAAATACTGTAAGTTCCGGTGATCGGTGATCAGTAATGGTATGCCTGGCACCGAGAAGATAGTGCCGCCAAGCCTTGAAGGCGGATTTAATTGCTAATAACTCCTTGCCGCATAGTTTAACTCGGGTGCCGAGAACTTTCTGGACCAAAATGCTACTGGATGAAGCTGGCCAGTTTCAGGGTCCTTTTGAGACAAGACAGCTCCCATGGCTAGACTGGATGCATCCGTTTCCACTATATATGGAAGTTCAGGGCGCGGTTGCTTTAATGCAGGTGCAGACGTGAATTTCGCTTTCAGCTCTTGGAAGGCATTTTCAGCTTCTTCAGTCCACATAAAGCGTTTATTTTTTCGCAAGAGTGCGGTGATGGGATGTACAACATGTGAAAAATCCGGGATGAATCTGCGGTAAAAATTGGCAAAGCCGAGCATGCTTTGTACTCCTTTAACTGAACTTGGTGATGGCCACTTAAGGATTGCATCCACCTTTCGTGAGTCCATTCGGACTCCCTTTGGGGTCAGGATAAACCCAAGGAATTTAACTTCTGTGGCATGAAAAATGCATTTTTCCAGTTTTGCATATAGTTTGTGCTGCCGCAATTTTTCAAGGACTGCTCGGACGTGCTTCACATGGTCAGATTCTGAAGAGGAGTATACTAGAATATCATCGATATATACGACAACACAAACGTCAATGAGTTCACGAAGGACATCATTCATGAAGTATTGGAAGGCTGCTGGTGCATTGCACAACCAGAAAGGCATCACTTGGTATTCGAATAACCCATACTTAGTGCGGAAAGCAGTCTTACATTCGTCGCCTTCTTTTACACGTACCAGATGGTATGCCCCCCGGGGATCTAATTTATTGTATATACAGGCGTCCTTCACTTGGTCTAGTAGTTCAGGGATCAGAGGCAATGGGTATCGGTTCTTAACAGTTATCTGGTTCAATGCGCGGTAGTCTATGCACGTTCTGAGGTCACCTTCCTTTTTGGGCACGAAGAACAAAGCTGAAGATGCAGGGGACTTGGATGGGCGAATAAAGCCATTGGCAAGGTACTGGTCTAAGTATTGTCGTAGGTGAAGGTTCTCAGGTTCCGTAAGGGCATAGATCCTGCTACAAGGGGGATGTGCACCGGGTATGAGATTGATTTGACAATCATACGATCTGTGAGGAGGTAAGGTGTTTGCCTGTTCTTTTTGGAAGACATCCTGGAATTATTGGTATTCTGGAGGTAGTTGCATGACTGCTGTGGTTACTGTGGCCAGGCCTGCGTTCTGACTGTTCTTTGGGTAACAGGTTTGTGCACAATCCGAGAAGGTTATTCTCTTCTCTAGCCAATCAATACAAGGTTTATGTGTTTCCAACCAAGGTGTCCCCATTATTATTTGGAACTGTGGGGCTTTGATTAGATCAAACACAATAGTCTCTCGATGCCCATCCTGACCCAATAGTGTCATCTCTGCGGTGGAATGAGTTACAGGCCCAGAGGCAATTTCAGTTCCATCGACTGTGGTGATGACATCTGAGGTACTTTTTCGGCAGAGAGGTAGATTCATCCTGGAAGCCAATTCATAGTCCACATAGTTTCCTATGGCCCCGCTATCAATGTATGCCCTTACTGCGTGCATACGCGATGGCTGCCCTGGATCTACGAGGACCATTGGTATGATGAAATGCGAGGTCTGAGTATCCTTCTTCAAGCTCGGCAAGCAGACCTCTAAGCTTGTCGTGCATGGTCGTTTCCCAAGTCTGACTCCATATGGCTTTTATCAGCAGCTCCTACCACCTTCTTGGGTGGTTTTACAGGGCAATCCCGTAGAAAATGTCCAGAAGTTACACAATATAGACACAATTGCATTTGCCGTCTCCTTTCTCTTTCCTTCTGGGTTAAGGATCCTTTAACCCCTCCGATTTGCATGGGTTCTGAAGCATCTGCTCCTTTGGGGTTAGCGTGGGTTTTGACCAACACCCGATTCTCAAACTGGGCTCGATCAGCCTTTCTGTTCTGAAGTCTGTGATCTAACTGGACCACTAAGTCTATATATTCAGCGCAGTCTTGAGGTGGGTTCACGACTTGAGCCAAGACATCCTTGAGTTCTCCTCGAAGCCCTCGATGAAATAAAGTGATTCGTGTTACCTCAGGCCATCCAGTTTCCACTATCAACCTATTAAAGGTTGCGAGGTAGGATAGAAGGTCCTGGTTACCCTGTCGTAGGGACAAAAGTTCATTATTCAGGGCCTGTCCTTGGGAGTGCCGGGCAAATAGTCTTTCCATGCTCATTTGAAAGCCCTGAAAATCCCGAAGAATTGGGTCATCCTGCGTAACTAGTGGAATTGACCAATCAGCTGCACTGCCGCTGAGATATGACAATACAAAGGCTACCTTGGCTTGATCGTTTGGGAAGGCTCCAGGTCTGCATAAAAAGTGCAAACGGCATTGGTTCATAAACACGGCAAACCTTTTGGGATCTCTGGCAAAGCGTTCGGGTGGGCCTAATGGAATATTTCCTGGTAGGTTTATTTGCACAGGGTTACTCGATAACACAGGAGCTGGATTTCCCCCGGAATCAGGTAGGGGTGCTTGTCCAGCCTGGCTTTGCAATAGTTGCCTAGCAAGGTCATCAGTTCGCTCCTTTGACAAAATCAGTTCTCTCCTAAGAGCATTGGTTTCTTGACGGGCGGAATGCACTTCAGCCCTCAGTTCCCCTAGTAATTGGGACAATTGGTCAGTCTCTGAGGTATCCATAACGCCCGGGTGGGAATTTGTGGGTAGGCTTCGCGTTCTGTTACGCTCACCTGGCACCCACAGAGGCGTCGATTGGAACTAGACAGTTGCGATCTCCACCAATGTGACACGTAGGGCCAAGATGAAGGACTGGACTGGCCCACCTAGCTTCATTTGCTTGGCCCGTAGGAATATTCTTCTGCAAATGGAGAAAGGGAATTAACCACCCGTGGAGTTGAGCGTAAATCCCTCCACCCCCGCTTTTCTCCCCACAGATCACATTCGATGTCCCCTCTTATAGTCTCACCCGATGGTTTGAAAAGATGAGCTCTCCATCCTGCATTGAGCACAGGGGCGCGTTGATAACCAGTTGCTTCACTGGCTCGAAGGAATTGGTGAGTTCCAGAACAAGATTGACTCTGAGATTCCCGGCAAGACGCCGTAAGTATAAAGTTCGTAAGAGTTCAAATGCCTGACTTTCACTCTTGTCCGATTCCTTGCAGGTTGCAGCTTGATCCTAATGAAGAGTTCCTCGTGGCAACCGGTAGTATTCTGATAAGGATTTGTATTTTCCAACACAGTTCGATAAAATAATGTCAATATGTAACCTGTTGCTTTCTCCCTTATTCAGGCGCTGAGAGAAAGTATGAAGTCTTGGGGAATAATACCTCCGGCAGTAAAATCAGGTAAGTCTATTGTGGTGAGGAGGGTTCCCCATGTTAGTCCCTTTGTTTCACCTTGCTGTTCTTTTGTTTCCCCTTAGGGGCCGGGGTTCGGCGAAGATGCAGTGGAAGCTGCGCCGACCCGTGAAGAGGAATAGTACCCCGGGTGGTAAAATCAGGTAAGTCTATGGGAGGGTAACTAATATTCCTCTGTGTATTCCCTTGGCTCACCTTGCTGTTCTTGTCTTCTCCTTAGGTGCGGAGTGCGGCGGGAACATACAGGAGGATGCGGTGGAATGTGAAGATGCTGCGAAGGCCGGTGAGTTCAGGGCGGTGCTGCAGCAGGCGAGGCGACGCACATAAAATAACTTCTTTCTTCCAGCTCGAAGGCGCGATGGATCGGGAATTCAGGTAAGGATTAAAGGTATTGCTCTTGTTCTAACCTTTTCTCCTTCTTTCTCCCTTTTTCTAGGAGCTCCAAACTCGAGGCGGGCGTGGCAGAAGACTGGATGCAGACTTGCAGGCATGGTGAGCGTTACGCTGTTGGATGCAGAATAACGCGGAGCATGTGCTGCTCTTCGGGCGTGGTTTAAATAGCCTCAAAAGTAGTCCCAGGTAAGTATTCCTCCCCAGTCCCGCCCGAGTAAAAAATAGTCCCTAAGTAAAGTAGTCCCTTCCAAGCCTCTTTTGGCTTGGAGCTCTTGCAGCATGGTCTGCATTAGGTAAATTTGCAGCATGGTCTGCATCAGGTAAATTTTAATCTATGAGCCTGGCACCTATGGCGCCAGGACTGACTCTCCATATGAGCCTGGCCCCATAGGTGCCAGGCCTGGACCCAAATAGCCCCTAGCAGGGGTTGTTGGGCTTGTTTAGGATAACTTGATGCCTGCTTCCGGGGTTGCTGGACGTGGTCTGGGTCCCCGGGGGTAGGCATCATGACACCCTTTGAAAGTGGCGACGGAATCTTTCCTGGACTCAATTACAGACTCTATGGGAGCCATTCTTTTGACCCAGCCTCACCACATTATCATCATGGGGGGAGACTTTAACTGCCATGGATTATGTCCAATGGAGATAAACAAACAGGTAAACAGTGTGCCTTCCAGGGTGGGGAAAATGAAATCTGAAAGACTACAAGAGTTTATGGCAGATCAAGATCTGCACATATTGAACGGACAAGTGGGGAGAGATATTCCAGTCAAACCCACTTGGTCTGGTTTGGGTAAAACCAGCATATTGGACTATCGGCCTCATTACGAGTTTGGAGGTAGCCATGGTGCTATTAGAGCCATGGCTGCCACCAAACTCGGTCCGGGTTCCTTGCATGAGGAATTCCCTTTAGCGGCTCCCGCTAAGGGACCTCATAATGTGGCGGTAAGGGGTTAACAGCACCGGCATCCTTACCAGCGCCGTAAACCCATTACCGCCTTAAGTCTTTGTTTCAAGAGATCTGATACGAGTCACAGTTTTTGAGGTGAAGGATAGAGACTCAAGTCACCACGCCCGTTTCCATATAATCTGGAAACGACATAGTATACTTTGGACAGAAAAAGTGTAAATGTATGTTGAGACCTGCAGCGGTGACTCTCGTCTAAGACTGAAAAAACAGAAATGTTGGCCTTAAATGTTCAATTGCTGATTCCTTGAAAGATGGGGGCGATTCCAACGATGTGCCTCTTCTCTGTGATTACCTGTATTTACCTAGTAAATCTGATACGAAGACTGTCTTCCCAGACATTCCTTCGATGCTGCAGTATAGGAGCAGAAAAGGCTGCTTCGTAAAGATCTTAGAAGACTCACATAGATGGCCCCTGCTCAATGACAAATCATGATCAGGAGGAGAAGGCAGACCTACAAGAATTGGTTAAAAGGACAAAAGGCCTCTCTATTGCAGGCAGACACAGAGGCCATGATGTTATCAATCATGAAAAAAGATACTAGAACGACGTGGCAATTGCTGAACGCGATCGTC
This sequence comes from Ambystoma mexicanum, assembly GCF_040938575.1. NCBI lineage: Eukaryota > Metazoa > Chordata > Amphibia > Caudata > Ambystomatidae > Ambystoma > Ambystoma mexicanum. The sequence continues at coordinate 624,677,663 of NC_090921.1, forward strand.
CTCTCAACTCCGGTGGCGTTGGCTGGAGTGATACCGGAAGAAGGATGACACAACAGAATCCCTTAAGCAGGTGTCATTGCTTTGTCAATGACTGACGGATGTTAGAACCAAACATTTGATAAATATTTTGGAGGATTATGGATCATTGGATGCAAGGGAGTTTTGGTCTTTGTTGCTGAGAGGAGAGAGCTTATCTACAACTATTCCCCTTTGGCATTTTCTGAAGGAAGATTTTAAGTTGGCCTTCACTTTTTGATTGTGAATTATTGATTGTTGGTCCAAGAGATGAATGGAATGCATGGTTTTATGTTTTGAATAAGGTTTGTTTTAAACCATACATCATTTAACAAAAGAAAATAAAAAAATACTTTCATAGATCCTAGACTCCGAGGGGTAGATGCATGGAATATTATCCACTCCCATCTTTCCGGATATTTTAGTTTACGTAGCTAGTTCTTTTTATTGCAGGTATGTTGTTTAATAGCACAGTAAGTGCTCCTATCAAAAGCATGCATATACACAAATATGAAACCAAGCACACGAAAACAGATCCCTGCAACAAGTGCTTAATTCACTGAGCTATCTTCTTCACCATGGTGGAACTCAAACTTGTCAATATTAATTTCAACTTTGGTTATTGCATTTTATTAATATATTCCCCATTAAGGTTGTATCCAGTGATGCAGTTTTGAGGTAGATAATAATCAGAGTGCTATCAGAATACATGCGAAAACCAAGACACACTTTCATAATTCTTGGATCCAAGAGAGGCTTGAAGTCATTGCAGAGCAGAGCGTAGAGATGAAACCCTGCAGGTCCCTGCAGGATTTTCCCAACCAATACTCAAATGCTGAAACTAGTCTGAGAGGGAAGACCGAAACAAGCATCAGAGTTAAGTTATTCCAAACAGTAACTCAAGGTGAATGAATAAAGTCATAAGATCTATGTTATAAAATTAAGTTGACAAATCCACTTGGATTAACTCTGCAGGTTTTCCAGGATCTATTTTATCTAAGCAGTGGCTCTCTCTAAGCAGTTACAATCCAGATAACAGGCCAGGATAACAGGCTCCACTCTTCAGCAGGGCCAACAACAAAATGGCAACCCTCCAGCAGATCCAGGTGATCTTATAATTGGCTGGTGGCTATGTGTTCAGGGATAAACCCCACTACAAATAGTATTGAAGGGGCATTCAAAGGGGGAGCTAAGGGTGATATAGCCCCAGGTCTTTTGGTTGAAGCCCTAAATAGAAGCTCAGGGGCTACACCCAAAAGGCTGGCTAGCCCCAAGTCCGGACAGTGCCAAAATTAGCATAGCCCTGGATCTTTTCCAGACCTAGCAACACCCCTGTTGAAGGAAATGATGACTGTCGACCATTTATGGATCAGCAGAGGTTTCTCAAGTAAGGAAGTGGTGATCATGTAGCTTTTTCCCAAACGTTGTCAGAAAAACTCTTCAGGAAAACCTTTACCCCAGATCAGGGCAATGATTTGACTCTTGACAGGAATGATTCAGATTGTTATAATTTGAAGATCAATACGTTGAGTGCACTCAAATTGTTTATTAATTGCCCCTGTTATTTCGATGCTTAGCAGCAGTTGGAATTAGCCGTGAAGCATAACACACTACATAATAAAATACATCTGTTTTATCATTAGTACATGCTTCAGGGTCTGGGCCTGTACCCAGTGACCTAGTGGCTAACAAAAGCAGATATAGCACAATGGTGGGTACACTGACATATCCTAAACTGGCAGCTGCACATACTATCAGCTGTGTTTAGACCTCTGTTGGGATGATTCTTCTTATCATGAAGGACCATTGCTTCATATTATCTATTAAGCATTTTACAGGCATGGAGCAAGAGTAGATTGCTACTGTGTCCTAATGCTCTTGTGATCATCTACTAAGCAGCCATGTGGTTGACTGACATTTGTTAATTCACATACAATGTTATTTGCCTTAGCTACAGCATGGAGATGCCCAGTCCCCTTGCCTGAGCACTAGAGTTACCTGTCACAGGCCGGTGAGGGTAGATGGAGGCTATGGCCCTCACGAAGAGAGTTATTCAATGTGATGACATTCTGTATATTCCATTATTTTGCACACTCCTTGTCTCAATTAATTTAACTGTAACCAATTCATGCAAGTTGATCATAGTAGGATAGAAACATTCCTGTGGTGTCCCCTGGCCCTCTTCACCCTTCCCCCAAAAGGGTTCCCCTCCACTAACCATACGTGCTTCCCAAACTTTCTCAATCTTCCCCATCATACCAATCTTAACATTGGGATAAATCTCGTGCCCTCTAAAATCTGCAACTGTGATTAAATCTTGCTGTACTTCGAAGTGAACAATTAGTTGAATCCAGGTTCCTTGTGAAGTCTGCCGCCGCTTAAAACTTGCTATACTCCGAAACTTGCCACTGTGTCCTGGTGCAGTTTGTCACTGCCTTAAAAGTTGTTGTGCTTTAAAATTGCTGAACCCTAAAACGTAGGACTGCCAATGATTTAAATCTTGCTGCACTCTGAATTCAGACATTATGATTTCCAACACTTTATATCTTGCTGCACGCCGAAGTCTGACCTTGTGTAGAATACAGGTGCCAACATCTTTGACACCCACTTCAAACTTTCCAACGCTCTGAAATCAGATACTGTGATCACCATTGCTTTAAATCTTGCTGCCGTCTGAAGCTAGACATTGTGATACTTTCAATCTTGCTGCACTGTACGAGTTGACCGGTGCACTATTAACGTTCCGGTTTGAACATGTATCAGCACGTTACTGCACTGACCAACTACCTGTTTGCCGCTAAGGGGGCGGAATTACCTCCAGCTAGAAGCAGAAATCACGGGTATTGCAGGCGCTGGTAATAACAACCTCTGTAATACTGGCAAACTCCCCAATGGAATCGTATGGGACTCCATGAATGTGGACTTAAACCGGCAACTGGCACTCAGAATCTGGCGGTAATTCTGCCGAACCGGTATCAGTAATTCGGTCTGCCAATATCCTGGCGGATTTACCACCAGGATACTGGAAAACCTGTCATAAGCCCCAATCCAGGGTTCTCCACTGTTCGCGAGCTTGCCACGCATCCCATCCCTGCAAAGTATAACTATGGCCGTCTGCAGCAACACAGGTAAGGTACTTTGTCACAGTGGTAAGGTTGATTTCTGAATCTAGATAATATTGTATTCCTTCCACAGTTCACTCTCTGTCCAAAACAACTGCAAAACTGGGCCTAGTCTGATTAGTCTTAGTGGTGCTGAGTTACACCACATGGTATGCCCTCCCACAGTGCAGTCCTGATGTAAGGCTGGTTACATCTTCCAGTCGCCCAGTATTGGGACAACCACAGGGAGGCTTTTGCCACTGTCAAACCAAGACAATTACAAAATCCAGCAACCACATAGCCTTTGCCACTGTGAAGCAGAGAAACACAGAAGACCCCAAAGAGGGAAAACTTTGGGAGAATAAAACCAAGTTAGGTCACTTGTCAACACAAGGGGATCAGGAGTCATTAAAAAAAAAACACTGAGAAGGAAATACAACCACCACAGCAACGCTCTCACCACTGCAAACACCACTGCTGAGTTATACCACACTGTAAACCCTCCCACAGTGCAATCCCTTAGTTATGGGCCACCAGACAGAGGCTTTTGCCACTGTAGAACCAATCCAACAACAAAATCCAAGCACCACAGGGAGGCTTTCGCTACTGTGAAACCAATATAAAAACATAATCCAACCAACACAGAGAGGCCTTTATCACTGTAAAGCAGACAACTACAAAAGGCTCCACAAGGGAAGAGCAATACCAATGGGAGAATAAAACTAAGATAAATTACACGTCAACATAAGGGGATCAGGAGTCATAACAAAGATAACAAAGGAAACTCTCAGAAGGAAATATAGCCACCACGGAGGGGCTTCCTCCCATGCGAACCCCATGCAATGACTAAAACACCTGTGTCCGGAGGCCAACAAGACTCAAGGTGAATCCATGACTGAGATACAATAACCATATACAAATATATACATAACACAAACCCAAACTCAAAATAGAGGCACAACACAACAATCCCAGTGAGACAAATGCCACTGTAGGTCGGGGCACTCCGAGCTAAACGGAATCTGGGAAAGCATTGAAACAGATCGATCTAACAGAAGACCAGGAAACAACCAACCAGGTGGGCATCCGCCACCTGGAATATGCTACAATATACCACATTTCAAATCTGTCTCTGAAATGGAGGCTACAACTTACAGCCACAGCAAGGCAGACACCGCTATACTCCACAGCAGACGGTCCCACCACTAATTCCAATTAAAGAAAATCACCCAGGAGGGCACCTGCCCCTGCAAGATCTACATACTGGAAACCCAACCCCAGAACAATAGATAAAGATTGCAAACATGCCACATTATAAGAAAGACAAAGAAATAAGAAAGGAAAACAGGAATGAAGCTACCGGTTACCAGTCATTTGGTCGAAAACCAAATGATCAAATGCCATTTGGTCGAATGCCAAATGATCGAAAAAATGGTCGAATTTTATTTATTTATTTATTTATTTTTTTATGGGGGGGTTCCCCCCCAACCCCCCTTTTTCTTTTTTTTTTTTTACCAACCAAAACGAAAAAAATATATAAATAAATAAATAAAAAAATTCGACCTTTTTTTTTCTACCAATTGTTATTCGACCAAATGGTCATTCGATCTTTTATTTTCGCCCAAATGACTGGACACCGAAGCTACCTACCAGAATTCACAACACCCCAGAATCACCTGCGGACACCACTAATTGGACTAAGGATATGGAGCAAGAAAATGACAAAAACAGAACACATCTTGCGTTACCTCTCCAACTATGACCCTACTTCAATGAAAAACAAACAATTGACCAACAATCCATAAGCAAGTACAGAAGCAAGTAGAGAAGCAAACGCGGACCCCAACCGGATACCAAAGCTCACGCCTCAATATACAGAACACAACAACTCGAAAGCCATTTTCGGTCAGACCCCAACACAAATCATAGCCAAACTCAAATCCCTAACCTGCCACATCCCTTACATAACCAAAGACTGGAAAAAAACCCACGCACAAACAAACAACTCTCCACCATGAACCAGAAACAAGAAACACCTCTGTTAGCTCCTCAATGAAGAGACAGAGACCCCAACCAGAATATCAGCGAACAACAGCATCATCCGAAAGAGAACTTCAGGAAAAGAAACCCAACAAACACCACCCGACCGAGATGCAAGAAAGGATAGTCAACATAAAACAAAGAAACAAACACACCACACTGCAGCCTACTCAATGTAGGATATAAGGCAATGCACAAAACAGAAATGTATGACCTCCTAAGCGACTGTGGCACCGACTCACTCTTCTTCACAGAGACATGGCTATCGGACAATTAAAAAACAATCACCAACAAGGCCATAACTGACAATTTCAAACTAAAACATGCCAACAGAGAAAATCAAAGAGGTGATGGAATCGCAATGGCGCACAAAGACCACATCTGCTACACACCATTACTGACATAGAAGACTGCAAATCCATCCTAATCAACATCAAGCTGAATGACCACGCCAATGTACAATTCCTTCTGATCTACAGACTGCCATCCAACAACCGGAACTTTGCAATGAAGCTCACTGACTTTCTGTTGACTTTTCTACCTTTTGTATCGCACCCTCCTGTAAGCGTGTCCCAACAGACTCTGTAACGTATCCATGTGATCCTATCTGCCCACACCCTCTCAGCTGTTTTAGCCCAATCCAATATGGCCTGAGGCTCTCCCAGCTTGGTAAAACTAATGCATCACTGCCTATGTACTTCAATGGAACTGCTGATATACCTGTTACGTAACCATGTAATCTCACGCTTGACGTGAACCTAGCTAGTGAGTTCTGTTCTAAAAGCTTTCGTGCCGTCTAACCTTGTCTGAATCATGTACTTCTCTTCAACTGCTGACCCATCTGTAATGAAACGATGTTATTTCATTTGTCCACACCTGCACAGCTTGTGTAGCCCCTTGCATCATGGGGTGAGGCTTTCCCAGAAGTGCGCTTGGCAAAATTAATTCATCTCTGTTCTCTTCTCGCTACACTTAAGCAAGCATACTCTAAAAGCCTTCATACTTGCTAACTTCATTTGAGTCATGTACCACTCTAACTGCTTACACACTCCACTGTGACCTCATGTGAATATAGCATACAGGGGTTTGTCATGTTGTGTCGCCTTGCTTTGCTTCAACTTGTAACTCATCTAATGCTTGCTGCTGCCCACTTTGCACTGCTTTCTGCTTTTATATCCTCTCTCAGCATCCCGTTCTTTGAGGAGAGGATTCATCTGTTGTGCATCCACCTTACTTGACATTTGTATTACAATTTTGCCTGGAGCATGCTTGTGTGCACGCCTGAATTAGCACACGTAACATGAGGTGAGGCTTTCCCAGTCTGCACACACACACCTATTTTGTCTCATATGTATGTCTGCACATCTGAAGTAGCCCCTAGTAACATGAGGTGAGGCTTTCCCATTCTGTTCACACACACACACCCACACCCTATTTTGTCTCATATGCATGTCTGCACACCTGAAGTAGCTGCCCGGACCATGAGGTGAGGCTTTCACAATCTACACACACACACCTATTTTGTCTCATATGCATGTCTGCACATCTAAAGTAGCCCCCTCTAACGTGAGGTGAGGCTTTCCAAGTCTGCACACACACACACACACACACACATACACACCTATTTTGTGTCATATGCATCTATGCACGTCTGAAGTGGCCCCCTGCAGCATGAGGTGAGGCTTTCTAAGTCTGCACATATAACACCTACTTTGTCTGTAAGCACAATGCGTATTCTTGTACTTCACAAATTGTACTATGCACTTTCTGTAACTAGCACCTAGATGCCTCTGGATTTTGTGCACTGATATGAATATAAAAAATAAATACATAAATAAATAATCATCCTGGGGGATTTTAACATCTGGTTCGAAAGAGAAAAGGAAACTACACCGAACTCCCTCAGATCCCTCCTGGAAATTCTTCACTTCAAGCAAATCATGAACGGATCCATCCACGCTGCCGGACACACCTAGGATGCAATTTTCTGCTGAGACAGACTCTCGACCACCGCCCCACCAGTAACTGATCATATGGAGTGATCATGACTTGATCCCATTCATTCACCGTCAAATTCCCAACACACATACTGGCCTGAAATGCAATACTGCACAAAACTAACAAGAGAACCTGGAAGATATTGTATACCTTACAGAACTGCTGCAATTAATCAAACCAAACTAAACAGAATGACTCCTAACTCAGCAGAAGAAAAAGAAAGTTGCTGCATCGATCACAGAGGGCCTAGACCAATTATCACGAGCAAATCCTGTCAAAGCAACTTCAAAAAAGATAGCAGCAAGATGGTTCACAGAAGAACCGAGGGAACTCAGAAAAACAAACCGCAAACTACAAAAACTATGGAGAAACCATTACAATCACCAGACAAAACTAATCCCAATGACAACTCAGAATGTACAAATCAGCAGTCCTTAAAGCAAAACAATATACTACACCACAAGAATACAATCTGCTACAAACCCACATAAAGAACTATTCAAAATCATCAAAGAAATCAAAAACCCAACATCTTGCAACAAAGGTGACATACCATCACAATCACTATTTGACAACATCACTAACCACCTAAGAATAAAAACAGAAACAATTCAACGGAACCTTGAAGCAAGCCACTCAACAATAAAAACAGATAGGGAACCACCAATAACCAGCACACCACCAACCGCAGCAATGCTTGACTGGTTCAAACCCATAGATGAAGAAGCTTTCCCTTATAAAAGACTCCAACCTCGCTGGATGCCCCAGTGATCTATGTCCTGCAGGCATCTACACAAAGCCTTAAGCACAACACTGCAGCATCTTACTTTTGGCTACTGCTGAACCAATCCCTAAGCACTGGAATAGGACCTGTAATCTGCAAATCAGCATCCATGAAGCCCACCTAAAAAACTAAACAGGGTGAGGAAGATCCCAACTACAGACCTATATCGAATCTACCCTCTCCGGTGAAACTATATGAGAACCACATCTACAAAAACCTACTCAACCACGTAGAAACAAAAAGAATATTAGACAACTCACAAGTCAGCTTCAGACCAATGAGAGGAACGGAATCAGCAATTCTATCCAAATGGGATGATCTAAAAATAAAGGCAGATAACAGCTCCTGATCGGCCCTCATACTTCTAGACATATCAGCCACTTTCAACACAATAAGACACCCAACACTAATCCAGAGACTGGAGCAATGAAGTGTTAACGATTCTGCTCTACAATGGCTAAAATCTTTCCTCACTAACCGAACTAAAAGGACCTACCTACTGTCATTTAATTCTAACACCAAAAACATCTCCTGTGGGATACCGCAGGGTTCTAGCCCCCCCCCCGATTCCTCTTCAACATTGACATGACCCAACTAATGAAAATCATTCGAACCCACAGACTTATTGCCTACAACTATGCAAATGATACCCAATACATCTTCAAGATAACCGCCACGCAAGACACAAAAACACCCTCAACAAATGCCTCACAGATGTATACACCTGGATGGCAACCAAAAATCTCAAACTAAACACAACCAAAATTGCAAAATAATGCTCTCTCCTCAAGAGGATATTGCAACAGCAACACAACTTAAGTGGTCAACAGGCACGGGAACCAAACTGGAAGCATCATCTGTGATATAAAAAGAAACTGGAAATACTCATGGACAACAAACTCTCACTAGAACCACAAGTCAACACAATAGCAAAGAAACGCTTATACCTCCTGAGTTTAATTAGAGGGATCCTACCCCACCTCTGCTTTCCACACAGAACCCTTGCAATCATCTCCTTAGTATTAACAAGAATCGACTTCACAAATATTCTCTACCTTGGAATGCCTGACTGGCTCACAAAAAAATTCCAAGGCATCCAAAATATTGCAGCAAGGATACTCCTGAGACTAAACAGAAGAGACCACATCAGACCATCTCTGAGAAGCCTACACCGGCTCTCAGTAAATAAATGCATTAACTTCAAAGCCCTCTGCATTGCCCACAAATCACTGCATGGACAAGGAGCCGAATTCCTCCAAGCCAAAATCAATTGCTACTAACCAGGGAGAAACTTAGGATCAAGCAACAACCTCCAAATTGAAACAAAACACTGGGAAAAAAGGAAATTCAGAGGAACCGCATTCTCACACCTAGTAGACAATCTATGGAGCTCAATCCCGAGGGTGATAAGAGCAATGCAAGATCACCTCACCATCAAAAAACAACTGAAAACCTGGCTATTCAACTCACTGTGATTAACACAAAAACGGGCACCTGCAACAATATCACCATGAAACCATTGAAAGTACCGATCCTGGAAGCAACAACAAAACAACCACACAGTACTAACCAATAGCTATCCGTGCTCCTCGCTCCTCTCCGGCATACCCCGCACATATCCAACACAAACTAATGGACCAGCCCTGCCTCATACAAACACACAACTCACACAGCCACCAAAAGACCAAAACTGTTGCTCTGGACACATTGACATCAGTGCAAACAATCCTAGTACACTCAGAAAGCTGACACGTACAGATGCCAGTTCTCCTGGTTCTACAAGCACCAACAGAAGAGCACAACCTCTATCCTATTCCTCTTCCCGCACTAACCTACTCAATACACTTTCTTACAGAGCCACTTGAGTGCCGGGAGACTATGTGAATGGTAACGGTGCACAGTGTAAATCAACTTAACATAACATAACATGATCTCAGTGTCTTCTGCACCTTCCTCCATCTCATTGTCTCTCTATTACTTATCCATTTCCCCTTCCTCACTGGCTCACACTCTTGTCTGACTTGTTGACTATATTCCCATATCAGGAGACTTCTTCTGCACCCAAATCCCCATTGAGTCTTTTCACCCTTTCTGCCTATTTCTCCAGTTCAAGAGGACAGCAACATTTTATGTTTTTGCTGTTGAAATGTGCTGCACAGGTCTTTGCATTTTGCATACAATTATTTTGAGTAAAAATCTTTTTAGAAGTAAATGTTATAATGAGTTTGTATATCATTTCAATGTGTATATGATGTGTGAGTGCTACTGTGGTAGTCTTTAAGCCATCGTAATGTGTTGTGAGAGTCCTGCAATGCCTTGGACTGTAGCTGAATCTGCAGTCATGGAAACAGGGCTATATAACATTCCCCAAATGTGTGATTGTGGACACATCATGCCTCCCTCTGTACCTTGGTTCTTATATCTGGCTGAAAGGAGAGTGCCTGTAAACTTCTGGTAATGTCATCAGAGGTCAAGGGTCGCGTGATTCACTTCCACTACCCCTGGCATTTTGGTGAAATGACATCCCTGCTCCTTTGCATAACAAATCTTCCCCTGGGCTGAGTTCTTAACAAACCTTATAATATTGTTTCACCACGTCATCCTCAGGTCGCTCATGCCACCCGGTTGTAACTTTCTCACGCACCATATTGAGACAAGGATCATCCTCAGCTGCTCTGTTCCACTGTTTGAAGCACTTCGCTTGTGTATAAGCGCTTCACAAATAAACAATTACAATTCCTTTTCCCTGTCAAAAGTACCACTGCAACTTGGAACACGTGATCATTTTCCTCCTCCCATTCTTCTGTGACTTACACTCCACGGCCTTCTCTCTCCGACCTCGAAAGAAGATCTGCCAATACATTATTCCTCCCTGAAATGTACTCCACTCCAAATTCATGCTCTTGCCTTGACGCCACCCACCTCATGATTCGCCATGAAAAACCTTAAAGCCCCATAGTGGTGAAAACACCCACAAGAGAGTTATGTTCAGCACACACTGTGAACCTTTCTTCCACAAATGAATAAACAGAATTTGTTCATGGCCATATCACATACAATGCCTCTGTCTCAATCACTGAGTACCAGGTTTCCGCGTCCCATGCAAAGAAACACCATTACCCTGTCAACTCCATGTTTCATTTGAAACAGAACCACACACAAGCCTATGTCACAGGCATTGGTCAAGTGTGACACTACACATCAAAACTTAACACTGGTGCCCTTACAATTGCATCTTTGATGTCAACAAATTCCCTTTGACACTCTTCAGACCAGCAGAAGTCCATTCCTTTCTTACTCAACTTTCTAATCTCTGCACCTGTCTGTAAATTGGCCCAAAAAGAACAAAACTCCTTGCCTGTACTTTGGCCTCTTCAAGTTTACAATAACTGAAACAAACTCACCTTTTGGTTTTACCCCTTGTGTGCTCAATTTGTGCCCTTAATTTGAGATTTTCCCCGCTCAAGTTCAAACCTGCTTCCCTGATGATCTTAAGCGCCCCTCCCAGCTTCTGATCATTCTCCCTATCATCAGTCCCAGTAACTAAAATATATAATTTTGGAAGCAGAAGACAATTTTAACTCCCTTAAACAAAGCATGAATCATTCTTTGAAAAAAAGATGTTGCAGACACCTGCCGAAAGGGCATTCTTCAAAACCTTTATGTACTATCCAGTGTGATCAAACTGGTGTAGTCTCTGTATTCGAGATATAAATGTACCTGATGATAGGACGAAGCAAGACCCTGAGTGCTAAAACTTTAGACCCGCCCACTAGACATAATTTCTCCAGTGTTTGGCAGGGGAAATGTGTCTACTATAACACTGCAATTGAGCCCCCTCAGGTCTATGCATAGCCTAACCTCTTCAGAGGCTTTTCTAACCACTACAATGGGTGATACCAACTGTGAGAAACCAGCGGGTGTCTCACCCGCTAGTACCCGGGGATCTCTCTCTCAGGTGGCCAGGGCACACCAATCGCCTTCGGAACCAGACCCTGGGGGTGGACCAGTGTGGGAGGATCACGTGGGTGACGGGTCCTTGGGGAGTGGGAGTGGCACATCTGATGGCGAGACGTGGTATCCCTTTCCCTCTAACACCTTTAACCCCTCCTACCTGGTAGCATACCGGGGGACTTTAACCCCCCCTTCCCTACACCAGTACTGCTACACAGACAGCCTGCTCTGGAAGAGAACAGACTAGTACCCAAGCAATGTACCTGACCTGTCCCACTACCATGGTCAAGCAGAGTCAGGCAATTACCTTTGACAACACAGACCTGACTTCAATTGAACTTCCCCGCATGGATAAACGGCGGAGCACGAGAGCACACTTGGAGTGAGGCAAAGCACACAAAGGAGCAGTTCTTCCCAGCCAGCAGCTGAGCCGATGGAGAGAGACGGGAGACCGAGTAAGGAGAATAAGGAAGGAGATAACCTTGACCTTTTCAACAAGTGATCGTTATTCTCCTAGGAACTTGAAAGCACTACATGTAAGGCCAAGAAGGGAAAATGAAGAATCCTGCATTGTGTGTCCTAGGTACCCGTGCCCCCTGCATTAATGACTGAGGCGGGGAGATGTAGCAGCCATTGTGGTATAGTCCTTGGCTCCCAGATCAAAGCTGCAAACAGAGAAATCAACACAGCTGGTGATTTGAAGGAAACTGTACGAGGCCGGTCTGTGTTGAAGCGAAAGTTGCAAGCGGCAACATTGTTACACAAAAGAGCGAACATTGAAGCGTTTGATGAAAGACACACGTAAAGGTCAGACGGCTGATGAATTGTTTGAACACTTAACATTAACTAAGACTAAGATACAAGATAGCAGAGTGGTCCGGCACTGCTTGTGTCCCCAATCAAAGGTCTCTGACTGATGTATCACACAAAGAAGTGGCAAAAGGAACTGTAATATGTGAATGTGATAACTAAGAACAGAAATCAAGAAAGAATTAATCGAAGTGGTCCTGCGAGGGTATAAGTAAAATCCATCGCACAGTCGGATATCAGTCAGAAGTCTTTGATTATGAATACATGCTTTAAGGTCTGAGCCCGGCTGAGGGAGAAACATTGTGAATTTATCTAACTGTGAAATAAGGAGAAAGTGAGAGTGCAAGGTCTGAGCCCGATCAAGAAAGTCCTATTGTGAATTGGTGTATAAAAGGGCTCCGAGCCCGGCTGAGGGAGACCCAGGGTGAACAGTGTACCTGAGACTTTGTAAGTGTGAGACTCCTGAAGAGAAATAAACTTTGATGTTGTGTTTTGTATCCAAGGCATTCTACGAATGAGAGACTTTTGAATGGAAAGAGACTTTGTCGCAGAAGGCTGTGGTTTATATCCTGAACTGCATACTCGTTCTGGAGAAGCCAGAGTCTGTGCTAAGCTTGAGTGTGCCACCTTGCCCCATGCTGAAAACGTGGGGAAGGGAAGTTAATTGTCTGGCTGTTCTGACATATTGGGCCTCATTCCGAGGTTCGCGTTAAATCACTGACTTTACCGGCATGGCGGAAATACCGTATCCGCGTTGGTAGCAGGGCGTAAATAGCACCATATTCCGACCTCGCGGGCACAAGCTTTCCGCCATGCCGGTAAACCCCCTAGCGCCATACCGGTAAAGGGCGCGTCAAACCCCTTACCGACAACAACCGAGACGTAACTAACACCATCGCCCTCCACCTAGTGCGTAAATAGCGGTGCCCGTAATTAACGATGACCGTAAATTACGGGCACCGGTAAAAACCGCAAACGGAAATTACGTCATCGAACAGGAACGGGAAGCATCATGGCGGCCATCTTTAAAATCACAATCCATTGCAATCCTCCCCATACAGGACTCGTGGGCATATTGTGATAGGCAAAATAGACTCCAGAGACCAGCATCATGCCAAAAGCATTAAAAAAGGGTGCTGCGCGCATCAGGAAGGAGAAATTCTCCCAGGATGAGCTCCAGGTACTTGTCGATACTCTGCATGAACATGCAGAGATTGTTTTCAGCAGCGACATGCGCAGGCCCACCATCCTCAGGAAGAAGGAGATATGGGAGCTGGTCTCGCAGAGGGTGAGCGCTGTCGGAAACACCCCCCGCAGCACGACGCATTGCCGCAAACGCTGGGATGACCTCCGTCTGAGGGTGCGGCCCATCCTCTCAGCAAACCGCAATCTGGCCCTAGAGACAGGAGGAGGCCCAGGCTCACCCATAAAAATGATGCCCTGGGAGGAAACATGTGCAGAGATGATGGGCACAGAAGCCATCGAAGGCGTTGGCGATATGGATTGCGGTGATCCTTCATCAGCTGACGCAGGTGAGTGCCATGAGTGTAAACAGTACATGCATCCCTAATGCAAGTCATCGCCAAGGGCAGGTCAAGCAGTCACATCATGTTTGGGTAAACCCCCCCCCCAATGATGCCGTAACAACTGGGACCCAGGATGATGTCAGGTGCAAGGCTGACACCCATATTGGGCATGCCACACAAAAAGCTGGTCAATGTCAGTCACCACAGTACTCCGCCAACATGAGTGACCCTGCCGACAGTATGCTTTTCCCATCCAAGCAAAGCTCACAGTCCCACTCAGCACCCAAATGTCACCAAAACGCTGCTATCCCATCGTAATACCATTGTCTGGAAGTAATTCTGACCCCCAGATCATTGCTCATGCTGTCTCTCTCTTGCCCCCCACAGGCACCGGTCATGAAAGTGAGGACCAGGAAGGCCCCCGGACAAGTACCTCCCGGGGCACAGGCAGGGGACAGCACACACCTGCAAGCAGGAAGAAGGCACATGCCACACCACCTGCCCCAGCAACCCCCATGGAGGGTACACAACCCACATCCGCGGCCCTGGACATGCCTGCAGTTCTGCGGGACACATGCCCCATGTTGCACCATGAGGAATCGAGTGCGTCAGGGGAGAATGCTGCCATGTGCATCCTCGATGTGCCAGGCAGCACATCACCAAACACCATCAACAACGTGGAGGAGCCCAATGTCTATGTACAGAGCCCAGACACTCCCTCGTACAGCCAGGTTGCCCATAGCGACCCTGGGTCGAGTGACGGCCCAGGGCTCACAGGCGAAGCGGACACCTGTCTGTCATGTGCCCACTTCCCCTGCAGGAAGTCCTGTAAGTCCTGCAGGCACAACAACACAGAGCCTGCCAACCACATCGCCCACATCGGCTGCAGAAACAGTGCGCTGCCAGCACCTCACGGGCATGATAGAGGAGTTCCTCCGGGACAACTGGGAATCAGGGTCGGTGCTACATAATGACCTTCAGGCCCTGGGCGAGGTCATCAGTACCAGCTCAAACCGCATCTGTGAGATGCTTGGCAGGATTGCTGATGCCCTGGAGGCAGCACCCCCCAGACCACAGCCCCAGCAGGAGGAGCCACCCTCCCAGAGCTCCTCCACGCAGACCAGCCCGGTCCGTAGGTCACTGCGCACGATGCGCCGGAATGGAAGGGATGACCCAGGCTCTGGCAGTGCCCATTGACCGTGCAGCCACACACATGTGGCCAATGCTGCACTGATGGGAACATTGTGGGGTTGTTGTGGGGGGAGGGTTGGGGGTTGAGGGTGTGTGTGGGAGTTGGGGGGGAGGATGAGGGGGTTGAGGGTGTGTGTGGGAGTTGGGGGAGAGAGGGAGGGGGTTGAGGGTGTGTGTGGTAGTTGGGGGGGAGGGTGAGGGGGTTGAGGGTGTGTGTGGGAGTTGGGGGGGAGGGGGAGGGGGTTGAGGGTGTGTGGGGGAGTTGGGGAGGAGGGGGAGGGGGTTGAGGGTATGTGTGGGAGTTGGGGGGGAGGGGGAGGGGGGTGAGGGTGAAGGATCTGTTGTACACGTTTGGACATCATCATGCAATACACAGTTTGGTCTATCCTACAATACAGAGTGGACATTCATTATTGTGCATGTGTCTTTTAATGTCTCACAGTGCATGTACTACATGTATCCCCACACCCAGTGCCCAATGCCCTGTCATCCTCACCCCCTTAGCTGACTTGTGATTCAGAAATATTGCTCGATCAATGCTTGTCGCACGGTACGTCCCTCCCGTGCATCGGCACCATGTTGCTGTTCTGCCATTCCTTCCTCCACCTCCTCCTCCTCCTCCTCATCTGGTGGTAGCAGTCCCACGTCAGGGGGCAGTGGCACGTTCCGACGGATACACATGTTGTGCAGCATTACACATGCCATGGTGATCTTGGACACCTTCTCGTGGCTGTAGATGAGGGCCCCACCTGACCGGCTGAGGCAACGGAATCGTGCCTTCAGAAGGCCGAAGGCCTGCTCTATGACCACCCGTGTACGGGTATGAGATCTATTATAGTCCTCCTCGTGCCTGTTTTGGGGGTTGCGGACCGGGGTCATGAGCCACGGTTTCAAAGGGTAGCCAGCATCACCTGCATGAGAGTGGAATGAAGGTAAGTGTTGGTACATTCATGGTGGAGAACTGTGCTAGTCTTACATTGCAGCGGGTGATGACTGGCCATGCACACATGTCCCTGGATACAATCAACCCATTACTGGTCCGGCCATGTGTGCTGGCCAATGGAATGATGGAGGGGGTAGCTTCTCCCTGATGGGTCATGGTGCGCACTCATGTCTTGTTGCATGTGCATCGTTTATGCATGCAGCAGTGTTGGACTGCATTAATTGATGACTTGTATGAGACTTGCTGTAAGGGTGTGTTGGTAGTAGTTGGTAGCATAGCCTTCATTCAGCACTGATCCCTATCATGGTGATTGGCAGCAATCCTAAGGAGGTGCCGAACCAGTCACACGCAGTAGGATCCCTCTCAGACTAACCTCTATGCACTCCCATGGATGACTGTCCTTTGTGTTGAGATGCAGGAGTCAGCGACATGGTGCTATTGCACTGCATGGTGCACGATGACCTTACAGTGTGTAAGGTCCACCGATGTGTGGTGCATGTGTCGTGGTCTTAGGCCAGGGTAACTGTTTGTCAGGTACCATTAGGTGTTGGCTCGTATTCACTACTGTGTGGTTAGGTGGTAATGTGGCGTGCCACTTGTCATGGGGCACAGTGTTCTGTGAGGTGCACAACGTACAATAGCGTTGTCATTCCCTCCCGGGTGGAGTATGCATACCCCCCCTTTCCCTGCCGGGTGGAGTATGCATCCCCCCCCTTTCCCTCCCGGGTGGAGTATGCATCCCCCCCCTTTCCCTCCCGGGTGGAGTATGCATCCCCCCCCTTCCCATGCCCGCAATGGGGTATGCTGACAACCTACTCAGAGACCCAATGCACTGCCATGGCCCATTATGGTTACTCACCAAGCAGCCAGGTACGTTGTCCGGCATGTCGGCCCATGTAGCGTGGTAGTGTTGAGTTCCGCAGGACCAAGGAGTCATGAGTTGATCCGGGGTACCGAGCATTGCATTGTGTGATGGCTTTACTGGCATTGCACACCATCTGGACGTTGATGGAGTGGTATTGCTTGCGGTTGCGATACGGCACCTCCATGGCATGGGGAACCACCAATTCTACGTGGGTGCAGTCGAGGGCACCTATGCAATTTGGCATGCCTGCAAGTGCATGTAAGGCAGCTTTGGTATCATATATCTCCTGTGGAGTCCGGGGGAGGCATATGTAGTCCCTTCTGTGCTTGAGGAGGGCATCCAGCACTTGGTTGAGTATCCGGGAAAATATTGTCTGTGAAATGCCATGCATGTGTCCCACTGTATGCTGGTAGGTGCCTGTGGCAAGGAAGTGGAGCACGGACACTACCTTTAGTAAAGGGGGGATGGCAGTGCTGATTTCTATGAGGCTCACTATATCGGTATGTATCAGGGCCACTATGGTGGTTATGGTGTCCCAGTCAAGCCGGTACAGAGTGTGGATCTGCTCTGGTGTGAGGTTGAAGGGGGTGGCTCTGATGCGGGGTATTGGGGGCTGCCGGCGTGGTAATGGTGGCTGCACTGGTAGGGCATGCTGGCCCTGTCTCACCCTCCTTCTCCTCCTGTGTATCCTCTGTGGTGGTTCCTGTGGTTGCTGTTGTTGCTGTTGTTGTAGTTGCTGCCTTGCAAGCAGGGCATCCAGCTCCAGGAATGCTGCTACAATTGGTATCATCTTGGTGTGGGTGGGGGTGTGGTGTGTGGGTGTGCTCCTTTTGTGCTGTGCCAGACTCTATTGCCTCCACCTGTGCTGATTGGGTGCACCTGTTCCTCTTACAAACATTGATCAGGGTTGTTAACACCTTCGCCGCGATGCCGGTATTAACGCCATGGCGGTAAGGTACATTGCGCCCATGTGGAGGTCGTTATTTCCGTGTTCGCTTTGCTTGGAATCGGAGATGGTTTACGCCTTCCCGTTATTTACGCGATGGTGTGTCGGGCGCGCGACACTGGTCCGCTATTTACGCAATCGTAGTTTACGGTGGCGTAAATAACGGTGTGGCGGGTCAAAATGGACCGTAACGGTAAAGGAAGTCGTTATTCCTTTACCGGCCTCGTTTTTCCCTTAACGCCGGACTCGGAATGACCCCCATTGTTTCTTGAGCACTCTTTCCTTTGCATACATAATTTTCCCACACAATTTGTATTTAGAAGTAGGGATTGGCAATAGCTTTATTAGTATTGGCCCTTTGTATTTTGACAAGACTCCTCTAGGACTGCCTTATTTTTACTTTGATGGTTGTAGCTTGCTCCCTTCCTTAGATTTAGGGTTAGATAAGTTTTCAACCAACCCATTGAAGTTCAATAAACACCCTTAAACTGTGTTCACTTGTTTCTGTCTTCACTGTTTGAGATACCATGCCTTCCTTAAACCACTTGGATGCTCCCATCTGTTAAATTACCCAGAGCCACTCTAATTCCTCCAACTCATTACTCACCTCTTCTCTGAGACATATCTGACTGTTTCTCATTTTACCTAGACGTAGTTCAACATTAGCTTGAATCCAAATTAGATGATGATAACCTTTGAGGCATTCCAACCTGTCCTGCTCCTGTCTGCAAAATTCTCCTCCACTGTATCTGATTTCTCTGTTACTTGCACCATCACAGGCATGCAGGGATTTAGTGTGATGCCAATTTTTCTCTGATCATACAATCCAAGTAAACCTCCTCCACTGTTAGACATGGCGATATCCACAATGTTGATTGCCCCAAACATTCAAGCTTTCCCTCAAACTCACTTACAATGTCAATATTCACACCCCATAAGCATTGGCAACTGCATTTTGGCTTGGCAAGTACTATCCCTTTTCCCCAGAAACATGCCTTACAGGTTTTCCTATCTATAATGGTGTAATCCGACCAAGGGTCCAGCAACATTGAAACTGGTATGTCATTAACTCTTACCTCCACATGTGGTTTCAATCCCTTCTTTTTCTGCTGTCTACCTGGCTCACTGGGAAATTCACACCACTATCAGCATCCACTACCATCCACCCCTCCATGTTTTTCTCATCAATAGAGACATGCCCCACACCACACTTAGAAATGTTCTAACAGAATTGTGCAAAATGGCCCCTCTTTCCACACCTTCTGCACTCTGAATTTTACCCTTGGCATCTTCCAGAACTGGCAAAGTAGAAGGTCTCCCACCCCGGAAACACCTGCTTTTTTCTCTGACGCATATCCTTCAAAGCCCTCTTTTTTCCAGTCGCACTAGTTGTTGCTTTGGTTTTCTTGTGCTCCATGTGTTCTTTCGAGAATCGCTGACTTCCCTCTCATTTCGGTTGTGTCCTTCTATCCTCAGCCTTTATGCTTTATGAGGGGAGAGCCTTAAATTGCTCTCCCCTCTTGTATCCTTACTTTCTAGCTCCTTCACACATCTCATCATATGCGCCATCCTATTTGCTATCTGATCTGTAGCACCTCGTCCATTCAGGGGTCTCCTTTCTCCCATCTTTCCTCTCTTATTTTATGTTCCCTCAAACGCAGCGTAAGTTGATCCCATCGGCGCTCACTATAAGATTCACCCGTTGGACAGTTCACCCAAAAATGGCCCAGGGTCTTCCACTGATTTGCCCTCTGTCTGTTCACTCATTCCAATATAGTAATGCTCTAAAAAGTAGGCATTTTATAACCTCCTTATCACTACAAGCTCTTCACTTATATCACTATACTTGTCAATTGGAGGTCTTTCTAAATTACGACTCTAGAAGCTGTGTCAGTTATATGGTGTCCGTTATACGTGAGGGGTGCAAGGTGTGCCTTAACGCCCTAACAATGGTTCTGGCGCAGTCACATGATGCTTGTCTTTGGTTAAAAAACCTCAGGCTCCTTTTGGAGACAGGCAAACACAAGAGACAAAAAAGCAATAATTTGATGACTCCAGAATTTCACAATGTTGTACTCAGCAAGTTTTTGCACTAGGAATATATACTGGTAAGCATGGGATGGAAAGGCTTACCAGCTCCTGGATCTTAACACACGTGCTGCTCAATGCAGTAACGCAGTACTGGAACGCCGGGCGGTCAACTGTAGCTTCGGCTTCGCTCTAGAAGAAAACATAAATCTGCAAGCGTGTCAATACACGCCGGCTATTGAGGTGGCAGAAGGGAAAATCTCTCACCCTGGCTCCTAACAACTATAGGGACCTGCCAGCGGGCTGCTGCTCGTCATCACTGGGCAGCTCCGGTAGTGATTAGCTATGTTTTGCCGGCAGCGTGTATTTGAATTCGATGCCGCGGGACCAAATGGACTCTATGGACAGTCCGCCATCTTGACACTGTCCGTGTCTGGGGGCCATATTGGGTCAGACTTAGGGGATCTAACTAGTGTGTATCACTGAATACGTATACGTATCTTACCCCAATGGCAAATTCCAAAGGAACAAAAGCAGATTATGCAATCATCACGGCATAGTATGTCAAGAGGAAGTTGGACATAAGATTCAAGAAAAAGTGATGGATAAAGAATGATACAAGAAAAATAAATGAGGATTAAATGAAAAAAAGGTATATGAGATCGACTGAGGGGTGTGCAAGATGATTGTTGCATTTAAAGCCTAGGTGCAGTGCATTGTGTGTGTACAAGCTGATGTTTCTATGGTAACCTGACATACCGGGTGCAGTTGCGATCATGGCCCAATATACTTATTTAAGATGGAGCAGGTGTGTCTGGAGAAACACATATGGGGAGGGGTGTGTGTCTAGTTTAACTTTTAGATATTTTATACAACCTATTCTGAAAGGATACATCATTAGACGTTACTCAATACTTGCAATGATAGAATAGTAGACAAACCCCTGGCCGATGTCTGACATTCATATTGGTACATGATGCCTAGAATACAATAGCTAGCAAGCAATTACATACATATGCCTACGAGTGCATTCATTGACAGGTCAGATCAACTAGGGAAGTAACTTATAGAGCTGCAGCCCATACCATAAAATCTGAAAAACAAATCAAAACGGTATACTCTGCTATAATTGAGTTAACGTGGGAGGACAGCTAATTCATTCCATTGGATTTGTTCATTCAACCCCCCCGTGTGTGTGTTTAATCTGAATATCCAGTTTTGTTCTCTCCTGAGAAGAATGTTGTGGTTGTTGCCACCACGTTTCGGGATTTGTATTTTTTCAATTATTGTCCATTTGGAATTTTCTGGGCCATGTCCTTTTAGTATGAAGTGATTAACCATCGGGGCTGTGAGCTTTTTCATCCTAAGGCAGGACCGATGGTCAATCAATCGTTTTCTGATAGGTTTCGTTGTCATGCCCACATATTTCAAATTACATGGGCATATTATCAGATATATGACTCCTGAGGTATTGCAGTTGGTGAGGTGACGCTGTTTCCAAGGGGTTCGTCGCCCAAGGTCAATTTCTTTTGTGCGCTCAGTCTGTGAGCACATAGAACAAGACCCACAAGGGGAATGTCCTATTGGAACGGTACTTTGCCACATCTACCAAAGTAGTGATCTACCCCCTTTTCTGTTTTTCTGTCACCTCTCTGTAGGAGTAAGAAAACACACTCATGGGAGCAAGTAGTCACCCATAAGGGAGTCAAGACCCCTCCGACACAAATTACGTCCTGATGAAGATGACTTAAACAACTATGGTTATGAAACCAGTCAACCCCGATACAGCACGAGCTGGCCTCATGCATTTTTAAGATCTATGTGCAAAGCTACTTGACATAGACTGAGCCACAATCAATTAGACCTGAGCCAAGTACAAGGTCTCCTATAGAATTTGTCTGTGAAATTTTATGTGTTTCAAAAGGACCTCAGAGTTAAGGTGCCTTATGTGTATTGTATTGTATCAGTACAAGTTGTTAGATTCTTCTAGTAGATGGCACCACATTGGCCAATAAAGTATAACACAATGATGTGCACAGATAGCTCTAGAAAAATCCATTACTGGGCATTGTCTAATGTAAAATGCCCACTTTTTCAGCTATCACTAAAACACCTGGGACTGAATTTTAAAGTGTGAATGCAGGAACAGGATTTAGTTTAACTCTTTCCTTTGTTTGTCAATCAGTGGTGGTACACCCAATGTTAGGGATGACACGCTGAGATACAGAAATTTGCTGCTATGTGTATATGATGTACTGAGCACACATACATAATATGTCCAGCAGAATCATTTCTCCAGAGACCGTGATAGTGTGTTATCATGTATTTAAATTCCAGGTAGGAATGCAATTTTGACCTTGTTTAGGCCTAATAAGCAACACCCATAGTGTTACAGCGCTCGTAATGTTGCCACCCAATCGTCTCATTTGTCACTTCACTGCACCTCGCTGGGTCTGTGAAAACAAAATCAAAATATCGAGGCTGAGTACCCCAAAGGAAATACACCGAACACGGGTTACAAAGAAACATACAAAGTACTTTATTTTATACTGAATCCAGTTACAAAAACAGAGCAAAATCAGATAGCTATCGGCCCTCAGTACAACACAACGAACTCCAGCGTGGTTCAGTGTGTTCAGTGAGAGAGCTTGTACATTAGAATGCATTCGTTTTTTATACACTTGGTGGGCACGATGTCCAGCCCCACTTCGGGTTAGTATTCCATTTAATACATCACCTATCTAGAGTTTGTGCCAAGTCTCGAACAACCGCATATAACTGGTTTGCCTTTAATACATGTATCAACAAGCCTGTGCAATAACTGTGTATTCTAAGATTTTCCATGCAGGCCTTCTCAAACAGTAATACAATGTAGTTAAACAGATGTTCTACGTTCAGTATTTGAATACATTGTTTCAACATATGCTCGTGGATTAGTTTCATTGCACGAGTAATCCTTTTACACACTGGTCAACGAAGGACAAGATCTCAGTTCACGACCTCAACAAGTGGCCTGCAGGCAAGTTACATATTAGCTATGTACAGAGGTCAAGACGGCCATGTTGTATTCTGGAATGACATCGTCCACCATTTTAACTCACAGGGTGACTTTTACAAAGCAAATCCTAAAATGGCGGTTTGTCCTAAAATGGCGGCTTACATTGATTTAAGGTCAGGACCTTGCAACACGGATTCTTTCGCAAGCGACTTTCGAGCAGCTTGGCGTAGGCCAATATTCATATATTTATTGCAATAGGAGGCACGATACAAACCCTCCTTTTGGCCTATGCCAAGTGCTAAAAACTACTTTAGATCTCCTTGCAAATAACTCCATGCATCATCGTCCATGCACCCTGAATCACTATCGGAAATATCTATTGCCATTGGGTCATTTGCTAAAATATCTTTCAACACATATTCTTTGGAAGTTTTATCCGGGGCATACACTTTATGTCCTATCGAACCTATCGCTTGTGCGCAACATCCCCCTAGCATCAAACACATACCAGGCAGACACTGAATACAGCAACAAAGAAACAACAGGATTCCCAAAATAATTAGCAAGACCGAAAGTACCTTCTAACCCCAAGATCGCAAGAAGTCCCAGAACCAAGCGCTTAGATCCCAGTTTCCCTCGGGAACATGCACTTCGGAACTAAGGACGTGCAGATTCTGTATTGCCTTGAAGATAGTTGGGGAGGAATCTGGTGTGAAAACACAGCAAGCGGACCCCACTAATTTACACACTCCACCACGCTCAGCCAGAATGACATCTAATGCCATTCGGTTTTGAAGTGCTACTAATCTTATCGCCTTTTGTTCTAGCGTCATATTATAGAGTATGTCCGTGGTCCGGTTGATGGTTCTCTCCAGTACTCTCGCTAGTTTTCTGATATCTTCTGAATTCGCTATCTGCCCCCAAAATGGCACAACTGATTTAGCTATATCTCCCAAGATTTGTGCTGGGGAGTCACCATTCTCATCCCGCCGTGGACGAGCCTTCAAAACTTCTCTTGTACTAGCTATAAACAACCCAGGTAACAGGATCCCTAAATAACAGGTTCCCTGCCAATGCCTGGACAACCATGGGAATGCTACATTACCGCAGACAAAGTAGACAGGTTCGCCTACATACAAAGGTCTGTTTTCCCCAGTCAAATTTGCAACGTTGGCACAACCTAGAAAATTTCCCATTTACTGAGTTCCATTCCTCTGTATGCAAAAAGAAACTGAATTGGGGCTATGGTTAACAGTGTAAGAAGGAGGCATGGCATCCTTATTGCCTATTGGAGCCATCTTTAAGGAAATCAAAGATTTGAAAGGACGAGACAGTTTATCAGAAGGCCTAATAGAAGCAACATTCGGTTTACTCCTGTTTGCGAAAAGCGAGCATCCCAGGGGAGTCAAAACACGTTTCTCAAAACTATTCAAATTGGTGCCATCCAAGTTCCCTGAGATGCTATCATTCCACCGGCCAAAGAACAGTGCTCTAAGAGAAGCATAGCAAGCAGTTGTCAACGGTAAAGGATGAATATACCAACCTAGCCCCTTATCCCGGTGTTGCGGTAAATGTGAGCAGACCCAACAGTTAGATTTGTTAAAAATGGCATGCGTAGCATTCATGATAAGCAGTAGAGTATTATTGTGGTACCTTTGTCTGTGCTGAGAATCCCTAGGGGATAGAGTATGCAAATGTACAAAGGGAGTAGGAACAATAGGTGCACTTTCAGTAGGCAACAACAGTTCTAAAGAATGAGTTTCCTCGAGGTACCACAATCCTAAGGCAGCGACTATTAAAAACCCAAATATCATTATAAAAATACAGCAATACATTTTCGGGGCCCAGGCATTTTGTCCATTGTCCCGGTTGGTCACCCCTTTATTTACAAGTCCCATACGAGCGGTAGCGGTAGCAGGCATTGTAGTCTTCAAATGGATACCCCAAAGTTTGTTGCGGGCGACCTCCCGGTCGAGCGACTTCTTAGACCTTCCACAACCCTAGCCAACAGAATCCCCTTTCTCAAATTTGGGCAAAAACAAGCCCGCGATGATCCTTTTCTTCTTCAAATGCACAGCCGAACTGTGCTGTAAGTCTATCAGATGCACAGCAAAACCGTGCCATAAGTCTGTCAGATGCACAGCAAAACCGTGCCGTAAATCTATTTCCTCGGACGTATATTGTACCGTACTTTTCCCAGTACTGATTGATCCGGAAACAATATGTCGTCACTTCCTGCTGGAAGCAACGTGTCGGAAACAAGTGAAGGTGCTGAATTCGAAATAGCAGATTCCAGATGCAAAATTTTTAGAGAGTGTGGGGACAAAATGGCAGCTTGCCCAAGCCTCACGGGCTCAGAGAGATTCTCCAACACACTCTCAGTGCTACTTACTGCTTTGGGATCGTTGGTTGCAGTATCAGCAAGAGGTTCTGTTTCTTCTGTAACGTGTGGCACAGGGTGAGGAAGTTTCTTGACGTGGGACGCGTGGATCCAGTTCTTTCTCCCAGCGACCCGCACCTCTGTCTGGGTGACCAACAGGACTTAGAATGGCCCACGCCAGCGAGGCAAGATGCAAGAGGAGCGCTCGAAAGATTAGATGAGCACCCAGCTTCCAGGCCGTATGCTGTGGCCCGGGCCCTCGTATCGCACAGGTAAAGCTTGTCGTACCTGGTGATAAATCAAATACAGGTTTTTAGTCAACTGGCTACAATAATCTGAAAGTAATACATTTTCAACATTTCTTAATGAGTTACATTTAGGAAGGTTCCAAATATTGGCAGGTCTCCCCATTACCACCTCAAATGGAGAGAGCCCAGTCTTAGTTTGAGGGGTTGTGCGCATGGATAACAACACGATCGGTAAGGCGTCCGGCCATTTTAGTTTGGTGTCGGCACACATCTTAGCGATCTTGTTCTTAATAATACCGTTGTGTCTTTCTACTAGTCCGGCGCTCTGTGCATGTCTGAACGAATGGAACCGTTTGTCAATTCGAATTCGTAATGCCGTACATATCTGCAGAATTACAGCAGCGACAAAATGTGACCATTGTCCGACCAGATAACTCTTGGTAGCCCGAACCGCGGGAAGTATTCCTTTAACATGATTTTTGCAGTAGTCATAGCTGTAGCATCTTTAACAGGGAAAGCCTCAACCCATTTACTAAAAGCACAGATAACCACCAGTACCTATTTCTCATTATCGCATCATTCCATTTCAATAAAGTCAAAGTGGATCACTTCAAAGGGGACACAGGGTGGCCCAAAACTACCCCTTGGAGTTACTGTCCCCTTTCCCATGTTGTGTTGCAGGCAAATCATGCATTCCTGGACGTAGCCCTGGGTAATTTTCGAAATTGTTTCATTTACCCAAACTTTCTCTAACATTTTTGTCATCTTCTGGGCACATACATGCGTAGGACCATGGGCCATGATGACCATCATCATGACATATGCGTCAGGGAGTAGCCATTTCCCTTCTACTATGTCCACCCAACACCCGTTATCGTCAAGTTTCCCCAAGCCTTCAGCCCACCTTTTGGATTCTTCTAACGTGGCATCAGCTTGGATATCCCGTACAGACCAAACACCCTCATCCATTGTATAAGCATTTACAGACTCCCTTGAAACATACATTTCCGTAAGGAGATCGGTAGCAGTTTGCCTAGCTATCTGATCAGTGAAAGCATTCCCTTTCCCTATATCATCTGTAATCTTTCGATGTGCTGAACATTTCATAACTACTAACTGAGTAGGGAGCGCAAACGCTGAGAGTAGTTGTACTATTAGGGAGCCATATTGAATTTTGGTGCCATCCGAAGTTAGGAACCCTCTCTCTGACCAAAGTCTCCCAAAGTTGTGAACCACCCCAAAGGCATACTGACTATCAGTATATATATTTACTGCAAGCCCTTTGGAAAGTTCACAAGCTCGGGTCAATGCTATAATCTCTGCGGCCTGCGCAGAATTATGCGTGATTTTCTTAGTTTCCACAACTTTGCTCAATTTAGTGATCG
The DNA here is from genome assembly GCF_040938575.1 of Ambystoma mexicanum. Classification (NCBI taxonomy): domain Eukaryota; kingdom Metazoa; phylum Chordata; class Amphibia; order Caudata; family Ambystomatidae; genus Ambystoma; species Ambystoma mexicanum. The sequence goes on from NC_090921.1 coordinate 624,704,875, forward strand.
CATAAGCAGCTGTGGATGTACCATCCGGAAGTTTGAAGCAGGAGCCGTCACAAAACAGCTCTCCTTGCGGATTATCCAAGGGAGTATCTTTCAAATCAATTCTACCCTTCGTCTCTTTTTCGGTCGTATGTAAACAATCATGTGGCACTTCGTCGCCGCAAGTAGTATCTTGCGGGAAAGGTAGGAGTTCAGCCGGATTAAGAACACATCACCTCTTAATTTGAATGTGAGGAGCAAACAAGATCAATTCATATCTTGTCAACCGTGCAGAAGTGAGGTGTTGCGTTTGAGTTCGGTTCAGTAGAACATCTACAGAGTGAGGCACCATCAGGGTTAGATCATGGCCTAGGACCATTCTCTCACTCTGTTTTACAGACGCAGCAGCAGCAGCAGCGACAGCTCGCACACATCTTGGCAAAGCGCATGCTACAGTATCAAGGGCGGAAGAAAAGTAACCGCACGGCCTATTCTTCCCTCCATGTTCCTGCGTTAATACAGCCAAAGCACATCCATCACATTCATGCACAAACAACACAAAGGCCTTTTCATATTTTGGTGTGCCCAAATCTGGTGCAGAGCATAATGCAGTTTTAAGCAAGTCAAACAATTTCTGGTGCTCCGCGTACCATGGCAATGGCAAAGAAATGCCCTTCTTTGTTAAAGCCAACATCGGTTTGATCACCAGTGAAAAATCTGGGATCCATAACCTACAGTAAGAAGCCATACCTATCAAGGCTCTAAATTCCTTCTGTGTATTTGGGACAGACATGCCAGAAATGTGTTTCATTCTTTCAGGTGTCAATCTTCTTCCCTCCTTTGACAGGAGATAGCCTAAATAGGCGACCTCCTGACAATAATATTGAAATTTTTTAAGCGAAGCTTTGTGACCATGCTTAGCTAGATGGATAAGCAATAACATAGTGCCCTCCTTACAGGCACTCTCAGAGTCAGCAGCTAGAAGCAAATCATCAACGTACTGAAGCAAAGTACAGGTAAGGGGAAATTCAAGGGTATCAAGTTGTTCTTTCAAAGCCCTACTATAAATGCTAGGACTCTCTGTATACCCTTGAGGTGCACGAGTAAATGTGAACGAGCGTCCCCCTAAGGGGAACACGAACAAATATCTACTATCCTTCTGTATAGGAATACTAAAGAAAGCATTCTTCAGGTCCACAACACTAACGTAAGTAGCTGTAGCTGGAATCATGGTTAGGATTGTCGTTACCTCAGGCACAATTGGAAATTGTGGTGCCACGACTTTATTAATGGCACGTAAATCAATTATGAAACGGAATGGAATTGCATTATCGCCTTTCTTGTACACGGGTAAAATCGGACTGTTACACAAACTTCCTGAAATTTCTTCAATCACCCCGCGATGCACAAAATTGGAAACAATGCATTTCAAAGCTCGCTCGCCCTCAACAGAAATCTTATACTGAGGAATGGTTGGCAGCTCAATTCCATGTTTCAAAACTATCTTGACAGGTTCAATCTGTAAAACACTGACATCATTGTCGTCGACAGCCCACAAGCTCTCTGGCACATTAATGAATTCTGGAGGCAAAGGTCTAGTCAAGAATTGTGAGACAGAAAATTGCTGTGGTGAAATCGTCAAGCTACTCCATCAGAAGAACAATGAATCACTGCATTTAATTCTTTTAACAGATTCAACCCTAGCAAGTTCTCTCCGCAATCCGAAGTCAACAGAAATGGACAATGGTCCGTAAAGGGACCCAAAGAAATAGGTACCGGCAAAGAGACCGGACAAACAACTGGTGTACCAGAAAACCCTACAGAAACATTGGTTTGCCCTGACAGTGGAATGTTTGGAACCCGTGAATGATCAATGGAACACTTCTGTGCTCCAGTGTCTTTCAAAAACTGATGTTTCCTATTTCCCACCACCATTTCAACGTAGGGACCTTTCTGATTGACGGGAATAGATGTAGGTTCCAAACCCTGCTTCGGGCAATCCTAACGAAACAGAATATCATCAAAAGAAAGCTCTTCAGATAAATATGCAGCGGAAGGATGATCAAATATGTTCCTGGTGTCCACACTCGGAGTCTGATTGTCCTGCGAGAAAGGTTGCTGAGGGTCCTGTGTAAACTGACCTCTACCAGGGCCCCCTACACCCGGGCGACCTCTGGATCGCCTACCCATATTTCCAAATGCATTATTTGACCTTTGTTGAAGGACGGGGCATTGTGCTCGCCAATGACCCTCTCGACGACAATAAGCACACTGGTTAATGTTCACAGGACCCAAGGGCACATTCCCCTGCCGGACATACTGACCTCTAACCTGAGAACTACCCCCTCTGGAGCCTCTAACAATTTGCTGCAATAGCACTTTAGTTTTCAAATCACCTTTTTCGTTTTTCAACCCTATCTTTTTCATTATTGACACGGTTCTCATAGTACTGAGCCATGTGCAGTACTTCTGATTGTGATTTCGCCTGCCAAGCGCTCTCAGAAGACATCATTTGTGACTGGATGTCAGGCAGCAATCCACGCACAAATTTGTCCACGAACAACCTTTTCCCAGACTCTGTGCCTAGGTCTTGTCCACTGAAATCCAAGAATACCTGTTCGAACCGATTAAAGAACTCGGTAGCACCCTCAGACTTTCCTTGGACACAGGCTGTAAGTTTGTCCCATATAATTCTTTTTTCTGGAATTATAGTTTTTAATTTTGCAATAATTCTATTAGGCAAAGTTAGTATCACATGAGGGGGTCTTTCACCAGCTGGCCTTTCTCCATCGAGTCTAGTTATATTCACCCATGTATCTCCCAACCCTGGTACGGCGTCAATTGTTCTAACTTGTTTCCATAAATCTACGGGCAGGAGTACAGGGAATAACAAATCAATATCGCCTAAGGTGAATACTGAGGATTGCAAATCGGTCTCTATTTCTTTATAGAATCCTGTCGGATTTTTCCTAATATCAGGGATGGATTGTCTAATAGTGTTCACTTCCTGTCGTGAAAACGGGACGTGAACAAACTGCGATACATAATGTGCGGGAATGTCCACAGCAGGTGTACCTGCTGCAACATTAGCAGGAATCTCAACCTTTGGGACAAATGTCGGAGGTACCTCTCTCATAGGCAACTGAGAAGTAGGAGACTCCGAACGCTTACTAAGCAACAGAGCTAAATCGAGCGCTAAAGCAGTCGAAGAAGTGTCAAGTGAAAAAGCTCTCTTGTAAATACTCATTAAATCTGTGGGACAAATAATCTTTCTTTTTACACAATCATACTGTAGGTACTCTATCATTACCTGTATCACTTTCCTCTGCATTTCTGGCGTATACTGGCTATACGTGTGATATATTTCAACAGGAGTTATCAACATATCCGAAATCCATCTAAGTGCATCTTTCGTACAAATTCGTGCTTCCTCAGATATCGATTTACGACAAGGAAGGAACTGTTTCTGTACATACATATTTTCCTCCTCGTCATCCTCATTCTGTAACTTTTCTAACTCCTTTCTATACCCAAATAACCTCTCGACATGCTCATTTACCTTCTCCACAGTGTCTCTAGAAAGCGCTATAGTATTTAGATCCCTTAACCCTTGTGGGAGATGCGCATTATTTAATCTTCCCCACATTATACATAACTGAATCCCTAAACCTTCAATAAAAACATTTTTCTCAGGAAATGTATACATGTTATAAAGTGTCACAAAAACACTAACTTGATCATCCTTCTCCATACAATGCTTAGCCCATGCAATTAACTCACGTTTCTTCTCCGGTGGTACAGTATTGCGAGTGACAACCTTTGACCCTGCACCTCGATCGATTACAAGCGGCTCAGGACCACTTGGAAGACAGGGATCAGGCAAATTCGATGGAAGTACTGTAACTGGTGCAATAAAAAGAGGTGGGGCAGCTGGAGGAAGGGGAACATTAGGAGGAACAGGAACAACAGGAACTAAAGCAGGTAGAACAGGAATAACAGGTGGAAGAAGCAAGGCAGCAGGAAGAGGAACATACGGAGGTGGCGCAGTCGCACCAGGCCTTCGTTCGTTTAATAATTTATCTATAAATTCAACGGAAGCATGGAGGTCTTTGGACGGATACATTTTTTGAATTCCAAGGTAGAAAGCCCTGTCCATATTTCTAGTCGATTCAGAATGTTTATCTTGGTCATACAATAATGCTTTTTTGGTGTTCGTCTTATGATGGCGCGCATGCTTCTCTCTACTTTTAAGTTGTTGCAACGGTTCTTTTTTCCAATTCTGCAAAACATCAAATGCTGCAGGTCTAGCCTTTTTCTTTAATACAATTGACTCTAAATACTCAAGGCGAGGGATTTCAAAACTACCATTGATTGGCCACTGAAGTTCGGAGGCATGTCTGGTTTGTCTGTGCCAAATGTCATTAAATACTATACTTCCAATGCCATACTTACAGTACATAGTACATGCCGGTGACCCCTCCTGTGGTGCCAGATGGCTAAATTCGAAAGATTTTATATCACTGTGGAATTATGCCCTAAAGCAGGTAGACAATTTCCCAGGCATATCTCAAATTCTTGGTGTTACCTGGTCAATAACTGTGTCTGCAGATACAATACGCCAAATTCAAATTGTAAGGATTAAATTAAGAATCGGGTCACGACTCACCTGACCAAACCTAAGGAGGTCTGATCAGATTTCAAAGAATCTTACCTAACTAATCTTACCTCATGTATGGTGATTTCGACAAATCTGCCCGCCTCGATAAGTGGACTCTCGTCAAGATGCCGTCTCGGACCACATGCTTATCATGCAAGGATCGGGTCGTGCAGCGCTGCTGAGGTGTCGCGTCTCGTTCAGTGGGGCCCCTTATGCCACACCGTCCGATCCTGGTCCGATAGCGTGCGTCAACCTTCAACAATCCGGCATCAATCTTGAGGGTCCCTATTCGGGCGCCAACTGTGAAAACAAAATCAAAATATCGAGGCTGATTACCCCAAAAGGAAATACACCGAACACGGGTTACAAAGAAACATACAAAGTACTTTATTTTATACTGAATCCAGTTACAAAAACAGAGCAAAATCAGATAGCTATCGGCCCTCAGTACAACACAACGAACTCCAGCGTGGTTCAGTGTGTTCAGTGAGAGAGCTTGTACATTAGAATGCATTCGTTTTTTATACACTTGGTGGGCACGATGTCCAGCCCCACTTCCGGTTAATATTCCATGTAGTACATCACTGATCTAGGGTTCGTGCCAAGTCTCGAACAACCGCATATAACTGGTTTGCCGTTAATACATGTATCAACAAGCCTATGCAATAACTGTGTATTCTAAGATTTTCCATGCAGGCCTTCTCAATCATTAATACAATGTAGTTAAACCGATGTTCTACGTTCAGTATTTGAATACATTCTTTCAACATATGCTCGTGGATTAGTTTCATTGCATGAGTAATCCTTTTACACACAGGTCAACGAAGGACAAGATCTCAGTTCACGACCTCAACAAGTGGCCTGCAGGCAAGTTACATATTAGCTATGTACAGAGGTCAAGACGGCCATGTTGTATTCTGGAATGACATCGTCCACCATTTTAACTCACAGGATGACTTTTACAAATCGAATCCTAAAATGGCGGTTTGGTCTAAAATAAAGGCTTACATTGATTTAAGGTCAGGACCTTGCAACACAGATTCTTTCGCAAGCCACTTTCGAGCAGCTTGGCGTAGGCCAATATTCATATATTTATTGCAATAGGAGGCACGATATGATTTCTCTTTTGACAGGTCCACCAACCCTCTCATGGGCAGCACGCTCACCTGGCTCACAGTGCTGTGCTGACCTCACAGTGCTATCACCTCTGGTTTGCTTTGTCTCATCAAGGCTGTCTCTGACTCCTCACCACCGTGGCCTCGACCACCAGCCAGTCGCCACTCTCCGCAACTTCAAACTATGGTCCAGATGGGCTTGCTGCTCATCGCCAATGATACAAAGGTGATTGCCACACAACACAGATAATTCGGTTCAACTCTTATCATAAGCAGAAGCTGTGGGAACAAAGCCCATTTGGACATCGTCTTCCTCCAAGAAGAACCACCTACTAATTTCCACCAGTACCTTGCACATTCCAGAGTCCTGGCACCATCCAAGGTCCCACTGACTCCAAACACTCAGGCACTCTTACCACTCGTACAGCTATAACAGTGTACCACTACCAAAGCAACACAAATTGGGTCAACAAACCTGCATTGCTAATTGTAACCCCAGCAAATTGACAAAATATGGCTAGTATTAGTGTTGGTGCAATGACATAATTTGCAACCACTTCTGCAATTATTCATGTGTGGAATTTATAAAAATGCAAACCTAGCTGGGAAAAAAGGAGTACTGTACAAAGGGTGGGACACACATGAGACTACAGATGGGATTAGAGGTAGGGTGCAGGGGCAGCAGAGCGGGATCTTTGCACGGGGAAAGGTAGGGCTCAGAGGGGTCATCAGTGATAGAACAGAGGGGGCCAGTGTGACCTCTGTTGCTAACCTGTTCTGTAACCAGGGTGCAGAGCATGTAAAGTCCTGTTTCAAAGTTGCCCCCTCCCCTTCAGTTCATTGTTTCCTGCTGATGTTGAGGGTTCTCATGGTGCATTAGCCTCTCGTGATGGTGAGTTGCACAGTGAGGCAGAGTAGTGTTTTGGTTGTGCTTGTAGGCAATGCAGTCTACTAGAGATATGGTGACATTTTCGTAGTCATGTAAAACTGGTTGATGCACTGGCTATACAACCAGCAATGTATTTAAGCAATAAAAACAGTCTTAACTGTAAACATCTGACAACCCTGGATACTTCTAGGTTGCACATTCTCACAATAGTGGCAGTTTGGATAAAACGTTTGATATCATGACACTACATGAGATGTCATGTCATGATAGGTTATGTCACATCATGGCATGATATGTCGTGCCAATTTCTAATGTGATGGGATACTGTATATTATGTTATATGTTGTCATATTTCGCATCATGAGTTATTTCATATGCCGCATCATGGTATGCTATGCCATGTCATGATGACAAACACACCCCTGAATATGCTACCACACCAAATCTAGTGGTTAAAAGAGGAGGTGTGTTCACAGGCATTGCTCTGTCCTTCTTTTAATCTCTTAATTGCTGAGCTACTACTATACATTTCTATGTGTAAAGGACAAGCATACTCGCTCTTAATATCACTCAGCACTCATCAAATCATTTGGTTCAATTGAACATATCGATATCAAAGACTTTCTTGTCGCATATCGATATAAAAGACTTCCACCGTTGGCACTGAGGTGAACCTTGGTAGCAGCTTGGGCTGCATACACAAAAAAATAATATTGTTTTCTCGTTTGTTTGACTGTGCAGAGTTGTGTGTTAATCCTTCTGTCCTAGAGTTGAGTGCTCGTTGCCTCACCCGCAGTGTTTGTTCCCTGGCTGTTTCCCCCCTCCCCTTGTCCCACCTCTGTTCCCCCATTGGCTGTTTGTTGTCTGTGTGAACAAGGACCTAGTCCTGCCTTCATTTCACCTCGTCTGAACCACTTCCACCTTTGGCACCCAAGCCCTATTTATTCTGGGCATCTAGGGCAGCCTCACTGCCCGTTGCAGGCCCCTGCGTGAAGGACATCTCCTACAGAAGCAGCTCCAGATGGTGTCTGCCAGTGTCAGCCATCGAAGCAAGAAGCCTGTAGCCGTCAACCTGCTGCGACTGACAAGGTAGGTGTGGTGGGGCGACAATCACTGCACCCTATTAAACTGACCCACTGCAAATATACTGCCTTTTATCCTTTTCGCACCACTCATAACCGTTTCAGGGAGCTGTAATGTTTTAGCCATCATTCTGATCTCTCCAGGAAAGTCACATTCTTGCATTTGTGTTGTGTTCAAACTAGGCCTTTTCCCTCCTTTTAGGAAAGTCAAATCGAGGTGGTTTTACATTTCAGTTGTCTTCAAACCAGGCCTTTTTTCTTCCTTTTAGGAAAGTCAAATATGAGTGTTTTTGCATCTCTGTTGTATTCGAACTGGGCCTTTTCCCTCTTTTTAGGAAAGTCAAGTCTTGGTGTTTTTGCATTTCTGTTGTGTTCAATCTAGGCATTTTCCCTCATTTCATGAAAGACAAATCTGGGTATTTTCGTTCCTGTTGTGTTCAAACTAAGCCTTTTTATCTGGGTGTTTAGCAGTGCACTGTCCCCTCCCCCTGGCCTCCGTCCTCACTTCTCCTGTGTTCCCCCTGCAATTTTGCCTGCCGGTTGCCTCCCTCTGTGTGAACCCTCCCCCTCCGGTGCTTCCGGTGGTGCGCGGCACTGAACTGTGCCTCTTCATTCTCCCTCTCTCTCCTTTCTTGCCTCTTTGCACCCTCTATGTAGCTCTCAATCACTCCCATCTTCTGAAACTGCTTCTCTATTGCCTATCCTATCCCTCTCACTAAGTCTGGAAGGAAATCGCTCAAGAGGGATAGTCTGGTCTCCAACCCAGACCTCCCTATCACTGATACCTGCATCAGTGCTTCCACCAGACAGACTCTCACCAACATCCTCTTTGTCATTCCCTCTCCAGACCTATGGACCCCCCATATGGTCACTGTTCTCTCTCCTTTTGCCTCTTCTTCCATTAATGGTGGCACCCGATGGGAGGTCCTCTTGGCCTCCTTGTATTCCTCCAAAGCCTTCATCAATGTATATCTAAATGGTAGCATCAAGGCCCAGTGCTGTTAGCCCAATCTCTGCCTTCTTGATAGGTGTATCTGGCGTTTTACAACTTACTCCCTTCTGCTGCTACTCCTTCTACCACCTCTCTGGCTCCTCTGCCACCTCCTTCCTCCTCTGCCACATCTCTGGCACCTCCTCCTCTCTGGCCCCTATGCAACCTCTGTCTACTGCCGCTACCCACTCTTGGGCCATCTACCATTTCCGCTCGGTGTACCTCACTCCTGTACCCTACCCCAGAAGTCTTCTAAAAGTGGCAACCTGCTCTACATAGCTACTCTCAACTGTAGCTCTGCTAGCAAATACTCCTCTGACATCTGCCACCTCCTCGAAGACCTTCATCTGGATGTCCTCGCTCTCACTGAGACATGGTTCACAGGTAGCTCTGTCACAAGTTTCGACACTCTCCTCCCTGAGGGCTACAAGATCCTCTCTTAGCCCAGAACAAACCTGCCCGGAGGCAGAGTGGCCCTGATCTTTCCTGAGTGGGTCCCTGCTTCTGTTATTCCTACGCAGGCCTACTCTTCCTTTGAGGGCCAGTAAGCTCTCTATCTCTCCTGGCCTCTCTCTGACGGTGGCCGCCATCTACCGGCCAGCTGCCCATGTCACCTTCTTCCCCTCAAAAACAGCTGACCTCTCCTTGCCTCTACCTCCCAACTTTTCCTCCTTGGAGACCTCAACATCCACCTGGATGCTTCAAATACCTCCTGTGAGCGCTTCTGCAAACTTTCTTCCTTTCAATTCTACCCTCTGGTCTGACACACTCTGCTGGACACATCTTGGATGTTCGCATCTGCTCAGGCATCCCCCTCTCTAACCCTCTCACCACTCCTCTCTCTAGACTCCACTCCTCTCTCTAGACTGACCACTTTCGGCTCTCCCCCCACCTGAAACATTGTGTCCCCTAGGCACAGCCTACCCCTGCACTGCTGTAGAGGAGCAGTTGAATGCCACAACTTCCTACTTCCTATATTTTGGACACCTGAGATTGCGCCATGCTTAACACCTGCATATATACCAATTCCGCAGCAAGTATTCAAAAGAAGGTATCCATTAAGAAAGCCCTATTAAATGTATCCCTGAAGAGACGACCACCTGAGGGACGAACGTGAAAAAGAGAGAAAGAGAAGCCAGTGACATCACAAGAAACGATCATGACGCTCTGAGGATACTGCTGAAGAAAATGTATGGAACTTATAGAAGCTGATGATGAAATTGAGAATTGAGTAATCGTTCATATGCAAAGAGAATATTACTGTAATGTACTGAAGAAAATGAAACCCATTTGATGATTGTACAGATGCAGAAACACAAGTAGACTAAGTGATCATAGAGGCTGGTTGTATGTAGTGTGAATAGACTGCAGGCAAAGCTGTCATTGTATACAAGCTTGACATCAGTGTCATGAATCTAGTAAGCCCAGACGCATGGAGGAGAAAGTTCAAAAGCTGTGTTGCAGCAAGAATTAATTAAACATTGTAGACGAGGATGGTGAGGCTGTCTGGCCTGGTGTCAACGGTTGAAGCAGCCAAGTTTGGTTATCTATTCTCAAAGGCAGTGAACGTGAGAAGCTGACTTTTCCCTTGTTAAGGTTCAAGGAAAGAACACCAAGTGTGCCAAGTTTTATTCAATTACATTTGAATGCTCTAAAGATGACCAAATCGTGGTCTCCTGTCACATGAGCCAAGGATGGAAACAGTGTTGAGCTTGGTGTCCTAGAACAATGATAGCGCCTGCTCACACTCCCTGATATTCCCAGAGACAAGAATACACTGTAAGGCCAAGTTCAAAGACAATCTGCAAGGCAGAGGCATGGGTGATGAGAGACAATGTGCTAATTGGGTGGGAGGTGAAGTCAAGTCCAACTCCTGGAACCTTGTTCTGAGTTTACGTACTGCTAAGTGAATCAAATGTTCCAGACATGGCACGAGCATGCCAACCAATTGCAGAGGGCTGTATAATGAAGGGCCTTATAGTTTGAGAACCATTGATTTACTGTGTACTTAATAAGTTTTGAAGATGACTTGCAGTAATGGAGGGCATAAGGAGGAGGGCATAAATTGTCCACCTGATAGTAGAGATCCAGTAGATCCAGCTCTGAAACACTTGGGTGTGAGCATGATACAAATAAAATAACATATCATATCCAATCACAGTCCCAGCCCTTATTGAAGGCATACTTAGATGTTCCCCTTGAGCCTATCACAACCCCTCATAGGTTTTTATTATTTGCCACATAGTATGATGTCAATTATGACACATTTTTGGTATATAAACGTATTTGTAAGAGAGATTTGCTGAGAGCTCGAGCGAACGTCCGTTGATGTCTGTTGTAATCTCCCATTGCACGTTACCGAAAGGACTCTAAGTTCACTCGGTAGCACTGAGGATGGTTCAAGATCCAAACCAAGTTGCCTCTAGTTTTTGAGAGGATCGAGTATCCTCCACCATTAACTGGAAGATCGCAGGGCTTCCTGTGCAGAGTGGCCGAATAAAAGTTAACTTGCAAGAATAACCGAGACGGTGGGCAGGTCCCCCTTTCACGTCCTCTGTGGACGGGAGGCGAAAGTGGTCAGATTGGAGGAGGAATCGATACTGAAGGCCTTAAGTCAATTAACGAACAAATGGTGAGCCGACTAAGGGGAATGGCAAATTAAGGGGATGAGATTGTGTTCATTTTTGAGTAACGGGAAATATTGTGTGAAGAGAAAATGGTGCCTGGAGTCCTGGCTCAAGGGAGTTTTAGAAGGAGACATTTCAAATCCCAACGGGGGTAGAGCAGAAAAATATAACGCACCAACAGGTTTGTGTAAGGTTATGTATCAAACCCTATACAGGGTATTAAGTAAAGGCAAAAGGGAAAAAAGTGTGATCACAGTGTTTATTAATGTGTAAAGGCGATTAGTCTTTGTGTTGTCTGTAGAGTAGAAATATCGAAGAGCGATAGAAGTTTTGAAATAATTGAAGAGAAGTTGAAAAGTTATAGTGACTACCAAGTGAAGAGGTTGGTAGTAATCCCGGGGTAGAGACAGTTAACTAAGAAATTTGAGGTTTGAGCTGCCATTCAATGGTGCACACTCATATTTGTTGTTTTTAAAGCGATTGAAAAAGTAGTGATTTACGTAAAGATATATATGTTCTTTTAGAAGTCTGGGAAGTATTGAAAGTCGGTTGGTACTTGTCATAATGGGAGACACTCGGCTGATGCACTTATGCAAGACATTGCCAAAGCACATGGCCAAGATCAAGCAGTGTAGTGTGGAATGGGTGAAATACACAGCAGATAAGATGTTTATGCCACAGCCGCAATGGGGATCGTTGTCAAAAGCGGTATTGTAGCACATGAACACATACTTTCATGCTCCGTACACGTGGAATACATTAGAGAAAAGATTACTGATTCTAGAGCTCTGGAAAATTTACCAGAAAGAGAGGGCAGACCCTCCACCTGAGGAGTGGATGCTTAGCCAGCATAAGAAGGAAGATGTTGAGCCCTCAGCTCTCCTTACCTCACGTGAAATAAAAGGCGTTAGTTTGGAAGACGTAGGGTCGTACCCTTTAAAGGATTTGAAAGCGGCAACTGGGTACAGTAATCCAACATACGAACCTCCAGGTTAAAGCAGTGATGATAATCCCGAGGAGAGTAAGAGAAAAGAAGAGATCTGTAAGATTATACAAGAAACAGAAGAAAGGGGTGAACAGTTGAAATTGACAGGGAGATTAAGATATGCAAAGGAGAGAAGGATAAGGCGACGAGGTAACACTTGTGCAGAACGAATGAATGGGAGGACAGATGTTGCTCAAACTAGATGGGAAAAGCATCGAGGAAGTAAGGCAAAGGGAAGATAAGGACGAACAAGAAAGAAAGGATAAAGAGCGACAAAAGAGACTGAGAGAAGATGAGCAGAAAACAACGAGAGCAGCTATATCAGGAAGAGCAAGAAAGAAAAGAAGAACAGGCAGAAGAACGAAGAAAATATGATAATAGGCAGAGAGTAATAGAATCAAGAGATAGAATGCGAAGGAAGGGAGGGGAGGAGGAGTAGGAAGCACAAAGATTAAGGTACAGAAGAATACAGAGAAGAAAAGAAGAAGAGGAAAGAAGGGAAGTAGTGAGAAGAGAGGAAAGAAGACAACAGGAAGAACAAAAATAGAAGAAATGCGAGAAAGACAGTTAGATGAAGAAATGGTACAAAACCAGAGGCAACAATGTTTCGATACCAGTCTCATTCATAAGGAACAAGAAGGGCCAAGTCCTGAGATACAGTGGGACAGAATAGAGGAGTTCCAGGAATATCTAGAATGGTGTTAGACGAAGAAAGATTTGATGCAGAAAGCATCGGAGAAAGGATCGATAAGACTTATCAACAGTTGAGACAAAATAGCGAGTATGAAACTCGAGGGTACCGATGAACGATCGTCAATACCTCGATCACGAAAACAGGCGGGAAGCTCATTTAGTGATGAACGTCAATCATTGTCTTTAAGTAGATTCAATCTGGATAAGGGTGAAGGGGATGATAGTCATACTAGTTGGGGACAAGATATGTCAGATGAGAAAATAGAGTCTACCCTTGAGGTCGGAGGAGGAGGTATGTGTCCCTCTGAGGGTAGCTTTCAAATAGACAAGGAAGTGAGATGGTCAAATTTGAAACTGCCTAAGGAAAGGACGCCAGATACCATACCATATCCAGAGCATTTCCGAGGATGATCGTATAGTGAAAAGGGAGAATCACCACTATATGTGAGCAGGTTAAGATTGTTACCCACGAGGAGGCAGACAGGAACGATTGACTCTGCCAGGGATAGATTAATAGTAGGATCTGATTGTGGAACAGGGTTTACACAGTTTCCCTTATTGGAAAAAGGGGGAGCAAGACCACAATATATTGCATGGCCACGGTTGGACACAGATAATTTAAGGTGTAAGCTCCTGAGTTTGACTTCAGGTGCTGGAAAGTGGATATATGAATTTAAAAAAATGACAGGAGGAAATACGCTGGCCATAGGGGACAATAAGGGTTTCCTGGCAGCCATTCTTGGGGAGAGAGCTGATGACATATGGAAAAGAGCTGGGAATTAAAGTGTGACTGCACAGAATACAGTGCACGATGGAGCACCATTTAATAATTGCAGAGCGGTTGTTTAGAGGGCTCTCAGTTACAGTTTCCTGACACGTCAGATATAGGTGCAATTATGACACGTCAGATGAAAGAAGATGGGGATCCTATTGCATATATTCAGGATATTCAGGAGAGATGACAACTTGAAACTCGAGAGCTGTGGGAAGAAACTGTGGCATTATTTTACCACATTATATGTCAGGGGTTACCTGAGCCAGTACAGAGACAAATGAAGAAACAAGTGGGAATGGAAGCAAAGCCTTGGCCTGAGATACATCAGACAATAATGCATCACTGTCAGTTGCTACAAGAGAAAAATGGGAAGAAAGATGAGACTAGGAAAATTGAGGAAGCCAAGTTAGTTCAGAAAAAATTTCAAAATTTGCCACAGAAGGGGCAGTATTGACGAGTGGAGGATTGGGAATGCAGGAGGCAGTGGGTACATCACAGGTAAATAACCAATGCCCAATGGATCAAGGTAGATATGGCGTGCCAAGAGGCAGACGTATGGGTTATAGAGGAAGAGGAGGATTCCAAAATAATCAAGGTGGGTTTCAGAATACACATAATGGGAATCAGAATACCCAGGTGAGAGAAAAGGGAATGTACAGAATGGCCAATTGTCAAGAGGTAGGACAGTTTATCCTACACCATATAGTACACAGACTAGGGATGGGTTTACTCAAGATTACACAGTTTATCAGACACAGACGGCATGAGTGCATTGCGTGCAACAGCAAGAGGATATGCAAATGAACCCACCGCAAGGGCAGTCGCAACAAGCTCCCATGCAAATACAACAGTGTGCGAACACAGGACAAGTGCTGACACCAAGAATAGGAGGTTTCACTCTGGTAGGGATGAGGCTGCACCCCCAATAGGACAGCCCACAGAGTGACTTGATGTGTTCAGTACTCTCTGTGACACCAGACCCCCAAGAGCAACCAAGGGTCTATGTGACGATAGGAGGAAAATATTTTTCTTTCCTAGTCGACACTGAGGTTACTCGTTCATGTATACGAGAGGGAGATTAATGCTCAAAGATACTTGGAGCTACAAGTTGAGTTCCTTTTACTAATGAATTACCAATCTCTATCGGGTAATGTGACATGTCTGTTCCTTTGTTATATTTACGACAGACCCCAGTTAATATTTTGGGAAGAGATTTGATGACAAAACTTAACATGGTGATTTTGTTCACTAACCAAGGAATAGTGTGTTCTTCTCCAGGGATACACTGTTTAAATGTGGGTAAATGTATAGTGGTGTTCACAGGGCAAGTGGCTCTGCAAGTCGTTCCAATAGATACAGGGATTTTTCTGCATGGACTGAGCATTCTACTGACATGGCTACCTGGCTTAGTGTGAAAAATTGTGAGAATACCTGATGAGTTTCTGTTTAGATCACGAATACCTAAGGTTGAAGAGGGGGGACAGACATTCCCTATAGAATTGGAACCAGCCATAGTACAAAGGGAAATGGCAATTCTCGAAGGAATAGATGATGAGGGTTGACCATTGAGGACAGTAATAGCTCTTGAGGAAGGGTACAGACTGACAGACATTTCTGATGATGACATGTTTAGGGAAGACTAAACAGACGAAGTAGTGTTCTTTATGAGCATCACATACTAGAGAAAAGAGAGGTCCCACAAAGAATGGCGATAACACGGCAGCGTCCAGCATTTTTTCAGGAAGCCTTGGAAAGGGTGCCAAGCGTCCTTCAGACCACAGACCCTTATGACACAGGTTTGTTGAAGGGAATAGGGGAAGGCAAAATAAATCTGAAGCCAGGAGCGATTCTGCTTCAAACTAAACAGTACCCCATGTCTCGAGGGGCTGATGAGGGTATACTGCACACTATTTCAGCACTGATGAAACAAGGACATTTGACGCCATCAGAATCATCATGTAATACCATGGTGTATCCAATGAAAAATTCTAAACGGGGGGTTGTGAAGATTTATACAAGATATGACACTGATTAACCATATTGTAGAAGCAGAGTTTCCTTTAGTTCCTAATCGGGCGACGATACTATGTAGTATCCTGATGGAAGCTCGATATTTCATGGTGATCGATTTCAAGAATGGATTTTTCTCGATCCCGTAGCACAAGGATTCACAAGACTTGACTACTTTTATGTTTCGCCAAACTCGACTGGAACATACTTGTTTACCAAGAAGAGGTGTTATACATAGGACAGTTAATTTCACATGAAGGAAAGAGAGTGATGCCTGAAAGAGCTGAGGCAATTATGAAGATGCCGAAGCCAGGTACCGTGAAACAGATACAAACATTTTTGGTGTTTGCAATTATGTCAGAGCCTGGGTATTTGATTAGAGTGCTTATACAAGACTGCTTCTGAAAGCGTTAAAGAAATCGCAGGTGGAAAAGGTAAAATCAAATAGACTGAAGAAATGGAGGAAGTATTTGAGGAACTGAAGAAAGCAATTTGTACAGCCCCTGTTTTGGGAATTCCCAATTATGCTGAGGAATTTTATTTATTTGCGCATACAAATGGGACAGTCATGAAAGCGGTGCTTATGCAGAGAACCACACTCGGATACAACCATTAGCATATTACAGTGGAATTTTAGATCCAGTTATGAAAGGACACTTCTGATGTGAACAGTCATTGGCAGCCACGGCGTTCGCAAATTGAGAAGTCTACAAGTATTGTTATGGGTTGCTCGATGACCCTTTTCATGGAACATGCTCTGTTTGCCATTTTAGAGAAACCCAAGGTCACATTGACATCCTAAAGAGCATCAGCTTATGAAGTAATGATTTTGAATACAGCAATCAAAATTGTAAGATGTAAAATAGTGAATCCCCCCACGTTTATAGCTGAGCCAATAAAGGAGGGTGATCATGTGCATGACTGTGCTAATTATGTTGAATGTCATGATAAAATACCCTGTGTGAAGGAAAATGCTTTAGTAGGAGGGGAAATAATCTTTATTGATCATTGATCAGACAAGTGGGGAAAGGCATTCAGGAGCCACAGTAATAAAACAAAGATTAAATGGAGAATCTGAAGTTGTAGCAAGTGCAATACTGCCGTCTCACTTTTCAGTGCAAGCAGCAGAATTAGTGGTGCTTATTGTCGCACTTCTGAAACATGAAGGGCAGGAACTTTAGTTTAGTTTAGTTTATTATTTGTAGAGTGCACCGAACCCTGAGGTATCTGAGCGCTTGAGCTTAAACAGTAGTTACAAATACAGAAGCAAGGGATAATTGACAATTGGCTGATGACACATGTTACAGATCGGTGAAGTAGCCAGCATGGGCAGTATGTGCAAGGAAAAAATATGACACATATGCAGTTACAATTAATGTAGATCAGTATGGGCAGGCGATTAAAAGGTGGAGCAGAGTTGGAGAAGGTTAGGCCTGGATTAATTTTACTGTGCAAACAGTCAACGGTGTACAGTGGCTCCGCCTATGTGACATCAACCGTACATGCAGGTTTAGCACATTGAAAGAGGAGGGGCTACCTCCGTGCAGACGGTACTCCAGTGTAGCACGCATGCTTATTGGACAGGCTTATAAAGGCACTACAACTCCCAGTGGCCATAGCGGTTGTTAAATGCGCAGCACACACTAAGCAAACAGATTTTATGTTCTGCAGGAATGAAGCCGCAGACAAAGAGGCCAAAAGTGTGGCATATCCCTGGATATTTTGAGTTTTGATACTAAGAGAGGTTTGTGCAAGAAGGGTTTAATAAATTATTGATAACCTAACTGATGGAGATTCAGGGGAGTGCATCGCAAGAAGAGCAGGAATTATGGAAATGACAGGGGTGTTCTTTATCCCCCACGGATGCATTGTGACTACAGGACAACACTGGAAAGCCGGTGATGCCAGTAGCATTATTAAAGGTCGCGCTTGAACAGCTGCCCACACAATTAACTAGGGAGAGTCTTGCTGCTACAATTGTGGAAGGCTGGTTTATTCCGAATTTGTTGGAACACATTGCACTATTTACAGTTAACTGCATCGTGTGTCAAAAGTTTACTGCTGGGCATACGCTGAGATTAATTACAGGGGTTATAACTCGACAGAATGGTCTGTTTCAGCATTTACATACCGATTATGTTGATATGCTGCAGGTGTGTAATTGATACAGGTATTTATTATTGGTAGTGTGTCCCTTTTCTAGGTGGATCGAGGCAGGTCCCTGTACATGCCCTGATGCCACTTACGCAGTGAAGTTTTTAGTGCAAAGGTTTTTCTCGAGATGGTGTGTGTGTGAAATGCTGAGATCCGACAATGGGACACATTTTGTTAATGAGCTATTTGAACCGATAGGGCTTTTATTAAATATTAAACACAGGTTTTTTTCTGCTTATCAACTACAAGCAAACAGCATATGTGAGAGACTCAACGGCTTCCTTAAAGAAAGGATTGCCAGGATTAAAATGACTTTGAAGAAGGGATGGCTACATTGCCTACCCTTAGCCTTGTACGCCCTTCAGAATCAGCTGGCTCAGACCATCACCTGACCCTCCACGAATTAGTGACAGGACGTTGAATGAGAATGCCACTTACTCCTCCATCTAGAAGTAGAAGTGATGCCCAGACTGTAGCTAAGACTTTAGGTGATGAACTGCATGATTACATGATTATTTGACATGTATAACCTCTTGCATTGCTCTCATTTCAGATCCGGTCAAGCGTCATGGGGGTCGGTCTCAAAACACAGATGAAGACAATTCAACAACCAATTCAAGTGAACTTTTATTGGCATCTAAGCTGTATGTTGGAGATTCTGTTTTGATAAGGAACTTCACTAGGAAGTGTCATGAACTGCGTTTTACAGGCCCATTTTGTGTTGCGAATGTAACCCCTTCAGCTGTAAAAGTCCAAGTAAGACGAGTGTGGCTTCATTTGGGTGACATGAAAGCCTACAAAGGTGAGACCCCCCTCACTGTTGCCAATCCAGAAGCAAGACAAGAAGAATAATTTCAGCCTGTGCACACTCGATCAATGACAAAGAAGAAGGATGATAAATCAACGACCAAGTGAATGATGCAGATTTAGTTTGGACTAAAACTCAGGTGACACTCCTTATAGATATTTTAGCAGGAGTACAGAGACTTGAAGCGACGAGTTTTAGTAAGCCAAAAAACTGAACTCTAGAAAACACATTGAAGCATTAAAGTTATGCCTAAACATTAGTTCTTGTTCAAAAATTGGAAACAAGACCAGTATCCAGATTCATTCCGTGTTGTATACTTGTTTTAAACAGTCAACCATATGGTACTTCCAGACAGTGATGTCCATCGGCTTGTGCTTGCTGTCTTTCTGTTTACACTTCAAGCTTATCCTGCTCTTCTCAGATGAGATATTGATATTCATACTTTCTCACATGATCCTAAAAATGGTCCAGTGATAAGAAGGCTCTTAATTACGATAACAGGTTTTACAATTACAAGTATAAAATAAGTTGATACATGTATTAAAAAATAAAAAATTAGAAAGCTGCCACGGTTCTAGAGAATGAACAAGTGCAACAAGTACCAAGATGGTGTGGAAAATGGATGCCTTTATTTTTTACCATAATCTATGCCTGTATGATTACTCTCGTTGTATTCTGTTTCTCATCTTTCATAGTCTCTATTATATTAGCATTCATACTGAGAAAGAGATCCCTGTGGTTTTTCCCACTGCGGGAACCACTTTTGATTTGATCACTTCTACTGAGGTAGGGGTTCCTATAGTTGTTACACTTCAGACTTCCCCGGGGGCATCCTTGCAGAATACAACTTCTTTACAGGCTCCTCTATGGTCCAGGTACAAGCTACCATGGCGTCTGTACAAACGTCGACGCACTCCAGGTCACCTGACACGTCTTGTACGTGGAAGACGTACAGCAAGCCACGCCCCTCTTACGACTATAAAACCACCGTCTTCCAAGGGGCTCGTTGCTGCTAATTAGCATTACCAGCTACACACAGTTTCGTCCGTTTCCTCTTTGTGTCTCCCTACACGAATCCTTATCTGAACTCCTGGTTTTGACCTTTTGCCTGACTTTTGGATTGCCTCGTCTCCTCCTTTATTGCTGTCGTGCTCGTCTGGTTGTTGGACTCGGAACGCTACTGGATACGGCTCTCTTCTGTGTCTTGCGGTTCTTTCCTGGTTGCCGCTCTGCACATCAATTTGCTGTCTACTATCCGGATCATCTCAACAGTTACTCAACTATACTCCTGTACTCAAGTACATACCTATTGTCTTCCATGGATATTGTCTTCTGCTGGATTCTGGGACATTGAGTGACTTTCCTGTGAGATTTCTCTTAAGTGCATATGAACGCCCTCCTGAACTGCACCAACCCGGCACTAGTGCGTCCCTCGTGCCGTTCGGGGTTACTTACCTGTCCTAACTTCCCTGTTTGTTATTTTCTCCTGTCGTTGTCTTCAGTGTCCTGGACTCCTCTTACTCCATTATCTTTATTCAGGTCAGTTGTTATCAATTCTATAGCTATAGTGGGAATCGATACTGATTTAGTTCAATTCCACTCATTTGTGTTATTCTTTGTAGATCATCCCGTGGAAACTCAACTCCACTCCAGTATCTATCTAGGTAGTTGTCCAATCATTTCAACTGTTCTAATTACTTGTATAATATCAACACTGTCTAATATCTTGGTATTCTTTTGCAGCATTGGTATTGGCGTTGTGTGTTCTCCCCGCTCTTTTACTCAAATGACATCTCTGTCTGTTCTAACTGAAACAGCAAAGAGGTACATTGTGGAAAAGAGCCCCTCTTTGAGGAAGCCTGAGTCTTGTACTCAGGGGAGCTGGGATGGAAGGCTGAATTCGGAATCGTATACCACCAACATCTCCAAGGTCATTTTCTGTGCATTTTCGGCCTATTGGGAGTGGTGAGTAACAATAGTTCCCCCCATTAAGAGATCTATTGTTGATGCACTTTGTGAGTATTACACCTCCTTTACATTTGTGAGGCGTAACAGAAATGCAGAGGAAGATAATGAGAAAAGAAATAAATATCTATATAATGAGGGGATAAATACTTACCTGGATAATGCAGCCCACTTGGATAATAACATGGGGTACCAACACATAAGAGAAGTAGGGAAAGAACATCAAAGGAGAATTGCTATGTCTGTGCTCTATGCCATGAATATAGTGTGAACCTTTCCAGAACATGATGCAGGATGCCTCATTCACTTTGCAGCATGTGTGACTAGAGGACAATTTCAAGGACATTGGGCCACTTTGAAATGGAGATCAAAATGGTTGTTTCCGTTCCAGGATGATCATATTAAGACTACACAGATGGAAAGGAATCCGAATGGGAGAGAAAGATGCTTGTATATCCTACAGCAGAATGGGAAGAGGTGGTAGTTGAAGATCTGAAGAGAATGTATGGTCCTGATATAACAGAAGCAGCAGGATTGCCTGGATGTTAGGAACAAACTCAAGTCTTGATCTATGGACGAGTAAAAACCAAGAAATAGTGGGAAGGAGGACTGATGTCCTGTGCAGCTCATCTATTAAAGACAGAATATGTGAAAGAGGTGCAGATATTGAACAATGAATGCTTAACATCTTGGGCTAAGCATGCCACATTACTAACATGGGTAGAAGATGAATCAGGTTGAATGCTTATGGTCCAATTGGCAAATGTGACGTTGTGTTTCCGACACATGGGAAGAAGTATGTGGGAGACAATAGAGGCTGCAAAACTACAATTGATGTTTTCAAAATGGGAGCAGGGACAGCTGTCTTGATGGGTCGATATTGGGCTTGTGGGCCTTGGGCATACATGAAGCTGCACAAGGATTGGGGAGGAACGTGTTCCTTGGTGCTCATCCATGTTCCAGCATTGGTGATTCCTCAAAGTGACTTGAACATTGGAGAATTTCTAAAAGTAGATGCCCATCTGAGGAAAAAAAGGTTGTTTGAATTTCTCAATCCAAGCAGAAGAGATCATTATTTCTCGGCTAAGTCAATAGAAGAGTTGAAAGCCATTCCACAGGTTATTCAGCAAAACTGCTTCAGTATTTACGACTATCTTCATGCCTGGGATCCAGACAATGGCTAATGCCAAATGGTTACAGATTACCAGATGGGAGCTCTTACAGATGATCAATTCCATCATAAAGGGATTTAATGCTATCAAGGAAGAGTTGAGAGTCATATGATTGATGACCCTACAAAACAGATATCTCCTTGACACAATCACAGCGATGGAAGGAGGAGTTTGCACCAAAATCGGGCCATCATGTTGCACATTCCTACCTTCTCATGATGACGAAAATGGGACCTTGACAGAGGCCATAACATTGCTGACGAACCTGCATGACAAGATGGAAGACGAGACAGAGGACATTATACTTGACAGTTGGTTTGCCTCCATAGCCTCATGGATTGCACAGTGGATGGCAAATATCTTCATCCTTGGATCAATATTGGTCAAGGTGATGTTTGGATTCTGTATAATCAAAATAATAATCGCTCAGTATAAAAAGACTGCAAAGAAAGCAGTAGGAATGAAGATGAATATTGATGTCGAATCTGGGTTGGGACCCAAAGAGTTGAAAGATGAAGATATCAGAAAACACATAAAGGCCAGCATTGTAGCACCTGAACGAATAACATTCCTATATCCAAAGAATCATAAGAGGTACATGGGATGATGTGTATATTGTAATCCAAATTGACAATAAAATGTTAAATCTGCCGGCACCCTGAAGAGAGTGATGAAGATATGGACTCAGAAGAAACACTTCTTCAAAAGAAAATACCAAGATGTGGAAACCGGTGAAGAGGTGGTTGATGGATCAACCAGAGGGGGGAGTGTAGAGGAGCAGTTGAAAGCCTCTACAATGCCTCTTCAAATGCTGCAAAGAGGAACAAATTGCGGTTTCCTGTAATGTGAGCCAACGATTTAAGCAGCTGTTGATTTTGGTGTTGATTTTGGCGTCCTAGAACAATGATAGTGCGTGCTTACACTCCCTTATATTCCCAGAGAAAAGAATAAACTGCAAGGCCAAGTTCAAAGACAATCTGCAAGGCAGAAGGCATGAGTGCTGAGAGGCGATGGGCTAATTGGGAGGGGAGGTGAAGTCAAGTCCACCTTCTGGCAACCTATCCTGAGTTTACGTGCTGCTACGTGAACCGAATGTTCCAGACATGGCACGAGCATGCCAACCAATTGCAGAGGGCCGTATAAAGAAGGGCCTTATAGTTTGAGAACCAAGGATTTACTGTGTACTTAATAAGTGTTAAAGATGACTTGCAGTAGAGGAGGGCATAAGTTGTCCACCTGATAGTAGAGATGCAATCACAGTCCCATCCCTTATAGAAGGTATACTTAGATGTTCCCCTTGAGCCTATCACAACCCTTCAGAGGCGTTTCTCATTTGCAACGTAGTATGATGTCAACTATGATGAATTTTTAGTATATAAATGTATTTTTATGAGAGATTTGCTGAGCGCTCGAGCGAATGTCCATTGATATCCGTTGTAACCTCCTTATTTTAGATAATTGTTAATAAAACAGTAAACTTTCACATCTTCCTGAGTTGCTTCGATTATTTGAACTCAGAGTTATTCTGCATCCCATCCATTGCATGTGTGTTACCGAAAGGACTCTAAGTTCACTGCCACCTTCCTTCTGAGTCATTCGGCCTAGGAAGCGAGTGTCAGTGGATGCCTTTATTTATTTATTTAATTTATTGAAGTTTTTTATAACATGCCTAATACCATACCTGAGTTCCGTTTCTAAGCATGGATCGAGGATTCAAACCTCTGTTGCTCTGCATGGTCTTGCTTCCAAGACCAGCGCGTTGCCCCTGGACTATCCTCCGTTCCTTTGACTCTACTTTCTCTGCTCCTCCTACGGCAGATGACTCACACTCTGACACAGTTACCTCCAAGTGCATGTCTTGGTATGACTCCGACCTCGCCACGCAAGTGGAGGGTGGCTGAGAGTAAGTGGAGGGCTTTGGGCACATCCTCTTACAAACTGGTCTGTTGCCTGCTCCGAAGGCAATACAGACTCTCTGTACTTTCCAAGAAGAAGGTTCATATTCAAGCCTGCACCTCAGGGGCCTCTAACAACACAATCAAACTCTTTCAAATCTGCAAGGAGCTGTCCAATCCTACTGCAGTGGCCACCTCTCCCGTTAAATCCCAAGCCCTCTGTATGGCTCTAGCTTCTCATTTCAGCTCTAAGACTCAGAACACCCTGTCCTCGCTTTCCTCTTCCTCTCCATCTACCTCTCTCAGACCCCCTTTGCCACCTCTCCCTTTCCAGTTCCTTTTTCCTCCTTCTCTCTGACAACACCTGACAATGTTTCTAGACAAGTCCGATCTATGAAAGTGTCATCCAAACAGGTGTTCCCCTGCTCTTCCAGAACCATGAAGGACCACATTGCCACCCTAGCTCTAGCCTTGGCCAACTTCTGCAATCACTCTTTCATCACTAAATCCTTCCACTCTCTCCTCAAGCACTCCCTTGTGCAACCCCTCTTGAAAAAGCCTTTTGTCGATCCTACCTGTCCCGCAAACTATTGCCTGATTTCTATCACTATTTTCCTGGGCAAACTCCTAGAAAATCTGGCCATCTCCCAGCTTACTCTCCACACTGAATCTGTTGGTTGTCTCCATGACCATCGGTCTGGCTTCAGAGCAGCCAGAGGCATGGAACCTGCTTTCCCGAACACCTGTGATGATCTGCCCACTAATTCTGACTCCAGCTCTCCCTCTGTTGTCTTCCTCCTTGAACTTTCCTCTGTTTTTGACACAGTCAATGAGGCCGCCCTGATGAATCGACTCAGTGAGAACATGGGCATCACAGATCAGGCCCTGGTATGGCTGACCTCCTTCCTCCTGGCCAATCTTCCCAGGTCCAACTTGGGTCCTTCCTCTCCACCACCAATCTGTTTGGGTGGGGCTCTAACTACATTCAACTCTCTCTGCTGAAATATCTTTCTTCAGGAGCCCTTCGCTCAGCTACCTCCAACTCTCCAAGGGTCAGACGTTTCTCTAAGCAGAGAGTTGGGGGGTAGATCTCTCTCCTCTGCAGGTGCCTCTCTCTGGAATGGGCTCCCTGCCCCTCTCAGACTTCAGCCGGACCACCTGAAGTTCTGGAAAAAGCTAGAGACCTTCCTTTTCTCCTCTTCCTTCGCTCTCTCGCTTTCTTGCTAACTTACCTGTCTGTTACACTGACTGGTTGCTCGATACCCTCAGAGTCTCACTGGGTTCCAGGATCCTCCATGACCAGTCATCCTTGCACTGCCACCTGGCCTACTGTGCACTTGGGGCTGTAACTGTAACCCCTACAGCCCCCCTGCCTCCTTGCACTTACCCAGAGCAGCGCTGCCCTGGCTGCACTTTCTCAGAGTCATGCTGCCCTGATCGCACTTCCCCTTCCTTACCCCCGGCACTTCCCACTCTCCCTTCCCACAGTGCTTCTCGTTGTCACACTTGCACGGCACAAGGACTAGTAGGATCGTTTGTCTTCTATTGCCTCTGTCTTCCCTCCCTTGTCTTGTTGCACCTAGAAACAATTGTGTACAGGCGTGTTATAAATGCCATATCATACCATATCAATAACACCACCCTTGTTATTTCCAACATCTAGAGAGCTCCAAAAAAACACAGACCTTTGTAGATGACCTCCAAGCGCACCTTGAGTAAATTTCACAACTTAGTTATGCTATTCTAATCCGAGAATTCTTTACCATCTGACCTGAATACATGGGTCATACCTTCACATCCAACTTCCATGATAACTCAGACAATCTGAACTTTTCGTACCACCTCTGTGGTCTCTCATCTTACGAAGATCACTCTGTAGACCATATGTTATTACTAGGGCTTTGTATCAGTAAAATTGTTGCTACGCTCGTTTCATGGTACGCTGGCTTATTTTCCTCCCACCACCCATTCACAAGGCATGATATGCTCACTCTCCCACAACAGAAAACTGTAACTCTACCTTCCTCCAACCTTTCACCAGACTTGTTTTCCAATGTTTTACTTTACATCACCCTGACCTTTATTAAGTTAAAATCAAAGCAACTCCTTGAACAATTGAGTTGCTAATGTTCCCTTTAATAAACTTATGTAATCTACTTGAGGACTGTTCTCGTCTAAGCGCTGCAGCTTCTATTAGATGTACCTGGCACTTGGAAGTTTTCCAGCTGCTCCTTCAGTTCTGAACCTTTCTCTATTGATAGTGTGCTAAATGCCATCATATCAGCAGGTCAAACGCGTGCTCCTTCACAGCGGACCTGGCTTCTAAGTACATTAAACAAGGAAAATGTTGGAGCATACAAAATAGTTTCAGGTACTATCAGCTCCAGTAAAGGCATCCTCTGTCACTTAGTCCCTGCCCCAAGCCTGCCAATGTCCTTTCTCTGTGTCTATCCTCTGTTGCAGGGTGTACAGCACAGGGGGCGGGGGGCGGTGTGTGCGTGTGTGTGTGTGTTTGTGTGTGTGCGTGTGCGTGTGTGTGTGTGTGTGTGTCGCTCATGGGTGTGTTTAACCCTGTTATAGGTCCTCATGTCATGCTGTGCATATCTACGGTCCTGTATATCCCCACATTCAAGCAGCCATTCAACATTTGTGATGTGGTTGCGCCCTGCTACCCTTGTCATGTTCTGTCCTTCCTTAACTTGCTTTGCCTTCTTGGGTTTGATATGCTGGGTTATGTCATGCTCCTCAGTGTCATGTTAAGGTGCTATAAAACATTGTGTATCGTGGCCTGTTAAGTTAATAACTCTTTTCCCAAATGTGTCTGTCTTTGCTGGAAATGTTAGCATGAAATCGTGCATTTTAATTCAGACCTTTCTTTTGATTTTATGGGGAGCATCACCTCCCACCTGTTAGACTTTCCCTCCCCCACTCACTGCAACATTATCTTACCCTTGTGTTTCGCTTTTAATTTTACCTTCCCAATTTAAATTTTGAAACCAAGTAGCATTTTTCAGTTTAAGGGACGTTTTGATGATGTTTATTTTTCTTTTTTGTTTATTTATTAGAGCCCTCATTTTTGGGACATAATTCTGGTTTTGTTATAGTAGCTTGCTATGAAACTTTGTGCTATGTGATTTGATATGATGTCATATTTTGTTGTATCGTTTCACGTTAATGTTAAGTCACTTTATACATGGCCAACAAGCACTTTGAATCAGCTGTAATGTGACATGTAGCACTCAACAAACATCCAAATAAGGAAATACTCTGTGTGGAACTCAGTTCATGAATTAGATAATCTAAAACCAGTGCCCTGGCTGCACTTTCTCAGAGCCATGCTGCCCTGATCGCACTTCCCTTTCCTTTGAGGGGTACTGGTGTAGACTGGTCAAGGGAGGGCATGGTGCTCTGTGTAGTTCAGAGGTGAATCAGGCCACCAGTCGCAGTGGCTGGAGGGAGCACGTTAGCAAAGGAGGGGGAAGCCGGTAGAGAAGAGGAAAGTCTTGAGAAGCTTCCAGAACTTAAGGAGATCTGGCTCAAGTCTAAGGGGGGCGGCAGGGAGGCCATTCCAGATGGAGGCACCTGCCAAAGATCTATGCCCAACTCTCTGTTTGGAGAAATGTCTGATCTGCAGAGAGTTGGAGCTAGGGGACCAAAGGGCTCTAGCAGGGAGGTATTTAGGGATAGAGAGAAGTATTGAAGGGGTCCCAGGCCCTGGAAGGCCTTGTGGATGATGCAGAGGGTCTTGAATTTGATCCTTGCAGCCACTGGGAGCCAGTGGAGAGATATGAGGGTTGGAGAGATGTCGTCCCTGGGCTTGAGGCCAAGGATAAGTCTTGCAGTCCTATTCTGGATTAGTTGAAGGGGTCGTAGAGTGGAAAGAGATAGATTGAGGAAGAGGCTATTGCAGTAGTCAAACCTGAAGAAAGCCAGACCTGAGTTTCTGGGGGAAAGTAAGGAAGGGGAGAATGCCTTGGAGGAGGTGAAGCTGAAAGTAGGCCTTCTTGGCAAGATCCATGATGTGAGGGGAGAACGAGAGAGAAGAGTCAAAGATAACACCAAGTTTTTTAGCCTCACTGGATGGTGAGGGGAGGGAACCCAAGGAGGATGGCCAGAGTATGAGAGGGAAGCAGGGGGGCAGGGGTACCTGATCAGATGAGAAGGACCTTAGTCTTACTGGCAT
Organism: Ambystoma mexicanum; assembly: GCF_040938575.1. Taxonomy (NCBI): domain Eukaryota; kingdom Metazoa; phylum Chordata; class Amphibia; order Caudata; family Ambystomatidae; genus Ambystoma; species Ambystoma mexicanum. The sequence goes on from NC_090921.1 coordinate 624,732,852, forward strand.
TAAGACAGAGATCATTAGCTGTGCACCATGCTAGAATAGCAGTCAGGCAGTCAGGAATGAGAGAGGAGGAAGAAGGGATAGAGGAGGGAAGCTTAAAGCAGAGTTGAGTGTCATCAGCATAACACTGGAAATGAGATGAGAAGGAGGAAATCAGGTGTTCCAGGGGGGCGAGGTAGATGTTAAATAGCCACAGCAATAGCATAGAGCCCTGAGGCAGGCCACAAGTAGAGAGTGAGGTAGTGGAGGGGAAGGGGCCCAATTGCACCTGGGAAGTTGATTAGAAAGGAAGGAGGTCAACCAATCCAGTGCAAGGTCTGTGATGCCAAGGGTGTCATGAAGCTGTTTTAAGAGGGTGGCATGATTGTGAGTGTAAAAGGCAGACGAGAGATCAAGGAGGATGAGAACAGAAGGAGAGTTGGAGTCAAGGTTTGAGAGCAGGTCCTCACGGGTGTTCAGGAGAGCAGTTCCTGTGCTGCTGGGTGCTCTGAAGCCAGACTGGTGGTCATGGAGGCAGCCAATAGATTCAGTGTGGTGTGTCAATTGGGAGATGACCAACTTCTCAAAGAGTTTGTCCAGGAAGGGGGTAATGAAAATTAGGCAGTAGTTGGCTGGGCAGGAGGTGTCCGTAGATGGCTTTTTTAGGACAGGCTGCACAAGAGAGTGCTTCAGATGGGAAAGAGCCAGTGGCAAAGGAATAGTTACAGAAATCGGTCAAGGTAGGAGTGAGAGTGGAGATATTGTCCTTGTTAGTTCTGGAGCAGCAGGGGAGCACCTGTATGGAGGAGACTTTCATAGAATGGGCAGCTTCAGAGACTTCATCCAGTGCTATGGGGGAGGAGGAAAGTGTAGTGGGGAGAGAGGAGTGCCAAGGGAGGCCTGAAGGCTAGAGGGGAATAGGTAAGGGGGAAGACGAGAGTGAGGACAGGATGTGTTTGCATTGTTTGGACACATTCAGTCTTACAATGACATTCAGCCATAGCATGAGGCCTTAAAACCTGACCACCCCTCAACAAAATACAAATGTGGATCATCACTAGAACATTTCACACAAAATTCCAGCTCATATCAACCTGTTGGCTTCTAGTGTGGGGATGTATGTGAAACACAAACCTTGGTGGCTTCCATTAAGAATCTATAGGCTTGAGTTTAGGGATGCTGTGCTGACATTTTTGGAGAGCACAAAATATTGGTCTGCTTATAATTACCAGAAACCTGAAAAAAATATTTCTCTGAACAGATAGGAGCTAACAATCCCATCCTATTTAGAAATTTGAGTCTACCTACTACAGGGTCCTTGCTCTTCTGCACAATGTCATTAGAGAGATTCCAATAGTACTTTTTAATTATATCATTTTCTGGGAATGGAAGGAGACAGGCTTATCTCCTGCCCCATCCTACTACAATGGTGTTGATTTTGTCAGAATTTCTCTTTTTAAGTATCTATGGCTTACCTGGTTGACAATGTAATGACCCACTGCACTGTGGAATGTTATACATTAGTCCACAGCTTCACTCTTAGAACACACCTCTGAAAACATTGGGTTTAATTTATTTAGGCACTGCCAAAAGACAATGTGCAATTCATGTTGAAAATGCTACCGTATTTTATTTGAAATAGGCTCCACCAGTGACTTTGAATATGGTCAGAAAGTAATTTGTATTTTGTGGTGAAAATGATACAGCATTTTATCTTAAATCAGTCCCCATTGACTTCCCTTCCAGTCCCTTCCAATGTGCCAATTAATAAAGGATTCTTATGGACATATATATAATTGAATTTGAGTTTTTTTACTCGCTTCTGGGTGTGTCTTTTAGAGTGCAGAACCAGCATGGTATTTCACAGCTCAAGGCAACTTCACCCCGTGAGCAATGCCTTCCAGCCTGTGTCATCCTTCTCATGATATCTGCTCTTATTTGGGCACCTCCTGCATCACGTTTTCTCTGGATAATGCCATCCTAGGGAAACATCCATCCAGCTCAAGGTATTATCCCACTTCAGCACTTATCGTGTCATGTAGGGGTTTCCTGTCTGCAGTATTTCCAGAAAGCCAGAGGTTACTCTATTTTCTACAGGTTTGGGCTTATATGGAGTCTAGATTTCCCCACACAGTGTCATTTGACATAATCATGTTTGATTGGTTGAACCGCCCCACTGATTTTCTTAAGAAGTTGACACTCCCAGAGTAAGCACTCCATTGTTTGATAGGTTCAAATTATTTAGACATGTGACAAGGGGTGGTTCTGTTCAATTTTGTAGTCTATTGTTCTTTCATACATTTTGTTCTGAATGTTTCCCATCATTGAGCTGTACATTTTATAAATAGCACAGCAAACACACATCCTTAAACTTATTACATGCTACCCAAGGCTGAAAGATGAGAAGCTTTTTAAATGATGTCATTTTTTTAATAATGTATATATAATATCATGTTTATACTCTTTCACAGTAGACCAAAGTATTGCAAAGTTATAGTAAATAAAGGTGTTTGGCATTATAGTGAAATTTTAAATGTACATAATTTTGTTTCTACTGATTCTATACAGAGATCACATTTCAGCTTAATTATTAACTTGAACAGGTCTGGCTCATGTCTCTGGGAAGTCAAATCATCCTTTGGACATGAAGACAGGTGATACTTTATGGCTGAGGTAGATGTCAAAAGTCAAAGGCTAAATGGAACCAAGTTCTTTGAAGCTTAATGCTGAGATAAAGAGACTCCTAATAAACGGTAATTTTCCCAGAATGTATTGAACGTGTTTATTCAGTATATGTAGTGAGATAATCACATGTCCATGTTGGTGCAGTCCACTTAATGCGTTTATCAGATGAAGGATGAAAGGTTTGAATTCACCAAATGGCTTCAAGATGTTTACATTCTGAGAACAGGTCTGAACTAAATTTTCCATGTAATGGATTTCCATGCAGGAAAGTATTTCTTTGCATTTGACTCTGAGTATACAAAATTTCTAGTATTCTAAAGTATAATCCTTTATTCCTGGCATATTCAATAGCATTCAGGATTTAATGTACAGCTGCATCACAACAATTTCAGTGATATACATCTTATATACAAGATGAAACAGTGCACATTGGCTTATGAGAATTAACATTATTTAAAGTTAATTATGGGTTGCCACATGACTTTAAAACCCATACATCTCCAATATTACTGGCTGGGCTTTCACTTAAATCCATTGCAACATATCTCACTTGATGGGCAGACACAGAACACAAGGTGCTTTGTGTGTTTTCCTTGAGTTTATCAAGTTTGTGTTTCATTTGTATTAAATAGGTATGAATTTGCAGGTTGCACACCATTTGTATAACATAGTTGAGAAAATCACATTATACATGGGTACCGTGATGAAACAACTAAGCCCTTTGTTTTATTTCTTAATTATGACAACTCACAATATGATATATTTTTTTATTTTCTGAAAAACTGCTGAAAGTTACACAGTTGATGGAACTATATGGACTCAAGCTATCATAAAACATTCCACTTCTTCTTCCCCCTTTTTTTTTTTTTTGTTTACCTGCAGCCTCTTTCCCCCAACTTTTATCCTCCCCTGCTCCAATTCCTCGGCAGAATATGGTCTGGATTTGCAGCAAGGGGTTAATATATCACAAGCCTTAGTCATGTAATACCATTTTGGGGTTGATTGGCGCAGTATAAAAGGTGTGCAACAGATCATTCCATTTCATTCCTGAAAACATCATGTGGGCCACCCAGATACCTGGTCCATAGAAAGAGCCTTTTAAGACCAGCAGGCATTCTCAAGCTACTTCCCAGGCATTGCGATTGCATCAGGCCAGGCCCTCTTTGTATCTAGGCGTTGAAGCAGACTACAGTGGCTCAAAGCGCTAGGTAGTTATAGCTAAGGCAGAATGTTAGCACTATATAAAAAACACATTTAACAAGTAATTCCATGTTCTGGAAGCCACTGTATTTTTAATAGATCAAACACATGACAGTTGCCATCTTGCTCTTTTCATCAGATCAACAGAGGACATGACACATCCTCATGAAAGGAAATAACAATTTGACTCAAGGCAGAGCAGAGATGTCAATAGGGATTCCTATTGTTGTCAGCTCTTCTTTCTCGTTTTTGTCAGCCATACTGCAGATGGGCTGACCTCAAATCTTGAAGTGTGTGGGTGTGTTTGTGTATTTTGTGTGTTTGTATGGGGGAATGGCTGGCTGGTGCGGTGTTTGAGCAGTTGCAAGAGAAATTGTGTTTGTTATGAATTGTTCATGCTTCTTTGGTGCTTCTAGCCCTATTACAAATCCCATCTTGTGCTGGGATTATCAGTGGGTCCATATATCCCTTCCTCCTTGCACCCACTGGAAAATCAAAATTAAGGCATGCTATCATTGTGCTTTTCTTTTGCTAGGTTACATTATTATTCGTCAGATAGAGTGCGTCAGTTTGTTTGCAGTGTGGTCACGTGGTTATGCTATGCCACCCTGGTGTTGCTCTGCCTTGCTTTGAAATGCTATGTTTCATTAGCTTTGGTATCCTATGGTATGTTATGCTACACCATGTTTTGTTAATCTGCTCTGGCACGTTAAACAGTGTTAGTCGATTGGCATCTATGTGTTTTGTTCACAAATGCATCGTTCCCAGAAATAATAACATTAAATTATGCTTTTAATGTGCACCTTCTATTTTATTTTATGGCGTTGTCCACCCAGCCACTTACACCAGTTGGACTTCCATTTCCTTCCTCACTGAACATATACCCAACACTGGACCACTCTTGTATTTCTTTTTAAATTCTATGTTCCCAATTTAAATATTACAAAACCGAATGGCAATTTTTTTTAGTTTTCCATACTTCTATTTTTATATATCCCCCCAATTTTTGGGCATAATGTCAGTTTTGTAATACTAACTTGTTATGATATGTCATATATATCATGTTTTGTTACATCGTTTAGCATTCATGTCATGTTTATTTGTACAAGCCTGAGAAGTGCTTTGAAGATGCTGAATGGTTAAGGGTGCATTTGTTTTTCCCCTCAATACGTCGTCGTCATTCGGGGCCTGTGTTTACATCTGGGCACCGTTATTTATTTATTTATTTAATAACTTCTCCCCTATTGGGGATTTGAAACTGGGCCATGAAGTTAACACTCCAGCAGCACACCATTCTAAGCTATCTTGCAGGCGCTGGATTGGTGTTATTCCTTTGTATAGACTGCCTGGGACAGAACACTCTTTGTAGGGCAGTCACAGAGCCCTGCTCTTTGCACTGTTCTGTGCCTTCTGCAATTGATCATGGATAGCTGCAGACACAGTGGGGCTCATTTCGAGTTGGGCGGTCCAGTAAAAAAGTGCTGGTATCCAAAGATACCAGCTCTTTACCAGACCGCCCAACTACGGGAGTGCAGGTGAGGCACCTGGGTCACCTCCAGCTAACTGCTGGAGGTAAGCCAGGTGTCCTACTGGCCAAAAAAGCCCTTGTTATTGCTACTGGCTTTGCCAGTGGCAGTAATTATGCCAAATCCCCATGGGACTCCATGAATGGGGATTTACACCCCTGCGCCGGCACCCGTAATGCTACCGCCGGACTGGGTGGCGAAAACAGTAACAGCCTTTGCCAGTATCCTGGTGACTCTACCGCAAGGATACTGGCAAGGTTGTAATGAGGCCCGGTGTCTGTGCGGGTAATGGATGGGGGATGGCTAGAGCCTTAGGCGTGTCACTTAAGAGGAGGGAATAATAGGTGATTGGAAGGGGAAGGCTGCTCAAAGCAGCATCCTGTGGTGGACTATTATCAACTAATGGTGGTTATTTAAATGTTGCATTTTATTTCATTGTGTTCACTTCTGTAAGGCTTACATAGTGTATGCTGGCGGACAGTGGGCCTAGAGGTAATCACACTGTTTAATGGATGTTTAGATATTTGAATTGTTCCAGTAAGCCTTTTGTGCCTTAACTCAGTTCATTTGCACCAGCAGGTCTAGATTTGCTCTGCTCGCAACACCCTTCAGCACTGTGACACCCTGAGGTCCTGTGTCAAATGGCATGTGTTGCCAGGATTATGATTAAAGGAAGTAAAGTTCATTGGGGTTTAATATTAATTATTATTGAGATACGCCTGATATTGAATTTTAACAAATGGTAAGCTGTCGGAATAGAAATAATATTATGCCTCCTGTTGTAATAGTTGTATGTATATTGGCCTACGCCAAGTTGTCTAAACATCATGCGCAAACAAACTCCATGGCAAGTTCTTGACCTCAGAGAAATCAATGTAAGCCGCCATCTTGGATGAAGCCGCCATTTTAGGTTCTCTTGTTATGTAGAAGTCACCCTGAACATCAAAATGGAGGCCAAAGGGCATTTCAAATAGATTCTGGCCGTTGTGACCTCCGTACAGCTGAATAATTAATATGCCTGCAGGCCACTTGTCGGGGTCGCGAACAGAGACCTTGTCCTACTGTTGACCTATATGTAAATGTACTACTTATATCAGCGAAACTAATCAAAATGCATATATTAAAGGTTGACCTGGCAAGGAACCCTAAAACCAGTATTGTATTTCGCAGAATGGTTAACCCGCAAGAGGGTTGGCCAAGGGCTGGACAAATTGTATAAATGGCCCGGGTATTCCAATGTGCGGTCTCTCGTTATGTTATACTGAGAGCCGAATAGCTATCCGTTGATCAGTTGACTTGGTAACTGTTGTAACCTGAAATAAAGTACTTGTATGTTTCTTTGTAACCTGTGTTGGTGTGTTTCCTTTTGGGCTTCCCGGCCTCATATTATTTTTCTGTTTTCACAGTTGGCGCCCGAACAGGGACCCTCAAGATTGATGCCGGATCATTGAAGGTTGACGCAGGCTATCGAACCGGGATCGGACAGTGTGATACTGCGCGCCCGACCGAACGAGACGCAATACCTCGGCAGCGCTGCACGATCCGATCCTTGGACGATAGACGTGTGGTCTGACATGGCATCTTGACGAGGGTCCATTTTTGAGGCGGGCAGATTTGTCGAAACCACCAAACACAAGGTAAAATTTGTTAGGTAAGTTCTCTGGTAAACCGTACAGTCCTCCTTAGGTTTGGTCAGGTGTAGTTGTGACCCGACTCTTAATTTAACCCTGACAATTTGAATTTGGCGTATTGTATCTGCAGATACAATTATTGACAGGGTAACACCAATTTTTTGTGAAATGCCTGGGAAATTGTCTAGCTGCTTTAGGGCACTGTTCCGCAGCGATCGACAATCTTTGGAATTTAGCCGCCCGGCACCACAGGAGGGGTCGCCGGCGCGTACTATGTACTGTAAGCATGGCATTGGAAGTATATTATTTAATGATATTTGGCACAGACAAACCAGACATGCCTCCGAATTTCAGTGGCCAATCAATGGTAGTTTCGAGATCCCCCGTATTGAATACCTAGAATCGGTCTTGTTAAAGAAGAAGGCCAGACCTGCAGCATTTGATGTTTTGCAGAATTGGAAAAAAGAAGCGTTGCAGCAGCTTAAAAGTAGGGATAAACATGCACGCCGTCATAAAACGAATGCCGAAAAGGCATTGTTATGTGATAAGGAAAAACATTCAGGGGCCGATTCATGGAACAAACGTGCGCCGAAAATCCATGCGCAAGCAGGAGCAAGGGAGCGCAAGCGTGAGAAAATCAGTGCACGCGTACGCGTGCAATTCAAGGAAGACGCTGCGCGTGTTTCCCGCTGTCCGTGCGCCCAATCCAGCCATGGCGCACGCAGGCATACACGGCGTGCGCTATGCGCACAGCAAAAGCACACATAGTGCGGCGCACACAACAAAAGTGGGTGGAACAGTGGGCGTAACACGCGGAATGGGGAACAACGCGTGAAAAAGAAGGCGTAACTGGGGAAGTACTGCAGGGAACTACACGGAACGCCCACACGCACGCGAACAACCCGTATTCATGGATCTGAATACGGGAAACCCGCGCATGGCAAAAGACGTGCACAGGCGTCAACGCGTCCGCCACACGAAGGCAGGTGGAAGCGTCCCCGCGCACAGTATAAAAGTGCGCGCAAACAACAAACGCGTATATACAGCTACGATGAATGCCCCATTTGTCGCAGCACTGATCGTGGGACACCGCAGGAGGAGGAGAATAGCCAGGGCACGCATTTTCGCACCACGGACAAGCCTTTTTGGGATGCCTGATGACCAGGTCTATGGCAGGAATAGGTTTCCACCCCATATCATCCTAGACCTGGTCAGGGAGTGGGAAGATGACCTTACATCCCCCACCCTTTGCTCCCAAGCATTGAGCCCCTTGGAGAAGCTGCTCAATGTCCTGCATTATTTGGCCACTGGGTCATTTCAGCGGACCACTGCCATAGTGGGGGGGTCTCACAGGCCACTCAGTCACGCTGCCTACACCAGGTACTGGCAATCATGACAGCGCGCCCCACAGACTGCAGGCACATATACATGCCCAGAACACCCGCAGAAAGGCAGGCCGTTGTCCTGGATTTTTTCAGGGTGGCACACTTCCCCAAAGTGCTCGGTGCCATAGATTGCACCCATGTAGCCCTACGTCCACCTAGGGCCACTGAGCACATCTACCGAAACCGCAAGCACTGGCATTCCATCAATGTACAGGTGGTATGCGATGCAAAGGGAATCATCACCTCTGTCTATGCAAACTACCCTGGCTCCACCCATGACAGTTTCATATACAGAATGTCTGCCCTGAGCCGGGCCCTGGAAGCTGGTCAGCATGGCGACACATGGCTCCTAGGTCAGTACAAATGCCCTTGCACATGCATGCAAGTCACACACTGACAAATATCCAAACCCTAATAATCTCAACTATTATCACCTCCCCAGGGGACAGTTCCTACCCTCTGAGCAACCACATGATGACGCCAATCCGGAACCCCACCACACTACCCCAGGTAAGATACAAAGCCGCCCGTATTGCAACCAGGGCCATAGTGGAGCACACATTCGGAGTGCTCAAGTCACGTTTCCGCTCCCTTGACCGCTCTGGAGGGCAACTACTCTATGCACCACCAGTAGTGTGCATAGAGTGTGCATGTGCGGGACATCTGACCCATGCACAGTACAAGTGAGATACCCTGCATCGAGTACTAAGGCTGTATCACACGGCATATGTCTGGCAGATTCTACGCTGGAAGTTAGCATCTACACAGGACACATGAACATGTTACACATTGGCAAGATTGATGCAGACCAGTGCAAAGGTGGAACTGGGGTGCAGAGTGGCGGAGGAGGGGCAAGGGAGCATGCCTACATGGAGTCCCACATGCAGGCAGAGGAGACATGCATGACGGAAGCATTGCATTACTTACACATCAGAACCATGTACACGTCACATGTAGCAGCAATCATGCACAACACATCCCACAAGTGAAACACACACGTCCTCAACAAACACGCATCAACACTCACTGGACTGCGCATGAAAGTCCAGAATCTCTCCCACTCCTTCGACCAATTCAGGTGGTATTAACTCCGCAACGAGAGCCTCATGCAGAGTGAGCTCTTCCTCCTCTGGTGCAGGCCCACCGCCAGTCACCAGAGTCAAGTTGTAATTAGAGGCACGCTTAGCCTTAGTGCTGCGCTTGATGTCATTCCAACGCTTTTTGCACTCTTGCGCCGTGCGCACCTCATGGCCGAATGAACTGACATGTTCCGCAACATGCTTCCAGTGGGTGTGACGTTGGGCAGCCGTAGTCTGACTATTGGCACCCACTAGCATGTCACGGCTGTGGAGCCGCATGTAGTCCACGAGGAAGTCCAGTTCCTGCTTACAGAAAGGCTTCTTCCTCGATGTGCAGGAGGTCGTGGCTGTGTGTGGGGTCCCAGCCTGTGCTGCAGGTGCAACCTTCCTCCTCTTGGACTGTGGCGCAGACCCTGGCTGGCTAATGCCGCCCTGACCAGTATGGCCAGTGGGTTCGGTGGATTGAGCCAAGGGAGTGGCAGGTGGAGGGATGACCAAAGGCCTGACTTGTGTCAGTGGCAGCTGGGTGCCCACTAATGGACCCTGCGCAGCAACATCAGCTGTGGCAGGGTCATTGACCGCAATGGTCCTGGTTGGCAGACTCACAACCGGGGTGCTGTTGGGTGCATCTGCCCCTGCACTTGTCAACACCCGGCTGTTCGGGGCAGCAGATGACATGACTGGGTCAGGGACACGTGCCTTGGTCTGAGCAGCCTGGCCTGCCCCTATGGTTTCCCCCCTGGCCTGTTGGAGATCTACCAAGGGATCTTCAAGTGCCAACGCAGCCTGCGCTGGCAGACCCTGAGCCTGGGTGGCGGTGTCCACAGCTGCACCTGCAGCTACCACTACCCTTGGGCCCGTGGCAGTCGATGGAACGGACTGCCGGGTCAAACGGGTGCCAGTGCCAGATGCAGGAGCTGCATCCCACGGAACCACAGGGGGTGGTGGAATGACTGCACCGACACATGGCACAACATTGTGCTCAAGTGGCGCACCCCTGCCTCTTCCCCCTCTGTAGCTGCCCTGGACACCCTGGAGTCCCCCTACTCCCTGGTCACCACGGCCACGTCCCCGACCACGCCCGCCACGAGGAGGACGCCCAGCTGAGGCGCCCCTCACCTTTGGTGGCCTCCCAACCATGGCACTGATGTAGTAGTGCTGGCACAGATGGAGTGGTGCCAATGAGAGGTGTACACCACAATTGACCTGGGCAATTGAGGTGAAGGGGGTGGGAAGCAAGATGTTACCAGCCCCCCTGCACCTGCAAGGCTGTATGTGACCCCGGTGATGTGGTGACGGGTCACGCAACGCTCAGGCACCCCAAAACTGCAGTAAAACCGTGCACGCAACCCTGCAGCCTACGTGCGTGGATTCAACCTCCCGCAGTACGCGGTGGCACCCAGTAACACGAATAACGCGTACGCGTGGGACACGCAGGCTACTATGACATCAAAAATGGGTGCGATACACAGGGGCACCCGCAGTGGAAAAAAGAGCGTGTGTGACTCACCGTCTGACTAGCGCGATGCAGAAAAACACGCGTAGCCAATACCCCCGCCAAAAGAAGAGATACGTCCTTGATAGCTGTGAAGTTGTGATGGCGCGCGAAACAACAGGAAGCAGCAACACACGTCGGTCTCCACGAAAGGCACGTACAGCGAACTGCTGGGCCCGCTCACCTCTAGCCCGTGCTGAGGGAAACGCACGCGCGCGTCACGTCACTTACGTGCATGGGCCCTTTCCTCGTATTACACGCGGACGTGCAGTTTTTCACGCGTGCTGAAATGCCCATGCACGCCTTTACGCGTCACGTCACAGGGGCGCTTGCGCTTCAGGGGCCTTCTGTTCAATGAAATTGCGTATGCGTGCAGACGTGCTTATGCGCTAAGGGCCTTTCCTCGAATTACATGCTGACGTGCCGAATTTTCACGTGCCAAATCACTCCGTATCAAGCTGGCCACGCGTAAGCACACGGAAGACCACGCTCCTGCCCAGAAGGCCGAACTACTGCCCCCCAGAGCCCCGAGCACGCTCCCACCTTCCATCTGCTACTGCCTGACTGCCTGCTGCCCACGTGCCCTGCCATTTGCTGCCTGCACATCAGCCAGGGGTGCTGTTGCTGTGACCACCCATGCTGGAACCGAAGACTCCCGACTGGGATTCCATCGCTCCACAGCCCAGCCCCAGGACCCAGTTGCCCACCCACTCCTGCCTCTGGGGTTGTCATGTCGGGGCAAACACCATCTGAGACCACTGACAACCCCCGGCCAGAGAGGCAGAGGGGCACCAGCTTCAGTGCCACCGAAGTTGGTGTCCTGGTGGAGCAAGTCCTGGGGCAGTATGATGCCCTCTTCGGAAGTTCCCGCACTGACAAGGAAGGACGGACTCGGATCTGGACTGACATCATGACTGCCATCAACGCGGAGGGGGTGGCAGTCCGCGACTTCCAACATGTCAAGAAGCGCTGGGAGGACTTCAGGTCCAGGACCCTGAATAAGGCCCGGCGCCTCTTGAAGGCAGCGGATGCCGAGGGGCGCCGGGGCCACTTGTCGGAAGAACAGATGAGGGTCCTGGAACGCATATCCCCAGCGCTCCACGTCCAGGTCCTTGAGAGGCAGACCCGTCTGGAGTCGAGCGGTAAGTGTACATGCATCCTGATTGTGAGCTGTGCGTGTGGTGATTTTTCAGTAGTGTGCAGGTTGCACATCTGTTTGTATGGGGTCGAGTATGGGTGGGGGTGTACAGGGCCGTGGGGCTAATGCATGCAAGGGCTGGAATGTGTGAGACATGGATTGTGCTTGTGTGTGTAGGCTTGCATGCCAAATGCAGTTGTGTGGGCACACATGTTTGGATGAATGTGTATGTAAGTAGACATGTCCGTGATGTCACGCATGTATGTTGTTTTCAGCTGCATGTATCAGCACTGTGTACATGTGCATCTGTGTGTATTTGACAAGGGTGCAACAGTGATGCAACATGGATGCATGTGACAGCGGTATGTGGAAGCCTGATTGGCAGATGTGACATGGATGCCCATCTGAACACTGCGACACTTGGCAGAGGTATACACATGCATGCAAGTGTGGTGGTGTGTGTACATGTGTGGTGCACTTCCTGTGTTGCATGTGATGTCTGGCTCACCTTTGCCTGCTCATGCTGTTGTATGTGTATGAATGGTGCTGGCAGTTGCAATATGGCTGTGGTATGGCTCATGTGTGCGAGTTGAAATGACATGTGTGTTGGGGATTGTGATGGCATATCTGACGTTTGCCAATGCCACTCATGTACAACTGTCATGTGTGTATGCGTCCATTGTACAGTGCCGTGATGCCTGTGTTTTATTTCTCCCTGTCTGCAGCGTCAACTGATGAAGAGGGTGGAGAAGGTGCTGTGGAGCACAGCGGCGGGGATCCCACCGCCAGCCGGAGACGCAAGGCCTGGCTCCCCTCCCATGTTGTCATCTCGTCGGGGAGTGAGGAGTCCGGTGCCGCGTCCCAGGCCGCAGCTGCCGGGGGGAGGTCCAAGAGGCAGAGGTTGGAGTTAGACTGCTCGGCAGCAGAAGGGGCAGCTGGGACCCCACAGGGCCCAACGGGGGAAGACGGCACGGAGTCATCCAGGTTGGTGGGGGGTTTGGTGGAGGAGGAGGCCGTGCAAGCAACAGAGACGGGGTCTGGAGGTGGGGATCCCACTGGTGCTAGTGGTGCAGTGCAGGACCAGGGACAGGAGGCAGCACAGGCCGCCGCAGAGCTGCCTGTGTGCAATCCTGTCCCTGATCCTGTCCCTGCATAATCTTGCACCAGCAGGGATGCCTACGTCCAGACCCGTTTTCAGGCAGGGGATGAGCTCACGACAACTGGCCTTCCTCTGCCTGCGGACGTGGCTATCCGGGTCCGGGTTGAGCCTGTTCTGACTGGTGTGGCGTTGCGTCAACGGGCCATGCGAGGTGACCTGCAGTCTTTTCATGAGGAGACTGCACGTCATCTGGAATGGCTTGTTGACCACGTAAGCCTGCTGGGACAGGTCACCCAGGCCGGATTCCTCCGCATGATGGGGCTTGCTACGACCCCCTCCTCAACTGAACCCCCTACGCGCCAGTCGTCCTCTGTGCCATCTTCCCACCCATCAGTCACCTGGGTGCCCTGTGGAGCTGCCTCTGATGGTGCGGCCAGGCTGGTGGAGGAGGCATCCCCGCCACAGTCGGGAGTCGGACGTCCAGCAGGGGTGGCCACATCAACGACTGCACCCCAGCCGGCGGAGGATGTGCAGGCAGCAGGAGGCAGTGCACGGGCAGAGGCACAGCAGCAGCAGCAACGTGGTGGGAGCCATGAAGGCTCGGGGCCTTCAACATCAGAGGGGCAGGCATCGGCTGGAGGGCAGGATGACCCAGGACAGAGAGTGTCTTCCGTGTGGCAGCGGTTGGGCCACGCCATAGATGCGGAGCGGCAGCGGGCGGAAGAGGCACGGCTCACAATGGTCAGGGCGGAGAACTCCATGCGGAGGGCCCTGAGGCAGGCCGAGTGCCTCGAGGCAATCCGCAGGGGTTTGGAGATGGACACGTCGCCGGCCCTGCGGACCCTCGGGGCCATGGAGGAGGACCGCCTCCGGGACATTGAGCAGGAGTTCGATGATGCCCGGGACATCCAAAAGTGAGCCGTCAAACTAGCCCGCTGCCCTTGTACATAGTTATGTAGGTAGTGTTAGGTTTCCTTTTTTTTTTTTATTTTGGACCTTTTGGACATTGGCCACATTTTTGTATATAGTTTTTTTTATTAGTTAGTGTAGTTAGAAAGGTTTCATTTCTTTTGTTGGGATAATGGACCCTGGCTTGTTCGTATGTACATAGTTCACTGTTGGATTGTATTTTTCTTTCACATTTTGACCATGGAGCAATGGCTTTCAATTTTATTTCCCATTGGATTTTGTTTTGTGGACAGTGACTTTGGACACCATTACTTTGGATTATGATTTTTGGTTTTGCTTTTTTTCACGGACATGCTTGTTTTCATTTTTGTACATTCCCATTTCTGTTTCTTTATTTCTGATTCTATTTATGTTTCCTTTAATACATATTTTTTTATTGAACTTCAATGTGTAGTATCTCATTGGTTTCATGCATATCATGATATGGGTTTTGAGATTCACTGACACCCATTGGGTATATGTGAGGGAAATGCGTTTGTTTCGGAACTTGCAATTGGTGTTCTGTCATGTAATTGCCAATTATGAGTGGGTGGATGCAATACTCGGGTGGGTGTTTTGCATTTGGAGGCTGACCATAGGGTCCAGGGATCTAGATTGTGATGACATGTTGGCTGGGGAACATGAGTTGGACATGGGTGGGGGCCTGCTGGCAGGTGCCCCACAGTGCTGGGGGGTGGGGTGGTGGGGAACATGAGTTGGACATGGGTGGGGGCCACCTGGCAGGTGCCCCACAGTGCTGGGGGTAGGGGGGGGGAGACATGGGTGGGGGCCTGGTGGAGGGTGACCCTGCACTGCTAGGGGGTGGGGGGGTGGGAGACATGGGTGGGGGCCTGCTGGCAGGTGCCCCACAGTGCTGGGGGGTGGGGGTGGTGGGGAACATAAGTTGGACATGGGTGGGGGCCTGCTGGCAGGTGCCCCACAGTGCTGGGGGTGGGGGTGTGGGAGACATGGGTGGGGGCCTGGTGTAGGGTGACCCTGCACTGCTGGGGGGTGGGGGTGGTGGGAGACATGAGTGGGGGCCTGGTGGAGGGTGACCCTGCACTGCTGGGGGGTGGGGGTGGTGGGAGACATGGGTGGGGGCCTGCTGGCAGGTGCCCCACAGTGCTGGGGGGTGGGGGTGGTGGGAGACATGGATGGGGGCCTGGTGGAGGGTGACCCTGCACTGCTGGGGGGTGGGGGGGTGGGAGACATGGGTGGGGGCCTGGTGGAGGGTAACCCTGCACTGCTGGGGGGTGGGGGTGGTGGGAGACATGGGTGGGGACCTGCTGGCAGGTGCCCAACAGTGCTGGGGGGCCGGGGTGGTGGGAGACATGGGTGGGGGCCTGGTGGAGGGTGACCCTGCACTGCTGGGGGGTGGGGGTGGTGGGAGACATGGGTGGGGCCCTGGTGGAGGGTGACCCTGCACTGCTGGGGGGTGTGGGTGGTGGGAGACATGGGTGGGGGCCTGCTGGCAGGTGCCCCACAGTGCTGTGGGGTGGGTGGGGTGGGAGACATGGGTGGGGGCCTGCTGGCAGGTGCCCCACAGTGCTGGGGGTGGGGGGGGGGGTGGGGACATGAGTTGGACATGGTTGGGGGCCTGCTGGCAGGAGCCCCACAGAGCTGGGGGGTGGGGGGTGGGAGACACAGGTGGGGGCCTGGTGGAGGGTGACCCTGCACTGCTGGGGGGTAGGGGGGGTGGGAGACATGGGTGGGGGCCTGGTGGAGGGTGACCCTGCACTGCTGGGGGGTGGGGGTGGTGGGAGACATGGGTGGGGGCCTGCTGGCAGGTGCCCCACAGTGCTGGGGGGTAGGGATGGTGGGGAACATGAGTTGGACATGGGTGGGGGCCTGCTGGCAGGTGCCCCACAGTGCTGGGGGGTGGGGGTGGTGGGGAACATGAGTTGGACATGGGTGGGGGCCTGCTGGCAGGTGCCCCACAGTGCTGGGGGGTGGGGGGGAGACATGGGAGGGGGCCTGGTGGAGGGTGACCCTGCACTGCTAGGGGGTGGGGGGGTGGGAGACATGGGTGGGGGCCTGCTGGCAGGTGCCCCACAGTGCTGGGGGGTGGGGGTGGTGGGGAACATAAGTTGGACATGGGTGGGGGCCTGCTGGCAGGTGCCCCACAGTGCTGGGGGTGGGGGTGTGGGAGACATGGGTGGGGGCCTGGTGGAGGGTGACCCTGCACTGCTGGGGGGTGGGGGTGGTGGGAGACATGGGTGGGGGCCTGCTGGCAGGTGCCCCACAGTGCTGGGGGGTGGGGGTGGTGGGAGACATGGATGGGGGCCTGGTGGAGGGTGACCCTGCACTGCTGGGGGGTGGGGGGTGGGAGACATGGGTGGGGGCCTGGTGGAGGGTAACCCTGCACTGCTGGGGGGTGGGGGTGGTGGGAGACATGGGTGGGGACCTGCTGGCAGGTGCCCAACAGTGCTGGGGGGCAGGGGTGGTGGGAGACATGGGTGGGGGCCTGGTGGAGGGTGACCCTGCACTGCTGGGGGGTGGGGGTGGTGGGAGACATGGGTGGGGCCCTGGTGGAGGGTGACCCTGCACTGCTGGGGGGTGGGGGTGGTGGGAGACATGGGTGGGGGCCTGCTGGCAGGTGCCCCACAGTGCTGTGGGGTGGGTGGGGTGGGAGACATGGGTGGGGGCCTGCTGGCAGGTGCCCCACAGTGCTGGGGGTGGGGGGGGTGGGGACATGAGTTGGACATGGTTGGGGGCCTGCTGGCAGGAGCCCCACAGAGCTGGGGGGTGGGGGGTGGGAGACACGGGTGGGGGCCTGGTGGAGGGTGACCCTGCACTGCTGGGGGGTGGGGGGGTGGGAGACATGGGTGGGGGCCTGGTGGAGGGTGACCCTGCACTGCTGGGGGGTGGGGGTGGTGGGAGACATGGGTGGGGGCCTGCTGGCAGGTGCCCCACAGTGCTGGGGGGTAGGGGTGGTGGGGAACATGAGTTGGACATGGGTGGGGGCCTGCTGGCAGGTGCCCCACAGTGCTGGGGGTGGGGGTGGTGGGGAACATGAGTTGGACATGGGTGGGGGCCTGCTGGCAGGTGCCCCACAGTGCTGGGGGGTGGGGGGGTGGGAGACATGGGTGGGGGCCTGGTGGAGGGTGACCCTGCACTGCTGGGGGGTGGGGGTGGTGGGAGACATGGGTGGGGGCCTGGTGGAGGGTGACCCTGCACTGCTGGGGGGTGGGGGTGGTGGGAGACATGGGTGGGGGCCTGGTGGAGGGTGACCCTGCACTGCTGGGGGGTGGGGGTGGTGGTCGACATGGGTGGGGGCATGCTGGCAGGTGCCCCACAGTGCTCTGGGTGGTGGTGGTGGGGAACATGAGTTGGACATGGGTGGGGGCCTGCTGGCAGGTGCCCCACAGTGCTGGGGGGTGGGGGGTGGGAGACATGGGTGTGGGCCTGCTGGCAGGTGCCCCGCAGTGCTGGGGGGTGGGGGTGGTGGGAGACATGGGTGGGGGCCTGCTGGCAGGTGCCCCACAGTGCTGGGGCGTGGGGGTGGTGGGAGACATGGGTGGGAGCCTGGTGGAGGGTGACCCTGCACTGCTGGGGGGTGGGGGGGGTGGGAGACATGGGTGGGGCCTGGTGGAGGGTGACCCTGCACTGCTGGGCGGTGGGGGTGGTGGGAGACATGGGTGGGGGCCTGCTGGCAGGTGCCCCACAGTGCTGGGGGGTGGGAGACATGGGTGGGCGCCTGGTGGAGGCTGCCCCTGCACTGCTGGGGGGTGGGGGTGGTGGGAGACATGGGTGGGGGCCTGCTGGCAGGTGCCCCACAGTGCTAGGGGTGGGGGAGGTTGGGAACATGAGTTGGACATGGGTGGGGGCCTGCTGGCAGGTGCCCCACAGTGCTGGGGGTGGGGGGGGTGGGGACATGAGTTGGACATGGTTGGGGGCCTCCTGGCAGGAGCCCCACAGAGCTGGGGGGTGGGGGGTGGGAGACATTGGTGGGGGCCTGGTGGAGGGTGACCCTGCACTGGTGGGGGGTGGGGGTGGTGGGAGACATGGGTGGGGGACTGCTAGCAGGTGCCCCACAGTGCTGGGGGGTGGGGGTGGTGGGGAACATGAGTTGGACATGGGTGGGGGCCTGCTGGCAGGTGCCCCACAGTGCTGGGGGGTGGGGGTGGTGGGGAACATGAGTTGGACATGGGTGGGGGCCTGCTGGCAGGTGCCCCAGAGTGCTGGGGGGTGGGGGGTGGGAGACATGGGTGGGGGCCTGGTGGAGGGTGACCCTGCACTGCTGGGGGGTGGGGGTGGTGGGAGACATGGGTGGGGGCCTGGTGGAGGGTGACCCTGCACTGCTGGGGGGTGGGGGTGGTGGGAGACATGGGTGGGGGCCTGGTGGAGGGTGACCCTGCACTGCTGGGGGGTGGGGGTGGTGGTCGACATGGGTGGGGGCCTGCTGGCAGGTGCCCCACAGTGCTGGGGGGTGGTGGTGGTGGGGAACATGAGTTGGACATGGGTGGGGGCCTGCTGGCAGGTGCCCCACAGTGCTGGGGGGTGGGGCGGGTGGGAGACATGGGTGGGGGCCTGATGGAGGGTGAACCTGCACTGCTGGGGGGTGGGGGTGGTGGGAGACATGGGTGGGGTCCTGCTGGCAGGTGCCCAACAGTGCTGGGGGGTGGGGGTGGTGGGAGACATGGGTGGGGGCCTGGTGGATGGTGACCCTGCACTGCTGGGGGATGGGGGTGGTGGTAGACATGGGTGGGAGCCTAGTGGAGGGTGACCCTGCACTGCTGGGGGGTGGGGGTGGTGGGAGACATGGGTAGGGGCCTGCTGGCAGGTGCCCCACAGTGCTGGGGGGTGGGGTGGTGGGGAACATGAGTTGGACATGGGTGGGGGCCTGCTGGCAGGTGCCCCACAGTGCTGGGGGGTGGTGGTGGTGGGAGACATGGGTTGGGGCCTGCTGGCAGGTGCCCCACAGTGCTGAGGGGTGGGGGTGGTGGGATACATGGGTTGGGGCCTGCTGGCAGGTGCCCCACAGTGCTGGGGGGAGGGGGGGTGGGAGACATGGGTGGGGGCCTGCTGGCAGGTGCCCCACAGTGCTGGGGGGTGGTGGTGGTGGGAGACATGGGTTGGGGCCTGCTGGCAGGTGCCCCACAGTGCTGAGGGGTGGGGGTGGTGGGATACATGGGTGGGGGCCTGGTGGACGGTGACCCTGCACTGCTGGGGGGTGGGGGGGTGGGAGACATGGGTAGGGGCCTGGTGGAAGGTGACCCTGCACTGCTGGGGGGTGGAGGGGTGGGAGTCATGGGTGAGGGCCTGGTGGAGGCTGCCCCTGTACTGCTGGGGGGTGGGGGTGGTGGGAGACATGGGTGGGGGCCTGCTGGCAGGTGCCCCACAGTGCTGGGGGGTGGGGGTGATGGGAGACATGGGTGGGGGCCTGGTGGAGGGTGACCCTGCACTGCTAGGGGGTGGGGGTGGTGGGAGACATGGGTGGGGGCCTGCTGGCAGGTGCCCCACAGTGCTGGGGGTGGGGGTGGTGGGGAACATGAGTTGGACATGGGTGGGGGCCTGCTGGCAGGTGCCCCACAGTGCTGGTGGGTGGGGGGGTGGGAGACATGGGTGGGGGCCTGCTGACAGGTGCCCCACAGTGCTGGGGGGTGTGGGTATTGGGAGACATGGGTGTGGGCCTGCTGGCAGGTGCCCCACAGTGCTGGGGGGCGGGGGTGGTGGGAGACATGGGTGGGGGCCTGGTGGAGGGTGACCCTGCACTGCTGGGGGGCGGGGGGGTGGGAGACATGGGTGGGGGCCTGGTGGAGGTGACCCTGCACTGCTGGGGGGTGGGGGTGGTGGGAGACATGGGTGGGGGCCTGCTGGCAGGTGCCCCACAGTGCTGGGGGGTGGGGGTGGTGGGGAACATGAGTTGGACATGGGTGGGGGCCTGCTGGCAGGTGCCCCACAGTGCTGGGGGGTGGGGGTGGTGGGGAACATGAGTTGGACACGGGTGGGGGCCTGCTGGTAGGTTCCCCACAGTGCTGGGGGGTTGAGGGGTGGGAGACATGGGTGGGGGCCTGGTGGAGGGTGACCCTGCACTGCTGAGGGGTGGGGGGCTGTAAGACATGGGTGGGGGCCTGGTGGAGGGTGACCCTGCACTGCTGGGGGGTGGTGGGAGACATGGGTGGGGGCCTGCTGGCAGGTGCCCCACAGTGCTGGGGGGTGGGGGTGGTGGGGAACATGAGTTGGACATGGGTGGGGGCCTGCTGGCAGGTGCCCCACAGTGCTGGGGGCTGGCGGTGGTGGGGAACATGAGTTGGACATGGGTGGGGGCCTGCTGGCAGGTGCCCCACAATGCTGGGGAGTGGGGGGTGGGAGACATGGGTGGGGGCCTGCTGGCAGGTGCCCCACAGTGCTGGGGGGTGGGGGTGGTGGGAGACATGGGTGGGGGCCTGCTGGCAGGTGCCCCACAGTGCTGGGAGGTGGGGGTGGTGGGAAACATGGGTGGGGCCTGGTGGAGGGTGACCCTGCACTGCTGGGGGGTGGGGGGGTGGGAGACATGGGTGGGGGCCTGGTGGAGGGTGACCCTGCACTGCTGGGGGGTGGGGGAGGGTGGAAGACATGGGTGGGGTCCTGGTGGAGGCTGCCCCTGCACTGCTGGGGGGTGGGGGTGGTGGGAGACATGGGTGTGGGCCTGCTGGCAGGTGCCCCACAGTGCTGGGGGGTGGGGGTGGTGGGAGACATGGGTGGGGGCCTGGTGGAGGGTGACCCTGCACTGCTGGGGGGTGGGGGTGGTGGGAGACATGGGTGGGGGCCTGGTGGAGGGTGACCCTGCACTGCTGGGGGGTGGGGGTGTTGGGAGACATGGGTGGGGGCCTGCTGGCAGGTGCCCCACAGTGCTGTGGGATGGGGGGGTGGGAGACATGGGTGGGGGCCTGCTGGCAGGTGCCCCACAGTGCTGGGGGGTGGAGGTGGTGGGAGACATGTGTGGGGGCCTGCTGGCAGGTGCCCCACAGTGCTGGGGGGTGAATGGGGTGTGAGACATGGGTGGGGGCCTGGTGGAGGGTGACCCTGCACTGCTGGGGGGTGGGGGCGTTGGGAGACATGGGTGGGGGATTGCTGGCAGGTGCCCCACAGTGCTGGGGGGTGGGGGTGGTGGGAGACATGGGTGGGGCCTGGTGGAGGATGAACCTGCACTGCTGGGGGGGGTGGTGGGAGACATGGGTGGGGGCCTGGTGGAGGGTGACCCTGCACTGCTTGGGGGTGGGGGTGGTGGGAGACATGGGTGGGGGCCTGCTGGCAGGTGCCCCACAGTGCTGGGGGGTGGGGGTGGTGGGAGATATGGGTGGGGGCCTGCTGGCAGGTGCCCCACAGTGCTGGGGTGGGGGGGTGGGTGACATGGGTGGGGGCCTGGTGGAGGCTGCCCCTGCACTGCTGGGTGGTGGGGGTGGTGGGAGACATGGGTGGGGGCCTGGTGGAGGGTGGCCCTGCACTGCTGGGGGGTGGGGGTGATGGGAGACATGGGTGGGGGCCTGGTGGAGGGTGGCCCTGCACTGCTGGGGGGTGGGGGTGGTGGGAGACATGGGTGGGGGCCTGCTGGCAGGTGTCCCACAGTGCTGGGGGGTGGGGGGTGGGAGACATGGGTGGGGGCCTGCTGGCAGGTGCCCCACAGTGCTGGGGGGTGGAGGTGGTGGGAGACATGCGTGAGGGCCTGCTGGCAGGTGCCCCACAGTGCTGGGGGGTGGAGGTGGTGGGAGACATGCGTGGGGGCCTTCTGGCAGGTGCCCCACAGTGCTGGGGGGTGAGTGGGGTGTGAGACATGGGTTTGGGCCTGGTGGAGGGTGACCCTGCACTGCTGGGGGGTGGGGGCGGTGGGAGACATGGGTGGGGGCCTGCTGGCAAGTGCCCCACAGTGCTGGGGGGTGGGGGTGGTGGGAGACATGGGTGGGGGCCTGGTGGAGGGTGACCCTTCACTGCTGGGGGGTGGGGGTGGTGGGAGAGATGGGTGGGGGCCTGGTGGAGGGTGACCCTGCACTGCTGGGGGGTGGGGGTGGTGGGAGACATGGGTGGGGGCCTGCTGGCAGGTGCCCCACAGTGCTGGGGGGTGGGGGTTTGGGAGATATGGGTGGGGGCCTGCTGGCAGGTGCCCCACAGTGCTGGGGGGTGGAGGGGGTGGGTGACATGGGTGGGGGCCTGGTGGAGGCTGCCCCTGCACTGCTGGGGGGTGGGGGTGGTGGGAGACATGGGTGGGGGCCTGGTGGAGATTGACCCTGCACTGCTGGGGGGTGGGGGTGGTGGGACACATGGGTGGGGGCCTGGTGGAGGGTGACCCTGCACTGCTGGGGGGTGGGGGTGGTGGGAGACATGGGTGGGGGCCTGGTGGAGGGTGACCCTGCACTGCTGGGGGGTGGGGGGTGGGAGACATGGGTGGGGGCCTGCTGGCAGGTGCCCCACAGTGCTGGGGGTGGGGGTTGTGGGGAACATGAGTTGGACATGGGTGGGGGCCTGGTGGCGGGTGACCCTGCACTGCTGGGGGGTGGGAGGGGTGGGAGACATGGGTGGGGGCCTGCTGGCAGGTGCCCCACAGTGCTGGGGGGTGGGGGTAGTGGGAGACATGAGTGGGTGCCTGCTGGCAGGTGCCCCACAGTGCTGGGGGGTGGGTGTGGTGGGAGACATGGGTGGGGGCCTGGTGGAGGGTGCCCCTGGTGGCTGGGGGTGCAGGGGGACATGCGTTGGTGGGCAGTAGTGCAAGTTGACATGTGGGTTGGCTGGGGGGCATGGCCATGGTGGATGGGGTGCCTGCAGGACATGTGCAGGGTAGGCCCCTGTGGTGTGAGCCACCTGCAGGGGCCGTGGAGGGTGTAGAGGGAACACCTGGGAGGACCCACATGTGCAATTCATGTGTGGTGCTCCCCGCGCACCCCTGTAATACACGTACCCTGATGGAATCGCGTGTGGAACTTCCCGCGCACCCCTGGAATACACGTACCCTGCTGATGTTGCGTGTGAAACTTCCCCCGCACCCTGAAATACACGTACCCTGATGAAATCGCGTGTGGAACTTCCCGCGCACCCCTGTAATACACGTACCCTGATGGAATCGCGTGTGGGACTTCCCGCGCACCCCTGGAATACACGTACCCTGCTGAAGTCGCGTGTGAAACTTCCCCCGCACCCCGAAATACACGTACCCTGATGAAATCGCGTGCGGAACTTCCCGCGCACCCCTGAAATACACGTACCCTGATGAGGTTGCGTGTGAAACTTCCCCCGCACCCTGAAATACACTTACCCTGATGAATTCACGTGTGAAACTTCCCCCGCACCCTGAAAAACACGTACCCTGATGAAATCGCGTGTAGAACTTCCCGCGCACCCCTTTAATACACGTACCCTGATGGAATTGCGTGTGGAACTTCCCGCTCACCCCTGGAATACACGTATCCTGCTGATGTCGCGTGTGAAACTTCCCCCGCACCCCGAAATGCACGTACCCTGATGAAATCACGTGTGGAACTTCCCGCGCACCCCTGAAATACATGTACCCTGCAGAAATCCTGCTGATGTCGCGTGTGAAACTTCCCCCGCACCCCGAAATGCACGTACCCTGATGAAATCACGTGTGGAACTTCCCGCGCACCCCTGTAATACACGTACCCTGATGGAATCGCGTGTGGAACTTCCCGCGCACCCCTGGAATACACGTACCCTGCTGATGTTGCGTGTGAAACTTCCCCCGCACCCTGAAATACACGTACCCTGATGAAATCGCGTGTGGAACTTCCCGCGCACCCCTGTAATACACGTACCCTGATGGAATCGCGTGTGGGACTTCCCGCGCACCCCTGGAATACACGTACCCTGCTGAAGTCGCGTGTGAAACTTCCCCCGCACCCTGAAATACACGTACCCTGATGAAATCGCGTGCGGAACTTCCCGCGCACCCCTGAAATACACGTACCCTGATGATGTTGCGTGTGAAACTTCCCCCGCACCCTGAAATACACTTACCCTGATGAATTCACGTGTGAAACTTCCCCCGCACCCTGAAAAACACGTACCCTGATGAAATTTCGTGTAGAACTTCCCGCGCACCCCTGTAATACATGTACCCTGATGGAATCGCGTGTGGAACTTCCCGCGCACCCCTGGAATACACGTATCCTGCTGATGTCGCGTGTGAAACTTCCCCCGCACCCCGAAATGCACGTACCCTGATGAAATCACGTGTGGAACTTCCCGCGCACCCCTGAAATACATGTACCCTGCATAAATCGCGTGTGGAACTTCCCGCGCACCCCTGAAATACGCGTACCCTGCTCGCACGGGGCCAATTGCGTGTGGAACTTCCCGCGCACCCCTGAAATACATGTACCCTGCTGAAATCGCGTGTGGAACTTCCCGCGCACCCCTGAAATACACGTACCCTGCGGAAATCGCGTGTGGAACTTCCCGCGCACCCCTGAAATATGCGTACCCTGCTCGCACGGGGCCAATCGCGTGAGGTACTTCCCGCGCACCCCAGTGATACACGTAGCCCGCTTGCCGTGCTGGTACAGGGTTAGCGCAGCCCTTTGCGCTGGATTGGGGATTTTGATGGCTTTTCCCTGCGTGAGAGGCGTTCTTGGGGGCATAACTGGCGCTGCTGCAGGGTCGCTGCGCCACTGTGCGCCACGGCTGATTTTGGTGGCTGGAATCCATGAATACGCTGTGCGCGGAAATGGATTTTAGCGCACGCGGCTGGCGCAGGGATTTGTACGCGCACACTGTGCGCCAGCCGCGTGCGCCACTTGTGAGCTGAATTCTATGAATTACCCCCTCAGAGTCAGTCAAGTGTATGGATAGGGCTTTCTCACTCGGTATCCAGAAAATCTATCCCTCTAGAGATTTTCATGTTTCCGAAGAATTTATTGATAAATTGTTAAACGAACGCAGGCCTGGTGCCTCTGCGCCACCTCCGTATGATCCTCTCCCTGGTGCTCTGCCCATTCCTGCTGTTATTCCTCCTGTTATTCCTGTTCCCCCTGTACAACCTATTGTTCCTATTCCTCCAGTTGTTGTTCCTCCACCTACTCTACCACCCCTTCCCCTTGCGCCGATAGTCGCACCTCCATTGAATTTGCCCGCACCTCCGCTCCCGAGTGGTTCTGTACTGACTGAAGTTGATCAGGGTGCGGGGTCAAAGATTGTCACTCGAAATACTGTCTCTGCAGAAAAGAAACAGGAATTATTTGCATGGGCTAAGCATTGTATGGAGAGAGGTGATTTTCCCGAAAAAAATGTTTTTATTGAAGGTTTGGGGACTTATTTATGTGTAATGTGGGGTAGATTACATAATACAGATCTCCCACAAGGGTTGAGGGATCTGAATACTTTAGCGCTTTCGAGGGACACCGAGGAGAAAGTACATGGTTATGTTGAGAGTTTATTTGAGTATAGGAGGGACTTAGAAAAATTGCGGGATGAGGATGATGAAGATGACAGTATGTATGTACAGAAACGGTTCCTTCCGTGTCGTAAATCGGCAACTGAGGAAGTACGAATCTGTACCAAAGATGCGATTCGATGGATCTCGGATTCATCGATACCGCCAGATGAAGTGTATGACACGTATAGTCAGTATACAGTAGAAATGCAGAGGAAGGTGATTCAGGTAATGGTGCAGTACCTGCAGGATGAATGTGTAAGGAAGAAGGTTAGTTGCCCTACAGAGATATTGGGTATTTGTAAGAGGGCTTTTTCACCCGACACTTCTTCGACTGCCTTAGCGCTCGACCTGGCTCTGTTGCTTAGTAAGCGATCGGAATTACCTATATCTCAGTTGCCTATGAGAGCGGTTCCTCCGACATTTGTCCCAAAGGTTGGGATTCCTGCTAACATTGGGACAGGTGCACCCACTGTGGACATTCCCGCACATTATGTATCACAATTTGTTCACGTCCCGTTTTCGCGACAGGAAGTGAACACTATTAGACAATCAATTCCTGATATTAGGAAAAATCCGACAGGATTCTACAAAGAGATAGAGTCCGTTTTACAGTCCTCTGTGTTCACCCTAAGTGATATTGCCTTGCTATTCCCTGTACTCCTGCCCGTAGATTTATAGAAGCAGGTTCGAACAATAGACGATGTGCCAGGGTTGGGAGATACGTGGGCTAACATAACTAGGCTTGATGGGGAAAGACCAGCTGGTGAGAAACCACCTCAGGTAATACTCACTTTGCCTGATAGAATTGTTGCAGAATTGAAAACAATAATTCCTGAGAAAAGAATTATTTGGGACAAGCTTACGGCCTGTGTTCAAGGAAAATCTGAAGGTGCCACCAAATTCTTTAATCGATTCGAACAGGTATTCTCTGACTTCAGTGGACAGGACTTGGGCACAGAGTCTGGGAAAAGGTTGTTTGTGGACACATTTGTGCGTGGATTGCTGCCTGACATCCAGTCACAGATTATGTCCTCTGAGAGCACATGGCTCAGTATTACGAGAACCGTGTTAATAATGAAAAAGATAGAGTCGAGTAGAGGAAAGGAGATTTGAAGACTAAAGTATTGTTACAGCAAATTGTTAGAAATCCCAGAGGAGGTAATTCACAGACCAGAGGCCAGTATGTTCCGAAAGGGAACGTCCCCTTGGGTCCTGTGAATATTAATCAATGTGCCTATTGCCGCCAGGAAGGTCATTGGCGTGCACAGTGCCCCGTCCTTCGACAGAGGTCAAACAACACATTTGGGAGTATGGGTAGACGACCTAGAGGTCGCCCCAGAGTGGGGGGCCCTGATAGAGGTCAGTTCTCACAAGATCCTCAGCAACCTTTTTCACAGGATAATCAGACTTTGAGTGTGGACACAAGAAACATATTTGATCACCCTTCTGCTGCCTACCTTTCTGAAGAGCTTCCTTTCGATGACATCTTGTTTCGTTAGGATTGCCCGAAGCAGGGTTTGGAACCTTCACCTATTCCCGTTAGTCAAAAAGGTCCCTACGTTGAACTGTTAGTGGGGAATAGGAAACATCAGTTCATGATAGACACTGGAGCACAGAAGTGCTCCATTGATCATTCTCGGGTTCCAAACATTCCACTGTCAGGGCAAACTAATGTTTCTGTAGGGTTTTCTGGCATACCAGTTGCTTGTCCGGTTTCTTCACTGGTGCCTGTTTCTTTGGGTCCCTTTACGGACCACTGTCCATTCCTCTTGACTTCAAACTGTGGAGAGAATTTACTGGGGTTAAATCTGTTGAAGAAATTAAATGCAGTAATTCATTGTTCCTCTGACGGAGTGCGACTGATGATTTCACCACAGCAACTTCCGAGTTCTCAGTTTCTGACTCTACCA